>NC_141472.1:7902194-8534675 GCF_009769465.1 Tauraco erythrolophus
AGAGAGTGATACCTGTTGGCCTCCACTACCTCTGAGGCCTCTAATTCTGCGCTTTCCCTCACCCTCTTGTGTAAACCAATGTCTCTAATGAGCTCTGTAATTCCACACAAAAGGTCTTATTCTAACATCAGAAACAAATGATGTAAGCAAAGATTAAAATCACTTGTCCTGAAGGATCAGACGATTCATACCTTGGCCCTGGGCTGCTTCTTTTACACACCCAGTTGTGCGACGCAGTAACTGCCCGTTTCCCTCAGAGCAGCCAGCGGAGGGGCCATCCCTGAAACACGTAGCTTCGGAAGAGCTTCTCTCCGAGGCACGCAGCCTCCCTCATCAGGTCCCAATCCTGACAGCCAAGGACCCTCCGGCAGCAGCCGGGCCCCAGAGAAAACAAGTTTCCCTCTTCCCGGCCGTGCAGGAGATGAAAGGAAGGAGGACTGGCGTGCGGGAACAGTTGCCCTACAGGAACCCCCAGCCCCCTGCGCAGGCAGGGCTGACAGCACCTCGCGCTGAGCACAGTGCTCACTGCACAGCGCAGGACTGTGAATCCAACCAAGCCCGACATGCCAGAGGGAAACCAGGGCAGTGTTTGTGTGTGACTATTGTGTGACTTGCCCATTTGTCACACCATCCTCATTTTCAGGTAACATTAAGAAATTATTGGCAGCTGTTTGCTTTCCTCCCCTTCCCCCTGTTTCCTGAAAGCAAAAAAATAGTACTTAAGACTTGGGAACCCACTTCAGGAGAAATCTCTCACCTTGCCAGTAGAAGCTGTCAGTATTTTAAAAGTAAAAAGGAAAGTAGAGAGTAAGGAGTTTTAAACTGCTTGATTCTGGGATATAAGTAACTCACCCACTGCCAAAGCCCTGTTTGCAGGAGGGGCTCCTCTGGGGCAGCCCTCCCACCCAGACACTGCTGTGCCTGACAGACCCCCTCAGCCCTTCCTGTGCCCCCTGGAGCTGTCCTCAGCCGGCACAAGTGACTGGTGACAGACTGTCACCCCCAGATACAGCCATGAGAGCTGTCTCCTGGTCGGTGATATCACAGAAAGGTGTCACAGTCAGTCCATTATTACCACACTAACACAGGTCAGCACTCCCATTACCAGCACCTCCATACGCCCTTTATTGTCTTTGTCAGGCTCTTTCTGACAGCTTTGAACCTTTCCTGTTTCAGGAAAGTCTGTCAGAGGGATAGGGGCTTAAAGTGTTGGTTTAGTGCAAATGTGGTGGAAACAGGTAGCTAGGGAGGTAAAGAGGACTAAATGAGTACCTTTGCTGGTGAGGTGGATTATTCAAATGCAAAATAAATATTCAGGTGAGTAGGAGCAACAACTAAACAGCTGGTTTTTGATGGAGAATAAAAGATCTGGAAACTACTTGTTTTCTAATTCAGATGCCAACTGTAGCTCTTTAGTTGTGCTTTTATAAGCTCATATTCAGTTTTTTCACTTAACATAAATGCATAGTTTTTTATTTCAGTGGCAAGAACAGTAGAATACATTAGATTTGGCTTACTTTTGTAAGATGCACACATAACGTGGTGAAACAGAGTAGTTAGTAAAGTACAATGGGCTCTTGGACTGCCTATAAATGCCTTCATTATTTACTTGTCATTCATTCAATTATTCATAAAGCAATTGATTTTAATAACAACCAGAGTAATAGTCTTAATTTTTTAAAGTATTGCAAAACAAGTGGAAAAAATCAAGAAGCTAGAGTTATGTTAAGCCTGATACTTCTATTATTAGTTAGGATTTTTAAAAATCTAATATTGTAGATAGTACTGACTTGTATTTGCTCATAATTCTAGCTTTAGCTACTTCTAATCTCATGCTGGATGCAAACTAGAACCAAGCTGAATAAACTAGGAACTAGAAATAAAACACTGTTCTTCAAGCTTAGATGGCTAAATATTTTAGTTATGTTTTATAAAGAAGTACAATATCAATGAAGATTGATTAGCCTGCTCAACACTGAAAATTCTGCATATGATTTGTTCCTACAATATGTTTTACATCCATTTAAACATTTTTTTCTCCTCAATATTTAGTACGTAGCAATTTCATTTTTAATAGCATTTTTCAAGTATTCAGTTCTTAATTTACCAGATGTCACTCACAAGAAGTCACTTCTGCTCTTCACATTTATCTGAAGAACCAGTCAGGCATGTAGGGATCTGCAGCCTTTGCTGAAAAGAAACTCGTGCCAAAATTTATGGCAGTTCTGTAGATGTTAGTATACAATTGGGCCTTAGGAAGTGTTAAGCTTGGGTTTTTTTCCTTGCCTCCAAGTCTCAGAACCAGCTTAATTATTTCTTAGTTGAACAAGCGATCAAAATAGACAATTTGTCATCTGAACTCGCAACACAAGAATGTGAACTACTTAAATGAGTGGCTGAATGTACTCAGACTACAAAGTGGGCTTTTATAATCTCTATCGAAAAAAATATTTATGATAATTTTAATTTCTACTAATTCTTTCAGATCATGATGAGAGCAGGCAACAAAATGGGAATGATTTTCCTTTAGGTTGGAAGATACTGATGAATTTTGCTGCAAATGCAATACAATGCACAGGAGAGGAAAACATTATGGCCTGGCTCCTGGCACACTGGAATCACAGTGACATTAGTGGGAGCTTGACTGACTTAGTGCAGCAAGTTGTCCCAATAGCTCAAACAAAATATGCTCATTTCTAGTCTGAATTCCTCCTGTGTTAGGTTCCAAATATTGTGTGCTGCTGTATATTTTCTGATGGATCAAGAAGTCATTGGTTTTCACAAATCTTGCCCAATGTAATAAAGTATGCATATTAATCACTTAGCCTCTAAGACCTTCTATTGCTTCATGCATCTTTGTGATTCTGATCTTAAAATCTAAAATGGTTATCACCTATATTAGGCAGACTATGTAGATCCAAAATATTCCATCATTTTTGAGCACATAAGTATGGCATCCAATCATTATTACCCAGCTAGGCTGAGTTGAAGATAATGAACTAATTAACTAATCAACTCAAGGTACAGACCCTGCCCACAAGGGGCAGGCCATTTCCTCCTGGCTGCGGAAGATGCAACAGCGTCCTTGGTGCCACAGCCCAGGCTGGTGAGCAACAACTGGTGACCCCGACGTGATACATCTGCAAGACCCTGAGAAGCCCCGACTCTCTCACTGGAGCCGAGAGCCAGAGCCGAAAGAGCTGGAGCCGGGAGCCCGAGTGAGAGTCCTTCGGTGAAGAAGGTAAAGCCACAAGCCCTGATGTGGTATTCGCAGGAGGGAAGCGTGCTGGAGTTGGATGAATGGACCGGGTCTCTGCTCACCTTAAAGCCTTTGTGAAAAAACCTTTGAAAACAAAAATTGTAAAACAAAAAGGGGGAATTATGGCATCCAATCATTATTACCCAGCTGGATTGAGTTGAAGATAATGAACTAATTAACTAATCAACTCAAGGTACAGACCCTGCCCACAAGAGGCAGGCCATTTCCTCCTGGCTGCGGAAGATGCAACAGTGTCCTTGGTACCGCAGCCCAGGCTGGTGAGCAACAACTGGTGACCCCGACATGATACATCCGAGACCCTGAGAAGCCCCGACTCGCTGGAGCTGAGAGCCAGAGCTGAAAGAGCCGGAGCCAGGAGCCCGAGTGAGAGTCCTTCGGAGAAGAAGGTAAAGCCGCAAGCCTCGACGTGGTATTTGCGGGAGGGAAGCGTGCAGGAGTTGGATGAATGGACCGGGTCTCTGCTCACCTTAAGCCTTCTTGAAAAAACCTTTGAAAACAAAAAAATGTAAAACAAAAAGGGGGAATTATGGCATCCAATCATTATTACCCAGCTGGACTGAGTTGAAGATAATGAACTAATCAACTCAAGATACAGACCCTGCCCACAAGAGGCAGGCCATTTCCTCCTGGCTGTGGAAGATGCAACAGCGTCCTTGGTGCCGCAGCCCAGGCTGGTGAGCAACACACAAGCAGTGACATGTATAACAAATGGCTGGTACAGTCATTTAGCTAAGCACTCTGAAAATTATGATATTTTAGTACATTATTTGGATCTTTTTGTGTTGTGGATCTGTGGGTGCTTGAAGTCTTGCAAGAACAGTCTGGTGTTTGCTTACAGAACAGCTTGTTTTCTTACCTCTGGTCCATGAGATCATTTAAAAAATAAGCCTTTTTATTAAAATATTTTTGGATACAGATTGTACTGGAAACTACTAAACTTGGTGAGGAACAGAAGAACCTTTACCTACTGTACAAAGTATGAAACTACATCATAGTAAGACTTACGCACCTTACTCAAAATGAGAAAGGAAATTTGTGCTACAGGGGCTGAAACAGACGGACCTTACAATGTTAAACACAACTAATATTTTGATATTGGAACATTTTTCAGAAATCAAAAGTTGGCAAGTCTAGATAACATATGTCCCCCTATGCATGCCACTTTTTTTTTCCAAAGCATTTTTTCTAGTGATTTTAGATAAAACAGGTACCCGTCACAAACAGCTAACTTAGTACCAAATTTTCGTATTTTTGTCTGTTGCAGAAACTCTTCCACATGTGGGAAAGAAAGAGCCATGAAAGCCCATCTCATGAAACCGAAGGAAAATGACACTTGTGACATGATGAAAGAGAATATGTATGCAAGCCATAGCATGAGAAAGCAGCAGGGCATGCCAAGGCTAAGAAACTCCAGGGAATTTATGTACCAGGCCATGATGATTCTTAGGCATTTGGAGTCAACTTGGAATGGCTTCGCTCTTTCTACAGAAAGATTCGTGCTGTTCTTGGTGGAACCCAAACTCAACTTTGGCTCTTTGAAAGAAAATGAAGAGAAGAAACAAAGTTTATTTTCCCTCAGGCAGACTACCATTCTTTCACATACTCAAAGCTGACGCAGTTCTCATAAAGTACATAGAGCAGAGTGCACCTTCTGCACACAGAAAGACGGCTTGTTTACAAGGGATGGTTCACTCAGCGGTTCCCCTGGGCAGCGGGTAGCTACCGTTCAAACATCTGAGCTCTTTGCAGTACCAAATTCTCTCCTGTCAAGCCCTAGTGAGTATGTGTCAGGGCACCCAACACAGAATCAGAGTTAACACTGTAGTTGTTTTTGGGAGGCAGTCTTTAGAGCAAGATGGATTTGTCGGGTGGAACTTGGAGAGAAAAAAGACAGCCATGTGAGCAGCTGACTTCGGGTGTATTTGTTATTTGACTGCTGAAGTAGCCTGGGTGAGTCTGTTTTCTCCCTGGCATTTCATTGTCTAGCCTGCGATGCTATTTTGTCGCTGATCCTACGGAAATCAGTGCTGTTAATAAGCAGCAGCGTCCTGTGTCCTCACACAGCAGCTGCTTTCCCTCCTCTGGCAAAGAGATCGCAGCACAAAACACAAGTGCATACGCGCACAGATCCACTGTCGCCTTAGTCGGCCCCATCCCTCCATAAAATGCACATCCCGTACGGGCCGCCCGTGATCCAGCACTCAGGCGCTCTCCCAAGACACGCAGCGCCGCGGCGGGTGCCGGTTGCCGTCCCACATCCAGCTGCTCCCACATCTGCCGGCGGATGTTCGCCGCCCGCAGTTCCGGCGAGGGGCCCCTCACGAGGGCTGCGCAGCGGCGCTGGTCAGTTTTCCCTTCCACCTCTGCGGGGGGCACAGACGCGCATTCCGCGGCTGTTCCGGCAGTAACTAAACGTCCTGCCCCTTCCTGGATAGCTCCCTCGGAGCCAGCACGGTACGGGCGGGCTGCCCCGGACCGCAGCCCGCGTTCCGCCCCAGCCGGGCTCTGCGCGGCAGCGCGTTCCGCGCCGCGCGGGCGGGTCGCTGCCTGTGGCGGTGAGGGTATCTGCAGCCCACCGCTGGTGCGAGGCACCGGCCACCGCTCCCGCTGCGGGGCCGCTCCCCGGCCACCGACAGGCGCCTCTCCCGGTGCCGGCCCGAGGTTCGGCTGCGGAGGACGCTCGGGGCCCGCCGGCCGCCCTCCCTCGAGCGTGTCTCCGACCGGCGAAGCGTGCTCCTGCCAGAGCTCCGGGCCCGCCGCTGGGCGGGACACCCCGCGCGCGCGGGCCCCGCCCCCCCGTGACGTCCGGAGGAGCGCCCGACCGCCGCCCCGCGGCGCGCTGCCTGCCGGGAGACGATTGGGCCGTGTCGCGCCGGTCAGCTTCCGGCGCGCCTCGCCGTGCCTTCCCAGCGTGCCCCGCGGCTGCCGGCCTTGCGAGCGGGATCCCTGGGCCTCCGCGGCGGCGACGCTGCTGCTGTGCTGTGCTGTCTTGCTCTTGCTCTTGCCCTACCCTGCCCTGCCCCGCCCCGCCCCGCCCTCCCCGCGGCCCCGAGAGCCTCCGAGCGAGAGCCGAGGCCGCGCCGCCCTCCCGGCCATGCCCCCCAAGAAGCAGCAGCAGCCGGCGGGGGGCAGCAAGAAGGCGGACCAGAAGAAGAAGGAGAAGATTATCGAGGTGAGGCGGGCAGGGCCGAGCCGGGCCCGACGGGCCGCGGCTGACGCCGGGCGGGCCGGTTTTCCGCCGCGGCGCTCTCCCTGCCCCGGCGCGGCCCTGTCACTAAGCGCCTTCGGGCGCGGGCGGCTCTCTCCCTGCGCCCCAACGGCCGCCTCGCGGTTGCCGGGGCTCGGCCGCTGCTGCCGCCGCCCCGAAGGCCCAGCGCCAGGCCCACAGGGCGTCTTTTGTGTTGCAGCGGCCAGGGAAATGGCCACAAAGACCAGCAGTTGGTATGCGGGGGTCGGGGCCGAGCCCAGCCCGGCCGCGTCGTTCCGGGGGTCGCTGGTTCCTTTCGCGGCCCCTGCGCTGCCCGGATCTGTCAGATCACAGACGGCCGCCCTTTCGGTTGTGCTGGTGGCCGGTGCGCTGGGGTTGGGGTTTTCAGTCTGGCCAGAGCTGTCTTCGAACTGAGGGTGATCTGGCAGGAGAACTCTTATTTATTTATTTTATTTCCTTACTCTTTTCCCTTCTCTGTTCCTATATTTTCTGAGTGCAGCCCTCTGAGGTCTAGGTTTGCATTTCTCACTCAGTTTAAAACACATTTGTGCCTTGTTTTGTTTGTGTTTTTTTTTAATACAGTTTGACCTGTGTGGCCAAGGAGGCATTTACTGGAATAACAGTTTATTAAATCTTTGTTAGAAGTTCAATGCAAAGTAATTTGAAGATGAATCAGTAATATCTGATATTCTGTCTAAACTTCTGATGCTCAATTCCATGGTAAAACCAGATTTTAAAAAAAACTGCTAGAGGAGGATGTGCGTGTCTATTGGCTATTACAATAGTCATGCAAATCTTCAGCTATACAGAAAAAAGAAATCTATGTTGAGATTACAAGGAGAGAGCAGATACAGGAAAATGTTTGCCTGCATCTGTTGCCATGAAAGTTAGTAGCTGCTCTGCTGTTTAAGCAGAATATCTGTGTAATGCAAGTGTTCTTTTAAATCTAGTACCACACAGTATTGTTTCTGTGTTCTTTGGAAATGTTAGAGTGGTAGTTCTCTGTGTTGGCTTCAGAGTTTCTGATGTTCTTGCTGAATCGCTAAATAGGAAAATTCTACTCTTTGTTACCAAAAAAAAAAAGCAGATGGAAGGGGGAAAACTCGCATTGGTTATTTACAACGACTTATTGCATAATTCAGATATGGAAGGATTGTATGTTCCATGTGGCATTTGCCATGGAAATTGTGTGAATGTTCTCTTTTCTTTCCCAACTAGTTATTTTGACAAATTACAAACTTCTCAAATTAGCATAAAGTAATGGGGGACTAGCTGCTGTTGATAGGGGATACATTGTAAATGAAAACAGAGTGATTCTGGAAATTTGGCACTGCTTATTCTGTAATGCTTTTATAATATATTTGTTAGGATTTCCAAAAGTATGTTTGAACTGAGGTATTATCACTGGATGAACATCTGCTTCTTGTTCCTGGAAGGAGAAAATTGGTATCAAATCAAAGGCATGGACGGGTTTTTACTGTAGATATTTCAGTTACAAAAAATAATTTCTGATTCAGATGCTTGTGTGAAAGTAAGCTGTTTTTTTGGTGATTTTTAAACAGGTTTGCTGTAGAAACCTGCCTCTAACAATAAAACTGGAGATGTAAGGGAAGAATCGGTTTGGGCAGTAAACAGAAACTACTTGCAGTGGAATTTGGGAAGTACAAGCACCTGTCTGGACTTGACATGGAGGAAAGACTTCAAATGAGTACAGTTAGAAAATGAAATGCTTAAAATACTTTAAATATTGCCACATGTAACATATTACTACTTAGAAATACTATATATGAGTACTTGAAGATAAAAGTAGTCAGTGATTTCAGGTAGATTAAAAAAAAAGCTGTATTTATGGCTATTCAGTCTTTGTATTTTCCTCAGAGGTCACTCGAGTAGCTGCCAAAAACATCTTATCCTTTTGTCTTGAGAGGCCTGAAAACACGGTGTGTGCTCACACTAATACTTGGCACAAGTAGGTCTGGTGATAAAAGCAATAGCTCATGCAAAAGCAGCTTTTAGTAGGTTCTATTGAAAGGCAAATTTTAGAAAATGATGTGAGGGGTCTAAATATTGTCCATACTGTTTCTTGGATTGCTTGTGGTGCTGGAGGAGATAGTCTGTGTTGCACTGAAAACCTGAGAGGAGTGGCGGGTTGTTTTTTTGTGTTGTGTTTTTTTTTTTGTAAGGACTTAAACTTGTTTCAATTAATGTGGCTGTATTTATCCCTCGATTTAGGACAAAACATTTGGCCTGAAAAATAAGAAAGGTGCAAAACAACAGAAATTTATCAAGGCTGTGACTCACCAGGTTAAATTTGGTCAGCAAAATCCACGTCAGGTAAGCATTTATTCTGCAATGTTTTCTCACGCTCTAGTCAAATCATCTTTCAGTATACGTATATCATATAATACGGAAGTGGAAAAAAGTTGGCATGTTACTTGCCTAATGTATAGTGAGTAGCACAGGTTTGACTAAGTCCTCTTGCGAAGCTTGTCTAGCTAAGAATTATATACTTGTGTAAAGGTATTTAATTAAAAAAAAAAACACACCAAAACCTCATAACACCCCCTCCCCCCAAAAACAAACAAACAAACAACAAACAAACCCAAGCTCAGCTAATAAAGGTGGCTTTTTTGTTTGCGTAGTACTTTAATAGTAACATAATTAAGTTATACCTGAAATATATTCTGGAAACCAGCTGTCAGCAAAGTACAGTTGTACGTTCTTTCTCTTTTTTTCTCTTTAATTGCCGTCTAATCTTAAGAGACACTGAACAGTTAAAAATAAGAATAGTTGTTACTTAATGCTAAAACTGGAATTGGGGTAAGATTAAAAAAAGTATAAACCCATATGTTCTTGTTCTACTTATGGAAGTATTTATTATAATTTAACATGGAAACACGTCTGACAAGTCTGCATCTTATTAGGTGAACTGGTCAAAGAAACTGAAATTTCGAGCCACTATCTACTGCTCTGCTCTTTTGTATGATGAAGTAAAAAGGGATGTAGCTGAGAGAGAATGATTAGATTATACGTAATCAGAAAGCACGGATTCCATGAGAATATTATTATAATGGAAGTGAGCCAGGACTCTTATTCCTACAGTGCTGGGGGAGCCAGTTAAGTATTTACGTAGCTTCCTGCTCCATAAATAAGCCTGTGGAATAAATACATTTGTGTCAGCTAAATTCATTATGTCATAATTTCTGTTAAATTCCTTACAACATAACGATGAACTAAAATGTCAAATAGAACTTTACTTTTAAAGTTGATGTTAGAGTCGTTGGATCTAATAATTTCTTGTAATGAAAAGAGCTGCTTGCTGTCGATTCTGTATCATTGGTGTTACACGGT
Organism: Tauraco erythrolophus; assembly: GCF_009769465.1. Classification (NCBI taxonomy): domain Eukaryota; kingdom Metazoa; phylum Chordata; class Aves; order Musophagiformes; family Musophagidae; genus Tauraco; species Tauraco erythrolophus. Next base: position 7,912,034 of record NC_141472.1, read on the forward strand.
CCTTCTGAAATTTCTGTGTGAAATCTCTGAATCTGCAGCATGTGTAGGAATATTAGTATGTAAATGAGCCAACCTAAAATAATTTGTTTCTCAAATACTTGCGACTATTGACTGGTGGATGTTGGAAGCTAAGTTTTAGACCTGATTATACCTTTCTTAACTTGGAAAATAGTTTTCAGTTAGGATTGTCCCTGAGAAAGAAAGAACTCTTGAAAGCAATTTTTCTTGTGTCCAGAAATACAAATGGAAGCTCTATCAAGGTGTTTTGGTTTGGTGGTTTGTTTTGTTGGGTTTTTTTTAAAAAAAAAGAGACAAGCTGCTTCTTCATGCTTTTAGAACCCTAGAGTAAAACAAAAGCATTCTTAGTGCTGCTTTTTGTAGTCGACATGTGGATCTGCGTGTTACATAAAATAGGATTTGTGAACTTCCAGTATGAAAACTGACCAAGCTAATCAATTCCCTTTTAAAACAATTTGGTGTATTTTTGCAAAATTCACCATAAGGACAAAGCTCCTTTTTTAATATTACACTGTATTTTTACCAGTAAATTAGACCACATTTGTATAGTGGTGTTAGTTTCAATAGCTTCCCTTAAGGATTAGAGTCAAATAATCTAATAATGTTTCTCGTGTCCCCTTTCCTCTGTCTTCATCCCTCTCTACCACTCTGGTATAGATAGAAGCCTTTTATGGCTTGTTCAGAAAGGGCAAGGTAGAGTCAGGGTTTTTTTTTATACACAAACTTTTCCTTTCCTAGGTGAGCTTGTTATTCATTGATAGGGTCATAGAATGGTTTGGGTTGGAAGAGACCTTAAAGATCATCTAGTTCCAACCCCTCTGCCATGGGCAGGGAAACCCTCCACTACACCAGGTTGCCCAAAGCCCCATCCAACCTGGCCTTGAACACCTCCAGGGATGGGGCATCCACAGCTTCTCTGGGCAACCTGTTCCAGTGCCTCACCACCCTCAGAGGGAAGAATTTCTTCCTTATATCTAATCTAAATCTGCCCTCTTTCAGTTTAAAGCCATTGCCCCTTGTCCTTCGCCCTTGGTACCTATAAAATAAATGTTCTTGCCTTCTAAACCATTGGTTAAAATGAAACATTGATACGTTGGATTGATATAAATCCAGACAAATAGCATTCTAAAAGCAGTTCCCAACTCTGCGGACAGAATTGCTGGAATTGCTACTGGTATACGTGAAGGGAAAGAGCAAAGCATTACGTAGCGGACTAAAGATAAGAGAGGCTTTTTGCACTCTTCTTGAAGTAACTGCATTGAATGGTTGCACTGCTAATGGATCAAAAACCAGCAACTAACTTTTCCTCTCCTAGTGTCAGTATCGTTCACTTGATTTCCCAGCCTCTAGAGGTGGGGTATTGGTAACTGTGAGATCTAATGGTACCTACCAGCATCTTGCATGTCTGACAAAATTGCATTTGAAACCTCTTCCCTTTGGAAGGTCAGTACCACTAGATGGCACTGGCCGTGCGTGCATTTCTGAGAAATTCAGAAATCACCGGTTCTTTCCCTCCTCTCCTTGTAAACTAATTTAGAATGAATTGCTATTTTAATGTACAGTTTGTGTGAAATGAGTAATGTCATTCTAACTTTATATTAATAACTTCAAATTTGGGGTCATAGGCTGCGCAAACAGAAAGTGAGAAAAAATTGAAAAAAGAAGATAAGAAAAAAGAATTGCAAGAATTAAATGAACTCTTCAAGCCTGTGGTTGCTGCACAGAAAATTAGCAAAGGTATGAGTAACTAAAGTCTCTTCATTTATGTTCTCTTATTCATATAGCTACCTCAGGTAAAATAACCATTTAAAAATGCCAGTTCATTTTTTTAATAAAGTCGATATGTCTGTTTCCTTCTCTATCTAGTGTACCAAGTAGTTTGTCAGTGATGATTTGACATTTTCTTAGGAAGTCGTTTGGGGTTACTAGGTCATTAGAAGATCTAAAGCTACATTGATACTGACAGGGCAGCTATAGATATTTTGGTGTGTTCAGGTTCATTATGCTTCTGGATGAGTGGCATGATTTTTTGTGTGTGTGATGGTATTTGTTTAAAGCAGCCTGTCTCCCCAGGGAAACGTGAACATTTAGGTATTGCAAGGAGTATAATAGGGTAACTATTGTCTTCACAGAAAACTTGTATTCAAATCAGAACTGTAAAAATTTGCCAATTACTTCTGTCCTACCTCACAATTAACAGTAGGACTTGGTTTAGGAAGTGTGGTCTTACTTGAACTCAGTTACTGAACAAACTAGTTTAACAAAGAAACGTTTGATACTTCTAGGAAACTTTACAGTTGGCTGCCATGTGGGAGAAGAAAAAAAAAATCATACTTTTAGGAATGAACTGAATCTATCAGCTTAATCTTCTGGAACTAATGAAATTATGCGCAATCATTTTTGTCTCAAAAAAATGTAATTTCTATGTGTGTCTTTAAAGCAAACCTGGTATTTGTCTTTGTGGCACTTAGCAGCAACAAAGGCCCGTTTTCTGTTTATGATCTGCAGCTTTCTCCAAATAAAGTAGCTCTTGACTTAAAGTTATTTCGGAAGACTAATATTGTCCTAATGAAAGCTTTGGCTTTCTAGTCATATTGCCAACAAGGAGACTATAATTACCTGAAGGTCTTGGGATCCACTCAGTGTTTAAAAACTGGGAGTTTAGTTAAGATTTTAAACAGCTGTTGCTGTACATACGCTACTCACTGGTGACTTGCACCTACTGTAAAATCAGCAAGTGAAAAACTTGAACCTAAAATCTTACTTGACCACTAATGTTACAAGCAAAGTATTTCTGATTTAGTCATGTCTCATAAATAAGTTTCTACCTGGCTTCGTTTCTTTTTGACCTCCTAATGGTCAAACAACTCCTTTAGTGGGATGATACTTACTTGAACTGTAGTTAGTTTGATTGAACAGTTGATACTATAACAACAATTGCTTATCCGGGGGGCTATGAGCAGCCGTCTTATTTCTACTATTAAAGAAAGTGATCTGAGAATCTAACCTGAGTGCAGGTTAGATTATTATAATTTATTCTAGGGTGTTGTTTATCTAATAAGGAAAGGCTGACAGCTGGAAGATGCTTTAATTTAAAGTGCCAGCTTTGATACCTAAGGCAAATATCATGCTTACAAAGTAAATATGACACGTTTAGGACATGAAGTATTTACTTGTGATGAGCTTGACATTAAATAACTTGCATTTTTAAAAACATGTTTTCATTCTCTACAGATCTCAAAGATTGTATGATCCTAGACATTGTTCTTAGCACTTCTAATATGCAGCATTTGTTTAAAAATAGTATTAAAATATAAAAATTTTCTTCAATCAGGTGCTGACCCCAAATCTGTAGTTTGTGCTTTCTTCAAGCAAGGACAGTGCACTAAAGGAGACAAGTGCAAGTTTTCTCATGACCTGTCTTTGGAAAGGAAGTGTGAAAAACGGAGTGTCTACATTGATGCAAGAGATGAAGACCTTGAAAAAGGTATAATACTTCTAGAAAATGACTACTGAACTGTTCTGATTCTGTGACTGGATTTTAAGCGTCATCTTGTGTTGTGGTTACAATCTTGGAGAGCCTGGTCAATGACCAAGGCAACCTATACCACTGTGTTCAAAATCATGAACAACAGTGAAACTTGCTTTAAAAAGCGTGCTCACAAGTATTTAAACCTTGTTTAGAAGTAGTGATATGACCTAGTGATACTTGTTCTGTGTAACAAATTATGTCATGGAAGTTGCACAGTGTTCGATTGTCTTATAGTTTCTAGTTTCTTCTAAGTTCTGTAACATGGAAGTGCAAAAGGAAGAAGTGCAATAGGCAACCATAGTTGTCTTCCAGAACTCTTACTGATGTTTGCCCAGATGTGCACAGTTCTAGAATTCAGAATACTTTGGATTTTTTTTCTGTGACTTTATCTCTTTTCCCCAAAACATTTCTTGGCAAAGTACTCTGGATTTTACTTTTACTTAGCAGATGTTAGAGATTTTTATAGTCAAAATAATTTCTTTAATTTTTCCGCAATTTGTCCTAGAACTTCCGCAATAGAAGTTCTAGGTCTTTATTTGGATTTTAGCCTGTGTCATCCTAAATGAACATGATAGGATCCCATAGATTCACTATTGCAGTTACCACTGGTGATCTTCCTGCTTTTGATGGCACCTTCTTTTAACTTAAACACAGAAAATTTGGGATTCTCTTTTGATCCTCAACTTCTATTACCTGTATTTCTGGACATAAGCCTCCAACCTTGTCTCTTATTCAGTTATCTTCCTTTTCTTCTTTTCCCTTGTCCACGCTCAGTAGTGTACACATGGAACGACACACTTTTCAGTCTTTAACTGAAGCGTACCTAATGCATGTCAAAATATAAATTTCTGCGGCTTTTGAGGAATTGTCTTGTGAGCAGCATAGGGAGTTTGAAAACTTCATTATAGAAGCCTGGATTTATTTTTCTGTTCTATACACTAACTAAAATGTAGAAATTAAATATTGAAAGTGTTATTAGGGAGAAAACTAACTTGACAGCACTGTTTAGTATTTGGAGTTTTTGTGACCATCTGTTGTCTTTTTCTAGATACAATGGATAACTGGGATGAGAAGAAGCTGGAAGAAGTGGTGAACAAGAAGCATGGTGAGGCGGAAAAGAAAAAACCCAAAACTCAAATAGTATGTCTTTTTTTTTTTAATTGAGCTGTAGTAGAGAGAATTGACTACAGACTGGAATTAGATATGTTTAACATTGTCTGAAGATTTTGAATGGAATATTATAACAATATTCTGAGTATACAGTTGGGCTGATAGTATTTCTAATAATGTGTTTTAAAAAAAAAAAAAAAAAACCCACAACCAAAAAACCAACACTCAGAAAAAACCCCAACCAAACAAACCCAGAAAACACATTAAAAAAACCCACATCCCATAGTTTTTCCAGTCATCATAAGGCTTTTTTCTCATGTAAAATACAAGTGGATAGTAGGTGAAGTGCTTTCAAAATAGAAATGGTAAAGGAATCAGTAATACATCTAATGCATCCTACTTGCTTAGAAGAGTCAAGTATTGTGATTAGTTACGTCTGTCATCTCATTCCAGCAACTGCCGTATGTATCGTCTTATTTATGTACTGGGTGACATAAAAGCAGATAAGTTTAAATTTTCCATAAGCTGAGATTCATTAATTTAGAGTTGTTTGTAGCTCCTGACCTATAACTTGAACATTCCTTAGTTTGTGCACTAAATAGTGTAATATCTTAATTTCTTTTTAATTCTTCAGAACTATTTCACCTTGGTTTTAATATGAATAATTAAATACTCTGTTGATACTGCTTAAATTTGTAAAAGTTAAGCTTTGATATGGCTAAGTATGAGCTACGAATTGCTTGTTAAAAGTTCCAGAGTGGCATCTTTACCTCAGGATCATGAGCTGGAAGGTTTAATATCTGAGGCAGATTCTATTAATTTTGATTAGAACTACACTGATGTTGGTGAGCAGGAAGAGGACTGTCAGCATGCTTTTACATCTGCAGCTGGGTTCAGTCTTCTGAGTCATCCTGTCTTTTTAAACTGGGATTATATTAAGGGGAAAAAGCTGTTGACTACATGAGTTTTAGAAAATTAGTTGCACTTTTTTTGTCTACTTTTTTAGTAGCAATGCGTTTCACTTGTTTCTTCTGTTTTGAGCACAACTGGCTTTGAATTACTGTACTTCTGACATGTAGTAGCTATACACGTAGCGTAAATTGCCAGGGATGAAAAGAGATTGCAGTGTTAACAACCGTTGTTTTATATTTTGCAGGTCTGCAAATACTTCCTTGATGCTATTGAAAACAACAAATATGGATGGTTCTGGGTCTGTCCAGGCGGAGGAGACAACTGCATGTATCGTCATGCTCTCCCTCCAGGTTTCGTATTAAAAAAAGACAACAAGAAGGAGGAAAAGCAAGATGAAATATCTTTAGAAGATCTAATAGAAAAAGAGGTAAAGTTGTCAGACAGGTACCTTTTGGTGGTATTTGTTTTTGTTACTCTGAAGAGACAGTTGTAAATAACTTCCTAATTAATAATTAAAAAGTATGAAATTATTTTATAGCTGTATGAGCTAGGGTGAAGGATGCGTGGTATTAGATTCATTTTCTGGTTTAGAAACCAGTACCTAGTGAATAGATGAAACTATAGCTGCATACTTAGTGCAGGTGTTACTAATCCTTTTTTGGGAGGCTTCTATTTCTGACTGCTACATTTCCTTTATCTGTTACAACTGCTTCTATGGGCCTTCCTCATCCCCAGCTCACTGCCTCCTTAGTTCTCGCATATTTCTGTAATGAGAAAGCAACACCAGGAGAACAGGGCCTTCTGAAGACCTTAGGTTGCTGCTTTGCCTGTTTCCATCGCTGTTGCCTGGCAGTGTCAATGTGAGGAGAACCTGAGCTGCTATTGTTGGTTTCATTCCTCCTCTGCTTTTAATGTTTTCGTGTCGACTCATCTTACTAACTGGAAAATCATATGCTGAGTCAAACTTTTAAGTTCGTGGCGCATGTTTAACAGCGGTGAGAGTGAAGCAGAAATTATAAAGAAATGTTTTTCAGTTAGTTTCTGGAAAAGAGTAAATAAATCTCTAATTTGTTACAGCCTTTGGAAACAATTTCTAGCGTTAATCAGTCTCTTTACTTGACAGCGTTCTGCCTTAGGACCAAATGTTACCAAAATTACTCTAGAGTGTTTTATTGCATGGAAGAGAAGAAAAAGACAAGAAAAAATCGATAAGGCTGAGCAAGATATGGAGAGGAGGAAAGCAGATTTTAAAGCTGGCAAAGCATTGGTGGTATGTTCTACACTCCAATTCTTAGTGTAAGAAGAAAAAGTAAGTAAGTTTTTTGTAATAAGGTAGCTGGCCTGGAATGGCTTTCCTTTTTTTCTTTTTTTTTTATACAGCAGTATAAATTTTATCAAGTGATAAATTAAGATTTCTTTTTATGTTAATAGATTAGTGGACGTGAAGTATTTGAGTTCCGACCAGAGTTGGTTGATGCAGATGATGAAGAAGCAGATGACACTCGCTATATTCAAGGGGCAGGAGAAGATGAAGAGGTAAAGAAGAGTATGAACTCTAACATTATTTCAAGTTGGAAAACTCTTCAGAGCTCTTTTAATGCAATTAATAAGCTTGGTTCTTAATTTAACACTGGTATAGAGTATATCTTGTCAAAATTTTGGTGTCAAAAGGAAGATTAGCAAACTTTTATAGGAATCCTGCAGAAATGAGAATTTCTGTAAAACGTAATTCATGCAGAGCATCTTGGTTTATTTTTCAGATGGAAGATCCTGTGTGCATAAATGATGTAGATTTGAACCTCTATGTCCCAAAGGCTGTAGACGAGACTGGTATTACTGTGGCTAGTCCTGAACGATTCAGCACATACAGTTCCACAGAAAAAGATGGTAAGCTTATTATTTAGGCATCGCTATCACGGCAATGAATTGTTAAGATCTTCCCAAAAGGTTGATAGAAATGAATTATTGATCTGCTGAAAAGAAGTATTTGTTCAAAAAGAGTGAGGGAGTGAAATTACCATCAATGGTACATGTAGTTACTAAGAAAAAAAAAGGTTTCCAGTAAATGCTATGCACTTCTTATTTTCTTAAATTCAAGTTTAAATAAAAGGTAGTGTTTATGGCCACTTCAAGTAAATCCTTAGGATGTTTATATTAGCAGTTTCCTTTTTTTTCCTCTTTTCAGATTTAGTGAATGATTGAATGAATAACATCAACAAAAATCCAAGCTTTTCTTCATGTTTTCTAGCTAGCTTAAGTTAGCTTATAATTTCTTAGAGCGAGGTCTTAATCGTAGTGCACTTGTGGAATGTATACCCTGATATTTAAGACCCTGAGTCTTTTAAGTGCAGACATTTAGTTAGGAGCAGCTCATTAAGTTTGACTCAGTTATGAAAATAGGAGTTGGGAGTTTGAGGTTTTGTGGGGGTTTTTTTTCAACCTGTTTTAACAATCATGATCCAAACCTGCATATTAATCAGGTACATACAGTGTAAGTTTACATAAACTTCAAATAAAGTAACTTCTTTATAGTTTCAAAACTTTAAAGCCTGTTTAGTAGGATTGTGCATTAGTGATTAAGAAACTTGTGACACTGAAATGTGTAAGAATTATTTTTATTTTCAGATAATAAATTAAGTGAAGCTTCTGGTGGTGATATAAATAGAAGTGAGCAAAACAATATAGAGGAAGATGATGATGGAGATGAGGAGTTGGAAAATGGAGTAATTGATGCAGTTCCAGTTGATGAAAATCTTTTTACTGGAGAGGACTTGGATGAACTAGAAGAAGAACTAAACACTCTTGATCTAGAAGAATGAATTAAAAAGCTCAAGTGAGGAATTAAATCTGCGTGTGAAAAAGTGAAAACTGACTACGTTTTTTCTCCTTTTTGAATAGAATTCTTAAACAGGATGATTATGGTTACCCAGCTGATTCTGATGGGCACGTCATATACCAGGAATATTTTCCTTCAGTTTCATCTACTCCAACCTTGACTATGCTCACAGTAAAATATTCAGAATAGTTCAGAATTACCTGACAGATGAATTTGCAGAACATGAGATTCCTACTTTTAGTTGAAAGTTATAAGTGTAGCTGCTTTGCCAGGATACAAGTAAAGTGGGCAATTTGATACCAGGTACAGTATAAAAATCTAAGTATACATTCTTCACCAGAACTGCATTTTTATTAGTGATTGTGTTGATTTAGAAACTGCCTGAAGTGTTTTTAGGCAGCATGCTCTAATAGAGCTGATGCAGATGATGCTTCGTTAAGTGGTGATTAGCTTTATTTGATCAGCTGGATACTGAAGATACAGATTGTAAAATGATACATCCTACAATACAATATGATGCCCTGTGTTTAAAATGTTTTAAACTTTCCCACCGCCTTTTGCCAACGAAACTGTAAATAAAAATTATCAACTTTAAAATACCTGTGTTGATTTTTCTCTGTTAAGGTATCATACCAAACTGTTAATCACTTCATTTTCTAATACAGTGATAAACATTTTTCTTCCCAGTCCTTATACAGAAGTGATGGTGTTGGCTTCAGTTAAATTACGGCTAACTGCAATTACAAATATTTTTTCTTCTACACCCATGCAGTGTGAAATTCGGGAGCTCTCTTTTTTCCCCTACTGTTCTTATCTCCTGCCCATCTGTTAACCGATGTAATGCGTGCTATACATCACTCATGGCTATTTGAGTCTCATTCCTTCCCCAGTGTGTTTTGTATATTAGCAAAGACTTCAAATGTCATGGTCTAAAAAATGCCTGTCATATCTTTCATGTTTTATAAATAACACAAGGTTAAAGCAGAGCAGTGTTGTACCTCAGGTTGTGTACGCTGCAGGGGCACTTAACTGTCAGGCTTAAACGAAGTCAACATGCCCTTTTGAAATTCATGGAAATATGCCATAAAGATTTCTCAGTAGTGGTGCTTTTTCAAGGGGACTGTAGGTTATGCCTCCTTGCCATACTCCTAATAGTAGCTGCAACAGTATTGCTGTACTAACAATACTGTTCTTAGCAATTTTTCTAAAGCTTTTAAAGTACTACTTAAAAGACCATTTAGGATTCATGGCACTGTTACTGAGCTTTCTCAAAATGCTTTTGGGTGGTAATATTAGCTTTAATGGTTATTTCTGATGCTGCTAAACTCACTCTTGAACGCTATTTCTAAAATAGCTGACTTAGAAGTTTTTTTCCCTTTTTTGGGATCTTTGGAATTTATTTTCTCCTATAGGAACAATAAGCAGTGTTTGGGGAGAAAGAGGCCTACTGAAATTGACTTCTAAATGTAAGTGTTTAAGGAAAAGCTGCAATATCAGATATTTATTAATGGAGCTTTTTTCTCCTATGGCCATAAATAAACAGCATTGACAGATTATTGTATTATACTGGCCAGCAATACCAGGATTTAGTACCTGGATATCAGGACACCTAAGAATGCAATTCCTATTTGAATGTATGATGCGTAACTTTTCCAAGTTGTATATTTTAAATGGGAATAAAAGTAACTTAATCATTATCAAGGATGAAAATGGCTTTCTATTTCACAAAATATTTGTGTCTTAGAGGCTGGTATGTTGTATATAATACTGATTTCTGTAGTACTGATGTGAACAGGTGAAGTCTTTGCCACAATTGTGCCAGTGTTGTTCATTTGCATTTTACAGTGGAGGAATGACAGGGTAACTCTACTAACTTTAGCTAATGAACCACAGATAGATGGCAGAGAGGGAGCATGTGTGCACTCTTTTGGGTCTGAAGGGTTTCAGTTTATGCACGTGTCATGTAAACATGACGGATAGTTGCCTTGCATAGTATTTAAATATGTTGAATATCTGGAAGTTAGTTGAAGAAAAACTTATTTTCCTAGACAGTAGTTACTGACAACATTACTTCATTACTTTGCTATCCCTTTTTGGTTCTTACCCTTTCCTCTCAACTTAGTCTGGCACTTCTCCTGACTGGACTTGTTCTAGCCTCTTGGTTTGGTTGGTCTGTAGATTTCTAACCATGAAGGCAGGGTGACTGCTTTTAAAGAAGTCTTTGTTAGCATAGCATTCAGGCATACTTCTAAGGATTAGTAGCAACATGCTGCTGCTTGTTCTTTCTGTTTGAAGATAGGCTTGAATAGAACCTGGTAAAAGTTCTCCATCTTGTGCGTTAAAGAAGCCTAAATGTGCAGCTGACAGGGAGTTTCTGTCAATAAATGCTCAATGAAAAATGAATGTAAAGACCTTACTTAGGGTAGATTAATTATTGATGTTTTGGAAATGAGCACTGTGATAGAATGGTGTCCACCTGAATGTGACTTACCACTGAGTTGTTCCTACTGATGCAAATTTCCCAAAATTCATCTCATGTAAAGTGAATGAGTCACTTACAGAAAAATGAGATACAATCTGAATCCTAAAATAGCAGTACTGTCACTTCAGTGACTGTCTGGTCAGTAGGGGTCAAAAATGCAATATTTCACTAACAGGAGCAGGAGGGCTCAGTCTGAGACACTGGTTTGAGGTCATGCTAAGAAGGATCATAAGCCACAGAAGAAACACCACTGCAATAAATTTTATTCCTGCCCCTTGCAGGCTGTGCCACTGTCCGTGTTGTCTTGTTTCTCTCATGAGTACTGCATGAGAAGTGTAGTGTAGCTATGGTGTTAACATTTCCTGAGGAAATACACCAGTGCTGCACTCTTCTGTGCAGTAGAATACACACTGTCTTCACAGCGCCTTCGTTACTGGACACCCATGTGGACAAAACCCATTGAAAAAATGCAGCAGAAAACCTGTGCCTTTCCTTCCTGGTGCTTGCTGTTGTGGAAGTAGAGTGTTTGTTGGATTTAAATCTTGATGTGTGTTAAAATCATTTCGAACGCACACAAAAACTTCTTGAAATGCTTGAACTGTCTAGCTTTAAATTCTTTATAGGATTTCCTTTTGAGACTTGTGTGATTTGAATTTTATGCTTGCCACTGGTTTGTTACTTGGGGATCCCTACTTGATTTATAATAAACACTGTTGATAAAGGCCTGGAAGACATTTGGAGACAAATTAAAGACTGGCCTTAAGTATAATCTTACCTTAGTTGTCTGTAGTGGAAACATAGCCATTTCTTAATGGACAATACTCCCCAGCTGCTTTTTATCAAGAGGAGGTTTTACTATTGATAAACTTTGGACACAGCAGTGGTACTTTTCTTGGTAATTCAATATTGTCATAATAGATCGTGTTTATTTAGCAAATAGATTGTATTGCAAGAACTTACACATACAAATTAGTATATTTCTATTAATGTTTTCTTCAATTCTTTAGTCATGTGGAAATAACAAGTGTCAAAAAAGTACCTCTCACGTTCTGAATGCTGATTTCTACTGATTTTGCAATGTTTTTGTCCTTTGTTAAAAATTATCTGAATATAATAGGCAACGCAGACTTAAATATTTTGTAAGCTATATATATCTTGCAAATAACATTATTGGAAGTTTCATAAACAATGTTTGTTATTCTTGTTCTGTGTGCTGCTTTTGAATAACTTACTGAAACTGTAGAGTGATTAAGTGACTAAACTAAAGTTAGATCTTTGTTTCCCTCACAGTGAAATTTTCACAGCCCTAAGTTGAGCGAACAAGATTGCTCTCGTACATAAATCTCTCATATATGTTCATCTGAAGTATCTTAGGAGAAACATGCCTTGAATAACATCAATAGGAATAGCAAGAGAATTGGAAAAATGAGATCTGTGAAGGCCAGCGGAACTGCCCCCAAAAAATTAATAGCAGCAGCTGCATGCACTGCATCAGACCAAAAGACCATTTATCCCATGCTAAAAACCAGACATATGGGGAAGAAAGAGGTAAGAAGAGGACAAGCCCACATACTTCTCAAGAGTACTTGTCATATGTAGCTTCCAACTATTTTTCATCTAGCTGTCCTCTGTAAGATGTAGCCTGTGACAGCTTTTTCTTACAAGTATGTTCCCTGTTTCTCCCTTTAATCCCTATACATTTTTAGCATCTTTTGGAAACCCAGCAGTTCCACAGCTCTATGACATCTTGTTTTGAACATGACTTCTACCAGCATGTATTATTACATCTCTAGGGAAAAATATTTAGAGGAAGTGATATCCTGTGCTGTCCTTTGCTTTGACTTGATGCCAAGTAGAGAAAGCGGATATAAAAATTGAGTTGATGTATTTCAGTTGTGAAGAGCATAATTTCTTGGTGGATTTCAATGCTAGAAACCTTTAATTTTTTTTTTTTTTTTACAAAATTAGAAACTTTCAAGGTGCTTGATTCTTTCCTATGAATGTGCCTTAATCAGCAAAATCTGAAGCTAACAGTCTTTGTTCCTGGTTGTGTACCAGATGTGGTTTATGTAGCAATGATCACATTAAGTGCTCTTACAGTGACATCTGTACGTCCCCCTTTTCCCCCCCGCACACTGGTAGTATTAGAGGCTTAGAAGTGACCTTGTCTTAGTCTGTCACTTTCAGTTCCTTTGTTTCAATAGATGCTCTTTTTACAGAGAGTGGCTGTTGCTGGTGTTAGCAGTAAGGCCAAGATGTTTTATTCATTGATGACGTTACAGCCCCAATGTGAGACCACACTAGGCTCCTTCACAGCATTTTACTGAAATGAATGGCAAAAATAATCAGTTCTTTTGATCATAAAATAGCATTTCATTTGTGTTTAGTGAAAGAGGGCTCTGAGGTAATCTCTTTATTTTACATTTGTGATTGAAAATTGTTACAGAGCATAATACATTTGGAAATAAATGTGAGCAAGGCTGGCTTAAAACTAGAGATGTTCCTGAAGTACACCTAATCAGAATTCGAAAATGAGATGGGCTCCTAAATTAAAGCAAGATACAATGGAAAAGAAAGCATCACAGCTTTCCTTTAAAAAAAACAAACCTACCTAAACTGCTATACAAAATGCATGGAAAGAAGGAGAAGCATTCTTGAAGGGAAGAGAGGAGCACATTATTACAGAAGGCTTACAAGACAAAACAATATTCTTTGCAGTGTCATTCATTAGGGAAATGTGTTCTACGGATGCTGCATCCCTGGACCTGTGTTGGAATGAAACTGTCTTGTCAGCATTATCATTATGGGTGTAGTGTGTCTTTTGTAGTTGTAGAAAATCAGTGAAAACCCTACATTTCTCAGGCCTTAAATAAATTTTTCACGGGCTTGCTATTCTAGACGACCTCTTGTCCTGTTCATGTTTCATCTCCATGCATTCCTGTTTTATTCCTTGGTTTACCTGCTGAGGCTGTCAATCTTGTGCTCTGAATACTGCATGTAAAGATTGGATCAAAGAAATCATGGTAGTTTTGGTCTCTCTGCAATAATATGAATTCATTGCAAGCTCTCAATCAATGTTTTCTGCCAATCTGTTATGTCTGATGTGTCAAGTAGCTTAGTTAAGAGCAGTAGACTACAGAAAAAGATGAATTGACCTCCACTTTAAAAAAATCTATAGCTGCAACTTAATGCCTCCTTAAAATCAGATAACAGCAAAGTTTCTAGTCAAGAAACCTTTCATCTTCATTGTTCGTTGCTTGCTTTCGTTGTCTTCTCTCTGTTCTGAGTATAAACACTATATATAAGGGAGGCTTTTCTGACTGACCTCTCTAATCCATAGAAACTCCCTTAATTGTTGTGTAAGCCAGCTGGCTGTGTTCTGCCTTTGGGCTCCTTCCGTAGGCATGGAGCAAAGCACGGTGTTGCCCAGCAGTGTGCTCTCCAAATGTGGCTCTAAACTCTCCAGGGTTTTGTTTATAAAATGGAGAGAAGAAGGATTAGGGAAGTTGGTCAGAAAGGACATAGCAACGATCTTATCTCTTGAAGTGTCTATTAGAATAGAGTCAAAATAAGAGGGCATAAACTATAAGGGATGATGAGTTTGTTTAACTACTATAGTCTCACTTTTGTGAAATTTTTCCTTGAGCAAGAACCTAGTAGTTGTCAGAAAAACTTTGTAGTATCAGCCTTACACCATAAGCTCTTCAGCCTTTTCCTTGTCAATACAAAAAGTCTGTGTTCTATAAATAGCAACACAGAGTCCTCCACACAGAAATATCAAGTTACAGTCCTACAGAATACTTGCTATACATAAATAATTGTCCATTCTTTGTATGTATGGGGGGGGGGGGCAGAGAGAAGTGGAATGAGGGATCTTCCCCCAAGATAGCAAAAAGGAAAAAGCTTTTAAATGTGCTCTTTATTCAAAGCACAGAAGCGTCTGCAATTTCTATCACTGATAACTGTTGTCAGCATTAACTGGCAGACTTCTTTAATAGCTGCAAAAAAAAAGTTCTTTCACCAGCAGTGCCCAACCTGGAATCTATTGCTCCTGGCAATTGCAAGCTAATGTCTTTAGGAGCAAACAATAAAAACTTTCTAAACTAAACAAACCCACACCAAATGCCACCCCCCACATAACCCCTGGCCAAATCCTCTGTGAGAATAGTAAAAGATCTGATTCTCTAGTGATCCATTTTCTGTAGCTTTATTCCTTGGCATAAATATTTATTCTTTAACCCAGCAAAGATGTGGTCATCTGTATAATGTTTTGTAGACAATGACATGCTTTTGCTTACTATTAATACCAAACAGAACAGTATTCTTTGGATACAGAGGATCAAAATAAAATGGCTTTCAGAGTGAGGGTGAGTTGGGGTTCTTTGTTTTGGGAGAAGGGGGATTTTTTTTTTTTTTTTTCATGGAGAAGAGGGAGGAAGGTTGAGTTCTGGCGCATTCTGCAAGATGGTTAACATGTTTCCTGAAGTCAAGAGGCTAGAGCTGATGGCTGAGCTGGTTTATCAAGGCTCTGGATGCTCAAGATCAAACACTTGCAACACTTTTTGAGAGAGAGGAATGAAGAAAATACCATTATCCATGTCAGTTAGTCTTACTGCAATCTTTCACTGCTTTTGAGTGTAAAAGAACATTCGAGTATGAGACAGAAAGGAGCTTGGCTCTACTTTACTCCATTGGCTTTCAATCCTACTTGCTCTGCATCCTGTTATTATTTTGCTGTATAATTCTCCAACATGTTTAAAGTCTGAACTTGTTACTAAGCATAGAGCAGTCTGAAGAATTTTTTTCCCTATTGCTAACCAGGCCATTCTTCTTAAGTTTTAAACTTGGTTTTGTTCCAAATCCTTTAGCAGGAACACAGAAGTGTTACTGTAACACAGGAGCACTAGGGGACAGATGCTTCAAGGCAAGATGTGGCACCATGTTTCTGGAGCAGTAAATTAAAAAGCAAAGATGACTGCTTTTTGGGACTAAGCTTTATTAGATTACTTGGAAAATGCGTGATGAAAAAAAGTAAGTGAAAAATTCTCAAAAAGTAGAGAATAGAAAGGAAGTTGTACGTTACAAACTGTCATACTTTTTAGTAAATATAAGATGATTTGCACTAAAGACAGGAATGGCAATATCTCATTATTGCATTATTGAGATATTTTATTGCAATATCAATTTGCAATAAAGACAGGAAGCAGTGATGTCAGGTATTTCTGCGTAACCAGAAGCAGGCAAGAATGTAAGAAAACTAGAAAATGCCTCCTGTCTTCGGGAAATTCTCCATAAATGGCAATCTCCTAGAAAGTGACCTCTGTCTTCTGTGCCTATAGATCCTGAGCGGAGGGAAGTGTTCTGTTTCTCTTTGCTCCTGGTAGAATACTGTTGCACAAGTATTCTTGTCAGGCATAGTCACTTCTTTCTAAATAAAAAATGTTTGTGTGTTCTAGTAAGGTGTTCTGTACACACTTGCTATGGCTGATAGTCTCATCAGAAAGGACAGTACTTAAAAATGTATGAGAACAGTGACAGGCAAGAGAAGGGAAAGGTTCTTAGGAAAGAAATTTAGAAATTTAAGAACATTGTGGTGGACAAATAATGATTTCTTCCTCACCTATGAGGAACTGCGTAAAAGCAGCATGTTCTAGAGATCTTTTGTGAATGTAAAAAGGTAGAGTTAAATTCATGGCATACAGGGAGCAATTTACCTTCTCTGGAAAAGAAGAAAGGTTGAGGATAGTGTGATGAAGATAGTAGGGATGAGTCTTTATTTAATGAAGCGTAATATTAGCAGTCTTGTATTAATTGTGCCTGCTGTGTATTTACCAGCTCTGCAGGATAAAAAAAGACAAGAGTGGATTAGGAAGAAGCTCAGGTCTAACCGTGGGTCTCTCTGACAGAATGCAGTAGGAACTGGCGCAGGGAGCTGGAGCTTGAATTTCCTTTCGTGGGCTGTGCAGATGCTGTGCAATGTCAGTCGTTTCAGTCAGGCAGGAGAAGCAGAAATACAGAAACACCTTCTGTACGCAATACGCATACTCCCTGTGAGATTGAAAGAGCAAAGGAAGCCTGTGATTTCGGTGCTTCCTCTCATCTGTTTTCTTTTCCTACTCTAGAAGCAGAAAGCCAACTCCACTGTACTGTCTAGATTAGCAAATTCTCCCCATCCCCTTCTAGAAAGCTCTGCTGAGACTTTTCCCACTAGAAGACACAAGACCCCCCGTCCCTCCTTGCCTGTCTCGTGAAGGCTCCTTCACCTTCGTCAACCGAGGGCACCGTGCGGATTCTGCTGGTAGGTATGGCAATGTCCCAGGCCTCCCCCTCTGGGCTGGTGTGTTCCCGTACCCCATCCCTCGATGGAATAGGGTGATATATAACTTGTCGTCTCTCTACTTCATCTCTCATATGCATGGATGTTATGAAAACATTTATACTGAGATTGTGGAGAGAGTGTTAGGGAGGTTGGAGATTTTTTCCTGATCAGTTTCACTTGTATTACATTATTTCCTGTTGATTCTTTTCTCTAGAGTAAGAATACTGTTTAAAAATATCTTTTAAAAATATTTAAGTCTTTGGGGGTGTTACTGAGTGACATCAGGATATATTTGTTAGTTAGATTTGCAGAAGTGCTCTGTGATTTTATAATGACTAATTTTGTTAGACTGAAGAAATAACAGTTCTTTTGTAAATCAAGCAGAGATGTCCCTGGATTTGATGCTATAATATTCTACTGTAAGAAAAGGCCTGGTGAGTAACTAACATTCCATAAAACACAAAAAGAGGATGGTGGAAAGACATTGACTAATAGTGAAGTAATACAGCTATCAGTGCGGAACAAATAGAAAAACATCCTGGCACAACTCACTTTCTTTTAAGCTGGAAGACTTCGAACTCTATGCTGAGAGTTGTTCACCAGCTAGAAGCTGGTTTTAAAAACAGTCATACCCTCAATGTCCTAAAAAAACTATTGCCCCATAGCCTGTGGCTAAGGACAGCTTTTGCGAAACAACTGAAGGAGATTTTGCTGATATGGTGAATTGCTCCTAGAAGCACTAAGGCAAAGGAAGCTTAGAACATCGCTGTAGTGGTTTCTTCCCATTTCTCACCCAGTAGCACTTCCATAGGTTTCAGATTTAATGTTGTGGGTTTTTTTTTCAAGAAAATGAACTTTAAACAAAATACAAACAAAAGGCATCAACTGACCAGAACAAATACATAAAGTTTCTTTCCGGTCAAGTTAGGCTTGCTTTCTACTGCCTTGTTAGAAACTGAGTTATTTCTTACATCTGTCCCGGGGCAGCTAAGTCGTTGTGCAGGTCCAAGGGTCTGGATGGCACTATATATAGTAGAACTTTCATGTCAATAAAGGCTTTTCTGGGAGAGTAACAATAGTATCAGTGAACAGATCAGTGGTAATCCTTTCTTTGCTCCAGATATAATACTACTGATACTGTAAAGAGGCTGAAGCTTATCGCTTGCATACAGGACACCTTGCTGAGCCTTTTAAGTGAGACCATGGTGGCTTGCACACTTGCAATCTCTACCAAATTATAGGACCCTGTCCATTTCTTGCTAATGAGTGTAATGTCATGAGGAGGAGACACAATTGTAAAGGAAAAATATTCTGAAATACTCTATTTATTTCGCAGGCTGGAAACTCGATAACAGCAAAAAACTGACTACCTGTCAGCCAAAAGTGCTTTACATCTCGCAAAGTTTTTTTCAGCTGAGTTAATAATTAGTTGTATAAGCAAAAACTAACAAGTCTAACAACTTATAACAGGAAATTAGTTTTATCTCTTGAATAATAGAAAGCACTTCTTTAGACTCCAAAGAATTCCAAAATAACTTCACTCAATTATAAATACACATGAAAATTTCAGTGTCTTGTTAAAAGGAATCCCAGTTCTTCTGCCCACTTCTTAGTGGTTAATTTTCACCACTTAATATCTTAGTCAGTAGCCTGCAAATTGGAAACTAGAGATTACAGGAGAGTAAATATAGAAACATGTAATTAATTTGTTTACATTCTGTAATATGACCTCAGTAGCTGTTATCTATTTGTTAGTCATACTGAGAACTAAACAAGCTAGTAAAGAAAAACTTCATCTTCACCAAAAGGGTGTTTGCTGCTTTAAATTCACAGACATAGTAGCTCAATGGAAGCAATGGAATCAATCACTCGGTCTCTTCCACAGCAGAAAATACTTTCCTTCATTTATAGTAAGCTTGGCTTTGATTAGAAGTATAATCCCAAGCCTATACGCTTATTTTTTTTTTTCCCCATGTTGAGGCTGGGAGGGGGTAACATACCATATAGGGAGATGTGGCTACGATCTCAGTCTGTCTAGACTGATTGACTCTGATTATGTTCTGAATTAAGGCCAGACAGCAGCGACGGCACCACTTCCGCTTGCAACTGGTGACTGAAGTCGTGGGAGGGGAGCAGAGCGCTCAGGGCTGAGTCAGGACAATAAGGGGTTGCTTCACCTTCCTCTGCCCAAATGATGGGAGAAGGCAGATATGCACAAAACAGCTGTTGAAAAAGCAGTTATCTTCTTCAAGAGAGGAAATGGTTTGTGAAAAAAAAAAATATTTCCCTGAGGATGAGTAAACCTTGACTCTATGTGAAGTCTGAGTTACTCCTCTGCCTGTCTTCTAGCAATTTGCTGACTACAAGCAGTAGTAGCACAGCCAATCCTTAGGAAGTGAAAATTTATTTGGTAAAACAATTCTGATACCTTAAAAATAACCTTCACTGCTTATGTAAACTTGTGTAGTTACACACTAAAGTAGAGAAAATAAATCCTCCTTTTGCTGAAGCTACTGACTTCCTGACGAAATTACACATAAAGCACTTTTTTCTTTCTCGAGTTTATTGCCCTGTTTGCCAGAATTTGGGAACTTACTAACTCATCAGCAGTTTTGCTTTCATCAGGTCTGTAGTATAACAGCTGTGAGAGAGTAGTGAGTAAATAACAATAAAAGTTAATCTTATTAATGATATTTTTTTTTTTCAACCTATGAAGAGGCAGCAAAGTTAGGAAAATTAGCAACAAGTATCAAGTCTAGGTATAGGAACTCTCCTCCTGTTCTTGACAGAACAAGAATTTTGGCATTGGCTTCCTTAAGAAATTGTTGGTATCACTTGGTAGCAAGAACAAGTGACTGAAACACAGGATTACCTGGTTCTTCTTTCTGGCTCTGCCATGGATTTACTTGAACAAAACAATTCTCTTCTGTGTGCTGCTGTTTGTCAACCTGTGATATACTTTACTGCAGACAGGGAAGTTGTGAGAAGGAATAAATGGAAATGTTTGGGGCATTTTTCCTTTGTAGACCATGAGATTGCTGAAAAAAAACCCTAGCTTTACTATATACTTTTTGGAACTATAAATATGAAAAATATGTATTATTTACTGCTTACAGTGGAGCAACAGTGCCGCAGGATTCCGCAAGCATGGAGGCCATGCATGCATTTCTAGATGGGAGGAAATGGTTCATACCCAAAGCATTTTTAAAATGGAGAACTCTTAACTCGCAAAGCCTTTTCAATTAAAACAATTTCTTGTGAAATTCTCTCTCACTTTCTATACTTGTTTTCTTTTTCCCCTCGTATTGGTAATTTTTCCAAATGAACTTTTAAAATATTTAACAGTAGGTAAGTAGCAGTAGGCTTGTCAAGAATCTGTGGTGTACAATACAGCTGTACATATTTTACACCCAGCTTTTAAAAGGTTG
This sequence comes from Tauraco erythrolophus, assembly GCF_009769465.1. Lineage (NCBI taxonomy): Eukaryota > Metazoa > Chordata > Aves > Musophagiformes > Musophagidae > Tauraco > Tauraco erythrolophus. Next base: position 7,932,671 of record NC_141472.1, read on the forward strand.
CCATTACTCAGCCTCTTTCTCTTAGTCTATTTTATTTTCTGTTGGCTTTGAGACTACTTAATTTAGCTTGCAAGTTAACATAAAATCTGACTATTAACATACAGCAATATTGAAGTTTTTAATTACAATCAACTTTATCCATTTAGTGGAAAAAATTAAATGATCACCCAGTATCAATGTTCAGTATTTCCCCTTGGAATCCTTTATACATTACACTTTTTTTTTTTTTTGTAAACTTACATATCATGGTATCAGTGAATGTAGCCTGACTGTGACTATAAATTTGCACTCCAAGGAAAAACAAGAAACTGATACTAAATCTGAGAGGTGATTCATTAGTTGGTGATGACAAAAGCACTTTTTTTGGGGGGGGAAAGGTCCTTGGGTTCTTTGCATGAATAATTCATTAAAAGGAAAAGAAGACAGACAATGTTAAATGCACCTAGTTCAAAGTTTCAATATACTACTTTGTCTACATTGAATTAAGCCTCTCTTTAGTAGGTGAACTAGCAGTTCTTTCATGAACATTGTGCTTCTGACTGTATTAAGTTGCCTACCCTTATTCCTGGTTGTTTTAATTATTTTCTGCGATGATGATTGCTCTCCATTGAAAACATTCTCAGTAAGTGGTTTCTAATTTTGCTCGCACTGAATCCTGTTAGCTCTACCTGACAAACCTGACTTCTTAGAACTGAGCCTGTAAAAGTCCATTCACAGGCAATTCAACAGATTTCAAAATAAAACGATCTCTTGTAGAATTGAAGTCCAAAATTTCACCAGTGGTTTCCATATCCAGTTCAAAGTTTGGTGAGGAGTTATACCAGTATTTTAGAAAGATACTCTGATGTAATTCCCATTCTTTAAATTGAACAAGCTCTAAGGTAGGATTTTCAACTTCTTGTTGTGGCTATTGTGTTAGAATTCATCATGTGTGTTAAAGAGGCCTCAGCATAACGTCTCCACAACATGATGTGTTTTTGAAGGCTTTTTCTTGTATAGCTTTGTAGGTTTTCATACATTTAAATTATTTTCTTTCAGAATTCCCTTAACTCTGAATCTGTTCTTTAGTAAATATGTATGAGATATTTTAATTTGTATTTAGGGCTTGAAACATCATTATTTGTTCCTTTACTTTTTTCACGCTCACATTGAAAAAAAAAAAGCTAAAAGTTTAGACTTTTGGTGGCAATAGTGTGAAATTGATTGCATGGTAACAGTATTGGGTTTCATTAATTACTATAACTCCACCTTATAGGTGTTCCAGCATGCTTTCTTTTTCCTGAAACACTGCTGAATTCTGCTGTAGGCTGATGTGGGCAAGGCTATGAGGGATTTGATGGCAGCCTACAAGTGCATGAGCTACTACCATGACAATGCTAAACTTAACAGTGACACATGATGTAAGGGCCACAAACTGTGACTGAGAAGGTTCAAGCTGGGTGCCAGCTACTTCTTCCCCAGACGGGCAGTGCAGTGGTAAAACATGAAGTGAGATCTCAATCTGTGAGATTTTCCAGACCCAGCTCTACACCGCTCTGCACCTGCTGCTTGGGATCCCTGCCATTGGTAGAGGTGCTGCAGGGCTCTGCTGTGACCCTGGAATTTAAATTACTTCATGTAGTATCCCTATTAGTTTGAAAATTGCTGTTGTCTTCCTCCACGAGAGGGTCCACAGTGGCACTTACGTCACGCTGCTCATTTTAACAGCTTAACAGATGGTCTCCAAGACTTCCTAAGAATGGCTTCACTGAGGAAGTCTTACAAACTTGGTAAGATAGACATGTCCCCCTATTTTTAGTGCTTCTCTATAGCACTTGACCTCTTGAAGGCTTCGGGTCCAGCAGAAACTAAGTTTTACGACTCACGTACCGTAACCAAGCGGTAATTTTCAAGCTCCCCGCTGAAATTTAACAGCCCTGAAGCTCCAGTCCGGACCTCTCCCGGACCGCGCACCTGCGCTCCCCCACCGGGGCAGCGGCTCTCGGCGTGGGCCGCGCCGCGCCTGCCCGCTCCCGCCGGAAGGGCGAGGCGGGCGGGGGCGGCCGGTGCGGCCGCGCCGTCGCGGCCCGGCCCGGAGCGGAGCAGGACCCGCCTCCGCCACACCACATGATGCCGCTTCTTCCTGCCGCCCCTGTCCCGAGCAGAAAAGGGAACTGGGCGCAGGGCGGGAGGAAGTGATTCCGCTCTCCGCCCCGCCGCCGCCGGCTGCGGGAAACGCGCGGTCCTCGCGCCCCCCTCCTCCCGCCGCTGCTAGGCGGGGCCGGGCGCTTCCCCGGGCAGAGCTGCGCGGCTGTGCGCGCCCCGCGGAGGCAGCGCGGGCCATGGTGCGGCTGTGGCTGCTGGTGCTGCTGGGCGGCGCGCTGGCCCCGGGCAGCGCCTTCAATCTGGACGTGGAGAGCCCGGCCGTCTACTCGGGCCCCGAGGGAAGCTACTTCGGCTTCGCCGTGGACTTCTTCGCTCCCGACCCGTCCTCGTAAGTGTCCCGTCCCGAGCGGCCGGAGTCTGCCGGGGCTGCCGCTGCCCGGGGCGGGGAGCCCGTCCTGGCGGCCCCTGCTTTCCTGCGCTCCGTTCCGCTTGCGGCGCGTTGGCCGCGGAGCCGTGGCGGCGGGCGGCGTTGTCCCAGCGAGGTGCGAGGGCCCGGAGGAGGAGAATGAGGAGGGTGATTCAGGGGCTGGGAGAAGCACCCCGTGTCAGCAGCCGAGCTGCTACCGCCAGTTCACGGTGCGGGCTGGGGGTGAGCTGGCGCCAGGGCGGCTCTCGGAAGAGAAGCGGTTAATTGATGGGAGCCGGATGCGTGGATGGGGAGCGCTGGGATGAGCCGTGCCGAGCCGTGCCTGCCCCCGGCCGAGCTGGCGGCTCCGGCGGCCGCGGTGCCCTGCCCGCAGCCGGGCCCGCACGAAGTACGGGTCTCTGCAGAGGGACCCCCGCGGCAGAGCCACAGCGGGCACGGAAACCTGACTGCATCCCCTGCCCCTTCTGGGGTGGCTCTGGCTGCTGAGACCCTTTTACCGGGAAGCAAACCTTGATTTCGTGTAATCGGTCGAGTCTCTGGCACCGCTTAAATATCGCACTGCTGGATTTTTTGAATCGCCTTGTCAGTCTGCAGCTTATGCCAATGATAGTGGTCATAAGTACAGTGTAGAAAGATAAAGCTATGGTGGTTCGTTTCATTACGTCTTCTTGCACCTGAGGTTTTGTCCCGTGAAACTTCAGAAGTTCTGCTGTTCTCTTTTTTTGACTGCTCTTTGCAGAAGCGCTGTCGTCGAGTTGGGCTGTATCTGGGCAGGTCACAAAGCTGCTGAGGAGTCTTGAGAAGAATAAGTTTCACGTAGATACCCTCCGCATGTGTTTCCTGAACACGTTGTCATTTCACGTTAAATGAAAGTTAGGTGATGTGCAGTACCTGGTGTGGTTCAGACTTTGGAATAGTCGCGTCACTAACTTCAAAGTCGTGGTGTTGCCCTAATGAATTAGTCTGTATTTTTCAAGTGTGGGTTATGTAGAGATCCGGCTTTTGCCTTTTTCCCCCTCCTTTCCCATCTTAAGAAGAGACTGTAAAGCTGGAAAAGCTGCTGGCTTCCATCATGCTGGGGGAGATTTTCTTTCTTCCCCCCCCCCCCCCCCCCTTTATAAACAAATTCTGAAGCTATTGAGCAAGTCTTCTTGCAGTACGTCAGCTAGCCTTGTTTGCATTTCTTTATTGCCTACAGATATTAGAAGTCATCCTGTCTTAACTTGCATGTGTTGCAACATCTTTCTGTGCTATCTTAATCTTGTCAGTCTTAGTACTGAAAGAAAAAAAGGATCTATTTGTGTCCCTTGATTTTTTTCTTTTTTTTTTTAAGTCTGTGTGTGTGGCTGCAGAGTTATCAGGAGATTGGTAAATGAATGTAGTAAACTTTCTTCCTTGCTTTTTGATAAGGAATTATGTGACCGAGCTCTTCTTTAGATCGCTATTTGGAACCTTCCCGCTATTTTTATAAGTACTAGTGGCCTCAAAGTGCAAGGCTGTAAAAAAAAAAACAGCGTTGGCTTTTCTCTTTTTTTTTTTTTTTGACTTAGAGGTTGTCAGATGACATGGAAAACTCCTTTTTGTGTTTAGAGGAGTTTTCTCAATTTTTGGGTGTGACCAGAAGTTAGTCTGTATCTGCTGAGCTGAACCCTAGTACTGTGCTTTTATCTTACATTTAAGTTCATAATCGAAACAAAGTCACTATGCAGCTTTTACAGGAACAGGCTCTGATGGTGTTGAATTTTGAGTTTATGTGTGTGGAGGCTGATCTTTTCCCTCCTGAAATAGCCAGAAATAACTCGTGGGCAGTGTCCTCCAGACATAAGCCCTTGTCTTCCTCATTGCTCAAGAAGGATGCACACACAGCATTGGAACACTTGCATATTCCCTTGTGATGTTGGAGGGAAAGGAGAGGTAGTGATGAACAGTGAGCTGAAAGGTAGTGACGAACAGCAAGCTCAGTGATGTCTGCAGTTAAACGTTGGGTAGAAAACTGAGACAACTGTTTTGCAGCATGATTAGGAAAAGGTGTTGGGTAAAATGATCCTTGTTACATGGTTTTCTATTGAGTGTCGCGTGTGTCACTCTGTTCCTACACCTTTATATATTAACCTTTGGCGAATTTTCGTTTCTCAGCTGTTCTGTATGTGAGTACTAGAGATTAAGTACATTTAGCTGAGCTAAAGCTATATGGATTGACTAGCCTGACAACAAAGGAGCATTACTAGTTCTTGAATGCTCAAGCTGCTGTTTCATATTCTATTTTGACCTGCTGAATACCAAAATAAAGCATGTTTAGAAGTCCAGTATGAAAGACCTATTCCAAGACTCTTAAGTGCTGTGAGGTACCTGACAGAGGGCGTAACTATAATACTAAGTGACTGAACGTAACTTTGTAAAAGCTGAAAAAGATTTCTCATGTATGCCATGTTTTAAAAGAATTGCATTTGATAGTCTGACTTTCCAGCATACAAGTACATGGAAATACCGGTTTCTCTTTCTTGGCCCGTGGCAAAGCACTGACAAGCGATCACTCCTGTAACTACGCCTACGTCGTGTAACTGCTGAGGATGTCAGTACGCTCCCAGTCCTGTCTGTAGCCTTGTGCTGGGGCGGGTGGCTGCATCATGTACAATATGGGCAGTATCAAAGCATAGCTGGCGTATTCCCGTGGAAATAATGAATTCCTTCTGTTCCTCCCTTCCTCAAAGTATCTGGACTAGAGATTTCTTTATATTTAGGTAACATGTATGTTATTGTAAGACCTATGACAAAATCTGCTCGTTTGGTCTATGATGATAAAAATGCCTTTTTTTTTTTTTTCTTCCTTTGGGAAAAGAGTTGCCTAAACCTTTGGGGGGGGTCCCATAATAATGCCTTTATTGGTAATCTTGTTAATAAACTTAATCACAAAGATTATCTTCAAGATTTAAAATACATGGTTAGAATGGGAATGATTTATTTTTTAAACAAGTATTGCATTTGGGCAGCTTCTCAGAAGCTAGTGATACAATGATAAAGTGCGAGGCAGGCTACTACTTGTTTAATACATGGTAATTATAATAATCAATGTGTTTCTTTACTTGATGTAAAGTTTACTTTTAAGCATTTAAGTTTATTTATTAAGCATTTAAGCTTAATAAAGCATTTTTAAGCATTTAAGTTTATTTAAGTTTATTTTAAGCTGTTTATTTTTAAGCATTTCTATTATGCCCAGAGGGAATGTTTGAAGTTGATCAAAGCATTTCAAATTATTGTTCTTGGAATCTGGAGAGACTATGAACGACAACTAAGGGAAACAAATGGATTGCCAGCTAGCCTAGATTTTCTATCAGGGTCCACACCAGGAAATTTTTAAGGTTCTGCAAATTCAAGCAAGTTGAAAACTAGTAGCCTGTGCTGGTCTTCATACACATTGAGCTTTGAGGTGCTAAGTTTTTACACCCGGTATTTACATATGGAGAAATATAAATTTAACTGTGTGCTAAAGTGAAATAAGGAAGATGACTGTGAAAACCAGAACAAGTTTGATATGCCTGGATCTGCCTACTCATAGACATTCTCTCCAACCAGTCTTGCAGCTTCTTCAGCTAACGCAATTTCAAACCTAAACCACCATAATGCCTGGTATGGGATGATAAGACTTGCTCTAGCAAGCTGTATTCCCTCTTGAACAGTCTAAATGGAATCAAGAGAGCAGATTCCACTGAAAAGAAGCATTTAGTTTTACGTCTTCTATACGTCTTTGTGCTTCAAATAGACTTCCTCAGGAAATTGCTGATGAATCAAGTGCTTCTCAGAGGTGTCGGAGTTAACTGGAAGATGTTAATAAGCTTGTTGGAAGATGCTAAGAACCCTGTCTGGTCTGGCTTTTTATTTCATCTGTTTCTTACGCCGCAACTTCTGAATTTTATTACCTCCACAGGTGTAATCTTGTAGCAGTTCCTGCTCAGAGTGTGCTTAACATGTGCATATAAGCAGAGGTTTATAAAAGCACAACTTAACAAGAAAATGATGACTGTGTAATGAATTTCACTAAAAATTCATTAATGTATAAAGCTGTGTTTGACAGCCACTTGAGTACTTGGAGATTCTTTTTAAAAGTGTTTGCTAATACTAGGCTGACTCACCACTTAGTGCTTCTGAGCTCAGAAGCCCTGCTCTCTTGTGTATGTATTGTTTCCGTTTGTGACTGACTTCCTTGAATTACTCTTATGTACAAAATTAACCAGAAATTATGCTAGCTGATGACTTGCTTAAATTACAGAAATACATGGTTTCCTGTTCCGTGGCATTTGTACATATTTTTGAAAGGAAAAAAAAAAAACATAAAAAGTGTTTATCTCATTTTAAATACCATTTTAAGTAAGATGGAATACTTTAATTTTCTCTTAATCTTCTTTTGTCTCTTTGGTAAATGTGGTGGGTTGGTTTGTTTGGTTTTTTTTCCTTGCAGAAAAGAGGGACCCAAGACCTAAAGCATAAGATGAGGTTGAACCTTGAAGTAGTTCTAGGCAGATTTAGACTTGAATGGGCAAGGCTTTGGCTTTATTAACTCATCAGATGTCATAAAGTAACAACGTCTGTGCCTTAGGTTTTGAAACCTTTATTTTATTTCTTCTTTTCACTTCAGGATATTTCTTCTGGTGGGAGCTCCAAAAGCAAACACTACCCAGGACAACATTGTAGAAGGAGGCCAGGTGCTGAAATGTAACTGGAATTCCAACAGAAATTGCCAGCCGATTATATTTGACTCCACAGGTAACATGTAGTTCACTGTGAGGGGAGGTGGGGTCTCTCTGCTCTAATGTTAGTGTGAGAGCGCAGAAGGGATTCAGCTTCACATGGGGTTTTTTGATGGTTGGTATGAGTGCAGCTGGGTTTGACTGGCAAAGTCAAGATTTGGTTTGGTTTTGTTTTTTTTTTTTCTCTCTCCTCTCTTTGAGAATTCTGTTGTCCCTGGTATGTGCTGAAAACCTGAGTGAGCATACATTATTCTTCTTTTGTTTTAACATATTTATATTTCTTCTCCGTACTTTCCAGCAATCCTAAAACATTTAGTGACCTAACTCCCAATAAATCCCAAGGGGTTTATCACCTATTAAGAACAAGGCATGTGAGGAACAATACTTTTTAATATCAGCAAAGGTGTGGCGTATGCAAGAAATATTCAGAAATTTAATCTGAAACTGGGAGCATAAACTTCAAATGGTGGGAAAAAAATATTTTTCCCCTCACATGTAGCTTCATAGTATTTGTGACATTTAGGATAGCACTCCAGGTGCCTCAGGTCAGAGACATTACTTATCCATTTCTGAAGTATTAAAGCTGAGCAGCAACAATCCTGACATTAAACATTTCACTCAGTCCTCATGCTCTGGTACACAAAGTGATTTCCACAAGCTGTGGCAGGTCATATGAGAACGCACTGCGTGTGCTTTTCTGCTTGAGCCATTTGGTGTTGAATCCTGTTTTCCACAGTGTGTTTCAGGCCAGTGGAAAAACCTTTACATGTCATGGGAGTAGATTAGCAAGACCCATATGGTAGGGCAGAGGAAACACCTGTGCTTTTAAGGTCTAGTTGGTTATAATTCATTCTTGCCTCTGCTGCTGTTTTGACTTGGCAGTCTAAAGTCTATTAGATTTATGCAGCCTCTGTAAATCCTGTATGATACAGTGGAGAAGCTGCTCATCCAATACATTGTCAAGGTATACCACAAAATGGAGCTGGTGTTCGGATTTCTGAAATCTCCATATATTTTTCTGAAAACTATTATGTTACTGGTTCTCTTGCAAAAAAAAAAAAAAAGTAGTACTGGTTCTCTTGCAAAAAAAAAAAACAAACTCCAAGTCATTATCAGTCTCTTTACTTCACTCTACAGGAACCTTTCTGCCAGATGATTTAAGATCTCTCGTAAACTGCAGTGTGATGTTTTGTCTGCATCAGTGTAAGACAGCAAAAATAGTTTTTAAATTTTACTTTTTTTTTTTTTTTTTACTCTGGGCTTATTGATTACTAGAATACAAATGTGATTTTGTGTGTTTGTTTTTTTTAAAAGAAAGAATCTAGATGTCCCTAATTAATAATTACCGCTAATATAATAGCAAAAAAACTTCTGGTAGGGAAAAATGAGCTACTTGGGTAGGTTCTAGATGCATTTTCCAGTGGAAATTGCAGTGCATTATCTGTTAAGACTGTGAACATTTGCAATAGGCTTTTCCATATGCCAGGCAGAGTAAGTACATACAGAGGCCATGCTGCTTTACTGTGTGCCTGTGCTTAAGGTATATGCTACTGGGCAAACCATCAGTGCTTTGCTTATAATTTGCCTTTAAGTTCTGGGCATATTAATTGCTTGAAATTTAGCAGTAAAAATAGCAAGTCATAATGGCTTAAGAGGATTTCTTTCAGGCACGTTTTAATTCATTCTAGTTTTGTGGCAATGAGGTGGGAAATAATTTGTTTGTCAGTTATTCTCTGGGTGAAAAGAGGCATTGTATTTCAGCATAATAAAATAATAAATGTGCTGAGACAAAACAAAATGTCTTTTTCTGTGTGCATAATACAATGGTTGATTCCCTATGTTACGATGACGTCTTACTGCCAACACAGTGTAAACCCCCAGCCCTGCCCGCCTCTGCCTCAGCAGGTAACAGGTTAGGGAAGGCTTGGGATTTGCTTCACGGGAGGCAGGAGATTCGACCGCTGATTTGTGGTGCCAATGCCAAGGAGCTTTTTGTAGATAACTAAACACAACCTCTACAAGAGTTCAGGTTCATCCATCTCTGCTTCTGTATTTGTGTAATACGGTTTGTAACTCCAGAGGTATTGCTTAGCCCTGCAGTACAAGGCAGATTTTTTTTTTTAACTCTCCCCTCAAGATTATTTAGCTGTTTTGTTAATGGAAAAAGCAGCACAGGTTCTGCATCACTAATGAGATGGGTTTCTTTGGAGTTCTTCTCTAATTGTCTACAGCTAGTGAGAAATCTGACCTGTGGAAATAATGAGAACATTCATAGTTGTGGCTTTTCTCTGTTTCCCTGCTGATGCCAAACTCTGTATGTAGAGTTGCAAAATGATAGTGACTAGAAGGCCTGCCCCTGTTCCTCCTCCTGTTCCCTGTGCCAGATAGCATAGCTGGCAGATCTTGGAGCAGGCCAAGTCACTGTGTCTTGCTCACAGCATCAGAGAGCAAGGAGAAGGCCATGTTCCTCTGCTGTGAACATAGCAAGGGAATGGAGGAAAGAGGGAGTCTTGTTCTGACTGTGTGAGATTGTGTTTGTGTATTCATCTTGTGGTCATATGACAAATAATTATGAGAGTAGGATTTTACAGAGGTCCAGCAAGCAAGGTTGTTTTTTTCCATTATTATTTTTTCTGCCTAAACATTCCTTGATTTTAAGTTTTCCTCTAGCTATGAGTCCTCTCTTCCCCATCTGTACAAAGGCCACACTGAGCTCAGCTGCACACCAGTAGCTGCACAGAACTGGGTTTTATTTGCTAGCACTTGCTTTTGCCTTCAGTATCTTATTAGCACGGAAGTGTGGTCGTTTACACAAGACGAACGCAACAGCTACTGGACAGCCCAGGAGGGAAGGTACCAGCTGCTCTACGTTAGCCTTTGGAGGAGCAAGTTGTTGGAGCCCTTACCTCATGCCAGCATTGCTTGGTACTCGCATTTACGCTCACCCCAGCGACTCTGGAGGAAAGCAATGAGTCACTAAGCTGGTAGTTGCAAATCCTACCAAATTTACTACTTTGTTTCTCCCTTCCTGTGTGTGACAACTCTGCTCTTTCAGGAGGGCAGTAGGAGTCCGTTCACGGAACTCACGTAGCTCCCATGCTGAAAATATGTGTATTGCCCTCCCTTTCATGCCCTCCTCACTGGCCTGTAACATAAAAAAAACCCTCATTCAAGTGTATATTGAAATTTTTTAACTGCTGGCCAGAAAAAAAAAGTTCTTTCAGTGTTCCTACACAGTGGAACCTTCTCATTTAAAACAGCAGTATATTTACAAAGAGGAAGGGGGATCATAGAATCATAGAATGGTTAGGGCTGGAAGGGACCTTCAAAGGTCATCTAGTCCAACCCCCCTGCAAGGAACAGGGATATCTCCAACTAGATCAGGTTGCTCAGGGCCTCGTCCAACCTGGCCTTGAACGTCTCCAGGGATGGAGCATCCACCACCTCTCTGGGCAACCTGTTCTAGTGTTCTACAACTCTCATGGTAAAAAATTTTTTCCTAATATCCAACCTGAACCTACCTCCCTCTATTTTAAAACCATTACCCCTTGTCCTATCACAACAGGCCCTCCCGAACAGCCTCTCCCCATCTTTCCTGTAGGCCCCCTTGAGGTACTGGAAGACTGCTATAAGGTCACCCCGGAGCCTCCTCTTCTTCAGGCTGAAGAGCCCCAACTCTTTCAGCCTGTCCTCATAGGAAAGGTGCTCCAGCCCTCTTATCATCTTCGTGGCCCTCCTCTGGACCCTCTCCAACTGGTCCATGTCCTTCTTATGTTGGGGGCTCCAGAACTGGACGCAGTACTCCAGGTGAGGTCTCACGAGGGCAGAGTAGAGGGGAAGAATCACCTCCCTCGACCTGCTGGCCACGCTCCTCTTGATGCAGCCCAGGATGCAGTTGGCCTTCTGGGCCGTAAGAGCACATTGCCGGCTCATATTGAGCTTCTCGTCCACCAGTACTCCCAAGTCCTTCTCCTCAGGGCTGCTCTCGATCCATTCACCACCCAGTCTGTATTTGTGCCTGGGATTGCCACGACCCAGATGTAGGACCTTGCATTTGGCCTGGTTGAACTTCATGAGGTTGACACGGGCCCACCTCTCCAGCCTGTCGAGGTCCCTCTGGATGGCATCCCTCCCTTCCAGCGTGTCGACAGCACCACACAGCTTGGTGTCATCGGCGAACTTGCTGAGGGTGCACTCCATGCCACTGTCCACGTCACCGACAAAGATGTTGAAGAGGGCCGGGCCTAACACGGACCCCTGAGAGACGCCACTCGTGATCGGTCTCCACATGGACATGGAGCCGTTGACCACTACTCTCTGAGTGCGGCCATTGAGCCAATTCCTTATCCACCGAGTGGTCCATCCATCAAACCCATGCCTCTCTAGTTTAGAGAGAAGAATGTCATGCGGGACAGTGTCAAAAGCTTTGCACAAGTCCAGGTAGATGATATCCATTGGTTGACCCTTGTCCACCGATGCTGTCACCCCATCATAAAAGGCCACCAAGTTGGTCAGGCACGATCTGCCTTTGGTGAAGCCATGTTGGCTGTCACCCACCACCTCCTTGCTCTCCATGTGCCTTAGCGTGGTTCCCAGGAGAATCTGCTCCATGACCTTGCCAGGCACAGAGGTGAGGCTGACCGGCCTGTAATTGCCCGGGTCCTCCTTGTTCCCCTTTTTAAATATGGGGGTTATGTTCCCTCTCTTCCAGTCATCGGGGACCTCGCCAGACCGCCACGACTTCTCAAATACAATGGCCAGTGGCTTGGCAACTTCATCCGCCAGTTCCTTCAGGACCCGCGGATGGATCTCATCAGGTCCCATGGACTTGTGCACCTTCAAGTTCCTCAGATGTTCCCGAACCTGCTCTTCAAGTACAGTGGGCGGTGGTTCATCCTCACAGTCCCTGCTAGTTCTTTCCACAGCTTGGGTGGTAAGACAAGAGGCTTTTTCAGTGAAAACTAAGGCAAAAAAGTCATTGAGTAACTCAGCCTTCTCTATGTCCCGGGTAACCAGAGCACCAGTATCCTTCCGGAGGGGGCCTACATTCTCCTTGGACTTCCTTTTGTCCCCTACATACCTATAGAAGCTTTTCTTATTGCTTTTTATATCCCTTGCCAAATTTAATTCCTTCAGGGCTTTAGCCTTCCTCACCTGATCCCTGGTCACTCGTACAGCTTCTCTGTATTCCTCCCAGGCTATCTGTCTCCGCTTCCACCCTCTATAGGCTATCCTCTTCATTTTCAGTTGGTCCAGGAGCTCCTTGCTCATCCACGCGGGCTTCCTGGTCTTTTTGCCCGACTTGTTCTTCATCGGGATGCACCTCTGCTGAGCTTGGAGGAGGTGCTCCTTGAATGTGGACCAACTTTCCTGGGCCCCTCATCCCTCCAGGGCCGCTCTTGCCCATCAGGTGCTTCAAGAGGCCGAAGTCCGCCTTCTTGAAGTCTAGGGCACAGAGCTTGCTGTATAGTTTCCTTGCTGCCCCATGGATCTTGAACTCCACCGTGTCGTGGTCACTGCAGCCAAGGCTATCCTTAAGTTTCACATTGCCCACCAGTCCCTCCCTGTTGGTGAGCACAAGGTCAAGCATGGCACCCCTCCTTGTTGGCTCCTCTATCACCTGCAGGAGGAAGTTGTCATCCATGCATTCCAGGAACCTCCTGGACTGTCTGTGCCCTGCCGTATTGTCTCTCCAACAGATGTCAGGGTGGTTGAAGTCCCCCATGAGGACCAGGGCTTGTGACCGCGAGGCTGCTCCTATCTGTCTATAAAGCTCCTCATCTGCTCTGTCCTCCTGGCCAGGTGGCCTGTAACAGACCCCTACCGTAACATCCCCTATCCGTCCCCGTCCTCTAATCTTGACCCATAAGCTCTCTGTCAGCTCCTCCTCCGACCCCAGGCGAAGCTCCACGCACTCCAGCCGGTTGCTGATGTAGAGAGCGAAGGGATCTCTCCTTGTCCTGGATCTCACAGCGCAATGGTTACACTCATGTAAAAATACACTACCGAATGTTGTGTATATGTGGCTCTGTGCATATTATACTAATTGCTTTTGATGTTCTGGTATACATGGTGGCTTTGGAAGGCAAAATGTTTATATCACACATTAACACTTCCCAAATGTAAAGACGCTTCGCCGTGGAGCTTCAGAGCATTTTAGCATTGACATCAGTTGACTTTGATTTAACACATTTATGACTATGTGAAAATTGCATAACAAACGTGTGGTAGAAAGTACCCCCAAATTCAGGGGTGCGGGTAGCTGTGCTGCATGTGGTTGTGTGTACATGGGCAGAAAGTTAGAGTAAAATTTTTTTAAAGGCTTTCAAGTGTCTTTAGGCATGCATTTCAGGCTGATTTTTGCTCTTAGAAGCGTATGAAGTTTAAAATTAAAAAGGAACCAATCACTAGAGCAAGCTTCCTCACATGCATGCTTTGCTGATCCTGTTGCAAAACTGAAACATGAAGCAGTGTTTGGATCTGTTCCTCTAATGAGTTGTCCTGCATATCTAGATAGAAATTGATCGGATTAAAAACTACTACATACGCGCTGAACTTTTCTTGCCTTATTCATGTTTACCTTGTTAACTCAGAAGCTAAATGCGCCACTGTCACAAAACAAAGTTTCTAGTATTTGTGTTCTTGTGTATCTTGACTTCTTAATACAATTACCACAGCATTACTGCAATTTCAATTGAATTGTTACGTTAAGCATTTGGGACTTTTTCCCCTGACAGATAACACGCATTTACATTCTCAAGATAGTATATTCTTCAAAGTTGTCATAAGCATAAACAATATCAGTAAATCCTTTCCATTCGAAGATGTTTTATGTTTCACATTCGAATTACCAAAAACTACAAGTTACAGGTTGAGGTGGGTAAATATTTGTCTTCATTCTTAACCTTTCTTCACAGCAGATAATTTTGTGACTGAAAATTCAATTTATTTTCTGTTTTAATCCATAGCAATAGGGTAATGTTCTGAATCTTATAAAGAAGGAAGAATCTGGGAAAGCATATGGTGGAAAAACTGCTCTTACAACTTGCCGAGCCCTAGTACTACTCTTTCCACAAGATTGACTGGAGAGGTGATTCCTCTGTTAGAAAGCTTAACAGTGTCTACTGAGCAGCTGGCTTCATCTGCCAGCTGCTTAGCAGCTTTTTCCAGGAAAAACATACTTCTTGTGGGTAAACTATAAAAGGAATGCACTTAATATAGCAGTCCGTTTTCTGTTTCTGATCAGTTTTGAGACAGAAGTCCAAAGCCATTTGTTTTAAAGACGGATCTATTCTCCCTCCCCTTGTCTCCTTCCACAGCCTTCGCAGACTAGCGCAGCAAAGCTTGCATAGTTGGTACCAAGTGTTACTGAAAGTATTTCCATAATCTTGCTCTGGGAAGAAAATCTTGTAAAAGTTAAAGGTTTTTCTGTGAGTTATATTTATTGTGTATAGTTGTCCATTTTTTTTGCGTATAAAGTTAAACATGTTATTTCTGTGCAAAGGGAGGATCAAAAGCTCATTGAAGCAGACAACAAAACCAGTGAGCGGAGGGGTGGTCAAATGTGCTTTTTAGGAAAATCAACAAGTCATCTTTATGTTTTTATTTGTGTTTTACAGTTTGGCATATATGGCATAGCAGGGTGTATACACTTAGCTAATTGTCTGACATCTAGATAAATACCTCCTTTATTCAGTCATGGAATTTTAGAGAGCAGAATCACTGAATTTTCATTCTGAAAAAAAAAAATTCTTCAGAGATCCATCGAACTAGTTGGAGTTAATCTGACTGCACACATGTAAAGTGTAGCAAATTAATGTAAACCAAATGAGTTTCCTATGTGCTTGTTTTCCAAAAGGAAACAATCTTCACAATTATTCATATTATTTTACTTTTCCTAGCTCTTCATCAGCCTATAACAGTGGGAAGTGGGTTGGTAGAAATAGCATTTCTTCATGCTCTCATGGGTCTTCATGAAAATATAACAAAACAGTTTTGTGATGATAAAGTTTCCCTTGCAAAGACTTTAATTGAGAAATGTACCTGTACATCCAGTACAGGATGCTTGAAAGTGCAGCTCTTTATGTCAGCATCAAAAAGTGCAGTACTGAGACTATTTCAAGAGCTTTGGCATTTAGAATAATCTGATGAAATGCAGACAGCTCTATGAACTGTTACAAAGGAAAATATGCTCATAAAACAACTTTGAACTTCTATGCTAATGAACTGCAGATCTCGTTTCTAGCACGGAAAGATCCACTTGCTCAGACAACGTATTGCTTTGCTCTTCTGAGACGCATAGTGTAACAGATCGACGCACTGCTAAATTGTTGTTCCTTCTTTTGGTAAAAGCTTTTCCTACTGCTTTCATTCTCTATATCAGATCCCAAAATTCAAGATTGGGGAAACTTGCAGAACTTGTCGAATACTAAAAACCAAGAATGTCTCAATGTTTTCAGCTCTGTGTGGTGTGGTTTTGTTGCTTTGGAAAACTAATTCAGTATAGCCTCTGGCTGCATAAAGCTTTATCACTTTGACAGTTGTGCTGTCCCTCCTCTCCCCTCCTTCCCATGTATTTGCACCCGAGTAATTTTAGAGAAGTTATTTGTTCTTAAATATTTTTTGATTAAATTCTTTTAAGACTGGTTATTTTGGTCTGTGCTAAAAGAGAAGAAAGAAGCTTGTGAAAAGGAAAATACTTACAAAAACTCTCCTGATTCCTCCTTATGTTTCCACGTTTGTGTTTTTTTTTTTCTATCCCCAAGTGGGTGATCTTAGACAATAGGAGTCTTTGTCTGGAAGCTTAAACCACCAGTTTGGCATGGCTCTATCTATCTATGACCTATTTAGTTTGAAGTGGGTGTTAGCTGCCTTGTGCAGCTTAGTGCTGTAGCATTGGGCGTAAGATTTGCTCATGTTGGGAAGTTACCACTGGAGTGGGTGTCATGAACTTACATTGGCCTTTTGGAGATTTTGATCGTTTCTGCAAATGAGTCAGTTGTTTGTAACTTTGTCTTTTCCACGTATGGAATAAGGAGACGGATAAGAAAGTGTGGGATAGGTCGGTATTTTATGAAAATAGCATGCTTTAACAAAATACTGTTTTATTTTTAGCTGATTATTTTATTATTATTATGGTGCAATCTGTATGGGGATTTCAATCTCAAAGGCCATTGATTTAGTAAACAACAAAGCAATAATAGATTTTGTGAGACCATTCATTCATTTGCAGTAAAATGGATTGATTTTTATCTCACTAAATCTATGATTATCTCAGTCCCATTGAAGTTTGGTTGTTAACCTTATCGCGTCTGCTGGTGTAACTGAAGTCTGCGCTGGGCACCAGATACTGCTCTGAATACAAAAAAGGGCGGCAGAATGTATAAAATCTCGTCCACATGTTGTTGTAGCTGACAGTGGAAAAATTCTCATGCTTTTGCGATTAGGTAGATTCCTGCATGAATGCTGTTGGCTCTGTGTGTGTGTTGCTGGATCTCAGAAGTATGACTAGTTGGGAAAAAAAAACCAAAAAGTCTTACTTCAGCAAAGGGAGAAGATGTTTTTGTTCCAGCACTGCCCAGGGAAAGAAGCAGAATTCATGCTTTAGAAGAGGGGAGTAGTGGGAAGGTCTGTATTCCTGTCTCCCTGAGTCATTAACAAAAGACTGGCTAAACGGAGGTTGCTAAACCATCAGCTGCCTCGAAGCACGGGAAGTCTCAAGTAAAGATAAGCTTGTACTCACTTGCTCTTGCCTCGTTAACGAAGGTTGAGATGGCTGAGGTTTTGGATGGAAGGTAGCTAGCTTGATACCACATAAAGCTCTCATGAAAACAGCACTCTTGTCTATGTTATAAGGTTGTCTTTCTTTTGGCTAGCTGCATAAAGTTTCCCTTTACCTAGAAAGAGCAACACCATTTACTTTGAATTGGCATAGTTGTCTAGAGCTTTATTTTAATGGAAATTTTGTGAATTGGCTGACTATTTAAATTTTACAACTTAAGTATTTGTAGTATGATGACACTGAACCAGGCTTCTTTGGTTCACTGTCTGGTGGCTCATGATTAGGTCAGTTTAGTCAAGCGCTCAACATCGGGCAAGTGCTTTAGTTCAGTTTTCTCAGTACCATGTGCAAACAGGCGGGCTACAAGTTACAACTCGATCCACTTACTCAACCGCAATCACTTTGTAGTAACACTGTTGTTCCTGTAACTGATAACATTTACATTGGAAAAAGGAGAAGCCTGCTATCCAAAGCTGATAGCCAAAAGAAATTCAGCACCAAAAGAACTTTTGATATTTTTATTATTATTTGGAAGATGGCTTAGACTGTTTTTTTTTTCTCTTTTTCTGCAATTTCTACTCAGCATCCCTCCCGGTTAGGTTGCATTTGTAAATTTAAATCCTGTGGAGCGCAGTAAAGTGGCAATGTTCCATTTGGTCCAGCAGCAACAACGCACCTATGTAATTGGTTTTTAAAGCGATTCTGTTCCTGCCTTGACAACCCCATCACCCAATCTGGAAAGTACTTTGTGAGACAAAGCACCTTTGACTCAGCATGTCAGCCCATTTTCCCTAATGAAAGAGTTATGTAAAATCATCATGTGATGTCTACTACAATGAGAAGGAGCAAAGGGAAAACCACGGCATAAGCTGCCTTTACAGATACAAAATAATACCCTATGGTCAAATGACATAATCCTGGAATTAATGACCCATCAAGTAGAAGTCCTTGTAGCGGCTGCATTTTAGTCTGGCAAATGGCATTGTATAAAAACTCTGAATGCTTTCTTGAATAAATATAGTCAGAACATAGTTTGTATTGCCTAGATATATTTGTTTGAGTGCCTGTTTAAAATGTACATCATTGGTTTAAAGACATTTCTAAGGTATTTCTGAGACACTCTAAATTGAAAATAATTTAGGAATACAAGAAAAACAGCAGTGGCCATAAGAACTGTTGCAGCAGTAAGGCTGACTATATTACATCAAAACATTGGTCTGGATTTATAAATCCTTGTGTGTTTAAAAATCCTACCTGTAGCACATTTTGCTTCATTTAATGTAGGTACTGTTTTGAAAGGGTATGGGGGAAGGCTTTTGGGTTTTTTGTTATGGGGTTTTTTTGGTTGGTTGTTGTGGTGTGGGTTTTTTTTTTTTATAGCTACCATTGAAAAATTATACCATGATAAAGTCAGGATCTTCATTCATACTAAAACACAGAAATGCTGAAGTCAGTCCTATATCTTCCCATGACAAATAAGGTGTTTTAGCTACACTGTAAAGTAGATTTAACTCTGCTTTGCTTTAGTGAGGGCTCACATTTAAGTGTTCTTTATGTTTGTTTTCCCTGGTCAGGAACAGAAACACAAATAGTTTCTCATTTAAGGGTATTTGATGACAGGGTGTTTTCCAGATTTCCTCATGAAATTAGTTTCTCTTCTGGACCTGAGAGAAAGGCTTATAATCTATTTATGTAGTGTTTTCCTGGGGAGACTTTTGAATGGGAGTGGGTAAGTAAAGGTTACTTTTATTCTTTAATACAGAGTTAACATCAGATTTGACCTTTCTTTAGTGTTTGCAATTTCTTATTTGAAAAGTCCATGTTTCCAATGTACCTACTTTGTACTTGATCTAGTTTTTGTGTCTTAATGCGCTTTCCTGTGTTACAATGGGTCTAAAGCTGAACAGCAATCCCCTCTCCCCAAGACCCCCCCACCCCCTTAGTTTTAGTGAATCTAATGAAGCTTTTAATGCAGGATAAAGTCAATGTGAGGCATCTTCACCTTGCAGTAACTGTTGTCTTGTGTTATGTGCATCTGCACTGACATTAGACAATTTGACTAAGATGTTTGTAAAATATTTTTGCAATAGTAGCATATTATAAATAAATAACATTTATCTAGCCAAATTGCCTATGAAGCACATTTTACTTTGTGGTGGGATTTTTAATGCATAAAAATTCCTAATTTGTTATTTAGGCCTTCAGAAATTATGATGCTGGTTTCTGAAGTCGTAACATTTGGAACATAATAAACTTGGATGTGTTCATTTGCTTTCTGATTTGGAGATTTTAGTTTTTTATATGCCAACTTCTGACTATATCTCAAAGCATAGATGTTTACCTATTAAAATAAAATTGAACAGAGGTTTCCAATATTATCCTCAATTCAGAGTTGAATCAGGGCTTCTCCAGTACAGTAGAAAAAATAATTTTGTCCCCTAAAGACTGAGGGAGAGAGAAGTTTTTGTAGCTGCCATCCTGGACATTGATTCTTCCTTGAGTGAGGGCAGCGCCTGCAACTCAGCAATGCACAGGGAAAAGGCAGAGAGGGGCTGTTTTGGCAGCATGTGCTGATTAAACTACTGGCTACCCTTTTCTCCGGTGCAATCAGCGTAGACTGTGGTTAGATAGCACCAGTAATCTGTCTTTTCAATTTTATTTTTTTTACTGCTTTATGATGTCTTAGCTGATGCATTCAGCCAAAACTTAAAGGAACTAACTTCCTTAACATCTGTGATAAAATCAGATTGCTGATAATGCTGAATGGCTGCTTACCTGCTCTTTCGAAAAGACCATTCCTTCTACTTGTTGCCTATTGTTTTAAACTTAAATGAGAAGTTTACACCCTAGACAGTTTTATAGTACGTAGCACAACAGGATTCTGCTTTACACTATAAAACTACCTTTCATTTTAGTCATAGTTATATAGCGTTCTGTAGGTATCCAACAGTAGAGAAAGGTGTAAAATGCCATGCCGTAACTATTCCCAAGTTTTACATTGTTTAAAGCTTTTGCTTTTCTAGTAAAGCTGAGAGATTTCTTTGTATTTGAGAGTAGCTGGACAAATAGAGGGTAGAAGCCAAGTCGGTCTTTCTAGGCTATGTAACCTTGGGTGTGGTTACAAGCAGAATGAACCAATTTTAAGTCCCTTACACTGCCAAAAAGGATATAATTCCCAGCCATGTGTTCCTGTCTTCTCCCCAGCAGGTTAGCACTACATTCCTCCCCATGCAGGCAGCTGGCTTGGTCCCTGATCCAGGTGAATATTTTTTTAGTTGGGTTCATTCTTAGGTGGTTCATGCTGTGACTGTGTGACCAAAAGGTAGTAGTGCCAAGACAGAGGCTGGCAGCAGGAACACATGGACAGGTGCAAATGGGAAACGCTACCCCTTTTGGTGGCAGCTTCAGACGGCATCCTTTGAACAAAACTGTCCTTGGGTGTATTTTCATGAATTAAAGTCAAGGAAGGGAAAAGAAGATGATAAACCAGGGATTTTGGAAGTGTGCTCAAGACAATTCCCTATTTGGAAAACATCTTGATCTGGTTTTGGTTTTCTGTACTATGAGAAGGTGACATGCTGTCGTGGTTTTTGGACTGAGGGTCGAGACAAGAACCGAAAAGGGAGCACCCGCCAACCATGGTCCCGGGCAAAACATGACTCAGGCTTTCTTAGTAAAAACAAAACAATTTATTAACAGTTACTTAACAGGAGACAAGGGAACAAAACCGGTTACTTGAGAGGAGAAAAGAGAAAACAAGGCCCGATCTTAAAACAACACCTCCCCACCCCCTATTTTCCTTTCGTTCCTGGCTCTGCCTTCCCCCCAGCGGCGCAGGGAGACAGGGAATGGGGGAGTACAGGTCAGTTCATCCATGTTGTTCACTGCCGCTCCTTTCTTAAAGGAGGAGGAGTCTTTACACCATTTTTCCCTTGCTTCGGTGGATCCCCTACTCACAAAGAAAAAGTCCCCAAACTTTTCCAAAGTAAGTCCTGCCCGCAGGATTGCAATCCTCCCCATGGATTGCACCAGTTCGGGCTTTACCAGTCTCGGCCTCTTAGGGAGCTGCTGCCACTCGCGTCGGCGTGGGTCGTCCCACGGTCTCCAGATGCCTCCACGACCTCGTCGTGCATTCCATGCCCCATTATCAACAGTACCTGGTCGCGCATCCCCTGCTCCACGACCTCTCCTGGGCTCAGGCATCTCTTCCCCGACGTGGGTTTCTCCACGGGCCACGAGTGGGTCGCTGCTCCGCCGAGTACACCCTGGCTGCAGGGGGGCCGCCTGCCATCTCACACCGATTTGCAAGGGAAGCCTCAGCTCCAGTACACCTCCTCCTGCTCCATCTTTGCTGACCCGGTCGTTGTGGTTGTCTTCTCTTAGATATTAATCCTCTCTGGGGAAGCTCGGCCCGGTGGGCACCCCGGGAGTGGGGCGCTTACCGAGTCCCCCATGCGGCTCCCCCGGCGCCATCTTGAGCACATGGCGCCGGCCCGGGCCCGAGCGGCCGCTCGGCCGGGAGCCGGGAGCGAGGGCAGCGCCCTCCTGCTCTCTCCTCGCTCCTGAGCAAAAAGCCCCTTTCCCGCCCCTTTGTCCCAACTTAAATAGGGCAATTCGCAGAGGCGCCGATTTGGCGCAACCCCCTGGGGGGGGATGGGACTCAGATCTGGTGGCACAGGGAGCAAATCCCCTCCCCTGCCACCAGAACACCCCCCACACATCAAACTATCACACATGCAGATCTGCAAACTACGTTTCTATCTGTGCAAGATAAATGTGACAGAATAAATGTTCAAGCGTACATAAATCTGTGCAGATGTGCTGATCGTCAGGCCCTCCGTGTCTTTAGCACTTGCGTAATGAAAAAGTGGAGGAGCGGGTGACAGGTGGAAGTGGGGTTTTTCATTACCTTTGGTGAAATTGGAAAAACCACAATAGTTCTCTGATGCTATGCACTTGGCATTGATTTCTACATGGATCTAATCTAAGAGCAAAAGTAGTCCAGATACTTGTTTTGACTGACTGCAGATTAGAATCACTTCTGTTGTCCTTTTCAAGGGATTTTCCTAAGGGAAGTAACACAGTCTCTCCAGACAAAACATTCTTTACAAGGTGTAAGACGAGCAAGGAAGTTTTGATTCAAGTGGTCACAGGTCTCTGATTCATAGCTGTGTTGGGTTTGGGTATTTCCCCCAGCAATCTGTGGAAGTGATGTATGGCTGTTGACCTCATTGACTCTTAACTTTAGGCACTGTAAACCAGTGATTTAGGTGACTTTTAAAAAAGATATGTTTTCAAGAGTGTTACATCCATTTTCTCATTAGGCTGGCAAAGTTTGCATTGTTGTTCCAATGAAAGTATGTAAGAAACATTAAATGATTTAAAGACTTCTAACATCCACACTTGGAGCAATACCACTCATTAAGTTGCTTCTGCCAACCTTCATCACTGAACGGTTAACATACTGACACCAGTGCAAATTATTCTTTATTTAACTTAATCTTCTGTATGGCAAACTCTCTACTGTTTTTGTTACTGTACGCTGCAGTGACATTTGGAACAGAGATGTTAACACTTGGTAGAACAGTGGAAGGATTTCTGTCCTGATTCTAGCAAAAGGTAAAACTCACATAATTTAATCAGGGCAATATTTCTTCTAGAAGCATTAGTCCTAACTTGCCTTTGGCACTGATTCTTGAGCAGTACTGTAATCTGACCTGAAAGTCAAATATCTCATGCTTCATATGTAGAAATAGCTGTATGTGGCCTTAGATGTAAAAATGAATAATAATAAATCTTTTTAAAGCCTGTTTCCACAAAAGGGTGATGTCCTCCAATGTTACTGTTTTCTGCTTTTCTCTGCATGCATGAAAACCAATGACTTAGCTTTTTTTTTATTCTTTCTGTACAGTTTCCTGTGAAATTGTTCTTCTTTTTCATTTTTTTTGTAGGCAACAGAGATTTTGCTCCTGATGATCCACTGGAATTTAAGTCTCATCAGTGGTTTGGAGCCTCTGTGAGATCCAAAAACGATAAAATTCTGGTAGGTTTTTGATGCCCTTCAAATACATCAGTGCTGGGATACTGCAATGGAGAAAAATACGAAAGGATCTGGATAACTCAGAATTTAAACACAATCACACTAATCAGTATGGCTTGTCTTTTTCAGAATTTATTGGCTAGCCTTTTTTAACTCTTTATAGACAAAAGCTGTAGCATTTTTGTCTGGTTTTGAGGAAAGTAGTAGAATGAGTTTTCCTGAAGTTAGAATGTGTTATAAATTCTTGATGAACTCTTTACAACTGTTACTTTAAGAAACTATTATTTCTAAAAATCTTATAATAAACCAGCTATTTCCAAAAATACAAACTGGTGATGCTTCTGCCTCAGTGATACTATAAATCTTTTCTAATAACATATGGTAGATCTGCCAATTTTTTTTTTTAACTATTCTGTAGAAAAATGAATTACTGTTGTATTATTTTATACCTCTCAGCATTTTGAAGAGGAGTTTGTTTTCTCAATGCCGTGTTTTCTTCCTTAGGCCTGTGCCCCGTTGTACCACTGGAGGACTGAAACAAAACAAGAGAGAGAGCCTGTAGGAACTTGTTACCTGCTTGCTGGATCTAAATCTGTGGAATATGCACCCTGCAGGTCAAGTAAGTGTAGAGTACTTCGTTGCTGTTCTGTTTGGAATTTCTCTTGTGTTATATTTCGTGCATATTTGAAGCATTCGGATGTTTTAAAGGTATTTCTCCCTTCCATGTATAGCCTCATAGCAATTAGAAAAAAACCTAAGCTAAATCCAGACATCTGAATTCTCTTCCAGTTGGTATTCAGGATGCAGACCTTGCTTCCTCTAGTATAGGTCAGAGGAAGATCTTAGATCCAAGTACCATTGGAATTGGGAACTTCAGTTTTGGAAGGGACCACTTCTGTAGTAATTGTTTGAGCACAATTAAATAGCAAGTGCTTTTTCAAAGGCCAACTCTAGAATTTTCTGAGCCTTAATTATTGTTATTCAAATAATGTAAAGAGAAAGCTCATTTTAGAAGACAAGGTTTTCTATGAGTAGGTTCTGATTTCCATGTTTACATTCATGCATAGTGATGCATTGTAGTTGAGTTCGTAGATAATTCAGATGCTTATAACCTTTTTTTAAAATGTAGAAGTCTAAGCTGAATGTTCAAGCCAGGATTTTTTTATTTATTTGCTTAATATCATTGGTGAATAGCAGGAATGAAATCCAATATGGTCCAACATAAAAAGAAGTTAAATAAACACATATTAAACTAAATCATCCCAGTTAAGTAGTCACACTTTCAGTAAGGACGTCTCAACATTTCTAGTCTGGAGCTGTATAATTGTAAGATTAACTCAGCCATAACACTTCTTGCTGGGATGAGTCTCAGTATGTATAGATTTTTTTTTTTCAGCCAGGTATTCTTTTTTTTTTTTTTGGTTGTTTCAAGCCAATACTTGAAACAACTTACGGTTAAGTACCTTTCAGATTTTTATTCTATACCAGAAGAAAAACTTATTGCCTGTTTCTCAGATACCTTATTTCCTGAATAAAAGTTGCAAATATTTTTCCCCAAAACTTTTGGAGATTAAATACAAAGGAATATGGAGTTGCTATTTACTTTGACTGTGTTAGGCTAGAACATATGTTAATGTTATATGTATGTTAGGCCAGCCCTAAAGTTGTTACAGCATTTGGTTGTGAGTTGTTGATAAGGAGAAAATACTAATTTAGAGGAAAAAAAAATTTCCAAGGTTCAAGTTCAGGAGCGTGAGGTCGCTTCGGAAGATGCACTGGAAAGTATCAACAGAATCATCTGATCTAGTACTTGATAATATTTATTTTATTTATTTTTCTCTCTCTTCCTCTTCTGTCCGTTCTTTTTTGCAGCCACTATCGATGCAGATGGACAGGGTTTTTGTCAAGGTGGATTTAGTATTGACTTTACAAAGGTAGGTCATTCTTTCTCAATTCCTACGAGTCAGCAGACAGTTGCAAGTTAACAACAACCCTTATAGAGACCACATAACAAGCACAGTTATTACAAAACTATATGTAAACTACCATTCCTGGAGGAAAAACCCACAACCAAACACATCCTTGTAAATAAAAGTAACTTCAAACTACTCCAGTATTCTAAACGTGTTTCTCCCTACATCTTCACAGCAGCACGCTTTCACCTCTTGTAGGAATCACGTCCTGAACAAATAATCTGCTTTTCCAGCCTCATGCCATAAATCTCTGCTGCAGCTAGTCCTTAAGTGAAACAAACTGTAGTAATCATGTTTTTTGAGATACTTATTTTGAAGGGATCAGTGCATAGCTAGTGTTACTTCTTGAGGAAGAGTAACTTACTGCCAAAGGGAACTAGTAAACAATGTTCTTGTGAATTACGTTTTGTTTTTCTCATCAGCTGGCAGAAGTAGACTTATTTCTTTTTTCTCCTGTCTGTCTTATGTTTCTTCTTTTTTGTTCTCCCTGCCTTTTATAGTTCCTTTTTTTTTTTTTTAATTTCACAGTTACTTTTTAAATCCAGGCACAATAAAACTGTGCACAAATCTGAGAACTAACTAACTATAGTTTTTTATATTGTACAGTTAAATTGATAAGCATAGCCCGGACATGTTAAGACCCTGCAAGTCCTGTTTGTGATGTGGTGATTTTTTTGGCTTCCTCATATCTTATGATTGGGTCATATCCCTTCACTCTTTGCCTGAGGACACTTGTTTTTCTTGCAGAGGAAACTGTGCGAAGTGCAGTATAGGACTATAAGTGTTTGAGTTATTTTGCATGCACCATGAGTTATTTTGTTTGAGTTATTTTGCATGCATACTGTGCAGACTGCAGCCCCAGTTAAAACCAACCTTGGGCTCTAATCCAAACCCCTAGCTGAGTGGGCAAGCCTAGGTATAGGGTATCTCCAAATCTCTGACCTAGATTTTTCTGAGTGGTGAATATGGTAGTTTTTAAGAGTAAAACCTAAATAAGTGGCTTAATTATGTAGCAAAGCCTCTGGCCCAATTCAGTACTTAGGGAGCAAATTCCCAACATTGGGATAGCTAATGTGGTTGAAGTTTCATAAAATGGTTTGTAGATTGCCATTGTACTGAGGAATACAGAGTGGGGGAATGAACGCACAGATTTTCTAAATTAAACTCTTCTAAAGATAAGTTACAGAAAGTGTCAGGGGCAGAAGATAAAGCTAGTTTTGAGTACTGACTTAGAAACATATTTTGAATGCCTTGTAGCAGTCTTCAAGTTTTCTCCTAATTGGATTTCTGTTGGTTTAGATTTATGTGGGTAGAAGGGTCTACTACAATAAAAGTGGAATTCTACCTAGAATTTTAAATGGGTGAAACAGAGAAGCAAGTCACAGAAGGCATGTTGTTTGTTATCTTAGTGTTTTACGAGAT
Organism: Tauraco erythrolophus; assembly: GCF_009769465.1. Classification (NCBI taxonomy): domain Eukaryota; kingdom Metazoa; phylum Chordata; class Aves; order Musophagiformes; family Musophagidae; genus Tauraco; species Tauraco erythrolophus. The sequence goes on from NC_141472.1 coordinate 7,959,144, forward strand.
GCATTTTTAATTAATCATTCCTTCAAAAAATAAAGTAGATTGAGATGAGTGAAGCTACAGTGATACACATGCATGGAATTACTTCCGATAGACATAGGAGATGTTCTCTTGTATGCTTAAAGTGTTTTGTTGTTTTTTCTTTTTTTTTTTTTTTCTCCTCCTCCCTCCAAGGGAGACAGAGTGCTACTTGGAGGACCTGGAAGTTTTTACTGGCAAGGTGAGATACATCTTTTAAGTCACAGAGAAGTTAACCTCTTTGATATCCTCTTAGTGATTTGTGTCCACACTCCTCCAACCATTGTCAAAGACTTTGTCAGTAAGAAAACTAACAGAAATAATTTTTCTTCATCTTTCAAAATATTTCTTGAATAATCAAGACAGCCACAGATTAAAACTGAACTAATAATTGTATAGATGTGTCTCTTGTCTTTTAAATAAATCTATGCATTTTCCCAGGAATGTGGAATTTGTTTCCACCAGCAAGACAAGTTTCCTTTAGGATATTTTGCTTGTTGTTTCAAAATTGACATGTTTTGTAATTTCTGACACACCTATGAAGCATGTATTTTCAATGAGAAATTTACACAGAACATTACCTATGTATTTTGCTAATGTGGGCTTCAGTCAGTATTTGTTCGCAGGATCATTCAGTGTTTAGCTCTAGCTCCGTGTTCAAAAGATGGTGCTGCTACATTCAGGACATAGCTGCTGAACTCTGGTGCCTGGTTTTTAATGTAAATACCAACATTTATGAAAGATTTTCTGTATCTCCCTAGCCTACATGGAGATGCAGCAGCACAGGAGACTTGTTTCCAGTCCTGTGTTTTAAACTCTGAACAAAATGGAATGATTGAAACTAAACTGTGGATACAGTATAATATGGATTGTTTGTGTATTCATTTTATTGCTTTTTGGCAAAAGTGACAGCTCATCTGCTGAAACAACCTTATTCTGTTCTGCTACCAAAAAAAAAAAATCTGAACTCTGAATGGAAGAACATAGTATAGTTCTAAAAACTAGATTTTTTTCACCCCAGCTTTTTATTCCACGTTCTGAGATGCTGGAGGAGTAGTTTTTCCCTATACTTCATACATGTAAGAACACATATGTGAAGTAAGTGCTCTTCTGAAAAATTTTTGTGATTCAAGATTTAGTTTCAACTGAAAGACAGGCATGTAATGAAGTCACCACCTAGTGGCTACTGAGGTGAAAACAGAAGGCAGTCATACACCACGCTCACCTTATTAGCTGCTTGTCTGCTGTATTAAGCGCTTGTGTTATGGTATTTAGCCAAAGAGTGATGACCCAAATCTGCATACCATAAGCATATACTTAATGTTACCTAACTGAGCAGATCCATTTAAGTCCTGCCTTGCACGTAGGAGCAGCTTCTATTTTCAGTGAGAACTGTGTGCTTTTGATTAAGTATGTTCATAAATCTTTGCTGAAGTAGGGTCCAAATTTTCACATATCCTTTCTAGTGCTCCTGCTGTTGGCTATTTTCAGGTCGGTATCATGAAAGAGTTGTTGCTTTAGAAGCAAGCATTCTGTAAACACGTCCTGTTGCTTACTGAATGAGTGCACACACGTTTTATTTGTGGTTTTAAGCTGTTTTCTTTCTCTTTAGGACAACTTATTTCTGATCGAGTGACAGAGATTGTGGCTAAATATGACTCCAAAGTCTACAGTACAAAGTATGATGACCAGTTAGCAACCAGACCTGCCAGTGCTGCTTTTGACGACAGCTACTTGGGTGAGTGTTTGAAAAGGAAGAAAACCTAGTTGTACTTGAAAAAACTCTCTTGCACTGTTCATATTTAAGCCTAAATCACTACTATTAATTCAACATTTGTCAGATAATTAGAGCTATACACCTGAAAATACGGTAATTTATTTATGGTGGAAGCTTAGTTATCTTGCAATAGACTTGATTCAAAAAGCACCTGATGATGAAATAAATGGAAATATTTCTATGAATTTCTGTGCTCTATGATTCAGGCTGAATATGGGAATGGCCAAGGCATGATTTTTGTGTGAGAATTTAGTCACATATCTATTTTTTTTAGAAAAGCAGCTGTTTCTAAATAATCTACCAAAACAAAACAAAAATATGAAAGAATTGTGTTTGGGAAGAAAAATAATGAAGACAGTCCCTTAGAGGAGTGGGAAATCATCATTTAGCTTCACGTATGTCTAACTGGGTTCAGAAAAAAAGCAAGGATAGGCCAGGATGTTTCCCAGGATGATAATTTTAAAATTTTCCTCTTCTGATCTCAAATTCATGGATGCTGATGAATTACAGTCTACTCATGTAGCTGTTCATAGTCTAATATTTATTACACTGTGTTTTAAGATGAACTGAGAAGACCGTGCGTAGGGACGTATGAAGAGTGTAAAGAGAGATGAAAGGTTTAATTATGTTTTTAAAGTGATTTACTCCTTTTGTCTCATCAGGTTATTCGGTGGCTGTTGGAGACTTCAATGGTGATGGCATAGAAGGTAAAACCCCTGCCTCAATAAAAAAAAAATCATGTTAATAGGCTGGGCAGGTCTTTCAAATAAATGGCATAGAACAAATGATACAGTGCACAGGAAAATGCATAAAACATTAGGAATAAGCTACTCTATTCAAGCAAAGTCATTGTGCTTTGGGACTTGAATGTTATCTGAGTGTCTTGCTTTATATTTCAGACTTTGTATCAGGAGTCCCAAGAGCAGCAAGAACTCTGGGCATGGTAGGAAATTTGAAACATTAAACTTCACAATAAATAAAAAAGATGAATGTTGTTGGTATGCTGTAACATGTATTTCTACATGTGCAGGTGTCCATTTACAATGGGAAAAACATGTCTTCCATGTACAACTTCACTGGAGAGCAGGTAGGTAGCTTTATTCAGTGTGGTGAATGACTGGGAGGCTATTCCTAGAGAAAGATGACATGTTGAGACGGTATTTTAAGTACTAGAACATATATTCTGTACGTTATTACCTTATGTGCCAAAGAAAATTTTATAAAGCCTGTAGGAACCTAAAAATATATGTTCTGTGAGTTCCTGTTTTGTAGTACTACTTAGAGAAACAATGTTACTTAAATGATGGAAATGTCTACTTTGAGAATTAGGAAAGAGGACTGGATCATGAAAGGGGGAATGGGGAAGGTAACTGATCAGTTCGTTTTCTGAGTAAGGAAGAGAAAGGAAAATACAAGGAGAAAGGAGACACACAATTTTGTAGTATATATTATCATCTCCGTAACATCTTTTCTATACAGCTTTGTATAAACTTGTTGTGTGTTTATATCACAACAACTCACAAGTTTGGTTTAAATTTTGTTTTCCAGATGGCTGCCTATTTTGGGTATTCAGTTGCTGCCACAGATATTAATGGGGACAAGTAAGTTTCTCTCCATTGCTATCCAACTTGTTTCCGAAAAGAAAAAAAAAGAAACTTTTATTAAAAAGTCTTTCCTACAATTCAGATTTTTGTCTTCATTACTGGTTTAGCACTTTCTCGTTAGCACTCAATGTTTGTATTAACAATTGTAGATTTGTTGTATTTATTTATATAAATGCACATGAGTCTATTCACAGGCTTTAAATGCATCACATTCTGGTATATTTGTGGTTACTTTGTCAATAAATATTTGCCTTCGATTGCAATTTAAAGATAGGTAACTTTAATCTTAATATTGACTTCAGTGCTAAGTTAGTCCTACTAACGGATGCTTAAGAGAATAAAACCGAATTTTTGTGCTGTTACTGAAGAACCTTATCCTTCTTTGGTCCAGTTACACAGATTTGTTTATTGGAGCCCCTCTTTTTATGGATCGAGGTTCTGATGGGAAACTTCAAGAGGTTGGCCAAGTTTCCATTTGCCTTCAACGAGCCTCTGGAGGGTTTCAGATCACAAAGCTGAACGGTTTTGAGATCTTTGCAAGATTCAGCAGTTCTGTTGCACCTCTGGGGGATCTAGATCAGGATGGCTTCAATGGTAGGACATCACTTATTGATCAGTATTTTCCGTTCGTAGATGAAATGTAGACAGAGCACTGACTGTGGATTCTGCACAGAAACATTAACCATTCTAACCATGACTGAATGTTGGACACTAAGGTCTAGACTCCTTTCGATGCTTGTATGCTACTCCCAAGAATGCTAACAGGAGTTACATGTATGCATCGAGCAGAGACTATACCATTTAAACTACAGCATGGATTATTTTAGCTGTTACACTGATCAGTTTATTAGTTTCTAAATGTACAATAGAAACTTCGATGAAATGCCTGACTCTCCACTGTGACTTGTTAGGACATCTTCAGTATAATTTTCCCATTTCCATTGCTTAAAGCCGACTTTCCTCTCCAGAAACACAATGATGACTGAAAAGAAGGTTTTGTTTCAGAGAGCTGGTTAAAAATGTTTTGATAGAAGATGTTTTCCTGAGAAAAATCTAGATTTTCTTATTTCAAAATGGAAGAGTGGTGAAAATATCCCATAACAACTATTGCCAACTGTACCAAGAACAAGTGTTTGGATGAGGAGTCTGAGTCTGATACAACTGAAGCTGTGGACTCTCAGACCTGTTGCCAGTGCTTCTTGTTACTTTCACTTAGGAATGGAGAGCAATGAAACAGACAAGGATCATATGGTTTTGGGATGGAGACTTCCAGAAATTCTAGGGAGAACATTTTGTTTTGCAAGTCATACTCTAGTGTTACCTAAAGAGTTGTAGGCACTTGAGTTGTGCAAAAAATGCTCATTTTTGTGTTTTCCATTCTGCTTGCAATCTAAGTATTATCTGAAAGATCAAGAATTACAATAGACTAATATTTCAGATTCCTGCGCAGCTCTAATTTAGTTTTTTAATTAAATTGTAAAATCATAGAATCATAGAATAGTTTGGGTTGGAAGGGACCTTTTTAGTTGATAATAGTATACAGAACTACTGTGAAGAAGCAATATCGCTGCAACTACTTACAGAAGACATTGGAAAGGTTATAACTGATAGGCAAAAATCTGATCACTTGATGAGATTATCTGAAAAATGCTTTGATTCCATCATATTTCAATCTGAAATACACTGTAGGTGAGAAAATCGTAGCAAAATCTGCCTCTCTTTAATTACTTTGCCATTATTTAGTCTGATTTTTCAGTCTTTCCCCTCCAGCTCTGTTTAATTTTGAGAGTGTTAATTAAAATGCTTTCCCTCAGTATGGTGCAAGATTGGAATTTCTCCTGTTTTCAGAAAGTTTGTTAAGATGAGTCAAAGATACAAAATGGTAAACTTTTAAGTTCTTGTTCTTTTAATGAAACTTTCTGAAATTTAAGGAAAGAGAAGGGAATAATGTAATTACTGTGTATAGTGTTTCATTTTTGGTCTTTAAACCAACTGTGGAAATATTGAATTTAGATGCTATGTACACTTCTAAAGCTGTCCTTACAGATAGTCCAATTAGCATTTTGTTTATTACTGTTTATTAGTCATTGATAATGAGTACTCTCAAATTTATTAAACTTTAAGAGATAGCATAATTGCATTAACTGAAAATTCTCCATAAAACTTACTGTCAAGCCATGATCAAGATAGACTGGAATTTGATATTTACCAGTGTTTTAGGCTGATTTAAATTTTCCAGAATTATTAAAATCTCACACCCATTGGGGGAACATGAGTGTGTTAATGAAATGGGCAGATAATCCTACTTAGTTTTGTGATTCGGTGCCAAAAGTGACTAATTCTAGGTGTTTAGTACTCTCAAAAGCATCTCAAATCCATATGATTTGGCTGTAAGTCAGTAACTGAAGTGCAGAAGTGTTTGTAGAACTATTCCTTTCCCTCCTCTCCCCTCGTGCAAGTCGATGATATACGTTCTTGTTAAACGTATATATTTTCTAGAAAAAACAGCACCCAGTTTAAAAAAAGAAGTTGTTGATGAGCATTTTAAAGGCCGATTGCGTTTCCTCTCTGCTGACACACAGTGAACCTGTAGTATCAGAAATTATTGATCAATGTAAGCACAAATATATTCTCCTAGTCTGCATCTGGAGGTGTTCACGATTGTTCTTTGGGTTTACAGATGTTGCAGTTGCTGCACCCTATGGTGGAGAGGACAAGAGAGGACTTGTCTATATCTACAATGGAAGAGCAAATGGTTTGAATGCAGTCCCATCTCAAATTCTTGAAGGGCAGTGGGCTGCTCGCACTATGCCACCCAGTTTTGGGTACTCGCTGAAAGGAGCCACAGATGTGGACAGAAATGGATATCCAGGTCCTTTGCCCTAAATGTCACTTTAGAATAACTTAATAGTAGCCCCACCTCTGACTAACAGCATATCTTAAAAAAATACATTGTAATGTGAAATATTTCTCCATTCTTCCTAGACTTGATTGTTGGAGCCTTTGGTGTTGACACAGCTGTTTTGTATAGGTAAGTATCCCTCTATGCTTCTACATAGGTGCAAATAGAATGAAAGCTCAGAGGTATTGAGTAACAAAAGAAAGCAGGATCAGGGAAACCTGAAATTCTGCTGCTCCACCTTTCAAACTGCTTGAGATTTTATATTGCTGTTTTCACTGAGTAAATCTACAGTCTGCAATCTATTATTTGTCTTTCTCAATAATCTGTAGTTAAGAGAAAATATAAGCTGTCTTCAAGGCTTTCTGATTGATGATATTTTAGATTCTGACACTCACATGATGCTGCTAGTTATTACACTGCAATCCCGATATTCTCATCCAGACTTGCTCATTATGGGAAAATACCTTTTTTGTCTGTGCCAGAAATAGATAGGACTTCCTCTTAACACAACTGTCCATGTTCTGACTCTGATGGTAATGAAAGGGCACAGCAAAGCTTCCTGCTTTTCCCTAAACTGCTCAGTGATTATCTGTTATTCTTGCAGTTTCACTAAATATTGTCCAAGTGTGTATGTGTATATTTCACAATTTGATGGAGAGAGGTGTTTTCTAACATGGTGTTGAATGCTGTTCAAGAGGATGTTTTCTTTGCAGGGCTAGACCAGTTATTAGAGTAAACGCTGCCCTGGAAGTTAATCCAACCATTCTAAACCCAGAAAACAAAGCCTGTTCCTTGTCAGATGTAAAAGTTTCTTGGTAAGCGTGGTATCTTTGTTTTACTTTGAGGGGAGGGACTTTTTTATTTCTATAAGCTTTCAATTTTGAAAGCACTCAGGAAGTCTAGTCAGCTTACTAAGAAAAGGCAATCAAATGCAGATTTTTCTGAAAGAACAGACGGTACAAAATAAGAAGTCTTTGACAACAGCGGGAGGACCAACATTGCCTTGAATAGATATTAGACTGACTCCAAGGTTATGTCCTACCTGCAGAGATTGCCAGTTGTCTGTGTTGAGTAGAGTTTAGACCTTCCCAAGATGGTAACGGATCACATAGCTTCTGCAGTGTTTTTACCCATTAACTTACTGTTCAGGTGGACTTACGGAAAACACTTGGGAAATGATCTGCTCTGCCAACTGGTTCTTGTTCCTGGACTGTTATCTAAACCCACTTTTCCTTTCTTGTGCTAACTTCCTTTTCAACTCACTATGCCAGTTCCTTCTAGCTTGAAAAATAAATAAGCCACACTTGATTTCAGGAATAAACATTCTACTTCAGTGGTGACTATTCCTGCATGACTCAAGACTCCAAAGCTTTACATTGCTTGTTTTGCTGTCTGCTTATTAATATGTTATAGTTTCTCTCCTATCAGTAGAACATAGCTTTTGGGAGTGAGCTAGAGCCTCAAAAGAGAATAACTAAGAACTGAGAAAAACAGTAAAGAATTTTAGAAGAAAATGAGGGGAAAAAAGTGAGTGAAATTAATATTTTCTTTTCCTCCAAAACAGCTTCAAAGTAAAGTTCTGCTTGAAAGCTGATGGCAAAGGAAAGCTCCCTAATTCACTCAGTAAGTTCTGCTAGTTTGAAAACTTTGAAGTCTTTTTATACTGTTTGCAGACATGAGGACGGGTTGTTGTTCTTTTTCACTATTGAAGCAGTTGGCTACCTTTTACAGCACAATCCTACCAATTCAGTAACTATATACATCTATATGACTATTTTCAGCAAATTTTTTGCTGAAGTTGTGTTGAAGTCAGTGGGATTTGAGCATACTTGGCACTTTAAGCATATGTTTAACCATTTGGTGGAAATAGTCTTGGAAAGTCCTTTGTATTTTACATAATTGAGATCAACTCTTGATGAGGGGAGATTTAGACAAGAATATTCAAGTATGTGCATTGTTAGGCCTGAAAAATATAGACAAGCCACAAGGAATTTCTCACATTTCTGTTAAAATCATGACCTTCTGATTAATATCACTGATTTTTTTTCATCAGATTCTCTGGATCAGAATCAGGAAAAGATTGTTTCAAACAAGTTGTCAAGTTGTTATAAGAGATTTTGTAGTGTGGCAGACAGCCTGCTACAATCGAGTTTTATCTACTGATTATAAAAGCTTTTCCTTATTTTCACTATGATATGTATAGAGACGGTATGATCTGGAAAGATTCATATAAATAGCTGTTACATCTTTTAAATTTCATTATCTGTATCAAATATTTGGAGTAATTAGAGTAGCGATACAGTTAAATAAATGTCGTGCAAGACTGCTTTACAGTTTTCTGGGGGAAAATTTTTTTTAACTTTTGTTCTTGTAGTTCTACAGCAATTATAAATTGTAAATGTATCAGTGCTTTTATGTTTCCAGTTTCCAAGGAAAAAACATAGTCCAATTTAGGACAACAACAGTGCTTGTTAATCACTACTTTGAGAACTAATGTAGTAATAGATTTTATATTGAAAGAACTGGAAGTTCTCTAAGTTCCAAGTACTAGGTTTTTATTGTAGCTGAAATGAGTGTTCAGCTCCATTTCTGATGGGAATCTGCACTGTGTTTAATTGAATGAAATATCCCTAACCTAAATGCTTTGAATTGGACAGATTTCCAAGTGGAGCTGCTGTTGGATAAACTTAAGCAGAAAGGAGCTATAAGGAGAGCTCTCTTTCTCCACAGCAAACAGCCTAGCCACTCTAAGAACATGACTATTACAAAGGGGGGCAAAATGAATTGTGAAGAACTTGATGCCTTTTTGAGGGTAAGTAGCCATTTATGTTTTAGGCAAATACTTTTTGGGGATTTGTCTATTACAAGTTCCTTATGTTAGGTGTTTTAAAAAAAAAAAAAAAGAAATGCTAGAGAAACTTCATGCCCAATGGATAATCCTAAAATTACTAAAGCCATATGTCTGTCTCGGGTTATCACTGTTGCCAGAGGATGAACAATGGATATTATTGTGACTAAGGTTCTGGTCACTAAATGAATTGGAAATTCAATTCCGAACTTTGTTATGGACTTCTTGGACAAGTCATCTAGGCACAAAATTAGTTACAATTTCTAAGGAACATGAAAATCAGTAAGCAGAGGTTGTGCTTCTACTTTGGAGGTAAAAGAATAAAGAAAAATACGGATCTGCAACATAAAAGCAAAGATCATCAAATAATAGAGGAGACAGAGAAGGTTGAAATATTTTTTGCTTTTTCTCAGTATTTTTGTTTTAGTCCCCACACATATGGACAGATGCTAACACAATTGAAAAATATAAGCCAGTAGAAGAAAGACTGGCTGAAATAAGGAAGGACATGTGAAAGTGTAGCTATGTGTGTAAATTAGATGCAGCTCAGATTTATCTCTGAGCACTTATAAATCAAACATAAAGAATACTTACTCCCCTTTCCAAAAGAAACCCAACCCAATAAAAATATTAGTAATCATTAAGGATTCCTGGAGGATGGGTAATACCTTTCTTTGACTGGCTTTATGAGTGAGATATATATGGAAATAGATATCCAGATCTCAGTGTTAGTAAAGCTTTAAGAATTTCCCACCTGACATTCTTATAAAGAAAGTAATGACACATGACCTATATGAAATTACCTTAAATTGGATGCAAAACCAGTTGAAAACTGTAAGTTATTAATAGGTTTCTGCCCATAGAAGATAGCTTCTCTGGTAAGTTCCTGCAGTGAGCTGTTCTAGATTGAGTAATTTTCATTATTCTCAGAAATGAGAATAATGAAGTGTAGTTTACACTGATAAAATCTGTGGCTAACAAAGCTAAGAGATTGTTTCTAAGTACTTTGAAAGGCAGGATCAACATTTGATAAACAGAATGATTTGAAATACACAATATGAATGTCAGCAACTCCAAGTGCAAAGTAATAATTTTAGGAAAGAAAAATCACAAGTCCAAAGATGAAGGATCTTACAAGCATACTGAATTTTGTCTGACAATAAAGTGGAATTGTATAGCCCTTTAGGCTCCTCACTATTATAGTTCTGTGACTTAATACTTCCATATACTTCAGTTTTCCTTTCGTAAAACAGGCATGTTACTACTAAAATTGTCCATCTTCTAAGTTCACACTGCAGGTTTTCTGACAAGAGATTTTCTAGTTTGAAAAGAGCTCAGAAATGTTGTTTCGGCTTCCTCATTCCTACTACAACGTGAACAATAAATGAAAACACTGCTCAGTATTGCTCTTGGGATGAATGTTTGCCTGTAGAGACTTTTGAAGAATATTTTTGTTGTTGTTTTCTTCACATGTTTTAAATGTAATTCAAATCTTTGGTTTCTTCAGGATGAATCTGAATTTAGAGACAAACTAACTCCCATTACTATTTTTATGGAATATCGTCTGGATTACCGAACAGCTGCAGATGCAACAGGATTGCATCCTATCCTCAACCAGTTCACTCCTGCTAATATGAGCAGACAGGTATACCCCTTACACAACCTGCGATGAGAGAACCCAGAACAAATTTTCAGCTCTCAATACTTATCTTAGAACTTTTGAAAAATTAACATACCACAATATACATCTAGGCTTAAGTATTTGAATTATGGAAATATCAATAGTTATTCTATGTTTGTCTTCTCTTTTTTACCTTCTCTGTGTCAAATTTCTTTTTTGACACTTTAATCCTTAGTGCTAGACTTCCTTTTCACACTCACTGATTAACGGTTTTCTGGAGAAAAGCAGTTAGAGTAGTATTGCAGGTGTCAATCTTGAAGGATTGGAGTGTTTCATCCATTGCTCATACTATGCTGCTCTGTGTATATTATGTTTATCCCTATAGTTCTCTTAAGGTAATAAACATAGTTTTCTATTTGTGTCCTTTTTTACAAATTTTTATACTTGTTTGTAAAGAGGATGGTGGAGATACAACTCAAGATAAACAGATTACTCAAAGTATGAAAAGAGCATTGAGATATGTAGACATGCAGTGTGGCAGGATGAGGCACAGTGCCCCCCATACATAAAAACTCATCGTTCTCTTCTGAGACATCATGAGATGAAGGTATCTCATAACCAGCTATTTAAAATTTTTTTTATTTGTGCTGAAACGGTATTATTGAAAATGTATGTTAGAACAGATGCAGGAATTACTGCAACAATATGCGTTTGATTTTTGCATAGGCACATATTCTGCTGGATTGTGGTGATGATAATATCTGCAAACCAAAGCTGGAGGTTTCAGTAGAAAGGTAAATACATTAGAAAAATACTACAGGGAAAAGTAACTTCCTTACTTGAATACTAAACTTCAGAAGCTTGTAACACTTTTGTTAAAAGGATGTGTTGAAATAAGAACTCCTCCTCAGTGTATACAATCTAAACTCATGCTTATTTGTTTTAAGGAAAACCCATTTTCTGCTCTGTAACTTAATGCCTTTAGCATGTAATACAGGGAGAGCACGCACCCTGGCCCCCACTATAAGTACACAGCATTTATTTGTGTGTTTGCTAAGCTAGACACGCATAGCAAGCATTATCCAGTGTTAGCAGCAATTGTACCACTGTTCTGTTACTTGATACTAGACACACACATGAAGATGTGAACAGACATGATTTTATCCCGCAAGGGGTGGAGTAGGGCTCTGTTGTCACGTGTATGAAGAAAATTGTTGGTAATATCTTTTATTAAACCTTGAAAAAAGAAGCAAGTTTTAACTCATAATTCATCACGAGTCTGTCCTATTTGTGCTTTGTATACCCGAAAGCCATTCTTAGTGTATCGTCTCTACTCATCAATATTTGGGGGGGTTTTATGCCCTTGGTGCAGAGCCATAGCATGTGCACATGTATGTACATAGTACAGTTCACAAACGTACTAATTCATGCAAATGCTTCAGAAACATTTTACATCAGTACAGGTGCAGTTAAGTTTTCTTGTAGTTGGTGAAATGAAAATACATTGTTTGGGAAGGTATTCTTGTATTTGGAACAAATGTATTACAGAGGTCTTAGCTGTATTCCGTAGCTGAGCCTTCCATCAAGTTTTGTTACAAATGTATGCTTGTACCTCTGCTAAGTAGGCATGTAATTCAAAACATACACAGTGATTTAGCTGTTTGTAAGTTTTGTTCTTTGTTAAAAAAATATTTCAGTGGTTTTGTGGTTTTTTATAAAATTTTATAAAAAAAGATTCTTACAAACCAGCATGTAATATTTGCACTATTTTTGAGATTATAAACATGTTTTTATTTTAAACATAGTGTAGAGCTCTTCTCATATTCCTGAGGCATAGGTATTGCCTCTAGATTTCTCTAATGTCTTTGTGCAATTTCAGAACGTATCTCGTTTCTATAAGTTCAACCATTCAATACTCTTTAAAACCTGAATGCAGAGCTAATTTTTACACTTGTTTTTTGTAGTGATCAGAAGCAGATCTATATTGGTGATGACAGTCCCTTGACACTTATTGTCAGTGCTCAGAATCAAGGGGAAGGAGCCTATGAAGCAGAACTCTTTGTCATCGTTCCACCCCAAGCAGATTTCATCGGCGTTGTTCGTAACAATGAGGTAAAAATTCTCACTATCTTTCTTCTTTGAGTAGTCATGTTTCAGGTGCTGCTATGGAAGTCTGTGGGAGAGGGTCCATCAGTGGTGGGTTTTTGCGCTTCAATCGTAAAGCACCAAAAAATGATAAGGTTCTCCAAGCCCCGAGGCTACGTAACACCTGGCTGGCCTGTTCCAGTTTAAAAGCCTACTGTTAGCAACAAAGGAGAATCATAGCTGTGATGAAGCTTGATACACAGAATTTATTTGCTACAAGTCTTTATTTGAACAGTGCCCTGTTAGTTTATTTAAATTTAGTTAGTATGTTATGTGCCTAGGTAAAAAACTGGGCACCTGTGCAGCAAAAAGTGATGTTGGGTATTACTTTTCTCTTCCACTTCAGTATGTAGAAAGTCTTGGGTGTCAGTTACCCTGACTATACACAGAACGTTAAAATTTATTTCCTGACTTTCCCTTGTGCGGCGGATGAATGCACGGACTCCATAGATGTGATACCAGAGACACCTTTATTACAATTTACAAGCAGTTTTTATAGATCATCACTCCAGCTATGATGTGTCCACGCGCCCCTTGCCCAGCTGTGATTGGTTACAAACAATAGTGCACGCGCCTATTTTAGCTTTACTATTGGCTATGCCTAAAAAAGCACTACTAAACTAAATAACAGTTTCTCGCACACCTTATATCATCTTCCCATACTCCCTATGTCAGCTTCTCACACTCCCTGCGCTAGCTTCTCACACTCCCCATGCCAGCTGCTCACACTACCTTTTCTTTTCTATCCTCTTTATTGGGGTTTCCCAACTTCAGAAAGAACACAGGCTTAAATCATCAAGGTCAAACCCCAACTGTAACTGTGTGTATGATTCCACACCCTTGTATTACAAAATGTCTTATAACTTCTGTTTCTTTGAGGACACATGGGTATAGTCCAGATTTTGTTTCAGCCCATTACAGCTATATATAAGTAATAGGCTTTCAGATTTTCTTCATCCTTGTTATTCAGTATAACCTATATATCTGTAAAGTTGCAAAATGTTAAGGGGAAAACTATTTTCCCCTATATCAAAGTATTCCAACTTTGATACCACATCCTCCATATATGCTGGACCATGCCTAGGTTTGGTTCTCCAGTTTGCCTCTGCTACTCTAGAGCTTTGTGATGTGGCTTTATCCAAAATCTGACAGCTCGTCTAAGACCTCTGTTTGTGTAAGCTAGTAAGTATTCATGTCATTTTGCCTTCCAGTCTTTATTTTCCTATGGAGAGTTTGCCCAGTTGCCGAAGTTTCTTCGCATAGATTTTAAAGAACCACGTGGAGAAATGCTTTAGGTCACAAAAATCATCAATGCTACCCAATATAAGAGTATTGAATTTTTCTTTTTATAACCTTGGACAGAGCATCTGTCTTGTATAAAAAAACATTTATCTCCATGGAGACTTTTGTACTCAGATTTTATTTAATTTTTATGCTTGACTGTGTTAGGACTGAGAAATTATGTTAAAATTAATGCAGCATATCGAGAACTTTTCTCCAGACATTCATCCGGGTGTCCAGATGTAAAGAATGACATTCCTTCTGGTTTATTGCAGACTTTAGCAAGACTGTCATGTGCATTTAAAACAGAGAATCAAACTCGCATGGTAGTCTGTGACCTGGGAAATCCCATGAAAGCAGGAACTAAGGTAAGGTTTGGTCCAACAGGTGTCTGGTAGCTCAAACATTTTGCTTAATCACAGTAGTATTTTGGGCTCACAGGAATTTAAAATTAGATGTATGTGACATTTAGCTGCCCACATGTTTGTTTAGTTCACTGGTCATTGACTTCAGCTAAATTAAAGGCCGAAAGGAGTGTTCATGAGTTTTATGATGGAAAGGAATTAGTGAAAAGGAATTAGTGAACTCTGATCCCTTATGAGTTTGTCTTTAGATGTATCTGATAGGTATTTTTAGTATATAATAAAGAGCTAGCTTATAACACACCTTTCTTTTAGTGGAAACTTAATAGTCATCCTGTCTTCTGCCTAGTTTTGTGAAGTCTGAGAGAGAGTTTTGTCTAGTTGAGAGCTCTGCTCTTCCACCAGATGCAGCTGAAATTGGAAGAATTAAGAAACTATTAGTGCGACCTGGTAGACATTAAGATGATATGACATAATAAGTCTTATTTTCTGAGGAAATAAAGTGAAAATCAGTCACAATCGTAAACGCTTTGATGGTGCTTTTCTTCCAAGAGATGTTTTGTGTAGACGAATAAATGCTATTTCCAAAGTCTTTCAAACTATATCAAGTGCAACTGTTGAAGCAACCGTCATGCACTGACTTAGAATAAACCTGGAGAACTGAAGTTAGAGTCATGTGGTTTTGCAACACATAGGGAGGCTCAGTTAAGTGTAGAAATAGCCAAAGCAAGGGAGGGATTTAATGATGTAAACCTTACATTTCTATTTTGTGGCAGTGATGCATGAGCTGAAATCTACAGAGAGTACTGTACCTTTCTAGTCTTGATGAACTGGACAATTTGCCAGTTAGCTGTGTGTATTCTCTTATGACCACAAGCCTCAAGTAATTTTGTTCTAGTATAATAGTATTAAGAAGCTTTTATTGTGTATTTTATTGTGCTTCCACTAAACCATGGTGATTATTTTTTTTCTAAAGCTATTAGCTGGCCTGCGTTTCAGCGTGCACCAGCAGTCTGAAATGGATACCTCTGTGAAGTTTGACTTGCAAATCCGAAGGTACGGAAATCTATGAGTATGTACCTCACCTGGTAGATAACATGCTAAGTAAATAGACTGTGAACTAAGCCATTAGTTTCGCTCTGGACTAATTCTCTGATCTTTGCCTCGTAATTATTTAAAATATAAACATCTCTTCAATGAATTATGTTTTCTAAAATAGGGGGGAAAATGTAAGAAAACAGTTTTCTGTTTGGATGCAGTTTCTTTTGCTTGTAGCTTTTAGACAGGCTGTGGCACAAGTGAAATATTAATAATGAAGAACAAAACCATTTAAAATGATTCAAGAAAAACTTTATATTTTTGCACCTGCGTACCGTTGTGATTTCTTGACGCTTGCGTAGTGTCACAGAATGACTTGTGTCTTTGGGTTTCTAGCCCTGTTTTAAACCTGATATTTGAACTCTGAATTCCTTCTGATGTAAAGTTTAAGCCAGAGCTTAAAATTTTATGGAGAGGTGTAAGTCTTCCAGAAAAGGCAATGCATGTGAATGTCTGAGCAGAAGCAACATGCAGTGAACCATTTTGAGCGTTCTACAGTAGCCAGCATAAGAGAGTCTAAAAAATTATATGGAACAAAACAGTAGTGTTCCTGTTAATTACGAGTACAGCACTTTCATGTAGTGTATGATATATAAATCTGATTTTATACTATTAGAGATGATGTTTAAGATTTGGAAATGTGATTAATAGGAATCTCTTTACCCAATACAGTTTTATGTTGCTTAATGGACAATGCAAATACAGCTGCTTTTTCTTCCACATGGTGGACCAAAGGCTTTTTTTGTTTTCCATTTAAGGACTTCATTTTTTTTAATGTAGTGAATAAATTATTTTCATCCACATACAGCATTTTTCATCTACAATAGTTAAATAAGTTTAAACCTGCCATTCTCTTTTAATGGTACAGTGTTTTGCCATACTGATCAAAGGCCTTGGCAGCCTTTGGTCTCACATAGCTGTCAGTTCAATTTTTTTCCCTCTTCTCCATTAGCTAGTAAGCTGTGCCAGTGGCATGTGACTAGTTCTTTGCAGAAAGTGATCTTCTCTGGGATGTCCATCGTCTTCCTTAGGCTAACAGCAGTCACTAATGACCTTTCACTGGGAGAAGGAAGTCAGTAAGGTTGTTTGACTCATGCTTCTCTTCTGACAGAAGAGAAGGGAAGTTCCTGTAATATTTTACACCTTTTATGGAAGCTATTTCCTTATGTTACTTCTGAATGCCAGAACAGTGATGCAATCGAGCATGGTAATCACAGTTCACAGTGACAGGCATTAGCAAGGTATTATCATGAAGAGGTTTTAAAGATCACATTAGTTGTCTTAAACTCACAAAGCTAGATTCCCAAAGCTGGCACAATTCCTGGCAGAAAAACTCTAGTCCCTGAAAGAATGAGGTATTTACAGGTTAGGAAGAAAACACTGTTGCATGTATTTTTTGATTACAAGAGCAGTGAAGAGTAATTGGAGGATTTAAGAAGATCTTTCTAAAGGAAATTGTTTGGTTAGGTAGACCGAATTGTCTAAGTAGAGATCAGGATGCTGTTCCCAGCTCCACTGTGAGGGGAATAGGAGTGTACTCTATATTTCTTTTTCTCAATTTACAAAGACACTCCAAAGAAATTTTATGTATGAATGACTTTACGTGCCTTAGTATCTGTCATATCTTGGTGTATCTGAAGTGTAGGAATTGGATGTTATCTGTATTTGTTTACTGGTTTAAACGCTGTAAAGAAGGGTAGGCAAAAGTAGCCCTAGCTTACTTTTCTGCTCTGGGACGAGTTTGAGGCCAAGAAGTCCCTGAGCAAAACACATGTCCTAAAGTGGAACTCAAGGCTCTGCTAGCTGTATTGTTGATGTTATCCCACAGTGCTGGCATTTGAATTTTCTTACACGTGGCAGCTAAGGGACAGAGTCGGAATTAGCTCTGTGTCCTTTATTGACTCTCCCTGCTGAGGGACCTCCAAATCCACTGAGAGTGGCACTGTCATGCATTTAAGCGAGAACTTACTGGAATCTGCTTCTTAGTTTTTAGTAAATGTGCTTTGCTACAGTGGCTCAGGAGTCATTATGATGTTACAATTATTTTAAGATTTTTTTAAAAAAAAAAATACTTATCTTATTTCATTTAAGAAATTAACTTCTTTTCTCTACAGTTCCAACCTGTATGACAATGTCAGTCCAGTAGCATTCTATCGGGCTGACCTTGCTATTTTAGCAGCTGCTGAAATTAGAGGGTAAGCATTGATACTATTTTAATAAACGTCTTTCTCAAATGAGCTTTGCATGTTTCCTTCTTTATATTCAATGAACTTTCTTTCAGGTTTGTATACATTTTCAAGAAGCCTTAGGGAATTTTTAATCATAAAGAAAATGTGGTTCTTTCTAGCCACCCTTTGGACTTTCAGATCTTAAATAATTCTAACTAATAACAAAATTAATTCCAAAAGGAATGTTGTGCCTCTATTACTATAGGTTTTTTTAGATGAAGGAAGAAAAAATAAATCACCCTTCATTTTTGCAGTTGCATGCATTTCTGCAGGTTGCTTTACTCCTCCATGAACTGTTACTGGATTTTCATCCGAAAACCACTGAAACCTTTTCTAAAACCAAAGTTGAAAATCCTATTGAGGATAAATTTGCAATGCCCTCACCTTCTTCAGTCTTAAGCATGGTATTAATATTGTAATGATTCCATTACCTCTGTAACTTCTGCTTACCAGAAATCTGTACTTCAAACCTGAAAGCTGTACAGTCCTCTTGCTTAGCCAGTTAGCTCAGATTCCTGAGTCGTTGTTTTTTTTTAATTTCCACTACATTCATTATTGCGATCTGATTTTGTTAATATCTGAGAGGTGAGGGGATGGCACAACTGAAAAGCATTATTGCTAGCTTCACTGTTTCCAGTGCATGCTGAATTAGTCTTATGACTGTACTGATAAGTCTCTACAACATCAACATTCTCGTTATCGAAGTATTTCACACTTTGGTTTTTGGCTGACATATATGTATCTTAATTCTATTAGTGGTTTACTAGATGTTGTAGGATGAATCCAAAGTTTAGGACAGCAAAAATTGTTTCTAAATACAAGGTTCATCTTTTTGTATAGAGAAGAATACTGAACCTTTAATATACAAGCCACTCAACCTCTGTTCTTTCTGATTTTATATACAGAGGATGAAAAATTGGAGGTTTTATTTTAAGCCTGTTGATTTTTTGAGATGTTCTAGAGAATGACATTCATCGTTTCATACTTTATAGTAACGAATTGTTTGCTCTGCTGTTTAGTGTGTCGTCTCCTGATCACATATTCCTTCCTATTGCAAATTGGCAGCCGAAGGAGAATCCAGAAACAGAAGATGATATTGGGCCTCTAGTTCAGCATATCTATGAGGTATGCAGTTACTACTGATTTCAATTACACAGTTCAGTGATAAAGGAAAAGAAATCTATTGGTGTAGCTTTTCTTCGGAGTAAATGATGATTTTTTTGCTTCATTTTGTTCTTGCATGGAAACAAAATGATTTTTTTTTTTTTTTTTTAATGCTGGGTCATTAATTGGTATCTGCAAGGAGGGCTGGAATGCATGCCATTAGTGTAACAGGAGTGGCCAAATAGAAGAGGCTGATTTTTTTACATCATATACATATTTTATCTTCTAGCTCTTTGAAATCTAGATAAAACATTTGAAGTAACTTGAACTCAGAAAATGACTCATGGCTATAAATTATTCAGTATTCTCATTAGTCCAGCTGTTCAACTGTTCTGAATCATTATTGTAAAGATTCTGCCTTGAAAAATTCTAAGTATTTAAAACTTCCTTAAAAGAATTGTCACAGCTTTAATCTAGATTGTTTACTTTAACTGAGAGTGCTATGTGAATAAGAATAGATAAAAGGTTTTCTAGAGCTTAAGAGGCCATTTATCTAACAAAACTTATGGGTGTATGTGTCTGTGCTCATAGTATTTTAGCTGAGACATATACAGTGGCTGTGATTCATGCAATAGACTACAAAAAAAGTACATTTTTTCAAGGAAAAAAACTACATTTCTTCATGGCAAAAAAACCTAATGCCATATAGTTTTTCTTAGAAGTAATTTTTATCAAATTACAGAAGTAATTTGAAGTTTTGCCTGTTGGGGGACTGAAGTTTAGATACCATTATTAGGTAAAGTTGTTGATGATATTGCCATAAGTAGTTGCAGGTAGGGGTAGCGGCGGTATCGTTTATGGCTTACATATAAAATAGCAACTATATGCACTTTAACAAAGAAGGTGGCATTGTTGTTTTTCATATCTGTTAACTTTATTTTCATAATCAGCTGAGAAACAATGGTGCAAGTGCATTCAGCAAGGTGATGATGACTCTGCAGTGGCCTTACAAATATAAAAACTACACACTGTTGTATATGGTTCAGTATGACATTGATGGTCCCATGAACTGCACTTCTGATATGGAAATCAATCCCTTGAAAATTAAGGTAAGTAGGACTTTATTTTTGCTTGAGTGAAATGAAGTATGTTTGTTTTGGGAACAGACTCTTAATACCCAAATCCTTGAGAATATCTAACATTGAGTTGCTGAGGAACAGGACTGCATTGTATACAGCAAGTGAAATAAAAGGTAGAGAATAGATTGTCAGCCCAAAGATAAATTTGTCTTGCTTCTTTTTGTTGTGTTGTTTTGGGTTTTTTTTCCCCTTGAAGACTGTACTGTATGAGTTCTAAGTCCAGAGCAATGGAATTACATTGAATGTGGTTGGGAACCAGAACATTCCAAATTCTTCTGCGCTGCTTATGTAAATTTTCTGGGGTTTATTTCTTGGAAGAAAATGGCATTATTTTTTCTATTACTAGCTTATTTATCTAGGGCCCTGTCCAAATGCCACAGAGGTCAATAGGGGTGTTTCAGTGAGGCTTAAAAGTATGTTATCACTGCCAGCAAAACATGCAGTTTGCAGATCACAGAGCAGAAGAAACTCCTTTTTCCCAGGTTGGACTAGGCAAAGAAACACCAGATAAAAACCAGCCAGTTTGAGAGTGGAGAGCTGAATTCTGAGACAATTTAGAACAAACAGTAAAAATCAGTATAGTAGTTCTAGAAGCATTTAAGCGAACACATGGATAAAAAGACTAAGGGAAGATACTCAATGTATAGAAAACAAAGAATACTTATGTATCTTTGATAATCAGAAATCAACTTTAGTGAATATATAAATACAAATTTCCTGTGCTTTTGGTGTATCATTGGTAATAATATATTTTTTTTACAACTCTCTTGTAAGTTTTCTCATACAAATTTGTTACGTAGAGGACAAGTAGCATGGCTCTGTCTAGTCCCATATGTAAATCTACAATTTTACATTGGGAATTTCTAAGGAATTACTGAAGTTTTTGTGTATGTCTGGACATGTATACACATGTACAGTGATATGTGGTACATCAGTACTGTACTAGTGCTATTTTTTCAGAGTTAAAAACTGAAATGTTGAGGCAAAATTTTTTATTAAAGATCACAAAATTGAATTATTTATTGCAGTCTAAGAGTATTTTTTTCCTATACATGAAAAAGTTTTGATTTGAAAAAGAATTCAGATACTCAAGGCTCTGTGTTAGTTCTTAGTAGAAATTTTCATCAGTGATCTAGAAAAGGCAGGAGTTACATTTTAATTACAGCTGTAGGTAAAGACAAGTTCTGAAGAACAGCTAGGATAGAGAGAAACCTGATTAGGTATATTTTTTTTTTTTGACCTTAACTTTGAAGTCTGCAAGTATTTAAATGTAAGAATTATCTATTATTTGGGTTTCCTTGGTGTATCCTAGGTTTCTTCTAAAGATGATGATAAGAATGAAACACTTGGCAGGGAAGATAGTCGCGATCATCGTATCAGTCGAAGGGATGTAACTGCCATTGAGGGAGACGTGCACACTTTGGTAAGCTCTCAGCATTGATATGTTGATAATATTTTTTTTTTTTAAACAAGAAAATGGAGACAAAAGCTCCAGGAGCTGAAGAATCATTTCAGAAAATCCATGTTCTGTATTTAAACAGTTAACAGATAAAAAAGTCATATGCTCTGGAGCTGTGTTGTTTTGTTTTCCAATATGCATCAGTTTTCCTCAGGGTAGTCAGCCACTGAGGCATACCTCAGGTTTTGTGCTGTTATGTTTTACGTGCTTACAAACAAAAGTCAATCTTCTATATAGTGCTATTTTCTGAATTTGCAAATCAGTTCTTCATAGGAGGAGGGCTGGTAAAATAAGGTAACTGGGACAAAGCAGGTGAGTGTTCCTCTCATCATCTTTGCTACAAATTACAGTTGATTTCACAACATCAGCGCACATGCTGCAATCATGGAGAACCTGCTCTTTCCAAACAAGACTGGAAATAACCTGTAAGATGAAGTAAATATATTACTGTATCACTGCCTTTGTAACCGCACTCGCAGAAGTGAAGGCAAAGTAGGAGAGGCAGGCAGCTGAGAGAAATGCTTGGGAGAGTAGGGTGGACCAATGGGACTAAGGCAGTACAACCCTGATTCCAGAAACGTTTAGGCTTTAGAGAGGATAAAAAAAGGACTGAGCAAAGAAAGTGAAAATAGGAATTAATTTCTTGTTTTATGGTGAGAAAATTTACTTATTTTTTTTAGATACAAGCTACAGATATTCTTCAGTATCTATAAATCCAGTTTGGGAGTTTTGTTTTGTTTTTTAAAGGGTTTGTTTTTGCCAGATCTTCCCAATGGCTTAGCAGGGTTTCACCCCAGATACTAATATCCAGTAATCATACTAATTTCACAGAGTTGTATTTACACTAGCAGTACAGTGCTTTTATCTATAGTACAGCTAAAATCACGATTATAAAATGAAGCCTTGTTTTGCCCTGCTTTCTTCTTGAAATACTGATGGTTTAGCATCAGTATTATCTGATGGATTTTAATGGAAATGTGGTTGATACAGGTCAGTTGAACTTCTGTAGTCCTAAGTATGGCTTATAGATTAAGTCTGTCAGTCAAGTTGGAAGACTTGCGTTGAATTCAAGGAAGCATATTTTGTTGGCACCACGTGCAGTTAATTGCCATGAGTTTTCCTATCAAAACACACCTGGAGCACAGTAATGTGAATTTACTAGAAACCCCATGCACATGCACACACGCCCCCCACACATTTTTTTCCTACATCTGTACATAAAGTACATACCTTAAAGCTACCACCAGCTGTTTCATCTTTGAGATCCAAGTGGCTCACATAATCTTCTTCTGAATGCAAGCTTACGGGACTCTGTAAGTAATTATTCAATACTGGGGGTTATTTAATATATTCAAATGGCTTATGGTGCTTCTCCAGGAAAAGAGGACAATAAAGTATGTGTATGAGTAAAGTAATGCCATTAACAACTTTCCAAACACTTTCATATTTGGCATATCCTTCCTATTTTTATATGCAGGGCTGTGGAACTGCTGATTGTTTAAAGATAGTCTGTCAAGTTGGCCACTTGGAAAGGGGAAAGAGTGCAATACTGTATTTAAAATCACGCCTTTGGACCCAAACTTTCATGAATGTAAGTGACTGAATATTCAGTCCCTGCTTATGAAACATATAAAAAGTGATTTTATTTTTTTTATCCGCATGCAATACTAATTTTGTTTTTTCTTAAACAGAAGGAAAATCAGAATCACTCCTATTCTCTCAAATCATCTGCTTCTTTCAATGTTATAGAGTTCCCTTATAAGAACCTTTCCTTTGAAGATATCCACAATTCTACAGTAGTAAGTCATTTACATCCAGCTTGAGTTACTATACATAATTGGTTTGAAATTAATACAAAAACAATGATTATTGATGTCGTGGGTTAGGTTAAACCATCCCCCCACACACAGCCGGTCACTCCCCCTCCCCCACCCCCAGGAATGAGGGAGAGAATTAAAGGATAAACGTGAAACCCGTGGGTTGAGATAAGAGTGATTTAATACAGATGATTTAATACAATGTAGGTGCTCACCACCCCCTCGTATGCGAAGCCCGTCTCGTCCCGAAAACTGCAAATCCCGGACGAACACGAGGCCCCGAAATAGAGAGGGGCAGAGAGGGAGAGATAGTACTCTGAGAGTGGGAGTACTGGGAGAGAGAAAGGAAAGGAAAAAAAAAAAAAAAAAAAAAAAAAAGAAAAGCAATAGAGCGAAAAAACACAGCAAGCGCAAAAGAGCAAAAGCGGCAAAAGCCAAA
Source organism: Tauraco erythrolophus (assembly GCF_009769465.1). Taxonomy (NCBI): domain Eukaryota; kingdom Metazoa; phylum Chordata; class Aves; order Musophagiformes; family Musophagidae; genus Tauraco; species Tauraco erythrolophus. The sequence goes on from NC_141472.1 coordinate 7,982,983, forward strand.
GCGCAAAAGCCCTTCTTCCCGTCTGACCTTCGCTTTTATACTGGGCATGACGCTGCATGATATGGAATACTAATTGGCCAGTTTGGCCCTCAGTCTTAAGTTCCACACAAATCACAAGGGGAATCATGTCCCCCTTGTCCCAGCTATGCTCCCCCCTTATCCCGCCATGCTTCTGCACTCCGGCACACTGAAAAGTCCTTGGCAGCTTGTTATCAGCGTTCTTCTCAGAGTGAGCCTCTGAGTAAAACCAAAACATGGAGCTTTTCTAGCTGTTAAAAAAAAAAACCTCTGTCCCAGCTAAAACTAGGACAATTGAGTAGCTTTTTTTGTGGCTTGGTATAATTGTAATTTTATCAAGTATTTGATGCATATATTAATTTCAGTTATACACATGCAATTGAGGGTAAAACAAAAATTTGTCCTAAAACTAGAGTTAACAATATTTGAAGCTTCGAAGATTTAACTGAAAATGAAAAATTAAGGTGAACAGTCCTAATGTTTTTGTTAATACTGTTGTTATTAGAGAAATATTTTACTTGAAAATTGTCTTCTACTCTAGTAGCACTTAGAGCTTAAATAATGGACTTTTTTATATTATATAAAGTGCTATATAAACGTGCGAGAAAAAGACCATCTGTGCCCTAGAGGGTTTCAGAGAGAAAGGAGACAGGGTGCCAACAGAAATGAAGGTATAGGCCATTTATTTGGGCTGCAAAATTATAAGTTTTTGGTAGGTAGTATAGCATAAAAGATCTTAAAGGGAATGAAAAGGATTGTGATTTATTTATTTTTGAATATGGTTTCTAATGCCTATTATTAACTGTTTTTTCTCTCCTAAGCCTTGTGGAGTTCATTTTTGTTTCAAGGAATACTACCTTATAATCAAAAAAGGAAAAGATCTGAATTATTTTTGTTTAATTCCCAAATATTTTCAGATTCCTACAGTTTTACTGAAAATCATCAAGCATTACAGAATACATGTTGCCATGGTATCACTGATTGAAAAACAAAAACAGAACCCCCTAACCCCTGCTTTTATTTCATTTTAAAATCCTATTAATTTGGGGTCAGTGAAGCCTTTATGTAACTACTAATCTATAGTTTAGATGTTTACTCACATTGGAGAGAAAAAGTAATTTATGATGGATTAAGATTATTTTAAACGCTATACACTAAAAATACACAAGACTTAAACTGCATGAATGAACTCGGCATGTCACTGCTGTGCAAAGTGTGATTGATTGTGTTTTTCTGTTAGGTTACTACAAATATTACATGGGGTATTCAACCACAGCCTATGCCTGTACCAGTGTGGGTTATAATTTTGGCTGTCCTAGCAGGATTGTTGCTCTTGGCTGTTCTAGTGGTTGTGATGTACAGGGTAAGTACTGGATTTAGGGGTTTTGTATTGTTTTCTTTTCCCTACTAGTGATATATTACTTCAAATTGTACCAGCAGCTTGCAGAAGTATCTTGGTCCCCTGATATCTGAATCAGTTAAGTTTTTGGATAACTAAAGACTTTTCAGCTTTGTCAGGAAGAAGTTGAATAAAAGAGGAGGTCTGTGATTGTGCTGAATTACTCAGAGTAGGAGGGAAGAAAAAAATCAAATGGCCAATCAGTTAAGATCAGATCAAGCAGGAAAGAGAAAGGATATGTGTATGTTTTGAAAATCACAATGCAACTTTTTTATTGTTCTCTGAATCACAGATGGGCTTTTTCAAACGTGTGAGACCACCTCAGGAAGAACAAGAAAGAGAACAACTGCAGCCACATGAGAACGGGGAAGGAACATCAGAAGCTTAACAGAGTTTTATCTGTAAGACATTTCAAAATTTTAAAATGCCTACATCTTGGTTACAAATATTGGTTTCCCCCTTAAGGAAAAAACACTCATGACTGCAGAGCTGCTGGTCTCAGAAGGTATCAGCACATACAAAATAAGAGCAACAGATTTAAATCTTCCTTTTTGTATTAATTATGTTCATACATGTAACTAACGCATCTGCACTGATTTGTATGTGAAAAAATTAAGTAATATGTAGTGCTATGATTTTGCTTATTGAGATGTAAGAGACATCATCTTTTTTGATTCTTGGACTGACCTTACCTGAATTGCTACACAGATTCTGCATTTGCTCTTGAAGCCAACAACTTCCATAGATACTTGCTGGGTTACACATTGAGTTTCAATTGACTTTTGTTGGGGTACACTACATTACATTTCCTATGAGTTGAAAGCTAGTTGCACAAAAAAATGAGCATAGCTTGTTTTACAAAAGTGAATAATATTCTTTGACCCATTAACTCTGTTGATCGTTTTCCTCCTGCTTAAGGAGGAAATTTATCTCTTTATCTCACTGAAAGAGATTATTCAGTGGAATCATTCACACCTGATACCTACTCTGCCTGTCCATTCCCCTTCCTGCTCAGTCACCTATCTTGTGGTTTCCCTCTAGACCTTAAAAATATTTCTCTCCAAGTCCTAGGTCTCTTACTTGTAGAGATTGAGCCTACAGAAATGAAGTGACCAGTAGAAAGCTGAAGATGATGTACTTTCTGGGGAACCTAGTGAAATGATTTAGGGCAATATCCAAAGACTCTGCTGTGTACTTCCACAGAGCAGGATCCAGGTGTTCCCCAGATTTCTTGGCAGGATGGATCCATTCAGGTACTGCCAGGAACAAGTCGTCGGACTGTGGCTGTGAACAGGCATGTCTGATGAGAAAAACCATAGCCTTTATGTTCCCAAGTCAAACCTCTACAGAGTTTGAAGTGAAGTCTGTATATAACTCAGGTTGAATTTCAGTTTCCAGCAAAGCAATGGAGGGAATACTTTGTGACAGGTTACCTGATGTACTGAAAGGGTGGTTGACCATGTCCAAGTGCAGGATGGAATAATATAGGAACTGTTTAAACTAGATCATCTGCTAGCCAAATGCATCTAGATTCAGTACTTTAGCTACACTCACACCTGCCTTGCCACCTGCCCTGAGACAACACTGAATTTGTCAAATGAAGCAGAGTATTGCTGGCAGCGTGAAAGGGCTTGAAAAGAGAAGGCTGATTTGGCTTGTTTCATTTCATTCATTCATTGCATGTTTCATTGCACAAAAGACTTTTCATTGCGCAAGAGGTTTTGTTAGGTTCGATACATTTCATTACCAGAAAAGACACTAAATATTTTGTGTCATTGTTTTCTAAACATACCAAAAGTTCATTGGTTTAAAGCCACAGGTTTATGTCATTGTTAGCTTATTTCCCTCAACACTGGTGTGGTAAAATGAAGCTTCTTATACTTAGAAGATTACACAAGAACATTGTCTATATGCATTTCAGTAGACACGTAACTGCAAATGAGGGGGTTGTTTGGCTTGCAGTCATGTCTAGCTGTGTTTCACAAATCTTAGAGTGGACATACTTAAACTATTACAACGGTGCCTTATATGAGATTTGTTTATTCTCTATTCTAAAAAGGGAATAAATTACATTATAAATTCCCTGTATGAAACCACATACAAAAGAAGACTTCTACTGTAATAAAACCAGTGAGATTTCCATGTAGAAAAGCTCTGGTTTGGTTTTGTGTCTTGGGATTTTTGTTCAAAGCTGCATCTCCCCCATAAATACTGCAATGCCCAGAAAACCCAGAATTATTTGAAATGATCAGTTTGATTCAGCTGTCGTCTATGCATCCTTTCTGAGATTTAAAATCCATAAATGGCTTTCGTTGTTAAGTCCATTCTTACCCACTGAACCGTGATGGCATTTGAGTCATTAAGAGAGACAGCCCAAAGTCTGGAGGTGTTAGTATGTGTGTCAGATGTAGGCTTGCGTGTTTATCCATTTACATGTTTTTGGTATAGACAATTTGTTTAGATATAATTAGTTTACATGAGAGAGTATAGGGCATAATTCTGCTTTCACTGAATTTTCAACGTCTTCAGTGTGACCAGTGTTTTATTTTTGTCTTTACTTCTAGAATTGTTACTAGTAATATAGCAAAGAATCAGGAGTCAGGTTTTGATCCTGGCCTCAAAATGTGACTTTTAGAAAACACAATTTCAGTTGCTTACACAGGCTTCTAGTTCATGTACTGTGTCAACTGATTATCTGTGTGCAAGTATATTGTATTTACCCAGTCTTAATCATAGGAGGTTAAGAGGTTTAAGAGACTGTCAGACAGATTATCGCTCTAATTCTTACATGTGTGCTTTCATTACATGGACATACCGTGTTGACTTGAAATTTATTAGACTACTAGCAGGTCTAGCCATTATAAGGAGATGAAAACAAAAAAGCACGATCAAGATCTCTTCAGTTCACATGGAAGGGATACTGTAGCATCGTTCATGTCAGTGCTAACTGCATCTTAATTTTACTGTGGCAACTGGAAACTCATTTTGCTGATTTTCAAGATTAAAAGGTACATTTTATTGGTACAACTACTGTAGCTATGGAAAGTTTCTTCCATTTATTGAAGTTACATAAAGTAAGACTTATTTAAGTGATTTTTATTTTTTTGCATTCTACTGGAGAATAGAAGCAAATAGTTGCTTCTCCCATATCCACTAATTTCCAGTTCAGTTAAAAAAATGAGTAGCATATGTAAATGGAGTATACAGGTTACTTAGTGAACATAGATATAACACCCCAAATTCAGTTTAAAGTAACATTTGTGTTTCAGGAAGATTCCGAACAGGATGTTTTCCTGAACGGGGGTGCAGGAAACACTATCCCATTCTAGATTCAACAATAAGGTTACAGATTATATATGTGATTGGTGTCAGTATAAATTTCATAGTGACTTACGGGCACTGATGTATTCTTATAGCAAATATTTTAAAATTATGTTAAAACTTTTAAAGATATTTTAAAAAATATATTTTGGAATGAAATTAATGCCCTTGAGTCAAAATTGATGTGCATAAGATGCATACTGCAAGCGTTTAAAAAATACAAGTACAGCAACAGAGAATTAGTCCTCTTCTGAGAGTTATGTTGCAGAAGCATATTTTTTATGAATATAAAATCAACAGCTATGTAATTATTTAGACAATGAAACATTTTAAAAGAGCTATATCTTTTATAATGAAATATGAAATTCTGTAAGTACTCAGTTTGCCATTATTGCAGCATCTCATCATCAAGATTAAAAAGTGATTTATATTACAAAATGCATATTATCTATTACTATATTTGACAATATTTAGAAAATGTAAAGCAAGGAACCTAATTTATAGGTTTACATTTATTTCAAGAAACTACCAAATTGTGGAGATAGCTTTTGTTTAAGCGTGACTGCAAAGTCAAATACAAGATACATCTGTCAACTTAAGTTGAAATCTTTGAGGTAATATTCACAGATATCTGTATCAAGTTTATAATTTTATTTGTCTCATTTTTCTGTTTTAAATTGATTTACACATTGATTTTTGATTGACATAATGCTGTGGAAACTTTAAGAAAGTTTATTATATATTCTCTTTTTTTATAAAACATTTATTCCAAGCAAAGATTTTTAATATTTAGTTGTTTCTAAACTTGTATCCATGCTTAAAGAGTCTTTAAGGTAAACTCTCATGGGTATTTTGAAAGTCTTTCAGCTATAACCAGCATGTTCTTGATGATTTGAAGGATTCATGTTGCACTCTAGATTTTTGCAACATTTGAGTTTGTTGGTTACCCTGGCATAGGCCCTGCAGTATTTTTTCCTAGACCTTCACAAATAGTCACAGAGCAGCATTACCCTGATGAAAATCTACTCAGTTTTTGTGTTGGGTCCAGATTATGACCTATTCCACAGCCTAATGAAGTCACAGAAAACCTGACATTCATTGCAACTGGCTTTGAATGTGACCCTTTGTGTTCAGTGCTGCTGGCTGTTAATGAGGAAAAAAAAAAAAAGGATTTTATAACAGGAAAATGAAAATCCAAAAAATAAAAAGGTGGTGGCAGACCACAAAGGAGCCTTACAGCAGAGAGCTAACTTTGTTTGTTTGTCTGTTTCAGAGATGGGAAGAACCCATTAGTTCTCTGTTGGCAGTGGCCTCCTATCACAAACAAATCCCACAGTTTGGACCATGATTCTAGGCTGAGCTCTAATAACTCTCATTGACTTGAGTGGGATCTGAACTCTTTGGCACTGAACCTCAGATTCCCAAGCGCAATATAACATGATCAGATCTAGTTCACTGCCAACTTGTCTGTTTATTTTTGTTTGCCGAAGAAGGGATGTAGCATTTGTTGACTTGCAGTGGTCGGTATTTTTAAGGACATAAACAAACCGAGTGTTTTAAATTGAGCTGATAAATGAATGGTTTAGAAAGTTTTTGATCACCCACATTGGGTGAAACATGATGTATGTTCTGAAGTGTATCCATTACTAACTCTTGAGTTATTGAGAATTGGTACAATATTCTTTAAATCCACTGTGGAAAATTTGACTAGAAACTACACAATAATGGGTTTGAGTCTGTAGTGCTACTACTGTTTCATGTGATTATGGTATTTAGTATTTTGGTCTGTTTTTTCCAGTGTGTAGAATTTTTATATAATACAGAAAAATCTAACCTTTCATGCAATGACCTTCTTCAAATATGCTGCGTTAAGGTTGAATAACTTGACCCTTGGCTTTTGCAAAGTAAATGAAGATTTAATGTAGCATTTGAATCTTAAAAAAACTTTTACAAGTTGAGGTGGCCCTTTCTAGTCCATGAAGGAAACCTGTATTTGCTATGATACAGATGTGTTGAAAATGTAAAATTTTATTTCTTCTTAATATATTTTTTTGCCTTATTTTGTTTTGCTCGTGCATTAAATCAATAGAGCATTGTCTGGACAAGCAGAAATTTAACATCCTAACAAATGTTGCATTTTGGGTTTCTTAGTAATGTAGTAAATACTTGTAACATAAATGAGAATATTTTGAGTAACTATGAACTTGTTTCAAAAGACTTCGGTACATTTAAGGAGAGCAATATACATTTGAAGTCAACTTATTTTTATTAAATTATAAATCTTACCAAAAAAAAGTGGGTATTGTGGCACAGTAATTTTGTACTGATATCAACTCTATAGCTATTAAGCTATGGTTTTCTTTTCAACTCATCTTTTTATCCTAATTCAAATTTGATTGATTTTATTAGGTTGTATTTTTCTATGTATATACACAATTTAAAAATATTATGATTGGATAAACTGAAAAATGAAAGTATTGAGTTGATCATGATATTTAGAATTTTGGAATAAAGTACCTCTTATTTAACAGGAGTTCTGTTTTTTTTTTTTATCCTCGGCTTACTTCTTTAAAATGCATTTAATTCACCTGAAAATATTTCATAGTATATGTTTGTAATCCACAGTTATCTACTACATATGAAAAGGTCACATTTTCACAACTTTTACATTCTCAGCTAAAGCGGCATATATTAACCTTGAGTCAAAAAGTTTTGTAATCACAAGCGAGAAAGAGGATCTAGTTGCAAATTATATTCTGTCACCAGAAAACTGATTTCTTACAAAAAATTTTGTATACCAAAAATAAATATTTCAGATTTTCTAGCTGCTGTATCACTGTAGGAAACGGTGAGTTCTTGTCCTTTGGTTAGGAAAATTCTCAGAGAGGTGATGTTTCTTTTCTTGTATTATTAGACTAATTTTATCTTAGTATTAAATTCTTTCTTATTAACAATCATATTCATCATTGTGAGTGGGGTGACAGTAAATATTGTGTCACAATAAAGGCATACATGTTTATTTTACATTGCTAGAACATTTATTTAGAAATAAATGTTGGTGCTTGTGAATCCTTTACAAAAACTGCAAACTACTGAGTTCCCTGGATTGCTAATACAGAATTTGTTAACCTAAAGAAAATAATAAAAAAGGACACTGAAAAGATGAAAAACAGATGTTTGTGTTTTAATTAACAGATTCCAGTGACCTTACAGTAGCTATCACATGCATCTCACCTAGTGTGCTTAAGAAACATCATGGCAGTAGTCAAAACATGACTCATTTGTTCAATGCACACCGCAGCCAACACAGGTCTAGTTTTTGTTAAATACCATACCTTCAGTTAGCACAGTGACCCATACATCTGTTTAGCAGTTCTACATTAATGCATTGGTGAGAAATTAGTGACAACAGCTGCCTCATTACAGCAACAAAGCAACAGAGTGGTTTTTCAAATTCCCATCTTATGCCATTACCACCTTAAACAAAACAATGGTGGTCCATGTCTTGAGGTTATTACATCAACACAACTACACTGACTCCACTTGAGTTAGGCTGTTTTACATTGTCTAGGTTTCTGACTCTTTGCATGGATGTATGATACTGTATGCTTCTGTCATTAGTGAGTTTTTAAATTAATTACTAATACATTCATACTTTATTACATATTAGTACATTATTATATTTTTAAATTTACTGTTCAAGTAATTCTAAGAACACAGTGAAAAATTGAAAATACTTTTTTTTTTCTTCAAAGAAAGTATTTGTATGAACATTTCAACATCTTATCAATGTAATATATACATAAAGAAGTAGGGATAGTGCTGTCAGCAGCCCGTCTTCTCACAAAGGTATTTCACAATCAATCTAGTTTACTGCATTTTTCTGATAAACCCAAAAGTTCGGTGCTTGAATCATTACCTCTCTTGACAGACATACAGGACATGCTCAAGCTAAGCTTGCAGAACACAAATGTACAACAGACCTTATAAATGTGAGAGAGGAAAAAAAAAAAAGGACCGTAAAATACCATGTTACTAGACTTTACAATTTCACATGCAAACCATGTTTCTGTGTTACTATTTTCCACAGTTTTGCAGAATCTATCTACACTTACATTTCTGTGTCATTTCTGTACACGCTTTTCAGTCCCTGACAAAATACCAGGTGCCATATTACATCCCTTCAGTGGCTGATGATGATGGTTGTAATTTGTTTAAAGTTTGAAGAATGTGTAAGCAACTTTTAAAGACTAGAGAAGTCACTGCTGGATGTGTTTCCTCAAGTAAATACTCAGGTAGTTGAAATAAATTACTTACTTTCATCTCTTTTCAAAGAAAATTTGGTTAAGAAAACATAATCCTGATGATTTTTTTTTTTCTGAAATGGGTGTTAGTGTATTCTAATCCCTCTCAGTAATTTATCTTAATACAGTACAAACAAGCAATTTCCACACGCGTTATTCTCCTTTTGGAACTATTTTCAATAAAACTTTGATAACACATGTAACAGATTTGTTTCAGAACTTTATAAATGAGTGATTGTGCATATTCACATCATCAGCATTAATTTAAAATGTTGCAGCTGCCAAGTTGGTTCAACTATTCCTCCCTAAATAAAATTCATTTATATATTTCTAAAAGCCCAAGTCTACAAACATTTGGAAATGAGCATGTATGTGAACCACACTTTCTCAATACCACATACTCATTCAGCAGACAAATTCAGTAACAAAGGAAGCAAACTGCTCAAAGCATTAGCTAGCTTTTGTGGACCGATCTCTACCTGAGAACATGCAATGTTGCAGGGTGTCACGGTCTGATGTGGAGGGGGTGGGGGTTCTGGTGGCAGGAGAGGGGATTTGGTCCCTGTGACCTCCCCGGTTTTGGAACCGGGTTATGCTTGGTTCTGGCCACCACATCAGACTCCCATCGCCCTCAGGGTTGAGCCAATAGGGCGCCTCTGCAAATTGCCCTATTTAAGTTGGGACAAAAGAACCGGAAAAGGTGCTTTGCCCAGGAGCGAGGAGAGAAGGGAGGAGGGCACTGCCCCTGCTCCTTGGCTCCAGGCCGGGCAGCTGCATTCCTCGGGCCGGCGCCGCCCACGCAGAATGGTGACAGTGGAGCCGGCTGGGGAACTCGGGGGCACCCCACACCCGGGGTGCCCACTGGGCTGAGTTCACCCAGCGAGGACTGAGATCTGAGAGAAACAGCTGCATCGACACCAGGTCAGTGAGGATGGAGCAGGAGGAGGTGTGCCGGAGCCGAGTTTCCCCTGGAGCTGGTGGTGAGATAGCAGGCGGCCCCCCTGCAACCAGGACGGCCTTGGTGGAGTAGAGACCCACTCGCAGCCCATGGAGAGAAGATGCCTGAGCCTGAGGATGGTCGTGTTGGGATGCACGACAAGGCAGAGAGGCATCTGGAGTCTGCGTGACGACCCACGCTGGAGCGAGTGGCTACAACTCCCTAAGTATCCGAGACTGTGGTAAAGCCCACACTGGGGCAATCTGTGGGGAAGGATTGTTTCCAGTGGGCTGGACTCATGCTGGAGAAGTTTGTGGATTTTTCCTCGTGGGTAGGGGATCCACTGGAGCAGGGGAAAAGGGTGTAAGGACTCCTTCTCCTTTAAGAAAGAAGCAGCAGTAACAGCACGGAATGAACTGACCTGCACTCCCCCAGTCCCTGCCCCCTGTGCTGCTGCAGGGAGGAGGTAGAGCCTGGAGGAAAAGGAAAGGGGGGCGGGGAACGAAGGTGTTGTTTTTAAGATCTGGCTTTGTTTCTTTTTACCCTCTTACATAACCGGTTTTGTTTCCCTTTGTCCCTTTAAGTAATCGTCAATAAATTGTTTTGCTTTTAAGAAAGCTGTGATAAATGAGTGAGTCCCAAAGAGAACTCCAATTAAAGTTTACAATTTATTAGGCGAATAAAAGCAAGCAAACAGCGCTGGGTGCACCGGGAGTCTCCGCTCCACCAAGACGCACGCCGTATAGTTCCTATTTCTGGTTTATATTTCTTTTACTAATACATATTCTCAATTATTTCCGAGAAAAGGTGGTCTTATTACAATGAGCTCAGAGAAGTCATCTCCATAGTCTCCACCCCTAACCCCCCCCCAGTTGCGCATGCGCAGTGTCTCCTGGTGGTCGTGAGTAGGGGTCTCAGGGATGAAGGCTGTATGTCTTCCTCGTCATGACTTTTTCACCTCCCCAGAAAACTACCGAAGTCATCATGACTCTGCGAAGTCATCAGGACCGTCCTTGTTCTCCATCTTGGCTCCTGCTTATCTTACACAAGGGTTATGCAACTTACAGATACATGGCTTGAGCAAGCTAACTTAAAAGTGGTTATGTAAGATTAGAGATTAAGCACGTACAGCCCCCAAGACCCCTCTTGTCTTAACACCTTGCAATTGGCAGCAAAGCAAAAATGTTAGGTGGCTTTTGCAAGAAGCAAGAACTATATACATACCATTCTGCTTCCTCTAGGGCTACCGTTATATAAGAACAAATATAATGGTTAAAGGTTATATATACAGAGAAGGTCATATTTCACAATTGGGGCTCATGGTTAGCAGCATCATGAGGCATTTCGCAGGTTTATGTTTTTGCATTTCACAGAGATCTTAAACTAAGATAATCACTTATCTTGAATAGGCACACCCTACTCCTTGCCACCTGTTTGCATATCCATCCATTGTCCCATATTGACACGAATCAAATGAACATATTTCACAGGAATAAGCTTATAAATAAGGCAAAGAGATGCCTGCGTGTAGAATCAAAGCTTTGGGACTACAAATACAGTTATGATTGCCACAATGACTGCCACTTACCAGCACCTGAGCGAGGGCGATTTTCAGGCCGACACAAGGCCTCTGCCCCGTACCACGCCGTGCTACGCAGGGGCTGCCAAACGCGCTTTAATACCCTCAGCAACAAGAGTCAGAACTGCTTTAAGCACTGCCAGTTGGGAGAGCTGAACGAGAGCGAACGTGGCGCGGCCTGATTTCCTCAGGAGCTCCGTTTCGGGCGCAGCCCCGGGAGGCGGCGCGCTCCCCTCAGAGGCCTGGTCCTCCCTCACCTCCGCCAGGTGCTAACGGCGAGGCTCCCCAGGAAAGCTGCTGGCCCGCCCCTCCCCGCCGTCCGCAGGGCCTCGAGGCCGCATCGCCGCTGGCGGAGAGGCGACGGGAACCCTTCGACGGGGGCACTCGCTCTCCGTTAACGGAGCACGCGACCACCTCCCTCCCGCTGCCCCCGGCCCGGCCCGCGCTCAGCCGCCCCACCCGGCGCTACGGCCCCGCCCCCGTCACGTGCAGCGGGGGCCCGGGGCGGGCGCACGGCACCGGCCGCTGCCGCGGGGAGGGGCGGCCGTTCGCCGCCGCAGTCCCGCTGTCGCCGGCGCCGCTGGACCCGGCCTGCCGCCCGCGTCCTGTCCCACAATATGCCTCCGCTGCCCTCGGGCTGCTCGCCATGCCGGGGACCTGCGGGCGCCTCTCCTCCCTGCTCCTGGGGCTGACGGCCGCGGCGCTGCTGCTGATGGGGCGGCCGCCTCCCGTCGGCGCCGCCGCCACTCGCCCGCAGCAGCAGCGGGCGGCGCTGCCGGGGGGCGCCTCCGCCGTCGCCGCGGCCTCAGGTACCGATCTCCCCCCTCCCTTTCCCGTCGCGGTACCCATACCTGTATTTCCCGCCTTCCCTGTGGAGATTTCTCCTCTCTCCTCCCTGGAGCCGCGCCGTCGGGCCGCCCTCAGCGCCGCCGCGTCCCTCTCCTCCTGGGGTGGGGGTCGGCGTCCCCCTCAGGTGCTCCCCGCCGCGCTGCGGAGGGACGCGCCGGTTGAGCCCGGTGCTGCGTTGTCGCTGCTCATCTGTGAACCCGGGGTGCCGTGCTGCCGCGCGGGGGATGGGCGGCATTCCCGAAGGGAAAAACGAGCCGCTGCGCTTTTTAATGAAGCAGGTAGCGGAGCCGCGGAGGCTGCTACGGGGCGAGCAGGATCCATCTTTAATATCACAAGATCTGTATGCAGCTGCTGTAGCATGTTGCTGGCGGGGTGGAAAATATAACCCGGTAATCGTGTAGCCAGTTCCTGACCTAGAGATGCTCCCCCGAGTGCCGGGCAGGTGGTCCCGGGGGAAGCGTGGCTCTATAGAATTCCTCTTTGCTGGCAGGAATCACCAGAGCAAGAGATATATGTGTGTGTATGCATAAAATATACATATGTTTATTTCTATCTGTATCAATATAAAAATAAATAAAAAACAGCTGATGCATGTGCAAATGTCTTAAGCCCATCAAATGACCGATGGGACTCGTGAGCTCGTTAGTTTTTGCGTCTCCTCCGCAGAATAAGGAAATACATCATTTGTCCAGCAGCTGACAGTATGAAAATAATGTGCTCATTTCAGTATTAGGCCTTGGTATTCCGGTCAACTGTGTGAGGTGATCCCTTTGCAGAACTGGGGCAAGTGATAAGGTGTTTGTTCTATTGTCTAGTTTAAAAAAATACATGTATATTCTTAAGCCTTAGTGGCTTACATTAGGATAAAACCAGTATTTTTCTTGATGTATTGCCTTTCACTGAAGAATTTCAAAATGGTTGCAAACATGAATTATTTAAGACCTTTTAGCATCAAGGCTCCGCTTGGGCATTTCAGTGGAGCATATGTTTCATTTTTAACATATATGCGTGTTTCTATTTTCAGTTGGCTTCAAGAAGGTATAAAATGTTCTTCATTTGAGGCATATGGTTAATATTTTGCTGAATTGAAGCCAATTTACAAAGCTGCTGAAGTATGTATGTTAATTAGGAAATATAAGCAAAGATCTTGAATTGTAATCTTTACTTGTAACTTCTTAAAGATGTAGAACAAAAAACTAGATTTGGTAGAATGTGAAATCACTCTTAAATTCTACTGATGCACTCTTAAAATGCCTCAGTTTGCTTTTCGGTCTCTTTGTTTTGTGTGGGTTTGGTTTTGTTTTTGTTCTTCTAAATGTTTAAACTATCGGACTTTAAAGACGGGTATTTGATGAACAACTTCATTCTTGTTTTTTTCTTTTTGAACTGACGATTTTTAATTATCTTGTTTCTTATCATCCTTTTAGAGGAATATACCATTAATCACCAACAAACCCCACTTAAAAGGCTTTGGCAGCATTTCTAACTTGTGCGGTGAACATTTTGCTCATTAAAAATTGAGTGGCAAAAAAAAAAGGTACAGTTTTTGTAATTCAATGATCCTCTTTGGTTTCAGGTATTGATTTCTTTTCAAGAAGCTCTGTTACCTAATCGCCTTCAGCCCTCAAATCATTGTTGGTTCTGAACAATTTGATGCCAATGCTGCTGGTTTGCTGTTGTTGTTGCTGTTAACCCACTACCTAGTTGCTGTTGATTTCTTTTATTTGCTTATTATGCTTCATAGATTTTGAGGTGAAAGTGATTTTGAGTCCTGAAAGTGTCTTATGGCACGCAGCTTTCATGATCAATTCCAGTTTATGAATGTTAAAAATTATCATTTGACCTGATCCTCAGCATTTGTTTATGTTATATTCAAATACAGTTCAAACTTTATTTCACTTGTTGGCTGGTGTTTTAAATGATCTTGATTAACTTTTTCTTTCATAAAAAATGGAAAAAAAGGCAATAGTGATTAATCTTTTAAAAAGACGAGCTAATCACTGTTAACGAAACTTTCATTATTCTAAGGAAGCTTTTACGCACCTTTGTTTATTGTGTGGTATTTCCCTTCAGTAAAGCATGCAAGTAATTTTTGCTTTATCAACATTTTTGAAATTTTAAAAAGGAAGAGCCTAATTCCAGATCTGTATTTATCAGATACTAATGTCTTTTCACATGAAATTATATTTTGATGGTTTACAGCCAAAAGATAGGCAGGATAAATAGCTATTGCTTTTCCAGCAGAAGACTGGCAGCAGAGTAATCCCCAAGGGGAATGCTCTGAAGAGGCCACTCCTGCAGCAGCTGCAGGTCCTGTGCTGGGAATTGCCACGCAGGCAGTGGCTTCTGGAAGTGAGGAGGAGTCTGGCTGAATTTGGATTTATGCTGTCTCTTTGTGACCTCAGTGTTGCTAGAGCAAAGGAGCTTTATCTCCCTAAAATAGGGAAAGTGCAGAGCTAAGCTTGGAGTTCGCAACCTTTTCACATTTGACGTTCCTGTATCGATGTCCCTGTTCTGTTGAAGCTAGTTATACAGTTTTACAGATCAATTCCCTCCTGGATTAACAGACTTCTGCCAGTGTAATTATTGTGCTGTCTGAGAAGAGGTGCTAAAGTCAGCACGGCTGTGTACAAGGGTTTGGGATGCTGACTCTACTGCTGACGCGTAAACGTATCAGTGAGAAGGTAGTTGCACGTCATGACTGAACAGGTTTTATTGTTCATCACTTCTTTCTTCTCCCTTAAAAACCACAAAAAACTTGCCACTGTAAAAAGAAATAAGTAAATTGTGAAGACGAGGCAGAGACAGCATGCACAAGAGGGACTCTCTGGAGTTACTCTGACTCATGTTATCTAACAGATGTAGCTATACTTCTAGATTTAAGTTAAAAAAAAAATCTGAAGGGAGAGAGAGAGACAGGCCTCTGCTTAGGGTGATGATTGCCGAAGTGGAGACCTTGTCTTGATTCCCTGTTATTTTTAGTGAGTTTTTCCATTTTCTGTGTGGCAGTTAAGAACTCTGGACTCTGGTGGGCAGAAGCAATTGAAAAGAAGTCGCAGGGAGCTTCAAATACTCAGCATTGAGGTCAGCGGGCTTGAGCACAGAATCCAGTAAATTATGGTCCTGGCTTTGATCCAGGAAAATCTGTTTTTGTTTTCCTTATTCTCCTTTGTTTATTTTTATTGAGATGCATTCTTTATGGGAGGTAGGTTCTTTAATGTTCACAATGCTTGGGATATTCTGGATGTGGTGCATTGTTACTCTCTTTATAATGCAGACATTGGGCAATGAACAGAGCAGAGACCACTAATTGAATCAGTGATATTTAACTACATCAGTTCCATGGCAGATCTGAATTATACTGAATGAACAAGATTATTCTGAAAAAAACCAGCAGTTGTGTAACTAGTAGCTGTCACATTATGTATAGACAGCACACAGGATGACATACACCATCTTAATGTTGGAAACTTTTTTCCACGTTGAGACCTTACATTAGACTTCAAGTATGTTTTAATATAGGTGCTGTTTTTTCAAGTTTCTGTCATATAACTGCATGTTCTATGCTGTGGATACTCTCCATATCTTTTGTAATCCCAGCATAAACAAGAAAAGACTTGACTTATTTATTATAGACCATTCCCAATCTGCCTCACATTCCAGAATTGAACGAAAAACAAAATTATTTTGCCTTTTTTTCTTTTTAATTTTTAGGCAGTTGGTTTTGTGTGCAATGGAAAGACTAGCTTCATTTTTGTAGGGTGAAATTCAAAAGCAGTAGCAGCTGATAGTGGTCCTGGACAAAGGAGAGGAGAGAATTGGAATCACTGTGCACTGTGATGCATAGTGCACTGCACTGTGCAGTTAGTTCTGTTTGTTGAGACAAATATGTGATTGTTGGCAATCCCAGGAGAAAATAAAATATTACTTTTGTACCTGTTGGTGACAAATACGCTGTGTGGATGCTGCCTGTGCCCGTTTGTTAATGCTATCTGCTTGCATGTGACAATGAGCTGCTATCTAATTCCAAGCAGTGTTCTAGACAAAGAGGTAACTAGTTAAGATTTTTCTAGACTCTTTTGTATGTTTTCTTGTTATTCCTGATCATTCAAGGAGGAGATAACTTTCTCGTGCTTCCTTTTTGTTTCTCTGACGCATCCTTGTGTGACTTACTCCTTTTCTATTTTTTCAGTGTTTCTAGTAATGGAGTATTTTTCCTGATAACTGGTACATTGGTTTGTAGGTGGTACTTAGTTATTTAGAGGAGCATTTGGTTTTGATAGCTTGTCCTGTCAATCAGGGTTTGAATTTGAGCGATAATACATAATGATGCACCTAAATAAATAAATAGTGCTATGTGACTGGCTAGTTTCTTGCTTGATGGAACAACCTTTATGGTTTACTGTCTATATAGTCACTGAATAGAGGATTAGTACAGCAGTAATAAATCCAGTTCTGTTTCGGAGCTTCAGGCGCAGTCAGGTACAGACCTCAAGAAAATGAATGCAGAGTTAAAAGCTGTATAGGAGATTCTGTAGCATTACTATAAAGAAAGAATTTCAGTAATTTTCATGACTGAGTGATTATGTAGAATACAGTTCCTGCCCAAGATGTCAGGGCTGTCTAACTAGAGAATTCTGATCCGCACTGAGGTTAATTGTTTTATACAACCTGCAACACAACCTTCTTATCCAGTAGGTATTGGAATATATTTGGTGTCAGGGTAAAGGTTTATTTTTAAATTGTCAGAGCTTCTGGGTTAAATCGTAGTAATTGTTCTCTATTTAGACACGGAGGAGATGGTTTGCAGTCTTTAGGACTCTTGTTTTGTTTTAGATACGTCAGATGTAAACGTCTGTTGGGAATCTGTGTTTCTTATATGAAGAACCTTAATGAAACCTTGGAAAGCTGATCTTCGATCTGGTGAATAACAATTCTTTCATTATGAAATAGAGCTCCAAAATTGTTTAATGCAAGCAACTAACTCCACCTTTGGAAACAAGCTCAGCAAACATCCTCTCATTTGCTGTTCAGTTTTCTCAGCGCTCTCAGCCTCTCGGATTTGCAATAATGGTTTCTCAGTAGGTGAGAAAGCAGAGAAAGAATGTAAGACTTAAGACTTGTCCTGATTTATTGGAGCTGATGTTCTTAAGTGACTTAGCTTTCTGTGCTGATCTAAGGCTTAGCAGTGCAACAAAATATCAGGAAGGGCATTAGGACACTGAGAAGTGGTAAAGCATCTTCAGTTTTAGACAGAAACAAATGATGAAAAAGAAATATTCACAGGTAATTTCATTTATGTATTCATGTATTCCTTGATTTAGGTCACTCAATTGCTAAAAAAAAAAGAAAAAGAGGAGTTTGGGATTTTCTATAGTAGAGCACAAATGAAAAAAAACACATACTTCTTTATTTTTCAGGAAGAGAATTGATATAAATAAAAAGGTACTGAGGAGTTCTGAAGAGGTAGGCAGCTCTCCTGAGTTGAAAGCTTGTTTTTATTGAAGCTTGTAGTAAATTATACCACATCATGCTCTATACTTCAGAAAACCTGATTTCAAGAAACTTACATTGATAGTAGCTTTCATTAGAAAGAATTGAGAGAGCCAAGGTCAGAAATGTGTTGTAGCATTCATAGAAACAGGACTCTCAGTTACACGGTGAGGAGGAGTGGCAGGAAGCAGGAGTGATCAATGATGGCAGGAAGCTACCTATTGCAAGGTGGCATTCGAAATTCTTACTTGTTAAAGTTTCATTACTTGTTGTCAATCTATTGGCAGACAACACATCATCAAAGGCCAATTAATATGTAAAAACATTCACAGAATTGCTATCAGGCTGAGAAAAACATGGTTTCAGGTTTTGGAACACAACTGCTATCTGGGTCACTGGGGATTTATAGCATGCTATCTCTGTGAACTAGCTCAGTAGATGAAGTCTTTGAAGATAGAGGTAAAGATCTGAGGAAAAGCTTATTCAAAATAAACTTAATTTTTGGCATGTCAAACTTAGAAAAATAGCACAGGTTACTTTGTCATCCTGAAAGATGCATATTTTTATAGTCACTATATCATTCTATAATGAATGGGGGTTTGAGGCACAATGTGACAGAGCAGATGAGTCCTGTATTACTCCTGATACTGCATTTAATTCCTAATTCATAGATCTAGCTATCTGATGTGCTGTAGGAGCACCCATATCCTGCGATCACGAATTTCCATTGTACCGTAGGGGTTAGTGTACTCTTGAACAACGCTTCTGTGTTCCGTAGGATGAAACTACCAGGGCTAGCTCCTCCTACCTAATCCTAGCTTGCCAGAGGTGTTCTAGCACACCTCATGTGTGCTCCTAAACTGTCATCTTCCACACATCTATACAAGACATTGTATTCAGCAGGCTGCAAAGCAGCTGATGCATTTCTAGCTTTGCTTTTCTGGCACTAGTTGTTGGAGAGAAAACATGAGGTTTGAAAGCAATATTCATGACAGCATGTGCTTGAGGGGGGTGAGTGTGCACAGCTTTACGATCAGCTATATGAAAGTGTATTTGCTGAAACAAGCTGTGCTAGGGAACTTAGGGTTAGAAAGCTCAAGAGAATGAATTAATCTCTAGGAGTGCTCTCTGTTCCTAAGACAGGTATTTAGTAGGGGAGATTTCACTCAAGCTATAACTCATCTTTTCAGTTGGAACAGGCACTCCACATCCATCCAGAAGAAGAGCTGAGTCCCTGGGAAAGGGCAGTCCTTCCAAATCATGTCTGAGGCTGCAGCACAGGTACAGCATATGCTTGTACAGCCCCACTACATCTCCCTTTCACATCTACAGAAGAGACGTTCTGTACAGAGGGTCACCTTTGGTGAATGTAGTCCTCTGTCATTTTGGGAAGGGATGGTGCTTAGACCTTCCATATGAGAGAGCACACTTATACTGTAGCATGAGCAGGCTCTTGTGACTAGGAGATACACAGCGACAAGCATAGTCCAGTGTGTGTGGAGGACACTCCAAATGCACCAGTTACCTTAAATGCATCTTCTTAGGCAGAACACAGGACTAATGTGTGGCACCAGCAGTTCTGTCAAGTAAAAAACTGTATTGTATGCTCTGAATTTCATGAGCAGTTGTCAGCTGTCTGTAGATGATGTGAAGAAAATCTCCTTCTCCTGTCTCAGTTGGACCAGCTGCCATAACTTTCCAAATGATTCTGCTTGTCCTCTGACTGTAAGCATATTGTGCATTCTTGTAAACAAAATACTGACAGGTCTGTGGTTTACAGTACATGCATGGCACAACCCTGGTGCTGTATGTTCTTGTCTGTTGTAGCTCCTGGGAGCCATCCTGTGTGACCTGCTGGGATTGACAGGGCTAGAGAGTGATGTTCTTTCCTGTCTGTGCGTGCATAAGCCCCCTAAGGCTCACCAAGTGCAGGCACAAATCCTGTCAGGTTCCCATGCTACCCTTATTTGTTCCCCCTTAATTTCTTGCTCATTCTCTTCCCTGAGGTTGTGATTATGCTTCATCATGTGAGCTCAAAGAGAGTTTCCACTGACAGAAAGAGCTAAGTTAGACTTCAGGGCAAAATTGTTACGCTTTAAAATGTGGAAATGAGACAGTTGAAGGAGATGGGTTACAGGGTTAGATAACTCTGCTGGACTTTCTGCATGACCCTTCTCGCTTCAGCATTCTGCATTTACTGTTGATGACACCAGGTGCCTAAGACAGTGCAGTCCTACCAGTGGAGGAGACAGGAGGTGGCCTGTCATTGAAATTACATGGAAATAAATTGTGGCTCTTGGTGGGTTAGAGAAGAGAAAAAAAAAAAATCTTCAGTCTTTACCTTCTGATTTTCCTTGTCCTATTTTGAAAAACTTGATGTTTTGGATGTGGGTCTTATCTGAACTACTGGCAGCTATAGCAGGTTAACCTGCAAATGGTGGCCACATAGCTGTGGTGTAGAGTGGAGGTTTTTTGTGTTGAATATGATGCAGTGGTTATAGGTATGAGTGTGAGGCACATATTGAGCTATGTGCATTAGGAGGTCATGAAGCAGCAAAATGCAGAGAATCTCGGAACCATTTCAACATGTCCCCAGCATGCTCTTGTTGAAATGCATTATTGACATGACCACTGCACCCCAAAAGCGCTCTAAGGTCTGTAGAGTGTCGTTCGATTAATGAATGCTTTAGCCTGTGCAACTGAGTGTTTGCTTCAGTGCTTTTACTAAACACAGTGTAGTTGTGGCCAGATAAATTGGAGCACTGACCTGTTATCATGCAGTTTATTTTGGAGGAAAGAGTTAAGTTTAGGTGGTTTTAGTTTCTAGGTAGTCATTAATAGTTCATCTGCCTCCTCTGAAATGTTTTCTTCTGATCAACATACTTTTATTTCTTTATTTCTCATCAATCTTTTATCTGTATTAAACGATTGAGCTTTCCGACTGGAGTGTGCATGTAGCTTTCAAGTTTCATGTTGTAGGTTATTTTAGTTGCAGATCCGAGCAATCTTTTCATTAGTCAAACTGATTTTACTTTCAGAATCATGTGTTTCTTTTTTCATCCACTGCAAGTGTTAGTGCAAGATAAAGTATGTATTTTCATCCCGTTTCCTTAATAAAGCATAGAATTTGCATCAGGTTGTGACCCCCAAGTTATCATAGGATGTTGTACTCCTCCTAAAACATCCAGCCAGATTTACTAAGCGTATTAAAATTAGCAGCTGAAATAAACCACAATCAAGTGAAGATGATGTTTGTTCTCTGTGGGTTTTTCTTTTTGATTTGAAAATAACTATGAGGATCTGGAATTGTGGAGGTATTCAGGCTGCAGGGGATATCAGGAGCACTCTAGTCCAACTTGCCTGAAGCAGGGCTGACAATGAATTCAGACCTGCGAGCTCTTTCCTGTCAGACCATGAAGGCCTCCAGGAGTAGAGAACCTCTCTGAACAACCTATTCCAATGATTGTTTATCCTCAGAGAGAAAAAAAATTTCCTCATGTCCAGTTAGATCCTTCCCTGCAATTTGTGACTGTTGCCTTTCGTTATCCTGCCATGCATCTCAACAGAGAACTTGGCCCTCTCTTCTTGATAAACTCATGGGTACTGGAAGGCTGTTGTTCAGGTGTCCCAAGCCTTTCCTTTGCAAGGTTAAACAAGGCTCGTTTCTTTCTGTGGGTGCAAAACTGAATGCAGTTACCAGAGGCAGTCTAGCGAGTGTGAAGCGAGAGGGATTCGTTGCTTCTCTTGCTCTTTTGCTGTGCTTCTGTTGATGCAGCGTGCTGTGCTGTTAGCCTTCGTTGCTTCCAGGGCGCACTCCTGACATGCTCAGCTTATTGCTCACCAGGACTCCCTGTTTTTTCAGGAGAGCTATTGCCCTGCCAGTCCATCTCTTGCAGGTACTGCTGGAAGAGGTCAGATGCATCATTTTATATTTGTCCCTGTTGAATTTCATGAGGTTGTTGTTGCCTTGTATCTCTGTCTAGGTCCCTTGACTGCATCCTCAGCTCGTTACCATCTGCAGACTTAGACAGTGTTTTTTGTTCCTTCCTCAAATCACTGACTTGGACTTGGACATGACTATGGAGTGTGTCAGCTGCTAATGTTTCTCTTGAAACTCCTGCATTTCATCTTGAGTAGACTATTTTCCTCTAATGCATGTAAATTAGAAGAAAGCAGAATTATATTACAATTACAAATGTTACAACCCCCCTGCCATGGGCAGGGAAATCCACCAGGTTGCCCAAAGCCTCATCCAACCTGGCCTTGAACACCTCCAGGGATGGGGCATCCACAACTTCTCTGGGCAACCTGTTCTAGTACCTCACTACCCTCAATGTAAAGAATTTCTTTCTTATATCTAACCTAAATCTGCCCTCTTCAAGTTTAAATCCATTGCCCCTTGTCCTATCACTACACGCCCTTGTAAAAAGTCCCTCTCCAGCTTTCCTGTAGGCCCCCTTTAGCTACTGGAAAGCTCCTATAAGATCACCCCGGAACCTTCTCTTCTCCAGGCTGAACAGCCTGTCTTCATAGCAGAGGTGCTCCAGCCCTCGGATCATCTTCATGGCCCTCCTCTGGACTCGTTCCAGTAGCTCCATGTCCTTCTTGTGTTGGGGACTCCAGAGATGAACACAGAATTCCAGGTGGGATCTCACGAGAGCTGAGTAGAGGAGCAGAATCACTTCCCTCGACCTGCTGGCAACACTCCTTTTGATACAGCCCAGGATACGGTTGGCTTTCTGGGCTGCCAGCGCACATTGCCGGCTCATGTTGATCTTCTCATCCACCAGCACTCCCAAGTCCTTTTCCTCAGGGCTGCTCTCAATCCATTCTCCGCCCAGCCTGTACTTGTGCATGGGATTGCCCCGACCCACGTGTAGGACCTTGCACTTGGCCTTGTTGAACTTCATGAGGTTCTCACAGGCCCACCTCTCCAGCCTGTCAAGGTCCCTCTGGATGGCATCCCTTCCCTCCAGCGTGTCCACAACACCACACAACTTGGTGTCATCTGCAAACTTGCTGAGGGTCCACTCAATCCCACTGTCCATGTCTCCAACAAAGATGTTAAATAGCACTGGTCCCAGTACCGACCCCTGAGGAACACCACTGGTCACTTGTCTCCACGTGGACATTGAACTGTTGACCACAACTCTTTGAGAGCGACCATCCAGCCAATTCCTTATCCACCGAGTGGTCCATCCATCAAAACCACGTCTTTCCAGTTTAGAGACAAGGATGTCGTGTGGGACAGTATCAAATGCTTTGGATAAGTCCAGGTAGACAATGTCTGTTGCTCTTCTCCTATCCATCAATGCTGTAACCTCATCATAGAAGACCACCAAATTAGTCAGGCAGGATTTGCCCTTAGTGAAGCTATGTTGGCTGTCACCAATCACCTCCTTGTTTTCTGTGTGCCTTAGCATAGTCGCCAGGAGGATCTGCTCCATGATCTTGCCGGGCACAGAGGTGAGACTGACTGGCCTATAGTTCCCTGGGTCTTCTTTATTCCCCTTTTTAAAGATGGGGGCTATGTTTCCCCTTTTCCAGTCAGTGGGAACTTCACCAGATTGCCACAGCTTCTGAAATATGGATAGTGGCTTAGCAACTTCATCTGCCAGTTGTTCCCTCAGGACCCGCGGATGCACCTCATCAGGTCCCATGGACTTGTCCGCCTTCAGGTTCTTTAGATGGTCTTGAACCTGATCTTCTCCTACAGTGGGCGGTTCTTCATTCTCCCAGTCCCTGCCTTTGCCTTCCGTGACTTGGGCCATGCCGCTAGAGCTCTTGCCAGTGAAGACTAAGGCAAAGAAGTCATTGAGTACCTCAGCCTTCTCCATATCCTGGGTGGCCAGGTCCCCCGTTTCCTTCCGGAGAGGGCCTACATTTTCCCTGGATCTCTTTTTATCACTGACATATCTATAGAAGCCTTTCTTGTTGCCCTTGATGTCCCTGGCCAGGTTTAACTCTATCAGGGCTTTAGCTTTCCTAACCTGATTTCTGGTTGCTCAGACAATTTCTCTGTATTCTTCCCAGGCTACCTGTCCTTGCTTCCACCCCCTATAGGCTTTCTTTTTGTGCCCGAGTTGGTGGTCCAGGAGCTCCTTATTCATCCATGCGGGCCTCCTGGTGTTCTTACCTGACTTTCTCTTTGTTGGGATGCACTGCTCCTGAGCTTGGAGGAGGTGATCCTTGAGTATTAACCAGCTTTCTTGTGCCCCTCTTCCCTCCAGGGCCTTGTCCCATTGCACTCTAGCAAGGACATCCTTGAAGAGGCCAAAGTCTGCTTTCCTGAAATCCAGGGTAGTGAGCCTGCTATGCACCCTTCTTGCTTCTCTAAGTATCTTGAATTCTGCCATTTCATGATTTAGGGTTTAGGGACCCTGACAGTGCGGGGTGAATGGCTGGACTCCATGATCTTGAAGGTCTCTTCCAACCAGACGATTCTATGATTCTAATAACATGAATTATGCCTTGTGATAATTATCACTGGAGCTTATTTTGTTGTTTATGAGAGTGAGGGAGAAAACTTACTCTCACTGGGCTGAAGGAGAGATTGTCTTTGGACTATGCACCACTGATGTTGAGAAAACCTTCTAATTAAGTTGACTGGAACCGAGACCCAGTAAAACATGTGTGAGATACTGCATAGTTTTGGTGCAGTGTTGGGCAAAAGACTCTGTCACGGCTGTTTCCTTCTTAATTAGTTGTCAGGTTCCTTTTTCTCCCCCGCTTTTTTTTTTTTCCCTTAAGCACAGTATAGAAGACTGGTCCCTCTACAATTCTGTCTCATGGATTCTTCAATGTTTCATGGAACAAATTGTCTCAAATACTTAAGTTGGTTTGTTTCCCCCAAGTCCAGTTGGCACAATATCAGAGGTGCTGAATGAATCTGAGTATTTTTTGGGGAAAAAAAGGAAGTGTTTACTGTCCTATTTTCAGTCTTGGTGTCAATAAAAATATTTCCGTCATCCTAGAAAGGTTTCCATGGTGTTAAGTTTTTTTTCCAATTATTCCCTACAGGAATTTGGCCACTTGCTGTGAAGGGAGAACTTGTGTTGGTGGTGTTTGTGTTGGAGACACAGTCGGTGGGCAGCATGTTCATCTCTAACAACAGCCTTTTAGCTGGATCCTGGAGCTCTTTATCCTGTGCTGAGCTGTAGAGAGGCAGTAATGATTCAAAGTGGCAGTGGCTGAATCATGAATCATTAATATCTTCAATATTGCCACTTTCCTCGATGCCATCCCTGTATGCAGAAGAGTTATATTATTGTGAGGGCAGTCTGGATTCAGTTGCTCTGCTTTATGCTGTGATCTGATTTGACAGATCCTTCTCTTTTTAAAACTTTTTATGGCATCTGTGAAATTTAACTTAATTAAAATTAGTAGGAAGCCACAATCATTTTAATCCACAATCATTTTTCTAAAAGCTAATGTTATGTTTCTTGTTTTGTGATTTTTTTTTTTGATCGCTTTATGAAACTCAATTTTAATAAAAAAGTGTATATGAAAGAGATAGTAGCTTGTTAGGTGCTCGTTTTGTTGCTGCAGTATGGTTTTCCTAACTAGTACATTTAAAAATTCGCATCCCGCATATACAGGACTACAGTTAGGAAACGTTGGCCTACAAACTTTCAATTGTATCTTCTCCATATATGTCTTTACACACCGGCCTTCTTCCGAGGGAAGGAGGATCTTTTCCTAGAAGTGAAAGACAAACATTGCTGGAATGTTGCAGATACCTTTCTCTAAGCGGTAGTATGAGATTTTTGCAGCTTTTGGGAAATAAAAATATTTTCAGCAAAGAATAGTGACCAGCATGTTATTGAATGATGTTGCTGAATGCATCAGTAGTTTTCTTTTGTGATTAACGAGTAACATGCACTGACATTTGAATTGCTAGTTTGTAGGTTATATTATGCCACAGTAAGTTCATACAGGCATATCTGTCTTAAGGTTAAAAGCCTCAGGGCATTAAATGTCATGTTTGAAGAGACATGCTTTGTTTTCGTGTGATTTTTTTTTTTTTTTCATCCTACTCCCCCAAATTAAGGGGATGTTTGAACTTGCACAGATTTATTTTTTTTTTTTAGCTAACCTGCTAGGTTAAGAAAAGATGATTCATAGTGCAGGTTTACTGGAATATTCTTCCTCTGTCCAAGTACGTTAACCGTTAAAGGGTTGGTTTGACAAAATCCTTACAAATTCTCCACAAGAAATGGTCTCATTTTGTCAAGGATATGATGCTGAACAGTCTATTTTTTTTTCTGTTTACATAATGAAGGTTTGATTGTAAAGTTAATGAGTGCATGTTGTTTGCTTATCACCTAATAGGCACTTGCCCATGTTTCTGGAGGGAATGTAATATAATGTGGGTATTTAAGATAGTGTATTTAAAATAGAGTATTATGCAGATTTTGATGTTTCTCTTCTGTACTTTTTTCCCAGTATTCTATTAACAAAGTGTGAATTTTTAATACTTGGTTTTTCATTCCTTCAACTCTGATGCAAGGTAGAATAATACAGGCAGTCATTTTAAAAAAAGAAAGAGCAGTATTAGAGCTTTAATTAGCCAGTGAGTAAACTGAGATGAAAAAAATAATCTTATAGTGGCCTCTGAAATGCCTGGGCAAAGGTATTCTGTTTTGTAGGTTTCAGATGCTCTATTACTAGTGTTTACTTGCTCATGTAAATCTTTCACTTGGAAATTTATCTTTATTTGACGTATGTCTTGTTTAAGATTTTTGGTCTTGTAAAATTAATAATTTGTCTCACTTATCTGACATTACAGAAGATGATATTTAAAATATAGAAGTCCTAAATAAGTGAAGCTCTGCAGACTGCAGCATTTCATCTTGTCTGCTGCTATCTCCCTTGCCTCAGGAAGGTGAATTTCTCAGCTTCCATTTTCCATGGTAACCAGAGTTCTGAGAACCAGGCTGGCTGATGCAACAAAATAGCAGCAAATAAAAGTGCAAAGCTGCTATGGTAACTGTAATTGTCATAGCTTCTCTAGCAGTGTCAAATTTGAATTTTATTGAAATTCTTATTATTTATGCCAATATACCAGTAGATGTTTTGTCTTCGGTGGTGAAACATTCTGATTTCAGTATGTAAGTTGAATGAAGGAGGTGTCTATGGTGAAAAAACATCATGCAGCTACTTACCAAATGAGTACCTTCCAGCAGTGCATGATATGCTCTTAAAAATATTCCAGTGGATATTTTTTTAAAATAACATATGTGTACCACGCAGTGTTGTTAAAGGAATGTAGGAAAAAAAATCCCATCTAAATTGCATAGCTGCTTTCATGTCTAAATTTCGTAGCTCTTACTTAGGTACCCCATAAAAATATTTAAAGGGGAATGCTTGTTTTCTTTCTCTTTTATGTATCTTACTAGGTGCACTTGGAAGTGTTTGGGAGTATGTTCCCACTGGGTAGGTGAGTGAGTTGTTAGCAGCTTTATGGATTAGCCTGATGACATTCTTGTGTAGTTCTTAGAAGTGTAATCATTCCAGGAAGGTGTTTATTGATTATGCAGTAGTAATCATGAAGGGTATAACCCATAATGATCTGTTTTATTTTATTGATTTTACAGGACCTTAATTTCATCAATATTTGTTTCATGCTAACATCTGTGGAATTAATATCATGCTTACTCAGATTCTTTATGCGTCTGGTCTGAGATCTTGGTAGGAGGTGTAACCACTTATAATGGTATTACTCAGCTGTTGGTTGTAGAAGAGCATTGTTTTGTTTGTTGTTTGTGTGTTTGTAAAGCGTGGTAATTTTTTTTTAATGTATGAACTCAAGGTAGTGCTGCAGTTTGTATCTGTACAAGTGTGTCATGGAAGCAGAGAGCTGGAAGGTTATGTAATGTCTATTTGATAAATACTAGGAGTTTCTAAACTTTTTCACATCTCCGGAGGATTAGCTCATGCTAGGCAAGTATGTCCTCTATCAAAAATTGGTAGGTGAAGTTTGCCATTGTTGAATGTTGGCCATATTTAGTCCTGATTAAATTTAATCTTTCTTTTAAATTGCTTCTGAATTTGAAGGAACCAATTCAAAAAGTTGTGGGGAAATCAGTTTGTTGATTTACACTGACCTAATGACTGTTCACTACTTTGGAAGTTATTTCAGTGCCTAAATACTAATGAGGCACAAATTTAAACTAACGTTTGAGAGCAAGATTTCTATTAAGAATGTCTTGTAATTTTCTTTACCTCCCTCTTTAAAAAACAATCAATTCTCCCTTTCCTCTTGTTCAGTAAAGATTTGTGTTTATATGTGCACACACGTACATACAACAAATAAAACCCTGAAATATGTTGGTATAAATGGAAAATAATTATTCCGTTTAAGTGAAACAAAATTATTGTAAGCAAATAGATTCAATGAACAACTTGTTTTATAAAAGCATCAGTAAAAATTCAGTGTTAATTCTGAGTAAAGAAATGGTGCTAAGTCTATAAATATTTTTTCCGGAAAAAAGCCTAAAATGTATGACTGAGAAAAATAGTCTATTTCTAAAGTAGTATGATTTTTTTCTATTTACTTCTCATTGCTACCAAAATCCTTTTTGGAAGGGAAAGAGCCCTGGTTCTTATCTGTAAAATATGGCGCTTTTTCCATTATTTCAGTAGATGGTCAGCGTCTCCATACTGTCTTACATAGTTTTATTATAACATGAAACTGGGTTTTGAGTCTGTTTTGAACTAAGTGAATAATTAGTCTTTGACCTACTCATTTACTTAGAACATTGATGTTTGCTCTGTATTGTGCTAATTTGCCACAGTCAATCCCTCGTTGTTTTTCAGTCTGCTAGATTTGAAGTCTCCATTTAGAGTGCACATCCTGATGGGTTTGATTTGATGCATTTAATTTTACGTAATGCATTTTTCACTTTCTTTTTAGTTTATGAAGCTTGCAAAAAACCTCATCTTTAGCTAAGTATTGATATTTCTTCATGCTTACTAATCTCATGGGCTAAAATATTATGGGAAGTCATCACCACAGAGATTACTCCAGGATGGGATGAATACTGGGAGGAAGGTGACTGAGCTGATCTCCACCAAGAAAAGAGGACAGTATGAAATGCATGGAGAAATAGGAACTGGGAAAGATAGTTTTCAGAAAGCTGTGAGTGAGCAGAAAGCTATGAGAGCAAGGTTGAGATGTTTTTATTTG
Organism: Tauraco erythrolophus; assembly: GCF_009769465.1. Classification (NCBI taxonomy): domain Eukaryota; kingdom Metazoa; phylum Chordata; class Aves; order Musophagiformes; family Musophagidae; genus Tauraco; species Tauraco erythrolophus. The sequence goes on from NC_141472.1 coordinate 8,012,071, forward strand.
AGATTACAGTAGATTGTTGGGTTTACATCTTTCCCACGTTGCTGGTTTATCCACCTCTTAAAAGCATACATATCCAGTTGTGCAGCCTAGTCTTGATTTGGAACTGAGTAATCAGGATAGTGTGTGAAATGTTTTCTGAAGTACTAGTTTTGTTTTTTCCCAGTAAGGTGAGAGGAAGGGCCACCTGAAGACTGTGGTGTGTGCTGGAATAACACATGTATAGACATCAGTGAGCTTCTAGTAAATAATTCCTGTTTTTTTCTTACCGATGTACAGATGCTTAAGGACTCTGGCACTGTGGTCTCTGTGTGCCTGTCACAGCATATGCTATTGAAATAAGGAAGTATTTCTCTGTATCTGAAATAATGCTTAAAGCAGATGTAAAAGAAAATATTTGAAAATTTCTCAGAGTTAGAATATAATTTATTATTTTTTCCAGTGAAAGCTCACCAGAGGAGCCTGATGGATGACAAATCCCCCTCTATGGTAACAGTGTGTTCGAATTTTTTTCTGATTTCTAATCTGTTACAGTTTCTCTTGAAAATGAAGCAAGATATATGCTGAATAAGAAATTCTGTATTTCTTCAGCAATATATGCTGAAGACATATAGATTTGACTAGATTGGATTAAACTGTCTCCTCTAAAATGACTGTAGTAGCCTTTTTCTGTGTAAAAGGCACTGCTTGTCCCCCTCAGGATCTAGCCTTAGCTCCTTCATAATTGGGATTTTGTTGATGGCTTCTGTGGAAATTGGTTGACCAGAAATAGGGCAATGGGAATATTGTGTCCTGCTTTTCCAGACCCTGTTTTACTGCTTTGTCCCTGGAAGTCAGTAATATATTCTGTGCCACTGCAGAAATTTTTGCCAAAGCTGTTCTTTTAACTATACATCTTAATGCTCAATTTTGCATTACAATGTTTTAAGGGACTGCTAAGCTACAGAGCTGTACTGTATAGATTATGTGGTGATGTTACCTCCACAGGTTTGGCTGTTCATATACAAATGGAGCAAATGTTGATTAGCTCTGGGCTCCAATTTATTTAATATTTCATTTTTTACAATATTTTTGCATTGCCTAAAAGCAGTTGTCTGTAAGTCTCTATAGTTGAACATTATTGAACAGCACCTGTGACATATGGCAGTAAAATGTCAATATCTTCTTTTTGCAAAGTGCATTTCAAGGAGCAGTCCATACTTGCTTTAAAATTAGAGTAATGATGCTGCAATTTTGCTTAAAGATCAGTCTAAACAAGGGCAAGTTTTACTGTAACCTGGGCCTGTCCTTATGCACCCATGTTCTTTACCAGTTGCTTCGGGTTTATAGTTAGTTACATGGCTGTTTGCTAGCTAGATGAAAGTTTTACCTCCCAGAGTGATTCTGGAGAGGGATGGTACAACTTTTAACCTTGTGCTAAGTACAGGAATTAAACTGTGTCAGCTAGTTGTCAGCTTTCAAGTGTTTTCTCTTTTCAGCCAGGTGCAATGATTGTATTTGTTATCCTACATGTGTGTTCTTAATTAAACCGAACCACCTCTTTTCCAGAGAAATTGATACTTACAGCTTGTTAGGTGTTTGCTGAATTTCCTCAGATCTTTTGTGAACTGTGTGAGGTTCTTTGCTTCTCATTTAAGTTACAATGCACTAAAAATAAAATGTGTAGATTGCCTTTGTTAATTAGTTGGAAGTAAAAAGTTAAAATTGCACAGGGTGAAACAATTGCAGTGCGTTTTTGTATTTTAGTAGTATTCCTGTGTCATTTTAGGGAGGAAAAATAATTTTATGCGTTTATTTCATGCTATTATTTTAAATCAGAGAAGCAGCATATAAATAGCATATAAACATCTTTATAAAGAATCACATAATTAGTTTTTAAATGAGATATTCTGTTACCAGTTTGAAATATATAGAATTGTTTGTCTAGAGTTAGAAATGTCTTTATACATGTATGTGCCTATCTGTAGGTAGGGTCTATAAATGACTGCATGGAGTAAGACAGCATAACAGCACACTGACAACTAGCAAATGAAGGCTACGTTAGAATGCAGGAGTTATTAATGAGATTTGCAGGTTATCTGAGAGCTAGGAGAAGCATAATTGAAAACTGGTCAGAGAGTGTATCCTATTATCTGACAATAACTGTCATAATATAGCCATAAAATAGTTACTGGAGTTTAGGGTCACCTATTATGTCATTTTAATGCACTATGCAAGGCAGAAAAATCTGCACCGTGTCAATGCATTGTACCTTAATAAAGAACAAAAGGTAACTACAGACTGATGGCGGGCTGTGGTGAGGAGGGCTTACTTCAGCATGAAATCATTCCCGTGTCAGTCAGTTGCTGCCACAACTCACCTTCATGGACATGGATTTTTAGTGAGTTTTAAAGGTGCATAATAGGCTTTTACTTTTTGCGGATATACTTCCATAGTTTGTCACTGGCATTACTGTAGTTTTAACGCAATTTTGAGAAGTAATGATTAGTTTTTGTGGGCAGGAGGATTGCTTTTATGTGACCTTTTCTTACTAAAGCCAGATATGTGTTGACTGTGTAGATAATTTATCTTATTGATTTCCCTACCACCCCCCTATGGTGATACCCACTGCAATACTGTGTATGTAGTAAAACCTGATGTTCTTAGAACATGTGATTTCTTCTTTATAGATCAGTGCACCTTTCGTATCCCTAATTATATTAAGCCAAAAAAGACAGTCTTCTATGAATATAAAAGATGGAAAAATGATTGTTCAGTCAGCTAAGACCAGGCAAATTGCACAGCACATGCTTTATCTGTCTGGTTAGCTGGGAGCATGGCAATACAGTGTAGGCAGTTTCTGTAAAACACATGTAAGGCATGGATTTAAACATCTCTAGGAAAGGATGAGAAAAGTCTCCTCTGAAGGAAGGAACTAATGAGTAATTTAATTGTAGTTACTATTCCCTCCTCTCCATAAGATAATTGCTTAATTGGGTAGTGATCTCTGTGTTTGAGAAGAGTAACTGCCTCCTTCGAGGTGTAGAACCTAGGTGTAGGTTTTTTGCTATAGGACCTTGGTTACAAATAGGAAAAGGGACTTACAACTGGATTCAGAATGGTAGGAATACTTCCCAGGCAGTGCTCCGCGTGTGTGTTCACTACTGTTATTTCACAGTTAATGGTACGTGTAGTTTGGAATATATTGGTGCCTGTAAGGTCTCTGGCCTTGACTGTGTTAGTTAAATGTCAGATAAATATGGTAAGTAGATGACATGCTTCTCTGCATGTAAAGAACTAAGAAAAAATTACACAGGGGTGTTATAGAGAGGTTTTTTTGCACTGTTTTGTTTTATACACAGCTTGCAATTCCAAGCAGTTCTTTGGCTTAATTCTGTGATATGATTTCTGAGTTAGGACAGTGATGTGAAGCTAAATTTCAGGCATTAGACGTTGTTGCTCAAAGAAATGAGGTATCGTTTTACTGGCTGTGAATTTCTGAAGTAGCAAAGTGTGGTAGAAGACCTTGTTTCCTTTTGTCTAAATAACTGCTTTTTGTATGAATGTTTATCAGCAAACGTTTAAATGTTGATGAAGCTGACATTTCCTGTGGACTTGCCAAGAGACAAATCTCCCTTCCTCTGAGGCAGTACAAATTAAATTAGCTAAGACTGAGTTTGTTCTTCTAATTGTAGGAGTTCTGTCAGATCTGTTTAATACTGAGATACAGTTGGCCCACTTGTGTTTGGCAAGTGTTAGTGACCAGAAAAAAGCACAAGTTTCGTCTATTGTTTAATTTATCAGCTTTGGTTTCATTAAACAGTTAACCAACAGTTCATTTTTGCATCTGAAATGTTTTTCAGTACATTTTATTGTGATTAAAAAATCCTACCACAGTCTCTGCTGTATTTGAGACTTAAAAGTGTTCTTAAGGATTTATGCATTAGCATCTTTATAAAAAGAAGCAAGATTTTTTTTGTGTGAATTAGATGTCATGAGTGTTAATATGGTATTGTTAGTAACTCAGTGCCATGAAACATGTCTGATATTTGCACAGGAAAGGCATGTGAGGCATGTTGAGGGACTTGGTTTGAGGAGGGAGTTGGTTAAGGGCTATCAGGTTGGGAAAGATACAAGTCAGCCATAAGTGTTGAACCACCACTGCACACACAGTCTGAGCTCTCAGGACACTGTGATTGTTTTGCTTTTAACTAGGCTGTTGCAGCTGGCCTGCTGTAGGATGCTCTGGTACACTCTGTTTTGTACAAAACAATAGTGGAATGTGGCTGTGGGGGAGGACAATTGTTGTTACTGCTGGATTCTGTCTTTTTTAATTGGGATCTTTTACGTATTGTCATTTCAGTAGCATTTGGTCTCATACTGTGTGTTTGTGTCTTCTGCACTGTAAGTGTAGAGAAATTGAAAGATGGTTTGTTTCTTTTTGTTAAAAAAAAAAGTCTTTCCAGAATCTTTGCACACAAACTTCAAGTGACTTGTTGGCAGAGTAACTTCTGGTTGATGTTAGAAAATCTGAGTTATTTGCTTGCAGGGAGGGAAAAACTCCAAGATGATTGGCATGATTTCTCTTGTCAGGAAGGCTCTTGTGTTAGCACAAAGGACAAGGCCAAAAGCAATGAGACCTCGGGATCGAGTCTCCTTTGATCTTGGTCTTGATATTAGCAGGTCTGAAGTGAGCATTTTTCACTTGAGTAACTGCCACTTGCATATGACAGTAATATGCAGGTGGTTACTCTTTCAAGACTCTTGTCTTCATACGGGAGGCCTTTGTTGAGACAAATCACCAAGGATTTCAGACTGCACTTACAGCCACGCTTCTGCGTCTTCTCAGCACCGTTTCAGGCAGGGTATCGGTTTTGAAAAACACTGTGACAGTTCCTGAACCCATAAAAGAAAGAAGTGATGAAAGTTGAGCATGGCCAAAAGCAGCCAATGATATTTGTCAGTTCACTATGAGAAAGAGTGGAAATAGTAGAGCTTTCTACATTTTTGCAGTCTTTTTTTTTTCCCAACCAAAAGCTTCTAAAACAGTGAGGTTTAATGTGGCTGCAACTGAAGGAGACGAGAGAAAGAAATATTTTTGCACAAAATAACCTGTGAATTTACTAATAGCTAGAGGAGGAATGTAGCAATTCCCTCACTCCTGTGTTTTCATTAGGCTTTTTGTTAGCAGGAAATGGAAAAAAAAACTCATTGTGAAATGATTGAAAGTGTCTTTTTGAGTACGTTCTAGGTTTTATTTTTTTATAACTTACTTCAACTGTTAATACTAGACTCTTTTTCTCCTGACTTGATTCCAGCTGTTAAAATAATAGTTTATACCAGGCATTTCTGGTATTGGTTCCTAAAGGCATGAGCTTGAATTTTGTACTACTGTATTTCTTATTTTTTTAATACTATTTCAGGAGATATTCCTGGCTTCCAAGCGATTGCAGGATCAGAATGTTGTACATAGTCTGTTTTCGCTATTTAGTAGTCTTTTGAAAAGTCATTGGCCAAGGGCAAATGAACCCAGCTTCCAAGTTTTAGAAACCACTGGATCATGCTAGTTAGTATATGTGTAACTGGATCGATGCCTGGAAGGTCTGTTTAGTAGCTGTAATATGCTTACGTGCCATAAGTTTTGGTTTTAATCATTACATGATTTAAAAATCCTCTAGCAACAACAATTTGAAAGCAATTTTATTCTTGAAATACCATGCATGAGGGGGAAAAAAAGACAGATGACATGGTTCTAAGATTATTGTGTGTTTTCTGTTTAAGTCAGTTGAATATGTTTCAGTACCACTGGGATCTTGTTTTCTTTTTTTGAAAGTATATATTAATTTGCACAAGGAAATGCAGATGTTTCTGAAAGACTGTAGAGCATCAGACTGGCACAGCTGGTAAGTTTTTGCTGTGTGTGCAATAAATAGTAATAAATTGAGGCCAATGTAGCTTTTGTTGTGCGTGGGTCATTTTTTGCTTGCGTATATGGTGTGCTCGATGCATACAAAAGGTCTAAAAAAATATGTATTTCAGAGAGGCCTGACTTGAATATCTTCATTACGTACTGTTTTTTTTTTTATGGATTGCACTCGGCTTCTCAAGGCCTTTTCATTTAAATCAAGGTCAATGGTAGCAATCTCTTGGTGCAATGTCAGTCTCACTTCTAGAGGAGATAAGACAATGAAATTGAACTACGATTTTATGTAGATAAATTTCAAACAAGCTTAGCCTGACATATGTTTGAAATAGAAATGCATAGTTGTAATTAATGTATTTAAAAATATTTTGGTATAAAGTAGTGCAATGGTGTTGAATAGCAGTATGTCTGTAACAAAAATACTGCAAAATTGATGTTACATGTAATATTTTCGAGTGGTCCATAGGCATTTTTAATAGGCATTTTGCGGCCCAGAAGGCCAACTGCATCCTGGGCTGCATCAAGAGGAGCGTGGCCAGCACGTTGAGAGAGGTGATTCTCCCCCTGTACTCTGCCCTTGTGAGACCTCACCTGGAGTACTGCGTCCAGTTCTGGAGCCCCCAACATAAGAAGGACATGGACCAGTTGGAGAGGGTCCAGAGGAGGGCCACGAAGATGATAAGAGGGCTGGAGCACCTTTCCTATGAGGACAGGCTGAAAGAGTTGGGGCTGTTCAGCCTGGAGAAGAGGAGGCTCTGGGGTGACCTTATAGCGGTCTTCCAGTACCTCAAGGGGGCCTACAAGAAAGATGGGGAGAGGCTGTTCAGGAGGGCCTGTTGTGATAGGACAAGGGGTAATGGTTTTAAAATAGAGGGAGGTAGATTCCGGTTGGATATTAGGAAAAAATTTTTTACCATGAGAGTTGTAGAACACTGGAACAGGTTGCTCAGAGAGGTGGTGGATGCTCTATCCCTGGAGACGTTCAAGGCCAGGTTGGACGAGGCCCTGAGCAACCTGATCTAGTTGGAGATATCCCTGTTCCTTGCAGGGGGGTTGGACTAGATGACCTTTGAAGGTCCCTTCCAGCCCTAACCATTCTATGATTCTATGATATATGATAATAACATAATTTCATACTGGAAATAAAATGGGATTCTGTCCATTTTCATGTACCTGCTGTCTATGAAAAGACTCAGTAATAGTTTATTTACAATCAAGATGGGAGGGAAATGGAATATAATTCAGAGCATCTTGAGACTGCTGTTCAAGCAGACTTTCTATTTTCAACATACTGCTCAGTGACTGTAGTTATGATCTCTGCAAGACACTAGATACCATAAAGGAGTGTTAGATCCTCTAATTAGCAGTAGACAAATGCTATTTAGGAGTTGCAATACAGAAAGGTGAAAACTAGACCAGAAGTGTAAATCTGGTGAGAGATGATGAATTAAAACAGTCAAAGCATCTGGATGCATTTGGTTACTTTATAATAATTATACACATGTAAAAATAAATGCGTTATCTCACAGTCAGTAGACATTAGGTTCTCTGTATTTAGAAACTCGAGGTGCATCTCTAAATGTGTGACCCAAGCCAAGGGTTTCAGACAGTCTTGTTATCCAAGTGTGTTATCAGTCTGATATATTGCACTTGCAAGGCATGTTGAATCTCATCTTGTCACATATGCATTGTTCAGGCTTAGAGGAAAAGGGGAAGAATTGCTTTATAGTTTTGGGCTTTTTCGTTTTTGTTTTAAACTGGTTAGGCATTATATTTGCTGAGCTTTGTAAACACTTTTTGGCATCTTTTTGCCCCATCTCAAGGTTTTTTGCTTCCTTCTTCTCTGTGGTATGTTAATTGTATGATTACCTCTCCATTTGGCCACAGCCTACCTTCTGTTGAGATAGACATCCACTGTACAGTAGATGAATAGCGAAGACATAAACTCTAGGGCTTCTTTACAAATTTAAGTTATGGTCCTTAAGTTGTGATGTATTATGACCTCCTGTTTTTTCTTTCTGTTAATAGGATCTGTTTTTACGCTAAAAGTTCAAGTGAATGACATCATCAGTCATCAGTACCTGCGACAAGCAGTTGTAGATGTGTTTGTTAACTACACAAAGACAAATTCTACTCTTACTGAAAACAATGGAGCAGTATTAATAAAAGTTCCCTACAAATTAGGATTAAGTTTAACTATCGTCTCATACAAGGATGGCTACATGTTAACACCTTTGCCTTGGAAGACTGGGAGAATGCCAAGTACGTGAGCATCTTATGGTCTTATTATTAAACTGTATCTGTCAGTAATTAAATTTCTCTCTTCCTCTGCAGTCTGGGTAGTTACTGTCAACTGGGAATGACTGAACAAAGTCAGTCAGGGGAGGTGGTGGTGCCTGTCAATGCAGGTGTAAGGGTGAATGATTTGTTAGGCTTGTCAAAATTCTTGTTATTGTAAAACAGAAAATAGCCCTTTTTAACTCTAAGTTATCTTATGATATCATTAGTGTATTCTGAGAGATTGTTTACCTAGATTTAGCAAAGATCTGCTGATGTGTTTTGACAGAAGTCATGTTGTGTTTAGCAGTTCTTGGAGCGCCAATGCTACGAATCCTATGTAGCAGGTATAACCTGTTGTTATAGCTTCCTTTCAGCAGTTTCCTCACAAGTTTTCCTGTTCAACTATTGCATGCTTGTAGAAAAGTTATATGATTTTTTTTTTTTTAAAAAGAGATGGACTCTTAAGAATTCTAGCCACTTGTTTATGCATAGAAGGGATAAGACAGTACAAACATACAACGAAGGTCTTCCTGCCTAACCACTAAAATTCCTGCTCTGGACAACAGGAGTAATTCATTTATCCAGTCTTCATATAGTCTCTTTTTAAACTGCTCTATTCACTATTCCTTCAGAATTGGAGATTTTGCAGGGTTTTTTTCAGTTGCACAGTGTAACAGATATTACCACTTTCCACAGTATACTCGTCTGTGACGCTTTCATTATTCCCACAAAGTCAAGCTAATATATGGCTGTTTGAAGATACTGTCTTGATTACTGGAAAACTGTCTGGTAAGTTCAGTGTATGCAGATTGTAATCTAACCACTTTGTAATAACCATCTGTACACATACAAAAAAATTAAGCGTGTTCATATTCTCATATAATACCTATCTACTCAAAGCCAGATGTTCAGTTAACAATGTAGCTCTGTGTGGCTGTGACAAGTACTAGACTAGAAATACACCAACAGTGGAAAAGACGATGAAAACAGATTCTTATGTGAAGTGGATTTCTGAGCAGTAATAAAAACATTGCTTGTGTGTTTTACCATTGCTAAGACCAAACATTACTCTCTTACAGATGCCAAATCTCAACCAAGTGTTCAGTTTCCAAAATTTTTAATAAAGCTTCCAACAAATCACCATATTACAAATGTTACAGCCTATCTGACAGTGCCAGAGCAATTTTTGAAAGTGGACAGCTTTCTCTATACAACAGGAATTCTTCTAAATAAATCAGGTACGTAAATATGTTTAAGAATTTTTTTAAAAGAAGAAATCTTCAAATTATAATGCATATGAGTGCACAGTGTTTCAGAAAAACATACGCTTCAATTAAAAGGGCCTGAACCTGCTTCCATTGTATCAAATTACAAAGCTTTGTTCGATAGGAGTGAGCTATAAACACATGAGTTAAGTAATTGATGTCACTCTATCTGTTCCATGTGGTATGAGAACATAACATATGTTACTACACTGAAATAACTCATTCAGGATCTGCTTTTATATATATTTTTATTTGTGTGTGTGTATATATGTTCAGGATTTTGTGAGACTGTGGAACTGGTTTAGCAAACACCTGAAAAATTTGGTTATGGTCAGAGTGTAAACTAGGTGAACCTAAAGAAATCAGTGAAACTGTAGCAGTCAACTTCAGCTGTGGGGTTTTCTGCATTTTCACTAGAATGATTGGCTCTAGGAGCTTTACACCTTGCATAAAGATAGTATGGAAGCTCTAGTTTGGCTCACAGGCAGTTAATCTGTCTAAGCCTGTTTGAAACCAAATAGTCGCAATGTATACAGAGCAAAATTGTTATGTTTTCTGTGCATCTGTTTCACTGGAGAAGCAGTAAGTGGTTTCATGAGTCGTCATAACTCTGCTCACATGCAGTTCGATCTTTTATTATTTGTCATTCTATCAGATTTTTTTTTATTTGCATAAATACAGTAATCTCTGATAGATGGCACTATGTGCAGTTCCATCTTTCTTTTGTTCTTTTCCTTCTATTCCCAGTGAACCTGAAACCATGAGGCTCTTAAATTCATTGCAGCATGAGGAGGCCAATACATGGCTTAGTTGAACTTGTCATGCTCTCTTCTTTAATTTTAAATGAATTAAAATAATCGTATGTATTGATGTCTTGACTTACATATTTTAAAATCTTTCTTACCTGTATTTCACCTCCTTGAATGTAAAGCATAAGAGAATAAGCAGTGTTTCTCCCGTTTGAGTCTTCGTTTCCATCTGTCTGGCATGTGTTTTAAATTATTCATATACTCCTAAAGGAATAGACTTCCTTTTAAGGCAGGTGGAAGCTAATTGATATCGGATGCACCAGGAGTTTTCTCACAACCAGTTTCTAATCGCTTGCATAGATCTAACATTATTCCGGTACTTACTAATTCTGTTTCAGCTTCTTTCACCATCCTGTCATATTGAGTGTTCTGAAGTATTTGCAAATTAGCGTAAGGAAAACAAAGGAAACAAACTTTCAGGCTGCATTGTAAAGCTTTAGGTACACAAAGTTTCCTTTGAGTGCTTTGACAAGCCTCATCATTAACTACTTGGTTCATTATAACTGCCAATTTAGAAAGTTAATCCTTACAGGTAAGTTTGAGAGGACTGTTCATCTGGAGAGAAACGCGGCAGTCATGTATTTGTGTATATCTTCAGTTTGATTCACTGTTCTGTATGTTGCAATTATACAAAAATTCTTATTGTATCTGTATTTCACATAGGTTAGTGATTTTGTAATCAAATTGTCTGAGGGGAAAAATTCTTCTTTTCTCACCCTGACGCCAAGTTTTTCCTAAACTTTGGTTCTACAGTCAGCATTGAACCTGTATGTCAAAAGTCTGTTTCTCTTTTACAGATTTGGTATAGAAATGACTGGCTTTAATTTTAATCACAACATTTTAAAAGTCCAAAAGAGATGTTGATTTTTATTTCACCAAGTTGGTTGACAGCTGACTGTGTAGCTGGATGTGAACGAGGGCTTGCCTTTAGTTACAATGAGGATAGATCCTTAATTCTAAATATTTTTTTAAAAAATACACTATGAACGGAGAATTACAGACAAGATATTTCTCACATTCAGGTTTCAAAAGCATGGAATTAACTCCTCTTGCTGCAATATGCGTAAATGTTCTTTTGACTGGGAAAGAACTGAAAGTAAACGGTCCCATTCAGATTACACTTCCTCTTCCCACAAGTGCTGGAAAATCTGGAGATGCCATACCTGCATGGACATTCGATATGAAGACTGGTAAGTGGGTTATTTGTTCTACCTTTAGCACATGTTTTGGGCATGTGACACTGTATGTCATGGAACAGTGATGGCACTAATATATGAGATGGTGGTAAATAGTCACAAATTTTATTAGGGGTTCTATATTAGTTTTGGATTGACTAGCTTGACTTGTTTGAAGGAGTTTCCCTGTTTTCATTAGTTGAAAAACCTTTCGTGAAATTAATTAGCATTCCTATAGAACAAATTTTTAATGTAATGGATTTTTATTTTCATGAGAGGCTAAGGATTCAGGGAACATACGTTTTAGGTTATGTTAAATTTTAAGCCTGGTAATTTTGTGAATGCCTTCTTAAAATAAAGCAAATCAGAATTGAAAATTTGCATGCTTTTGTTTCCTCGATTATAGCTCTAAACATCCTCTGACACTAAAACTGGAGTAGATATTACATCAATTAACAAAAGCAATTCAGAAAGTGAAATGAAGGGGAACTAAGAGTTATCAAAGAGAACAACATAGTTCTTACAGCATGCATGGGAAGAGGAGGCTAGGGATTAGGCACTCTAAACCTTTTGTCATCTCTTCATGTCTAATTTTAGTCAAGAGTGAGCAATGAGCTACGTACACTTATCTCATTTAGATGTCCTTTATTAGATGTGTGTGCATTAGTGTACTGATTGTCTTACATTGTACTTTATGCTTTCCATCACACTTAAAACATGCAAGTGAGTGAAGAGGTAAGTGTCTTACTCCTTATTAAGGTAAAAAAGCTTCCACTCAACTGTTGAGAGTACAGGAAAGGACACCAATGCTAACAAAGTGTTGTTTACATGTTCAAGAAAGAAATTGATCATCTTAATGAAGAAAAACCAAAGAACTTTTATTTGAATTAAGAATAATAAAAAATTGGTTAGGTTGTCTCTTGGGAAAGGAGTGAATAGAGTAAGTTTTGGCATAGAAGACTGAATCTGCCTATACAACTAGAAGACTTCAGAGGAGTAACTGGTGGTAAGAGATAGCGTTCTTCATCAAAGAAGGGGTTTTAGTCTGCCATGGTAAAACAGCACAAGGGGTTTTAATTTCTTACTGTCACAGCCACTTTTGCCAGCTCCTGTGCTTATCTGTACCTATGCTGAACTCTTAACTCACTAAACAGAAAACTAGGTCAACAATGTTATCAAAACAAAAAGTTGACAGAGCTGGAGCAGCTCGGCACAGGATCAAGTTAGAGTATTAACCAGTGTAAAGTGTGTATTTGGGCGTTGAGGGACCTACTCAACATGCCTACTTAGGCACATTGGCCTTGGGGATAGAGCAAGAGCAGGAGTGTGGCATGCTGACCCATTAAAAACAATTAAAACAGTTGTTTTTTTCTCCTTGGGTGAGGTGTACTCTGATAGAGCTTCTGTAAAGGTAAAATGTTTGTGATGGGTGCTCACTGAGGTGTAGTGTTCGCATGGAACCTTCACTGCTGTTGCTGAGGAGAGAACAAGGAGGACTGTGGACAAAGAGAGAGACTTTTTGGGCATAACTAACTTCCACTTTTTCTGCCACTTCCTCATCTCTTTTCTATAGTGAAAATTTGCAACTGTATTCACTGTTCTGGATGCTTAAATAAACTAGATGATCTTTAAGGTCCATTCCAGCCCAAACCATTCTATGATTCCTTAGTCAAAGTTCTGGTGATTGAGGAGAGCTGAACACCTCAGCTCTCCAGCAAGCATTTGAGAGCATCCATAAGTAGCAGTAGGCTCCTATCTGAACTGAATGGAGAGCTGCCACTGCACTGAATATGATGCTCTGGCATCCAAGACGTTGCATGCGGGATGTTCCCAGCAAGATGCTGACACGCACTTTTAAACTCTGAAGTCCGTGTTTAATATGTCATAATGCTAATCAGAGCTTTCATGTCAATATCAATAGTGGTAAGGGAACAGGTCTATGTTTATGTAGACTGATCCGTGGGCACCAGAAGAAAGATAGAAATGGCTTTCACATGTGTGCTCATGCAGTGTTCTCTGGGGTTACTTTAAGTGTACTAGTACTGAGACTGTTCCTGAAAAATGAGCTTTTGTAATTATATTCCAGCAGCTGTAAATGCAGAATTTGTTGATGTATATCGAATGTGGCTTCCTTCTCACCAAGTATTTTCCCTCATTAGTACCAAAAGTACTTTGTGGATTTTAATAGAATTATAAAAAAAAAAAAAAAAGAAAGCTTGCTTTGCATCATTAAATTGAGAAAATTAAGAATGATATCCTTCTGTTGAATGGCAGTAAATCATAAGGAATGGTGCTTACTCATGAATCATGTTTTAATGTTTTTCTTAGTACGTACTACTTTCTATGGAGAATATTGAAGAGTAGATATAATTTATTGAAGAGGACAGCGGAGAATATATCCCTTCTTACAGATTTGTTAAGCCAAGATAGAACTTCTGGAGATGTAGAAATTTTTTTTGCCTTTTGTATGTGGTGTTTTGTGGGTTTTTTGTCTGTCTATAAGTAGTCCACCCTCTGCACTTGCAAAATAATAGTTTTGCAGTAGAGTGACATCTTGCTTTAGAGTTGAGAGGACAGAGAATTTGAGGATCTGTTATTGTTGCTTCCATATGAGAGTTAGGGATGGAAGACTTCCAGCTGGTCTTGCTCCTGAGTCTGGACAAGAGGTTTTCCAGGTAACTGAGAAACCACCTCTTTCAGGGCTCTAGAAGGCTGCTGCTGCTTTTCCCCTCTGCCAGCTGTCACAAGTACCAGGAGAAGGCTGCAAGTTTTACTGTCAAATGATTATTTTTTGTGTGTGTGTGCGTGCTGCGTGCCTATGTAGGATGTGTCAGTTCTCATCTTTACCTCCTGTCTGGCAGATACTTCCTTTTGCCTTGCTGAAAGAAGGGTCCTGCAGGAAAATTGAAATTATAAGGCTTATATGAATTATATTTTTTGCATGCTTTTTGCATAACAATGGTTATTGTTGTTTTTAAAAAGCTGGCTGTTCTCTTTCCTTCTCTGTATCTGCAGTTTGAAAATGTAAAGTTGTTTATATGAGGTTGTTTTCTGTCCTTAGAATTTCACAGATGGCCCACAATAAATGTGTTCAAGTATGTTAAGTGTCATTCTGTCTCTTCTACTGCATGCTTTATTAATTATAGAATTAATTATGGCATACCATAATACCTGTCCTTTGCATTGCCAAACCAATGGTGTGGAATCTGTGTCCTAACAATAGACCTTCCTTGGGCTAATTGGACCGTTACTGCCTTGGGGCAGGGAGGAGGAGAGAAACATCCAAGATGAACATTGTGTATCCTGTTGTAGCTTACTAGATGAAAATGCTTTCCTGTTAAGTGCTGCTAGCTCATGTTGAACTTATATGCATATGCTTAAATACCTGCTCCTTGGTTTTCTTTAATCTTCATACATGAGTAAGCTCATGTAATAGGATTTTCCAAATTATTTGTGTATGTATCTATGAAAGGCATTTGTTAATAGAAAATGAATTATACTAAATTAATTCTGGTAAGTAATGTTGATGCTTTGTTTCAAAGTAAACGGCCACACAGGGATGTTTGCAATGACATTGTTAAGAGAGAAAGTTTGCATATTTAGCTAAAGCTGTGCAATAAATAGTGTATAGGTCAGAAGTTTCAGTTTTTCTTGTGACCTTGTGCTAATGGTTTCAGCTATAAAGAATCCTGCATGGCATGTGCAATATTTTGCCTTTTTTTTTTTTTTTTTAGGTGCTTGGGTAAGCCGTGGGCTAGGAATGGTAAAAGAAGTGGATGGTCAATTAGCATGGACATATACTGCTCAACACTTAGGCTACTGGATAGCAGCTCCACTGCCTGGAACAAGAGGTATTGCAACAACTGGCAAAAAAATTCCTGAGTAACGCATGTAACAATGGATCATAAGGCTGTCAGTTTGATTGCTTTATTTAACAACAGAAGGGGGAAAATGACATGCAGTTTCAACAGTCGGATAAGTTTTCTTTGAATTCTGATAATGTGCCTTTGTGCATTTCCTAGAACTTCAGATGCTATAGGGGGAAAAGTCTGTATTTGAACTTAGACTTTCATACTATTGCCATCTTTTGGAAGAAGCCTGCAAGGGAACTGTGACTGTGGAGATCTAAAAATCAGTGGGACTGTGTCACTTAGTGTTGAGGATTGTGTATGACGGGAGGAAACACAACAAGAAAATTAGTCTTTTTTACAACGGTCCCAGTGGATTCTGTTTGACAGACTTGTTGCATGTTTTGCAAATTCATAGTAAGGGATTCTTATCAGAGAAATGTGATGTCAAAATTTAAAAACAGATAGCTCTTTCTGACAGAAGCACTAAATCGAAAATATAGTTCATGTTTCTAAGTCAGTTTGGACAACTAATGCAAATGTAATTTGACTGGAATTGAGTGGATGTCATGGTAAAGCTTTAGTACTTGAGATGAACCTGTGAAGATCTGTTTTATTGTAACCATTGTGTATTTTCTAGTTTGCTGAAATAGCAAGGTGAAAAGGAATGAATGTAGTGCCATAGGAACACAAAATCACTGAAAAAGTACAGTTTAATTTGTTATAGCTCTTCATATCAAGTGGAATTATTTGGTTTGGGGAACTAATTCTTGTCTGATTTTGTTTGACAATCTAGAATCCATTATTAGTGCCGTTTCCAAGGACATAACAACCTATCACACGGTGTTCCTTACGGCCATACTGGGAGGTACTGTTGTCATTATCGTTGGATTTTTTGCTGTTCTTCTTTGTTACTGCAGGTAAGCAAAAAAAGAAGCTCTAATAATCTCAGCATGAATCGAATTTAAGGTTGATAAAATAGTCTTTTGAAGTCGAGACTTGTTTCCTTAGCTAAGCTATAATGTGTAGCTTAATATTTCTTAAAAAAATAAAGTTGTTACAGAACTTCATTTTAAGTTTGTGATGTCACATTACACTATAACTTCTAAATCAAAATCTAATCTTCAGCTCTGCTAATCAACAGTCTAGTATTTCCTTGTGTGCTCTTTAGTCACCTTACATCTCTTTTGCATAGGGATAAATGTGGTCGGACACAAAAGAAGGAAAAAAATACAACTAAGCTGGAGGTCATAAAAAAAGACCAGACAACATCAACAACTCACATAAATCACATCAATGCTGTCAAAGGGTCTTCAAAGTTGGAGGATAAGTCACAGTTATATACACCGAAGATTTCTTCATACAGCCCTCAAAGAAGGATGTCCATAGACACGGAAGATGGAAAATCACGAGACAATTTTAACATCTATACAGAGGATGTTTCTTATCAGCCATCCTGTCAAACTGGTCAGTCAAGAAATTCAGCCCATTCACTGGAGCCTAATGCTGGAGTTAGGCATTTACAGCAGTCAAAGCACAGTAACAGTACTATTTCCCAGGCTCCTAGGGACATTCACGACCAAAACAGATACCTTTCACTGAAAGAAGAGATGTATGGACTTTCCCATATCCCAGAACATCTAATGCATATTTACAATCAACCTATTGCTATTCTGCAAACCTCTGACCTTTTCCACTCCCCAGAACAATTGCATCCTGCTAAATCAGCAACTTTGCCAAGAAAAGGGCAGTTAGTATATAGCCCCATGATGGAACCCATGAATCGTGACAGTTACATGCAAACGTTACCGAAAATGCCAGTGCACTCTCATCCACAGCCCTCTGTCTGCAGAGATGAAAACAGTACATTAGACAGTGAAGAGGGCTTACCTTCCCAAGCATCAAACTGGGGCCGGTATACTAATAGCTTACTGGAATCTGTCTCGGTTCCTGGGACATTGAATGAAGCAGTTGTAATGACTCCGTTTTCATCTGAACTTCAAGGTATTTCAGAACAAACATTATTGGAACTCTCGAAAGGAAAACCTTCTCCACACCCTCGAGCATG
This sequence comes from Tauraco erythrolophus, assembly GCF_009769465.1. NCBI lineage: Eukaryota > Metazoa > Chordata > Aves > Musophagiformes > Musophagidae > Tauraco > Tauraco erythrolophus. Next base: position 8,029,415 of record NC_141472.1, read on the forward strand.
GTTTGTGTCCCTGGATGGAAAGCCGATCGCTCAAGTGAGGCATTCTTTCATAGACCTGAAAAAGGGCAGAAAAACAGAGAGTAATGATACCAGTCTGGACTCTGGTGTGGACATGAATGAGCATCATCCTAGTAGGAAACTGGAGAGAGAGAAAACTTTCATAAAAAATATGCCGCATTCTAAGATCCTTTACTTGGAAGATCTGGATCTGAGTAGCAGTGAGAGTGGGACCACTGTTTGCACTCCAGAGGACCAGGCTGTGAGGCACATCCTGGATGGAGGGAGCGGGCCGGTCATAGAACAGCATGATGAAGAAGCTCTGAGAAGAAAAACTGTATCAGGAAGTCATGAATCTGGTATCCCTTCTGCTAAAAAAAGGGATAGACCATCTATCACAAAAAGAGATAGCAAAACCAATATCTGGAAGAAAAGAGAGGAGAGGCCGCTTATTCCTATAAATTAAAATACAATGTGCTTTTTGTTGTTGGTCTCCCTGCTGGTTACTGACCTCTTGTCTGCTTCTGTAATTCTGCTGTATTGGGTTTACAAGGGAAATGTTGTTTTCTGTTATCAAGAAAAGTTACTTTTTTTTTTTTAATGTACAGATTGAGTTACTAAACTTCAACTGGGCAATTGATATTTAATGTGAATTGAAAACAGGGAAATACTACTATTAAAATTTTCCAGTTCGTAATTTTGCTGGCAGTATAGGGAAGGCCCACATTTTAATTTGCCTGTCATTCTTGGACGTACCTCTGGGAATGCATGGTGAGAAACACAGGCACGTTTTAATTTTTTCATACGTGTTGCTAATCCATTGGTAGACTAGTTAAAGCCATTCCTCAGCCTTGTTCCTAATCAATGTGACCATCTGTACAGTATTTTATATGTCAACTTTTCTAGGGATCTGTTACTACTTCTTTGTATAATGTAAATTGTTTCGTCACTTAGTCCCACGACACCAGCAGATAAGCTCTGTTGGGTTTATCAGCGGAGCTCTATAGCATTACTGTCCTTCCTGCGTGCCCATCCGTGTGCAAAAGGTTGCCATTCCATATAGCAGTGGCAGAAGGGAGAAGCATACAAGCTCTGTGGCCGCTGCAGTTCATGGTCCCTGCTGTCTTAAGATGTTGCCCATCTGCTTTGTTATGAACTGTGGACGTTGAAGACTGACAACTGCTATGAAGCGTCCACATTCAGCAGAAAAGGACTGGTTCCAGTAGCATTCAAAGCTGCTGCTACTGCTGATCCCAGTGTCTTGTTTTGGCTTTGTTGTCAGTTAAAATCTTCTCTTCTGCATGCTATGTGCAACATAGTCTTGAATCCCTGCAGATATGCGAGTTAGAGTTTGGCCCGTAATGAACAGGTATGCAAGTTTAGACAAATTATGCCTTTGAAATAGTTTCCTTTAACAGGAAAGTTCGGCACTATTGGTTTTTATTTTATGTTTTAAAAAATGGAAGATCATTGGAGGTTTATGTGCCTACATTTTGCCAGCCTTAGCTACTTTTGTTGAGGTTGTGCATCACAGAGGGGTTAAACAGGCTTTAAAAGTTGGAGTTTTTATGAGCATGAGAGCAGATTGCAAAATTTGATCTATAATGCAATATACTTATGACTCATCTTAGAGTTAAATTTACCAAAAGTCATGAATGCATGAAATATGTAACTAAGATATGTATAGAGGAAGGAAAAGGCCATCAGAATATTCTTTATTTTTAATGTTCATCTTGTCAAAGTGATTGTTTCAACTTTGGCTAACAGAATAATAGACACATCCCTTAATGTGCTTCATATAGTATATGGAATGTCTTTCTGTGGCTTTGAAGCTGTTTCCCTGATGAAATAAGTTCCAGCATTATGGCTTTGGCAGTTTGATTATAAATCATTCTAAAAAAGCTTTATAATATTTCCCTTAGAGCTTGGTTAAGGTTCTATACCAAGACTCAAACATACAGTGCTTATATCTGAATTGTGAGTTGCGATTCACTTAGTTGTCTGCCCTGTAGTACACTCAAGAGTTGGGAAATATCCTTTGCAGCTGGGCTTCTGGGAATATTTGCTCAGGAAACATTACTGTGAAATATATCTGTTTCGTTGGGACTGTCAGTTGTCTGGCCCTATTTCTAGAATATGCAAGGTAACCAGAATGGTACTAGCGATACACCAATCCAACTTCTGGTGTGCAGTTGCTTAATGAACAAAATACAATGTTCCTATTGAGTTCATAAGTATGAAAGCGCGAAATAAATTTGAGATAGGTGTGCAAAGAAGACTATAATTATAAATGGCAAAAAAATCTGGTTTAATTATACGATTCATCTACTTCAGAGATGGAGATGACTTGTCATATTAGCATGCCTTTGGTACTCTTCTTAGGTAACTGTAATTAAATTTTCCTATATTGGATACATTTTCACAATATTTTTTTTCTATATGCAATTCCACTGGATTTTGTGTTTGACTAACTCCCTAGCCCCAAATACTGATATTTATATCCTTTGCTTTGTTATATACATTAGTAGGAATCAATTTGTATATTGTGAGTGTAGGTGCACATTTCTTCTGAGAGCTGCTTTGACTTTTGAAGTTTAATATTGCCCTGTGCTTAGAGTTGCATCAGTTCTGATGGCCCCCTTTTCAAAAAGAGAATATTCTACATTCTGTTGAACATAAGAGAAAATCCCTGACAAGCTAATGGTTTTGAGGTGTTAATATTAACTTGATATGTCTTCTACTTGAGATTTTGTTCACCAACAGTAACTTAAATATATTGCAGATTTTTTCAATGCATTTTTTCCACTGTATATACCAAAAAGACCTAATTCCTGAAACTTATTTGTATCATTAAATGGCTTTATTCACATGAGTTCAAAGGAACAAAGTTTTACATTCAAGTGTTTGTGTTCTGCGTCTGAGTAGGTATCTGGTCACCAAAAAAAAATGATTAGAAACGTTGAAGACATCAGCTATAACTTTGGGACTTCGAAGTAGTGGTGCCAAAAGACATACTGATGTAGTGCAGATTCTTGTCTCCTATCCTAGCTGATCAAGAGCAACGAGTGGAATTGAGTTCTATGCCATCGTTCTAAAGGAATGTTAGGCTGTCTGGCTTAGTCACAGTTTTACCCTGTACATATAGTAGTGCAAAATGGCCCCTTTAAAGGCTATGCATCAGTGATGCACTTCAGCTTTTAGCCAACAAAGGGAGTCAGAGTGGAACAGATCTTCTTGCAAGTGTTTCTTGCATCTAGGCTTCTCAGTAGTAAGAAGAAAGACAGAATAAAGTTTTCTGCAAAATGAGCATTTCATCATGTACAGGATGGTATCTCTACTAGTTAGTAGCTCCTCCCCTGCCAAATGAGGGTGTGGGCATTTCTTTAAGTGGAGTGTTTAAATTCTTTTCTGGAGTGCCCATGCTGTACTTGTGGTAAGACCATTTCCAAGGCTGTCTTTAGCTGTTGCTTCTATCTGTGCCAGTCAAGCGATCTTTTCTTGCTTTGTAGATCCAACCCAAACCATTCTATGATCCCATACACCAGCTTTTCTGTGTGTAACTTGCTAGCATTTATCACATAATGTCTTATGCTGCTGGTAACACTTGAAAAGTCTTTTCTAAAGTCAAGTTTTATTTTAAAAATAAATACGTAACTTGTTTTCTGTGTCAGAGTATGAGAAAACTATTCTGTAGAGAGAAATTACTGCTGCAGTTTTATCTGCAAAGATAAATCATAGTCATAGAATTGTATAAGTTGGAAGAGACCTTGAAGATCATCCAGTCCAACTGTTAACCTAACACAAATGCTACATGGAAACAGGTGATGCCTCTAAGCATGCAACAACAGGGAATTCTTCCTTAGCCCTATCATGAGCATTAAATCTTGGATTTTAAAAACTCTTAACTCTAAAATTATTAGAATTATACTTTGTATTTACACTAAGTATTTACAGAATATATTATCTGAGTCTTCATGTTCGAGCTGTATGTTGAAATTTATGCACTGGAAACCCATATTACCTATTAGCAACTGGAATTCTTTTTAGTTTTAGATCATTGAAAAAAGGAGTTTGACTACACTGAGTTCTAAAAATTATAATTCCAGTGATAACCATACATAATATGTAACATGTGGAAAAGACAAAATGTTATCATGAAATTTGTCTTTGTGGTCAATTTAATGCTTTCCTATTATTTCTATATATGATTTCAATATATGAATTTATAGGAGTCACTGAATTTATTTTTTAAGATTTTTTTTCTGTTGGCTCAGTATTGCAACACTAACAGAATGCTAAAACGATAGTGCTAAAACTAGGTCTATACAAAAGCAGCAAAGATTTGTGGCACAATGCTCTTGGAAAGACCAGGGAAACATTCAGAGGTTTTGACTTCTTTGAATGTGGAGGTTGATTACCTTCGAAATAAGAAGTGGGCCATGCCTGAAGCACCTTTGAAGTAAGCCCCCTCTAAGGAGAGAGGAAATAGTCAGAAAATTGGAAAGGATATAGCTTCTTTCTGATGCTTATCTCCAAACTGATAGGCATTTGTGCTTCAGTGGAAATGATTCTTTTTGAAGAGCACAAATGTTTGCAAGAGTTTTGTCTCAGTTCTTCACAGGACACTTCTTGAGCTGTCAGCTTTGGCAAAAATACGGACGTACATGTACATACAGTTTTAAGTGAAAGCTGTTAGGTAGGTAAAGAACGCTCAATACCAGATTTTGTCATATATTTAAGGTGAAAGGTGGTTAATAAAATTCAGGACAGTTTCCCCGCTATGGTTGCAACACACGATGTTGAGATTCTTCTTGCAGAAGGGTATACTAGTTCGAGGTCTTACCTGGTTTTGGTAAGGTGGTTAATGGAGTTAGCCAAGGCTTATCTCTGCAGATTAATTCATGTAGTTTAGGTCAGTACTTTGATGTATCATAAATAAAGGGAAGTGATCAGGCTAAACAGTACACAGCTGTATGCACACTAACCTGGATATGTTACCTAGAATAAGCTAATTGACAGTCATTTTCAGATTGTTACCAAAATATACTATATATATATATATACACACACATATATAATATATATATGTACCACATATTACAGAAAATTTAAAAAAAAAAGCTGAATGGCTTAAAAACTTCATTTGATTTACAGGAAAGATCATTTCATACTGTCAGAAAATGAAAGAATGCTGGTATCTTACAAACCTGAAAGCAAAACTGATTTGATGATTAGGGACATTATGTACCAATGTAGAGCTAGAGGTGACACTTGAGAAATAATCCAGGATGTAGGAATGTTTAGTTGTCTGCTTAGTTTTTATGCAGTAATTTGTACCAAAGAGGATAAAATGAATGGGCACCAGTCTAAACACTTCTCATTAGTTAAAAAGTGAAACAAGTTGACAATATTACTGATCTAACACTGCAAGTTAAATGGCAGTACACTACATCCCTTGTCCAGTACTACATTTTAGGAAATTCTGAAGATAAATTAGTCTGCTGAAGTGCCTTTCTCTTTCATCAGACTTATTTTATCTGTGGGACATATGACTATCTGAAAAGCACATCGGGATTTTTTTTTTGTTAGCTAAAAAAACCCTCAATTCATACTTACAGTTATGTAGCTTTTATAATATTTTAAAAGTCAGATGTAGTGGTTTTTTATGTTGGAATACTGACTCCTGCATGTTGATGATGATGGTAACTGGTGTAAACTCTAGGTTTTTTGTATTTTATGTTTGAAAAGAAATTTTAAAAATCTATCTTTAGCAATCTGAACAGCAGTATCTTTTAAAAGTGCACATATGGGATCTGATTCAACTTTGTAGGTCAAGAGTAAGCATCTTGAAGTCACTGGATTTACAGGTATGAAACTGACTTGGATTTTAACTTCAAAAATGAAATTAATATATGTTTATATATAAAAACGATTCTAATTATAAAAATCCTTTTTTCAGCTGCTAACGATCCTTGCCAGTAGAAGCAGAAAGTGTACAGAGATAGGTACTTAACTGTTATTTTCTAGAACCAATTTTTATCTCAATTTGGAGTCTAACCTGCATTGTTTATATAACCCCAAGCTTTTGGGTTTTAATTTTTTTTTTCGATTCAGTGGAATTATGTAAAAGAGTGCTATGCCTACAGAGTTAAAAATGAGCATTCTTTTATAGTAGTTTGCACTAATTTGTGCCACATTTCTACCAGTGGGCAGCTACACTTGTGTTAAAGAATTTATATTAAAGGTGATTTGACTTTAATACCAGCTTAATTTTCTTTTAAAAGTGGTATTCACTGTGTTCTGATGACTAAAATAATGACTTCAGATTTCTTTTTAGACTGGCAGTGGAAAATTGTGTCATTAGTATTAGCACTGTCAGCTTGAAAATTATTTTACAAAATGAATTTTTTTTCAGTTAGTTTAAGACTTACTGAACATTCCTGTATTCCCCCTCCCCAGAATATACTGGTACTTTATTCCCCAGTTAACTGATTGAATTCCTTTGAAGCACTTGTTGCACTTCAGTTCATGTTAGAACAGTAATATTTTTACAACATCTTGCTATTGTGTAGAAAGGTGCTTTTTAATGCTCATTAGAGCATGGAGTTCATAAAAAGCCCGATTCTGAGATGCTGAAACAGGTGAACTGATGGCACCGACGGTGCTTACCACCTTGCACGTTGGGTGTGGATATTGTTCATGTAAAATGTTCTTGATATTCAGAATCCTGGTTTTAAGTATTTCTACCTTTTTATATTTTGTCAGAGGTGTCTTTTCATCTCTGTGTTTACTACAGTATCAGTGTATCTGTTGCTGAAAATATAATGAAAATTTGTAAAATGTTATAGCTTATGCAATATAATAAAAGTTTTAAAAATTCATCAGTGCCTTAACTTTTATTTGAATGTCTTTTGATGTTATACATTGTTTAGAAACATACCTCTCCCATTTAACACTTTTTTTCCTAAATATCACTAAAAATGTGTAGTTCTCTTATCATCATAATTCCAATGACAAAAGAATGTTATTGTCCTTAAGCTTACCAATTTTAATTCGGTCCCATTCTCTGTTCCGTTACTACTGAAAACAGATATCTATATCCACATTAAATCTCATTCCTTTCTTAGTTAGTGCAAGTAAGGCTATTCCTTGCGTAAATTGATTTTGTTGCAATTAGAAAAGTGGTACTCAGAGAAGAAAAATATTTCGGGAGTTTGTTCCTATCTAATCTCTTTCACCATTCTTTTATTTAGAGACTTTCTGTGGCTCCGAGAACAAATAAAGGATTATTTCTGTATGTCTGCACAGTGCATAAGAGAGAGACATCAATTCCAGCTACAAATAAGCTGGAGAGAGGAGGAGAGAGAGATAACTGTGAGAGCTGGAAAGAGATACCGAGGCTGTCCCCCAACTTCCTGATCAGTGCCCAGCTATATACCAGGCATGACATTGCACAATATGGAATACTTCATTGGCCAATTTGGCCCTCAATCCTAAATCTAAGTTCAAATCATAAGAGGATTTGTGGGCCCTTTGTCCGGGCCATGCTTCCCCCTATCCTGTTGTGCTCCTGCACACTGATAAAACATGGGAAGCTGAAAGGTCCTTGATGTCTCAGTAGCAACTACAAATATCAGCGCTATCGACTTTCTTCTCGTAACAAATCCCACACTAAATCTAAAATACAGAGCTATTGTAGCTACTAAAAAGAAAAACTAACTCTGTCCCAGCTGAAACCAGGACAATGGTATTTGATTAATCACTTATAATTTGTTTCTTGGCCTCTAAGAAATGCTGTGTGTGTGTTGGGGTGTGGATTTTTGAAGAGGAAAACTGCACGAAGAAAACCCTGTGTGAGTAAAGACGGGAGCTGGGAAGTTAGGCCTCAGGGGCGGAATGCCCTTGAAGTAGAGGATAAGAAAACTATGCAGTATGATAAGGGAGTAGTGTTTGCTTAGAGCAGAGCTTCGCTAGGCGGGTGTTTTTTGAAATAGCCTGTTAAACACGACAAGCATATGTATCATCCAATAATGCTGTAGAAAAGGTGTGGTCTCAAGATGACTGACAAAAGTTGTCTACATAAGCAATAAGAACTGCGCAATAAACGAGATTCCTGCAGCTAACTCATATTGAGTCGTCTCTGGGGTCTCCAAATCCCGCTTCCGCATGTGTGGAGTATAAAAGAATATAGCTGTGTTAACTAAAACAAGACAATCATGAGCTGGGATGCAGTGTAATTCCTTCCAATAATAGATCTGTTTTTGTTGCTTTAAAAGTTCAGATGATTACGTTTAGGTGCTGACCTTATTAGGAGCCTCTGTTGATGGCTGGCATTTCCCACATCCTTATTGTCCTTTTTTGAAGAATGGCTTGCTGTGCACAAATGGATTTCCAAATTCAGCTCCTTGGGATATCTTAGAATTGTGGAATTATTACAGCCATCTTTTTAAAAAGTAATTACTTTGTTTACATTGCCACAGTGAAACTGATGCTGGCTTCTCAGTGTTGTGAATGTCATCCTTTCTAATGGTACTGGACTTCTCAGAAAATGTTGTTTCAAAAGAGCTTAGAAAGTAATCCTTATTATGCCTGGAAAAATCACTTAGATTTCTACTGCTGTTCTGATCAGGTTCTCCTAAATGGAGGTTGCTTAAAAAAAATCTTAAAATCAAATCCTTTTGGGACTTTAGCACATCCTTGTTTAAAGGTTTTTGAAGCTACTCGGAGAACTTTCTAATGTGTGTTCAGATGATACTTTCTTGAGAAATAATCAATTTCCAGATACACATATTTCTGGTTCCACTTTCTTTGCACGTTTGCTAACACTTGCATGAGAACCTGTTGGGTAGTTTCCATGTTTGGCTGGCGTATCCTTTCAACTCAGAGGATTGTATGGAACACATTCATTGATAAGACATATTTCTTTGCTGCAGTAGCCAACTGTCAATACGTTACCAATGAAACTTAAAAGGTAGGAAGGTCAGCTGTTGTATGTTTCTTAGCTAAATGTAGACTGATCAATTGTTCTTGCATATAACAGTCATTCAAGGAAGCCTTTTCTCCGATGTTACTAGAGCAAACTCACAGGAGCTCCACTGATTGCTGTGGGGGCTATGTTTCTTATGTATAGAATTAATAGATTCCAAGTTTTGGGCACTGGCAAGCTAAAGAAAGGTAAAATTTTACTGACTGCTGTAAACTGGATATTTAAATCCCATTTTTAAAGGTTTTGCAAATATCGAGTTACTTAACTGTAACAGATAATTATACATATATTCACTACTACAAGGAGTCAGTGATGACTGTTAGCCTTCCCTTTCAACTTAATTCCCCTTTTGATTCTGTTTCATATCAATTTTAGACTTAAAGGGCAGTAACTACTGAAATTATAAACAAGATCCTACAAGTGAGCCATTAGTTTGAATTTCTATTACTATCGCTGTGTCATCAGTGAAGCAGTACTGCTGGTCAGGTAAGGTAGCTTCAGTTAAGTCAGCCTGAAAAGGGCTCTTTTCTGTGAACATGTTAAGGGTACTGGTACTGACTAGCAAAGGTGAACTTCACAGGTTGCCTGAGTAATATGTACTTCCAATTTATGATGATTTCTGCAGGCTTGCAAAAGGCTCCCCAACTTTCAGGCAAAATCTGCTCCTGTTTGCAAAAAGTACACTGAGACAGATCAAAGCTCCGTTGCTAAGTATTTGACATTATAAACTGCTCAGAGGATGTAAGTGTGCCTCTCAAATCCTAGGAAGGTGCTAAATGACACTCATTAAGAAGCACAGAAAGAATCTGGTTATTGTGGCTTCACCTGATAAACTAGCAAACCTGAACAAGGAATATTTCAGCATTTCAATATCCCAGAGGGTCCAAATCTTTGCAAAAACAATCTTCTTGAATTTTTTTAAAAATTCAGGTTTGTTTGAGGCGATTTACTCGGAGAGGTGCTACTGAGTTCTTGCAGAATGTATCAGAAGAGAAAGAATATGAATAGCGAACCAGGCTCTTAAAGAAAAGTATCACATTATTCAGAATTTGTTCTGTAGAGGAGTAAACATCAGTAACAGTAGGTAACAGTGAAGAGTACTTGAACTGATGCTAATGGCCATAAAACATTTTGTTTCTAATGTTTTTTATCTTGTCTAAGCTCCAAGAATAAGAATGCAGACTATAAAAACAATCTGATTCATTACTAGCAGAGAGCTATGTATCAGACCCTTTCATTATGCTGCTCCTTGCCGTGGCTTGTAAAAAATTATTTTAGCTGCCATTTCTAACCATTATGCTTCCTGTGCCTTAAAGCAGATGTGAAGACTGACGCATGGACTTAAGCGAGGATGCTAACTTTCAGACTAGTGACATGAACACCCATTATCAGTGGTACCTTAATGGTTCTAATACACTCTGTGCTGGAGGGCGTCAGCATCAGAAAGCCCAATGTGCTACTAGTTAACAGGCTGTGTGAAGGTTTGGCTCTTTCATGTTTAGAACACGTTTTTTTTTTCTCTTACCTTATGATTGCATGGTAGGAGTCTTATGAGCCAACGAAGTTGAAAGCTCTTCAAACAACGTCTACACTGAATACCCAGGGCAAGTAAATTACTATGTTTACTAATTAAAATAATGGGTAAGGATTTTATGATATCTTTCACTGATCTTAAAACAAACAAAACCCAGTAAATTCAGAGAAACAGCAATTAAAGCCGAATGCTTCAGAATGATAAGTTGTCTTTTAACAGAAGTTTCTCTTCAATAGTACCTTAAATTATTGGATGGGTTAACCAGTCTGTTAAACCAGAGTGGCTGTGAAAGTCATTCCAGTGATGTTGATCTTACTTGTGACAGTCATAAACAGACACATATGCCTCCCGGAAGAATAAACTAGGGTGTTCATTTAGCCTGAACAGTTGCGTAACGTAAACCATTGAATTTTAAACAATACTTTCTACATCAAGTTCTCTAAACAAAGCTACAAATGTTTTAATGACCTTTTAAAACCCAAGCTCAGAATTCATAGAATCATAGAATGGTTAGGGTTGGAAGGGACCTCAAAGATCATCTAGTTCCAATCCCCCTGCCATGGGCAGGGAAATCCTCCACTACACCAGGTTGCCCAAAGCCTCATCCAACCTGGCCTTGAACACCTCCAGGGATGGGGCATCCACAACTTCTCTGGGCAACCTGTTCCAGTACCTCACCACCCTCAATGTAAAAAATTTCTTCCTTATATCTAATCTAAATCTCCCCTCCTTCAGTTTAAATCCATTGCCCCTTGTCCTATCACTACATGCCCTTGTAAAAAGTCCCTCTCCAGCTTTCCCATAGGTGCCCTTTAGGTACTGGAAAGCTGCTATAAGATCACCCCGGAGCCTTCTCTTCTCCAGGCTGAACAGCCCCAACTCTCTCAGCCTGTCTTCATAGCAGAGGTGCTCCAGCCCTCGGATCATCTTCGTGGCCCTCCTCTGGACTTGTTCCAATAGCTCCATGTCCTTCTTGTGTTGGGGACTCCAAAGCTGAACACAGTATTCCAGGTGGGGTCTCATGAGAGCTGAGTAGAGGGGCAGAATCACTTCCCTCAACCTGCTGGCCACACTCCTTTTGATACAGTCCAGGATACGGTTGGCTTTCTGGGCTGCCAGCGCACATTGCCGGCTCATGTTGATCTTCTCATCCACCAGCACTCCCAAGTCCTTTTCCTCAGGGCTGCTCTCAATCCATTCTCCGCCCAGCCTGTACTTGTGCATGGGATTGCCCCGACCCACGTGCAGGACCTTGCACTTGGCCTTGTTGAACTTCATGAGGTTCTCACAGGCCCACCTCTCCAGCCTGTCAAGGTTCCCTCTGGATGGCATGCCTTCCCTCCAGCGTGTCCACAACACCACACAACTTGGTGTCATCTGCAAACTTGCTGAGGGTGCACTCAATCCCACTGTCCATGTCTCCAAGAAAGACGTTAAATAGCACTGGCCCAGTACTGACCCCTGAGGAACACCACTGGTCACTTGTCTCCACGTGGACATTGAACCGTTGACCACAACTCTTTGAGAGCGACCATCCAGCCAATTCCTTGTCCACTGAGTCGTCCATTGGTGTTGGCTGTCACCAATCACCTCCTTGTTTTCTATGTGCCTTAGCATAGTTGCCAGGAGGATCTGCTCCATGATCTTGACTGGCCTGTATTTCCCTGGGTCTTCTTTTTTCTCCTTTTTAAAGATGGGGGCTATGTTTCCCCTTTTCCAGTCAGTGGGAACTTCACCAGATTGCCATGACTTCTGAAATATGGTGGATAGTGGCTTAGCAACTTCATCTGCCAGTTCCCTCAGGACCCGCGGATGCACCTCATCAGGTCCCATGGACTTGTCCACCTTCAGGTTCTTAAGATGGTCTTGAACCTGATCTTCTCCTACAGTGGGCGGTTCTTCATTCTCCCAGTCCCTGCCTTTGCCTTCCGTGACTTGGGCCATGCCGCTAGAGCTCTTGCCAGTGAAGACTAAGGCAAAGAAGTCTTTGAGAACCTCAGCCTTCTCCATATCCTGGGTGGCCAGGTCCCCCGTTTCCTTCCGGAGAGGGCCTACATTTTCCCTAGATCTCTTTTTATCACTGACATATCTATAGAAGCCTTTCTTGTTGCCCTTGATGTCCCTGGCCAGATTTAACTCTATCAGGGCTTTGGCTTTGCTAACCTGATCTCTGGTTACTCGGACAATTTCTCTGTATTCTTCCCAGGCTACCTGTCCTTGCTTCCACCCCCTATAGGCTTTCTTTTTGTGCCCAAGTTGGTCCAGGAGCTCCTTATTCATCCATGCGGGCCTCCTGGTGTTCCTACCTGACTTTCTCTTTGTTGGGATGCACCGCTCCTGAGCTTGGAGGAGGTGATCCTTGAATATTAACCAGCTTTCTTGTGCCCCTCTTCCCTCCAGGGCCTCGTCCCGTTGTACTCTAGCAAGGACATCCTTGAAGAGGCCAAAGTCTGCTTTCCTGAAATCCAGGGTAGTGAGCCTGCTATGCACCCTCCTTGCTTCTCTAAGTATCTTGAATTCTACCATTTCATGATCGCTGCAGCCAAGGCTGTCCTTGAGCGTCACGTTCCCCACCAGCCCTTCATTGTTAGTGAGAACAAGGTCCAGCGTAGCACCTCTCCTCGTTGGTTCCTCTATCACTTGGAGAAGGAAGTTATCATCCATGCATTCCAGGAACCTCCTGGATTGCCTGTGCCTTGCTGTGTTGTCCTTCCAACAGATATCAGGAGGGTTCAAGTCCCCCATGAGGACCAGGGCTTGTGAATGTGAGGCAGTTCCTATCTGTCTGTAGAGGGCCTCATCCACCCAGTCCTCCTGGTCAGGTGGTCTGTAGCAGACCCCTACTACTACATCCCCTGTCCCTGCTCTCCCTTTAATCTTAACCCATAAGCTCTCAGTCGGGACCTCATTCGTCCCCAGGTGCAGCTCCATGCACTCTAGCTGGTCCTTGACATAGAGGGCAACTCCTCCTCCTCTTCTTCCCTGCCTGTCCTTCCTAAAGAGCCTGTACCCTTCTATTCTGACACTCCAGTCATAGGAGTCATCCCACCACGTCTCTGTGATGCCAATAAGATCATATCCCAACAGGCGCACGCACACTTCTAACTCCTTTTGCTTATTCCCCATGCTGCGCGCATTGGCATTAAGGCATAAAGGCGTTTAAGGCATCATAAGCCAAATATTGTGATCTCTTGCAAAGCTATCTGAGCTTTGAAATTATGTGGCATCGTATCTTGCTCTATCTGGGATTATAGACTCTAAACCTAATCCTGTAGTCTATTTTGGGTAGTAATTGATATTCTTCTAGTTTTTTATGGTTTTTTTTAGAAGTGATTAATGTTTGAGTAATTACCTCAGTCATTCTTTTCAGCAGTGCTATTTTAATTTTATTTTAATAAAGGCACAAGATAAAGATAAAATCTGATCAGCTAGTCAGCTAGTAGTGGTGATGTTTTTACATAATATAGAAGAATGACTAACTTACCATTATCTGTATTATAAAGAGATGTTCATAGTACATGGGTACAGTTCATTTCTGAGATGATCCTGGAATGTGAACCTGTAATCTTGAAGTCTTCCCCTAGGACTTGGAGACATTCTCACAGCTTGTTAGACAACTCTCTCAAACTTGAAATGCTGGTATTTCTGGAAATATAGAGACAACGTGGCAACAAAATTAACTTCTAAGAAATAAGTATATCCATTTATCATGGTTATGATAATCTGATTTCACTGATTGTTGGTTTTGGGTTTTTTTTTCCCCACTGCTTTGATTCTACATAGTGAATTAATGGTATAAAAGAGTCAGCTGTCTGTAGAACCGCACATACTCATTTTTACAGCTGCTTAATTTTGTGGTTTCTGTGCTCTAGTTCTAGGCCTGGACTCTTAGCAAATTTCTTGTGGCACTTATTTGGAAAAAAACATGCTGACAGAACTTCCCCCAGCCTGTAATAGTCTCAGGTGCACCTCTTACAGAAGGTGATTGGTATCCTGGGTAATACAATTGAGAAGTTAATAAAGTACAGTTAGATTTAATTGGAGAAGATTCTGACGTTGATGTGTTACACCTACGCTCTGGAAAAGCAGAGTTCAGAGAACCTCCAAAATCTTCTCATTTTTTGTTGGTTATTGTGACCCTTTTTTTTGCATCACATTGTCAACTGCAAGGGTTTATCTACATAAAGAAACTGGAAAGGTAGGTTAAGTAAGCTACATTATTGTGTTTACATCTGCTGTCACTATAAGGGTGCCATGGTGCAACATTTAAAGGCAGAGGACAATTAAGCTCTTTTAGTTTACGGTGTTATTTTTGCTTATTGTCATGGTTTGATGTGTGGGGGGGTGGGGGTTCTGGTGGCAGGAGAGGGTCTTTGCTCCCTGTGACTTCCCTGGTTTTGGAACCGGGTTAGACTTGGTTCTGGCCACCAGATCGGACTGCCATCCCCCTCAGGGTTGAGCCAATAGGGCGCCTCTGCGAATTGCCCTATTTAAGTCGGGACAAAGGAACCGGAAAAGGTGCTTTGCCCAGGAGCGAGGAGAGAAGGGAGGAGGGCACTGCCCCTGCTCCTTGGCTCCAGGCCGGGCAGCTGCCTGCGTCGGGCCGGCGCCGCCCACGGAGAATGGCGGCAGTGGAGCCGGCTGGGGAACTCGGGGAGCGCCCCACTCCCGGGGTGCCCACTGGGCTGAGTGGTTAAATCTCTAGGTTAAATCAGTTATAAAAACGACGGAGAAATAAGTGTCAAGCTGTAAGATATACTCAAAGACATAGCACTGTCAAAATCTTGGTTTAAAAATACTTAGAGCATGCCTTCCTTTGAAGTCCGAAATGGACCCTGTGTGACAGTTTTCGACAGCAGGTTTATCTTCGCCCTGCCGCAAACACGCTTGCTTTGGCACATAAACATGTATTTACCTTCTTCCCCCGGTACTGAAATGAACCGAGCAGCACTCTCAGGTAGGTCCGGCGGGCCGCGCAGAGCACACCGGTGTAGGTACGCCGTGCCTCCTGCCGGGCTGCGTTTCTCTGTGCGGAATTAGCTCTCGTTCCGCGGAGCGGAAGTGTCAGCTCCGCGCCGGCGGCGAGCGGCGGCCGCCGCGCGTGCCCGCGCGCAGAGGCACGCTCGCGCCAGCGGGGTCGCGCAGGTGCACCGGCGCACGCAGCACCCGCCTCACGCAGCACCCGCCTCAGACACCGCTGGGCGCCCGCGGAAGGCGAAGCGGCGCCCTCAGGCCCCGGGCGAGTGGTGTGGCCGCGCCAGCCCGACCCGGCGAGCTGCCCCGCGGCGTCCCGGGGCCGACCGGCCCTCCTCCTGCAGCAGGAACGGGCGACGCGCGACGCGCGCGGTGCTGCTCAGCTCCCGGTCCCGCTGCCGCCTCAGCTCGGCGCTCCCGCCCACCCGCCTCGCCGGCCGGTCCCTACGGCACCGGCGCGGCCGCCGTTTCCTCGAAGCCCCTCAGCGGCCGCCCCTCGTCGCGGCGTCCCGCCCCGCAGGACGAAGGCCGCGGGCTCCCGCCCGCCTCGGGGGAGCCCAGCCGGTGGGCTGCCGGGCACGGCGGACGGGGTCAGCCGCCGTCCATCCCCGCCTCTCCCTGGGGCGATCTCTGCCGCCGTTGCGGTGCCCGGCCTGGCTGCCCGCGGCGTGTCGCAGCGGGGGCTTTGTAAAGCCGTGAACGTCCTCGGTTTACGGCTGGTCCTTTTACTTTCCGTTATCGTCAGGTTATTTTCAGAAAGTGAAGGGTCACCTCCTCACCCAGTTTTGTTCTCTCCCCTCGGCACTCCGCGGTTCTTTTTTAACGCACGTGAAATACACCTGGCTTATTACATGCTTTTTGTAAGGCAAAACAGTTTTGAAAACGTTTACCAGAGAGGTGGGGTTCCTGTTTTGTGTTGCAGTCGCTAGGGGGAACTGTGACGCTCCCTATAGTCTGTGAAAAATGTGTGTGTTTGCACTTCACGGTAAATATTTGTATCAATTCTGCAAACAATTGATAATTACTAGTCTTTTGATAATATCCAAGTCATGTGTGTAATTTTTACTGGAATATAGACACATATAATGCGGTAATGGGAATCTCAACTCCCCTTTATGTTTTTTAAAGGTGCAAGAAAGTATTTTTGTCTCGTGCTGAGATTCTCTGAAATGCCTTTTTATTTCAGAAATGACTAAGCCCTTCTGCGAAGTGACAGAGATGGGGCAGAGCTCCCAGAAAGGCAGGAAAAGTCAGCAGAGGGATCCTATGGGGATGCTGAAGGAGTTGAGATAAGGTTACGGGAAGGCAGCAGGAGTTCGGGGCCTGGTGCTGTGCCAGGTCAGAATGGATGCCCCCACATGCCAGATGGCAGAGGAAAGGTGTTGATGAAGAAAAGCTGATCTAGCTGCAGGAACCTGATACAGATCAGTGCAGAGGTGAGAACAAGGTTAGACAAAATTTTGGGGTTGGTTTTTTTTTTTTTGGATGCTAGGTTCATGAAAGAAGCAGCTGAGAACTCTGGTGCCTGGAACAGAACTACCGTAGAGTAGTATGGAAGGCACTAACTACATAGGGACTTGATATAGTGATGTGATACAGAGTCTCAGGTGAGTTGGTGCCAAGTGTGACTTCAGCCAACTTCAGTGGACAAGTCGATCTGGAAGGATTGAAGGGGCAATATGAAATAAGGTCTGGAATATGGTAAGGCATCTGGTTTTCTTTTTAACTAAGTGATGTGCTGAATAATTCTCAGTTTATTAACTTTTAACCAATTTGTAAGACACCTGCTGGCAGACCAAGTATAATGGATAGTGAGCTGAAAGAGGGTCAATAGACAAAATTGCTTGGTGCAACATTCTTAAGCAAAGTCCTTAGGGTGTAATTTTTAGCTAGATATCACAGACCTTTCGTAAAATCTCCTGCACCAGCTTGTTCATGTCCTTTTCCTTGTTTTCACCACTGTGTCATCTCAACTGAATCATGTTTTAGGAAATAAAAAATTATTTTTCACTTCCCCCTCCCCACTAGACTTAAGACATCATAGCATTAACAGCCATACAGAAATGTATAGTATCTACTCCGAGAGAAGAGGAATTTTAAGAATAGCTAAGACCAGTTCCTTGTCTTGTGGCATACACAATTCTTAATGCTAGAGTTTTGAAAGGTACATGTAACTTGCTAAACTTTTGAAGGACAGGGTTGCAAACATATACAAAGGACAAAGTTTCAGATTTTGGTGAACTTCTTCAGAGAAAGAGCTTCAGAAAAGAAACGGTTGCACTAAGTGTTACAGATCCACAGCTACATTGTGTGTATTTCGAACACACGGTTTTCCCAAGACATGGTATAGGGAGTAATTCTAGTGAGCAAAGGGGAATATTGTTCTATTTGGTTGTTATAAATAACACATGACAGACCATTCCCATTTGCAGATACAGACTGTTCCATGACATGACACAAGATGTGTCATTTTCCTCTCACAGATTGATGATTGCCTTTTGAACTATTCCTGTTCTATAGCTGCTCCTTTTGTTCTATCTGGCTTAGTAGCCTCAGAGTACAAGTGTTCTTAATCCTCCTCCTCTTGAAACACTACAGAATGCAAAATGACACTGTTTGCTTCACCTTCAAAGCAGATCTTTGTCAGCACATCTAGCAGCTTGAATAGCATATTACTAGTGTGAGAACTCTCATGTATGTGGCTGGAACCAGCGGTATTCATGGTCTTTAGAAAAAACTGTTGTGCAATAGTGCGTTTTTTTATAATGTTCTTTGAGACAGCGTGTGCCTCTTGATTTGTTTGATTGTATTTTAGGGCAATGAGAGCTTAATCTTTCATGTCAGTGCATAGAAGCTTCTTAAACCCCTAAGTTTAGTGACTTTGTAAGAGGTACAGATAGGCAGCATCATCCATCTGTCTTCATCTGTCTAAAGTAATACCATGAAGTGTCCAGACTACAGTGGATTATTTGGCCCTTATGGCATGCAAGCATGAATACTGCTGGAGCACAGTTCTGAATTTAGTTTTGAAGTGGATAGTTGAAGACAATTTCAGTTCCCATCTCTGTGGAACGTCAAACTCTTCGGGAAGTCTCTGAATGTAAGCCATGTGAAGTCATACAGGAAGGGGAACTCTGCCCCTCTCTTGTTGAACTTATGCTGTTGTAAATCAAGATTTATTGGCTGGAGAGATAGAAGGTGATTTTTTATCTTTCTAGTTTCTGGTCTATGCACATGTGTTTTTGATAATCTTTCTGTGTTAAACATCAATGAACCAAATATGAGCAAGTAGTAGATAGATATGTAATCTTAAATATTTCCTCTTCTAGGAGTAAGCATCCTAATTATAAATTTTATGCTTTTTTCATTATGTTCTCTAAGCAGATTTTGTCTTCTTTTCCATGTGCTGGCAGCTGTTGGATACAGAGGGTGGAGAATGTCTCTACCACCACTCTCTCTCCCCCTTCCTCCCCTGAAACTCACTGTGAAGTACTGACCTTCCCATTTCTGGGCAGAAGAAAGTGTCTGTGCCCACCTCAGGGTGAGGTATTCCCTTTTATATGTCTTAGACCTCTTCTATACATACATACCTACATTGTGCTTAAACCCACAAGATTTGCAGGATAAATATTTCTTTTTCTGTGGAGTTATGTCTGACAGGGCTCCCTGCCTTAGTTAAGAATTATTTATGTCTGTTTCTGAAGTGTGTTTCACAACCAGTTTATCCTGGGAACCTCTACATCCTTTGGAGCAGGACAGTAAAAATTTTATTTAAAAGAAGCTCTTTAATAAAAAAAAAAAAAAACACAAAAAAAAAAAAAACAAAAAACAAAAACGAAAAATAGGATCAAAGATTAAATTTCTGAAATCTCCTGCAAATCATGAAACAGAAGATATATGTCCTGTCAGAGATACTAACTGAGTGGTAAAAAGCCTGAGTATTATAAGACTTAAAAAGTAGGATGACCTTATGGCTTAATGGTAGACCAAGGCTGAGGAAAACCTAATTATCCTGGTTCTTTTGTGGACTTCCTGAGTGACCTTGAGCAAAACCACTCAGCGCCTCAGTTTTCTGTCAGAAATGTTTACTTTCTCCGTTTCCCTGCCTTGTCTATTCAGACGGATCTCCTCTCTTAAGGAGGGGGAGTTCAGGGCTCTCAGGATATACTGACAGTGCCACAGGGGAGTCCTGACCAGCTAGTTTCTGCTTTACTAATAATCATTAAGCAACAATCATAAGTTTGGGATCTGAATTTGTTCAGTAGAACACTGACTTCTGTGAGCTCCCAGAACTGAACAGTGGTTTCTGAGTAAAGTCAACACAGGTACCGATCTCTGGCAGACATCTGCTAGCGGCATTCTTTCTACATAATCTCAGAAGCTATAAATATAAGAAAAAACAACAAAGACCCCCAAATCAGAAAAACCTACTTCCTCTTTTCCTCTCCACCAGAAGTATGAAGCTCAGGTTCTGACAGATACCTGGAACAGAGCACAGCATTGATAAATTGGGGCAGAACTGCAGTGGAACATTGCACATTCAGTCTTGCCAATAATCTTCCTTGGATGTTATTTTAAAATATATTTTTTAAATAGTACAGGAATAATATGTACTCTTGCTTACATTCTTATTTTAACAACATCAGCAGATCGCCAGTGTGATTTCCTGACTCCTAAATGATTTAATCATTGTTAATATACTGTTGTTTAAGAGGACTAGAGTTCTGAGTGTGAAACACAAAACTTTATTGTATGCTACTGTATATTAATGTTGGTATAGGGGCAACAAAAAACCCTGACAAATTTAAATCTTTTCCATGAAAAGATTTTGAAGTGCTACAGTTGTTGATGCCTCACCCAACAACTGCAGATTTGTTTTTTTTTTTCTTTCAGTTGTCTAATGGTAGGATGATGGACTATATTTTTTCTTTTTTTTTTTTCCTTTGCATCTGTCTCCAGTTGAAATGATTGAAATGACTAGAAATGTTCTCTATTAAGTCAGTATAGATACTAAAAAATTACTTTTTAAACTGATGTTGTCATGTCTACAAAGTGAGCACATCAAAAGGAAGGACTTGGTTTCCTGAATCTCTGCTCATAATCTTTTCAACTTTGTGTTTGTTGTCACTGTTTTGTTTGGGTTGTTTTTTTTGTTTGTTTGTTTGTTTAACAATCATATAAAAAAAAGTCTGAGAGAATTGGGTTTTTTAACTTTTCTGTTGGTGCTGTTTAACTGGTTTTGTAACTGTATAGTGCCAGATAAATCAGATGATAGGCATTTTACCAATTTAGAACAGTGTGATTCTTGTTAAAAGCTCAGTATACTAATGCTGCCTACAATATCTGGTAGGGCAGTAAGGACATCATCCTAACACTAACCTGCAAATATATTTTTCATTAGATATGGGCTTTTTGGGGTGTCAGTCCATCATCTTACTTCATTATAGTTAGTCTAGAAGGCCTTGCAGGTAAACAAAACCCGCAAATGGACTGCTTAGTGGGAAAAGTTGTGTATCATATTTAATACATGACCTTTAAAGGTCTACTTCAGAAGTGGAGGAGAGAAATAATCACTAAGAAAAAAATTATTTTGGCACCATAAAGTGAAACAGTCTTGATACTACTGACTACTGAGTCATTTCAAGTGCTATGAACCTAAGTTTAATGTGTGTTATACAATTCTTCCTCTCCACTTTTACTTCAGTTCAGTTTGTAGAAATGACGTTGTCTAGAAGGGACCCAGATTTGCAAAAGTACATTTTTAATGACATTAGAAAAAGATTAGTACTGACAGTTTTTTATATATATTTCCTATGTGGGGCCAACTCTTCCAGCCCATTTCCTTCAGTGATATCTGGAGAGGATCTGATAAGCTTTGTACTGCTTTTCACAGGTCAAAGGACATTGTCTTCCCCTTCACTCCAGCTGCCAACAACGAAATCAAACATATGTTATCACCATCACACAGGAAGCCGTGAGCCTGCTTATGTTCAACAAAGTACAAATACAGGAAGAGCGTCAGGTTAGTTAAAAGCTGATGGTGCTCTGCGAAGGTAGTACACAGCTAACAATACTATAACTCAATAATACTGTTCTATATGCTGTGTGTGTAGGTTTCAGTGTCAGGGAAGTGTGGTTATCTATTGTTGATCGGCTTAAGATTACTGTAGTCTAGGTACGTGTATCCATTTAAGCACTTTTACAAGTGGTATCATCTCCTGAGGTGGGACTGCTGCAGTTGATTCTGTCCTTTCCTAACTATTTATTTTGTGAAATGACTAAGAGCTTTTCTGTCTTGATCGCCTTACTTTTATGAAGGTTTATACAGATAACTTTGGAATATCGTCGCGTTTTGAGGTCAAAAGACCAGTCTATCAGTGTCCCAAGTCAGGCGAGACCCTTGGGTCCGACTCCCTCTGCCTTCCCTTGGCAGCCCAGTGAATCGGAGGGTTGTTCGTCTGGCTTATCGTGGGACCCGGCACTAATAGACGAACAGGAGGTAATTTGACCAGTATACCAGTTCCCAAGTCAGGCAAGACCCTTGGGTCCGACTCCCCCTGCCTTCTCTTGGCAGCCCAGTGAATCGGAGGGTGGTTCGCCCACTTATTAGGGACCGTCACTAGTAGTACTATGGGCCAACTCCTTATAATAATTCAAAAGTTTCCGGAAACATATGTATATATATATATATAATTTTATTCATGACAGAATACAGGTTCAAGGATAGCCGGTGATAGTGACTGACTATGAAAGTAACTTTAATTAAAATACTGCAGTGATAATATAAAACTATTACTGACTAGTCATAATACTAAATAGCTAGCAAGGTGTTAGTAACTAAGCACGCGTAACACAGAGCTCTTACCCAATAGATGTCCCTAGTGGGGGGGAGAAGAGAGGTTCAGCCTGTCGACTGATCTCAGACGTTCCGATGGGGGGGCTTCTCCCTAGCATCTCCTTTGTCTTTTGCCATTTTATATTATTTCTTTACTTTTAGGTGGAGCTCGAGTGACTCTAGTCATACATCCCTTCATTAGGATTGGTGAAAATTTCTCTCATGAGGGGTGGAGGTGTGATTTAGTAACTAATTCACCATTACTGCTAAGGCAGTGGTTGTGATTTGTCTTTCACTAGGCGCTCCCTCATCCCTGATAACAGGGATGAGCTGTGATACCTCCGTATCACTCTACTCCCCATTTCAAGGATATTGTGTGGGCCTTGTTGGTAACAGGGGGTGAGCTGTGATACCTCCATATCACTCTGCTCCCCATTTCAAGGATGTTGTGTAGGCCTTGATTGTTCCTGGGAGCAGCAGCGGTGCTCCAGCAGGCGGTGTCCTGGGAGCAGCAACTGTGTTTCAAAGCTGCTCTAATATTGCAGCCTTTGAGCTAAACTTTGCAAAGCTGTATTTCTCCAATTTTCACCAATTTCAGTTATTTTCCCACAATCATTAATGCATGAAGTGGCAGTTCAGAACATTTGCAGCTTGAAGATTTTCAGAAAGTGGCACTGGCACTTTAAATGTTGTTCTGCGTGTTGGAAGCAACAGGCTCTCTCCCAGTTATGCTCAGTAGAAGATTTGTTAGCTTAGACCAGCATGGCTCTACAGAGCTGTCAGCCTTTCAGAGCTCTGAACTCTGATCATGTTCTGCACCCCAAATGCTTCTTCAGTGTGCATATCAGAAACAAAGTACTTCCAGGATTTATTCTAAATTCATGATGCTTGCTGAGACAAGGATGAGTCTGCTGCTAGGATTGTCAAAAGAAGAAGGGATACTATACCAAGAGATAAAGTCAGACTTTTAAGGAACTGAGAAGAGATGCTATCAGACAACAGCTCCCCTCAACTGAGAGCTAAATGTCAAGGGGTGAGAAGGAGGCTGTGCGAGTAATTTAGGCTGGCAATGATGTCCTACTGTGCTGGGTTTCTAAACTAAGCAACAGGAGGGAAGGAATGAACGATAAGCTGGATGAATTTATGTTGTATGGAGATTGTATACGCAAAACATCTACAATGTGTTTTACCCACCTGTGTGTAAAATCTTGAATTATAAATTATATAGGAAGGAAGAGTCTATCTAATGCATTAAGTGTCTCAAAAATTTCCATCAACAGCAGTGAAGATTGATGCTGGTGGTTTCCCAATACGCCAGTATTACATAGGCACTGGATTTATTCATTTGTAGAGTCAGTAAGTCAATAGAGTATAAGCTGGTATTCTGTTCACTGTTGAAACTTAATTTCTGAGATACAAAGTCTATATAATTTCATATATGTATCTAGATAGATACAGATACAGAGATATGTCAGGCCAGGCCGAGTTTTAATAAGCATTTTGCACATACGTTCCTCCATTTTTAATCCCTTACCCTTCTGCAAATCATATTCATGAAGAATTTATGCTAAAAATGCTCTGATTAAAGAGAAGTTGCTAATGTTATGAAAGCTATGTTTATTATTCAGCACTGGAACAAGAAGCTATACGAAAATTGATTTTATATCTACAAGTCATTTGGATTAAACCTGAGGATTTTCATGGCAGAAAGCCCGCAGAGGTTTTTTTTGTATCCTCTGCTTGAGGTATATTAGGCATACAAACAGTCCTTAAGTGACAGAGGTGGAAGGAATTAATACAGACTGGTAAACTTGTGCGATTTTGTCTGGAAGGGATTAATACAGACTGGTGAACTTTCTATCTAAGGTAAGACAGAGAGAACTGTGACTAAAGGAAGCCAAAGAACTATTACCCAGAGAGCAAGCAGGAAGAGAATAGTGTCACTGCACTATGATGCTTTTCTTCATGTGACATCTGTTCGGATGTTGGGAAGAAATCAGAAAAAAATGATTTAATCTAGGTTATTTCATTCCAGTCTCATGATCATTGTAAAGGAATTTTATTTGAATGGAAGCTGCTTCAAACTGCGCAGTATCACATTGTGACACTGTGCTTGTTTTCTGGTCGTTTGTCACAAGAGGGAGTTGGAGTTCTTTGCAATTTGTAAAAGTGGTAACTCTAAGACGGTGGTTTGGTTGGGGTTTGTTGGGTTTTTTTGGTGAGGATGAAAGAAGGCCTTCTCATTATGGGCTTATTGTTGGATTGTACTGTTTTTCAATAATAGAATATAAAATTGTTGAAAATCTGGGGTCAAAACAATGAGCAATTAGTACAAAAACAATTGTTCCATATTGTTTTTTATTTTGTACTTCAATGACAAATATAAAATCGTAAAAATTATGATATAAAAAGCATTATTGGGCATGGTCATACTGTTAAGCAGTGAAATGCATAGAATATGAGTTGGAGGGAATATCTGTGAGAAACTTCATTTCTTTAGGGAATCACCACCAAGTGAATACAATTTATCAGCTAACCAGACTAAAGTAAATGAAATAATGATGCTTTGTCCACCTGAGACACTATAGCTGTTTATCTGATGAGTTAGGGGATTCTATACATCCTGCCTCATTCATTCACTTCTAAGCATGCAGATCCAGGAGGAGGAGGAGTGCATTCTTGGAAATGCTGGGGAAAAAGCATAGACAGTGTTATGAAAATGTCTAAGCCTAGGTGTCTTTCACATTTGTTGAAGAAAAGGTTTGGAAAGGTTTCTTCTCTGGGTTTAGAGAAGAAAAGAGATGTGTTGAAAGGTAAATGATTGCAAAGACTTTGTTTCGATCAGTAGTGAATTATTATGATGCAATAGAAACACAGAAATCCTGCCTCTGTCTGTGGGGAAATCTAAACCTCCTTGTTCTTTCTAATTCCAGGAAGAATTTAGTAATTTCTCTTTGAATTATTTGTTTATATGCCCTTAATTCTTAGAAAAACTTCTTCACTCACATCTACATTGGCCACATTCTGTGTTTCTTTTGACTTGTGTAGTCTGTATCAACTGCCTGTAAGCATCATGAGGTTTGGACCTTTCTCTAGAACATCTCACCATGCAGCAATAAACTAATTTCATATCTTGCATGTCTGGTAGCAATTCAAGATTTTTAAAACATCAGCAATGCTCCTGGAAGATCTCTGTACATAGCTGAGTGGCTTTGCAGGACTGTGCCAGTGGCTTTTTCGTATTATTTTTTTTTGCCTTTACGTTTCCAGTCTCTGAGAATATTCATTATGTGAGTTTTCTTAGAATGAAAGTAATAGAATACAAAGAAAATGCAATATTTTTAGGAAAGATTTTTTTTTTTTTCCGTAACAACACATACACTTGGAGAAATACTATTTTAATGAATGCAAAGTCAGGAACAGCATTATGGAGACTCATTTTTTGTTCCTGAAAAGGAACACAACTTTTTCCTTTCAGCTTTGTTTAGTCTACTTCAATATTCTGTTGAACATCCCAACCAAAAAAGAAAAAAGATAAAAAAACAGAATAAAAGAAAAAAATCTCTTGGAAATTGCACTGATGAAAAAAATAGTTTATGCTAAAGTGGGTTTTGTCTTAGAATTACTGCAGAATTAAAGAGGGATTCTATCCTCCCTCTTTCTGCTGTTGTTATTGAATACAGTTAAGTTCACAAACCAAATGTAGGGCATCATAAAAACTTGCCACAATGTGAGCTACAATTTGCTTTGTATTTACTCTTGGAAACTTTAAACAAAGGTCAGCACAAGTTTCATTACTCCTGCCGTTTGCATTTTCCCACACTTTTCTTTTTCCCACACTTGAATGAATCTATACAGTGCTTGCTTATGATCGTCATAGTGATTTATATTTAAAATATGACACATGTTTTTGAATCCAGATATGATGCAGATTCATGACTGGAGTATTTATGAGATACTGTCCTTAATTCTGTCTTGTTTCTGGCAGTAAAATGAGGACTCTTTTTTTCCTTCTTGTTTTCAAGTCAGAAATACTCTTCCTTACATTCGCGATGGATTCTCCGCTGAAGAATTTTTCATTTTTTTTCTTTTTTTTTTTTCCAACAGTGGATTTTCTTTAGAAGACAGCTTGAACGTGCATATTCTCTTCAGCCCTGCTTTCTTGTGACCAAGAAGTCAAAATGTGAAGGTCCACCATGAATTGTAGACTGCACCCCATTTACGAGAGCAACACAGAGGAAAAGGACTTGAGAGTGCTGGTGAATGAGAAGCTAAACATGAGCAGGCAATGTGCACTGGCAGCCCAGAAAGCCAACCGTATCCTGGGCTGCATCAAAAGAAGCGTGGCCAGCAGGTCGAGGGAGGTGATTCTGCCCCTCTACTCTGCTCTTGTGCGACTCTACCTGGAATACTGTGTTCAGCTCTGGAGTCCCCAACACAAGAAGGACATGGAGCTGCTGGAGCAGGTCCAGAGGAGGGCCACAAAGATGATCCGAGGGCTGTAGCACCTCTGCTATGAAGACAGGCCGAGAGAGTTGGGGCTGTTCAGCCTGGAGAAGAGAAGGCTCTGGGGTGATCTTATAGCAGCCTTCCCATACCTGAAGGGGGCCTACAGGAAAGCTGGAGAGGGACTTTTGACAAGGGTATGTAGTGACCGGACAAGGGGCAATGGCTTTAAACTGAAAGAGGGTAGATTTAGATTAGATATAAGGAAGAAATTCTTCACTCTGAGAGTGACGAGGCACTGGAACAAGTTGCCTAGAGAAGTTGTAGATGCCCCGTCCCTGGAAGTGTTCAAGGCCAGGCTGGATGAGGCTTTGGGCAACCTGGTGTAGTGGAGGGTTTCCCTGCCCATGGCAGGGGGGTTGGAACTAGATGATCTTTAAAGTCCCTTCCAACCCTAACCATTCTATGATTCTATGATTCTATACCTCCTCCCAGCTTATTATTTGTTGTGACCTTGGTCCCCAATGGAAAGATGTGAAGAGGACTGACAAACCTTATTATTTTGGCAGGGATTACTCTAGGAACAAGACACGTTGAGAAAAAAAAAAAAAAAGATTTTTAAAATTTCTGTTTGAAACATCAGGTAGAGACCTTGTATCTTTCATTTTCCTGAGTGAGAAAATTCTAGTTCTTTGTTATATGTGATAGAGTTTCAAATTTTTTACAGGTTTTAAAAACAGCTAGTAATAGAAAAGGTTCTTGTAGGTCACAGTCTTCCCATCATAAACTCTTTGCGCTTTTTTTCAGCTGTTCAAATAAACGTACTTCTGCTTCTCGTCTTCCTGCTGAGGAATTGGTATGTAAGCCCAAAGAAACAGGTGTCATACTACACTACCAAGCAGAATAGCATTTTGTTTGGAAGACCTTTCCACTGACACTGTTAGTTTTACTTATTGTCTTTAATGTTAAATCTATCAAGTTTTAAAGAACTTAAAATGGTGAAAGTTAACAGGGAAACTTACTATATTTGTATACCTTTTAAGAGAAATATATTTGACCAATATAATTATTGCTCCGTTGGCCCTTCTTTGAGCAGGAAGTTAGCCTGCACAACAACCTTAAGTTCCTTCCAACCTGAGTGACTTTATTATTCTATGCTGGTGACAGTTACTCTATGATATGAGTAACCCGTTTATCCTAGACATGTAAGCCTGATAAAAGACCAGATGGGCCCGTCAACTGTTGCTCCTGTTGTGCGGTTATTGTTCTTATATTGCTTTTTGGTGGTCTGTATACAGGCAGAGCTCCTCTTGCATCAGGGAATCCTGTTAATCTCGAGTGAAATTTGTGTACAATCTGAGCAATGAACCAAACAGAGTGGTAGTGGCACGATGACGTGTTCAGCTCTGGAATACTGGCATCCAATGACTTTGTATTGACACCAAAGCAATGTTGTCTCATCATCTTGATTATCCTGTGATAAGAACAATCTTAAACTGTTTTGGAATATAACACGAATAGCACAAACTAGACCATGTATTTGAGAAAGCCCATTTAAAGACTGCACGGAGAAAGGCTTAGTTTTCTGAGATGTGTAGAGCAGCAGCTAACTCAATTTATAGCTGCAGTCATTGTTCACCCATTGTCAATAATGGGTATTTTCTCATTCACAAGACAACAGACAAAACAAAGGAAGTTTTATTGTATCCTGTTCTGTTAAGTAAACTTATTTGCTCATTTTTAGCACAGCTAAGATGCCATTGTAATGGCTATAATACTTTTCCTAAGTAAAATACATTCAGGATAAAAAGTTAAAATAGTCTCTGCAATATATTTTAGTTCTAAAATGAATAAAGAAAAGTCAGCAAGCAAAGCTCACTATTGTTAGCCTAAAGCTTTCAATATTGCTATTCTTCTGAAGTAAAAAAATAATGAAAACACTAGTTTTCTGGTGAAAAATGTCATAGAAATTGGACACTTCAGGTAAATTTTGAGGGGAAAAGAAATTGATCAAGCTTCTTCTGCCAAAAATTCAGTATTACTGGTAATAAAAATTAATATTTTCTGAAGAAGAGCACTTAATAAAAATTGAACATGACCAGCTTTGGTTCCAATTACTTTGTTTGATAATATCTGTATTACTGCAAAATGATTCTCTAGGTAAAGAACAGGATGTTCAGGAGCAGTTCGTCTGCTGGCATTTATTAGCTGTGGGAAAGTCACCTTTTTGCAATTATATTTTGCAAATGTAATTTCAGTAGCATAAAGGTTGTAAGCACTATGGTTTCTAGAATTAAGCGTACCTTCACTTGCTCTTTTTTGAATTAGTTATATTTTTCTACTATAAGGGCATTATTTCCAGTATTCTGTTTCCATGGGAAGTTTTATTTATCAGCCTCATCAGATGCCTTGTTACGAAAATGTATACCCAACTCTTTGCTAAGTTAGCTGATTATTTAGTATCAAATATCACCATCTGTTCTTATTATCTGACAAAAACACAGATGGTCAGGCTAGAGG
The DNA here is from genome assembly GCF_009769465.1 of Tauraco erythrolophus. Lineage (NCBI taxonomy): Eukaryota > Metazoa > Chordata > Aves > Musophagiformes > Musophagidae > Tauraco > Tauraco erythrolophus. Next base: position 8,058,707 of record NC_141472.1, read on the forward strand.
TGCCTTAACATCAGTGTGAGTTTAAAGTTCAGATGTTAGATACACCGGCACAAGCTGTATCTTCTTTCCTACCATGGAGTTTGAGTGAGAAAAGGATTAGAGATGCTGCTTTTGTAGCTTGTTCCTATTTCTTTGTGAAGGCACACCCTCAGAATGTGGGAAGTGAACGTCTTGTCTTCTGCATGCAGACTTGAGTGCTGTGATTATCTTTATTTAACCTACAGGCCAGTTTACTTTCTCCAAGCATTTGCTGTATGGTCACGGTAGGACCCAGCGAGAATGGAGTTAAAATCTGGGAGAGAAGCCTCTGGTGCTGCTGAGATCTACTTTTAGTTTGCAGCTGAGCTTTGTGTGGTGCCATAAATCAGGTAGCCATAAAAAGAAAAATTGTTACATAATTCAGAAGGAAGTGGAATATGATAAACTCCTGTTTACAGCCTGAGTGACTTCCTTTCAAGCCTTCTTCCTTCTTTAGGAAACAGAAAAATCACCCAAAGCTATTTGACAAATTAATGTCTATTGAATATATTAAATACGTATTCATTCCTGTTGTGATGGAGCATAGACACTTTAAATGGGGACTCTGGGGCTCATTGTGCTGGACACTGTTCAAATGCATATTGAAAAGACTGGGCTGGCTCTAAAGGCTTTGCATTTTAATTACCAGACAGAAAGGAAAGGGGTTTCTCCGTCCTGCCTACTTCTCTAACTGTAGGACATTTGATTCTAGTCTGTAATTGTGGCTAAGGAAGCCTCTGAAAGATGCTTTTCTTGATGGGGAACCACACAATTACAATATGGCTACTCAGTCTGTAAATGGATTTTCAGTAAGAGCAAAGCTGCTAAAACTTACATATAGTTGCTCTGCTTCATTAAAATGCTGAAAACCAACACAGCTTTTAAACCAAGGCCCAAAGCACTACACAGAAGGCAGGCTGTGATCTTCAGTCTGACTGTGCTCAGCTAAATTGATATGGTGTGTTCATCAGTGAGATACAGCTTAAGTGATGACTGTCAATGGTGTTTCATGGTGTTACTGTAGTGTTTAGGAGCTTGGTTCTTGGGCTCTGCACCCGTTGTGCCACGCAGGGGAGCATACGCTACAAGTGACTGGTGCTCTGTTAGAAAGTTGTAATCTACGTGTAAGAGAAGAGACAACAGACAGATGCACACAAATGAGGAATGAATTAAATGGTCAGGATGACAGAAGGAAAAATCCTGTAGAAGTACATACGAAGAAACTTGCTCTTGAACCCTAGAGTGCCTTTTATCCCATTTTCCCGGGAACGGAAGGCAGAAAACTGTTAAGCTTCATCATTTCGATGAAACAAATTATTTTATAATAGTCCAGTCACTTAAACAGTTTCTTATGGCCAACCATCAATAAGCTAGACGACTTCATGTGATTTCTTACCAGTTTAGCATTCTCTGTTTAACTACAGCATGAGGGAATATGAAGGAATGAGCAGCTTTTTTATAGTTTGCTGCTTAGTCTTCAAATCATGAAGTCAGACCTCTGCCTAGTGTTATGAAAGGATGTGAGAAGCTCAGTGTTTCAATCTATGTACTTTCTACAGAGAATAGTTTTTCATTTTACCCGAACTACTATGCCTGCCTCTGTAAATTATGTGATTCTGACTAATATAAGTACATCAAATTTTCCATAGTGCCCAGTGTTAGATGTGCTTGTAAAATACACATCTTCATTTGTAGCTTGGATTTTAGAAATCCCCGTAGACAAATTGAGGAAGTGTAAAGAAACCAACTCGAAATGTCCTGGGAGTATTTCCAAAAAAAGCAAAGCAACAAGAAATAGAAATCAAAATAACATCTTTAATTTTCTCTGTCCTAAATTCTTAGAACACAACTACTGTTTCAACTTTTGCAAAATCACACTATTATCATTTCGATATTTTGCAGCTACTGTAGCCTGAGAAATGTTTCAGGCTCTAGTTAAGGACTCTCTCTGTCCGTGCCTCTTCAGCCCCCCTCCCCCAACTCTTTTTAATACTGAGTGTCTATTTGAGTTACCTTGAGAACAGGCCTCACAACTGAGAAAGGAAATACAGCTGTAGTCTCCATTCTCCTTACTTTCCTTCCCATTTCTAAAGAGGACTGTGCAGTCTGGGTTGGATAAGGATTGGTGGTTTTCTCTCTGTTGTTACCATAGCTTTTGCTCTTGCCTGTTCATGGCCTACTTTGTCTTCAAATCAGTTCATGATGCTGGCCCTGCTTAGAACAAGACACTGTTCCAAAAATTAAGTCGCAAGACAAAAACTAAGCTGAAAAAGTATTCTCAAGGGACTGTGTGGAAAGCTTGCTTATAAATTTTGGGAATGGGTTCCTTAATTCTCATCTTGGCATTTTGAATAAGTCTTCTACAGATATAAGACTTCTGAGACATCAAAGTTTACCATCACAGGTCATGATAGCATGAGATATCCAGGATAATAAAATTTATAGGCTACATATCTGCTTTCTCCACTGGATAGAGTTAATTCATTCTTACTGATGGAAAGGTGAGTGCCTGATGGAATTTTGGTATGTCACTGTTATGATTCTGTGGTCCTTGTGATTTTTTTTTCCTGATTATTCAGAACATTAGAAAGTTAAAATTTAGGATCTGACATAAAAACTTCCCGTGATAAACAAAACTTCCTAATGCTGCACCTGTCAAAATAAGTCATTCTATTGCATTTAGTGGGACTAGACATGTTATTTAAAGGTTGATGTGTACTTAAGTGATTTACAGACTAGCCAATGTATTCTATAATTTCATCTAATGAATCTTTATTATAATGCTTACATTACAGATTCCTGGAACGAGTATTTAGAAGATTAACCTTACTAAAATAATTCATCAACAGCACACTTCTTGATAATGAGTAATTCTTACACTTTATTAGTCATACAAAACTGTTGGTTTATGATGCTCATATTAGCACTGAGCATACAATACTGCAGAGCTGGTGCCATACAGTTAGGACTGATGATGAAACTCTTGGTGGTTCTTAGTCTCCGAGATCAAGGCGATCAAGTCTTTCTTCTCTCATTTTCCTTGACTCTGTATGATGTTATGCTGTTACCCACTCCCTCTCAAAAGGGGTGTCTCACTGCTGCTTATCTTGTTTTTGACTTCGCTGATCATCTTTCTTGCATAGTAAGGAGGTTGTTCTGCTTATCTTGTCAGACAACTTTGGTTGCTTGGATGCCTACTACATGTCCTCACTCACCTGGCTTTGCCTGTTTGGTGGTCACATTGATCATGTATTTGTATAAAATTTTTATACACTATGTCCAGTTATGTCATCACAATATTCGGAAATACTTACATACTGTGGTCAGTTACACTATGTTAGTATACTGATATTTGAGTCCAAGGCAAGAAATACTAATTATTAGTACAGTTAAAATTTATAGGTGTAAAAGACCTCTATTTTCCCTATGATGCAAACTTAGGCAAAGATCAGTATCAATTTCTCTTAAGTTAGAAAACTTGCTGTAAATTTTCAATAAAATTATATAACAGATGTGAGCCATATGAAAAAATTAATAGATTCAGTTTAATCTCTCTCTGGGAAACATGGAAGAAAGAATAATGGGGTTTTTTTTTAGGTTTATCCCCTCACTAGTATTTCTCACTTTTCTACAAGAAGACTGTGATTCAAAAGTAGAATCTGCAATACAGTCAGGAGAGATATTTCAGAAGTTTTTCAGACTTGTCTTATGACCAAGCCCTGCAACCATTTAGACAAAAGTGCTTGGATCTCACACAGTGAAAAGCAAATCTAGATGTTGCTCCCATCTCCCCGGGGCACGTTTTCCTTTTTTGTATATGTTTTCCTGAGGTAGGACTTGACATCACGCTCTCACACCAGCACCTGCTTCATTCAGTGACTGTCTTCTCCCAGCAACTACAGCTGGCAGCAACTGTTTACGTTAGGCTGCAACAGCAGACGCAAGAGGAGGCTTTTGACTGTTGGAAGAGCTTTCGTTGCTCAAGCAGTTGTTCCTCATGTTCCCCAGGGAAAAGTCAGAAATCTGGATGGAAGCCAGTTGGACCACATGAATTTGGGTGTCTTTCACATAAATATATTTCTTTATACTTTCTAAGAGATTCAAGCAACTTTTAAAGCTAATTTAAGAATAGGCTATTGATTTTCAACATGTGAACTTAATTTCGAAACTGCCATTTTTTCATCAATCTTACATGTGCATCTTTTTTTAAATCAATTTTTAGACACAGCTGCAAAACATTAAGGTCTAACCAGTTTTTTTCATTAAGCCTTTTCTTCATAATGCCACATGTAAATTATAATACTAGATATAGAAATCTCCAATATGCTGCTTGCTAGCAGCTCTTCATTCTAAAGTTTTTTCATTAAAGCACTGACTAACAGAAGGAGCCATCCACAAAGGGGAATGCAAGTGTCATGAGATACACCAATATCTATTAATAAGAAAAAAAAAAAAAAAGAAAATGCAAGCATCCACTCATTATTCTTCTTTGAGAGCTACTACAGCAGCTTAAAAGCTGCCTTGCAATCACCCAAACAGTGGCTCAGCTAGTTGATTTGTGATGTGTATGATGGCATTATTTTCCACTGGTTAGAATGAATTTTCCTCAAAGCTAGCTAGTTCTACAAGGCAGGCAAATGATTTTAGTGTTTTTTTTAATGAGGTAAATAATATACTTCCATAAATTAGGACTGTTTTATATAATGACCAGTAGATCTCACACACGATTAGGTGTGAAAGTGCAGAAAGTGTCTATCCTGTGTTTTGAATGTTGCTTTTAACAGCACCAATGGAGACCTCCTGCCCTGAATCAAATATAGTGCAATGTGAGTTCAGAGGACGTAGCTCCATGTGAGCTCTATTCATAAGGTCTTGCTTCTGGTGAATTTTTTTCCTTATAGACAATATAGCTGCTAATATTTCAAGTTCTCCGATTAATGAACCATGCCTATAAATAATTATATCAGTTATGTGTAATAACTATAATTATATTAGCTAATTTATTTCAATTTTTCTCTACCAATATAAAGTTCATACAATAATATCTCTAAGTACTCCAAAGTGTCCTTTTAATTCCCTAATGTGCCTTATAAAATGCGTATCTGTAATATCTTAAAGGGGGGTATATCTGTAACAGTTAATTAACTTAACATTGTATCTATTTTCTCTCTGACCTTCCTAATACTTTCTCTTAAACTAGAGAGAAAGTATAAACTTTATGGCATTTCCAGTAAGCTAATAATAATTTATGTTAAAATAATGCTTACAGTGTAAAGTTTGCAGTAACAGCTATAGTTCCTCCAAACCAATACCTAAGGAATTATTTATTCCTCTATTCTAATTTATGAGTTTGATGAGCTTTATGAATGGAACAAAAATGTTATTTTCATTAGTTGTTGATTGTTTTTAACAGTATCTGCTAAAGCCTTTGGCTTGTTTTTCAAAGGGATTTGAAAATACATCCCCATGAGATTCAAGCTTGGTTAATTACATTTTGAAATAACCCAGACATACGCACTGTTTTCTTAACGTTCATTTTTATTGTGATATTCCAGGATAAAAAACAAAATAGCATAGATTGTATTTGCCCCTCTTTTCTTCCCTGCAGACATATGCACATCTGGAGCATTTATAAAAAATGTTACAATTTGAAGTTAAGAGATTGTGTCTAATGTTAATAACTGGAAATCTTTGTAGTGGTTTTTGGCCTGCAGTTTGTTATGCAACCTTATGATATTTGTACTAAATAGACAATAACATGTAGCAAAATCATTGTTACGGATCATCCTGCTTACCTTTCAATTTGGTTTCCTGGAGATATATTTTTTACTAAATTAAGAGACTGAAAATGACACCATTGATCTTCTGCAGTTTGAATCCATTGTTCAGTAAAATGCAATTTGCAAAGTAAGTTAGAACCACAATAAAGGGATTTTCCAGGTCCACTTTTTTTGAGAATTCTGAAAGGAGTGGAGCATTCGTAGTGCAGTTCCACAGGCTGTGAATGCCACTCTTTGAAGTGTTTGAGTCTTCAGAATCCCTTCGTAGCCTCTGGGTATATAACATGTTTTATAGTTCCAAGAATTTGGTGCTGCATGGCTGACTGGTTCAGAATGGGGGTCTTCATCAGTCTCTTCTCCTTACACCCCTCTTTAGCCATGTATCCAGAATGCTGGTTTCTATGAGAACGTTGCAGGAATGTTCTCATTATTGTGTAGGGCTGTCATTTTGCTTTCATTTTCACCAAGGCAATAACAAGGACTAGCAGCAAATATATGATTTATTATTGTGTCTGAGACAAGAATATAGGCCTTTTCTTTGCACTCTCTTGGGAGAAAGAAAAATAGTATGAGCACTTCTGAAATGACTGAGAGGCAGAGACAGAAGTACACTGAGAAGTGATTCTCAGCTGATCCAAAGAAAATACCTCCAGCTCTATGAGAAATAATTGCAGAGAGAAGAGGTTAGTCCTTCTCCAGTACTGCTCTCTGCTTGCTTTACGGCCATAATTATTTCAATGTGTTTGTGTTGGTCATTGAAATGATTTCTTCTGGTAACACTAGTGCCAGGTAGTTTCCCCACATCCTCTTCCCTAGCTTTTTTGAGGCACAGTTGTGTTTTAAAATCAGAACTAGACATGCAAAACCATCTCCAAGGATACCAGGGTTATATATTTAATTCACAACAGCCAATTTTAAATGTCAGTCATACTGAACTGAGTAGCATTATTTAACTGTATAGATTTATAATGCTTGTGAAAGCCAATCAATGAAGAATTATCTTTGACCTAAATGCATCTGCATTTTGCTTTCTCACCAGTAAGTTTTCCACTGGCTTCTCTCTTTTATTGCATTGAAGATTATGCCTAGCAGTTAATGTAATCAGGATACTTTAAACCTTTTTCTCATTTTATCTTGATAATGTCTATAATTTCTATAATAGCATCCTGCTTTTCAAATGTAGCTGTCAGTGTATTTCACGGTGTCAAATATTAGATGTCATTAGATGTCATTATTTTAAATGATAAATCCTGTGCAGGTTTCTTACATAACAGATAAGCATTTTCAATAAAGGACAAGAATGCATCTCTTTTTCAAGACAGGTTTTGTCCTGGGGACCCACATTATAAAGCTAGTATACGGTATAAAGGGGCACACAGGTAGGTTGTCCCGCAAAACCTCAGAACTTTCAAGCCACTTTTCTGTTAAACTGTAACACAACAGAAGTGAATCCATGCTTTAAACCAAATGGACTGTGCTATTTATTGCACAACTAGATATTAAGCCACACAATCTCTTTCTGGTTACATTTCCTAATTAAATAATGCAGCTTTGCAAAATACTTGCAGCCACAACCCAAGTTGGCTGAGTTTTGCTTTGGTTTGTGTTGTTTTTTTTTTTTTTAAACAGGCACAAAATTCAAAAGCAGATTTCTTGAAATGTGAGAAGTCTTTTGAGTAATCCGTGAGTAATTCATTATCCTGCATCAAACTCTAGCAAAAGAACTTTTAAATATGGGAAAGTATTGGTATTATGAATTTGACCAGCTATTCAGAGAATCTCTAGTAAAGTGATAAAAAAAACAGTCTCTGGCAGTAGATGTTAAAGTTCTATTTGACCGGTGTTCTGCAGGTGAGACAGCTGTTTTTTAAACCAGTCACTTAAATTCAGAAAAATGTAAACCAGTGAATGAATAGAATCAACCTTGTATTTAATATTAAATAATTTAAAAGGAAATCTGTTAGTTGTTTATAGGAAAAAGACGTAGTTATGGAATTATGGAATGCAAGTTTAGGCACAAATATTAAAGGCAAAGATTGAGCAAATACCTAAAAAGCTATCTCTACTATCTATAGAGTTTTTGTTAGATCTACCATTCCAGTTTTTACATTTAAACCCAGATTTTTTAAGTGCAAGCCATCGGTTCCTCCTGTCAAAGTATATGACTTACAGTAAGCATTTGTGTGAGTATCAGCAAAATAAAACTTTCACAAGTCAGTAGTTTTAATAATCGTATGCTTGCAAAAGGTGCAATAGCTTGAAGTATGTTCCTTTTACAAGCCAAAGTGCTGTTCTGGAGGGGAAATGCTTCTTTAAAATCAACCATATCTGATCAAACCCCACCCAGTCTAGCCCTGTGAAGACGCTGTAGAGCTATCTCCAAAAAAGATATATTTAATTAAAAAGATGCCCTGCTAGGCAAAATGATCTCCTAACCCTGCAGGATCAGAACAATGAGTGACAGGAAAGAAGGAACTCTATTTTGATGTGAGGGACTTCTATGCAGAGGAAGGAAAAATCTCATCAGGAGACCTTCCATCTACTTCAGGATGTACTGAAATTGAAAGGATTACATGTTCCAAGGACACAATTCTACATACTTTTAACTGGGCTGTGTGAAGTGATTACTTTTCTTCATATTACTAGGCTGACAATAGATGTCTATAAATCAGTTAGTCTAAGAGAGTACTAGAAATTCCAGTTGCGATCACCTTCTGATTTAATATCCTAACCATCATCCTGTACTGAATTCTGGTCTAAGTCTCCTATACTTTCCTTGCTGCTCTGTTCCATTTTGTACATCAGTAACTAATCACTGAGTGTGAATAGACAGTGATTTAGGACTGCCATTGTAGTGCCTAATACTCCTTTGGAAATAGAACATTGTGGCCTGCTCCCTCACTTCCCTGTGTAATTTGTGAAATCAGCACTGTTTTATTGCTGATAAGTGATTCAAAACTAAGTTGTTCTGAAAGGATGAAAACCTTTCCCTTGGACTTTGTGGATATGTTTTATTCAAACCCTGAATAAGTTTTTCAATATACAGTGAATAGATTTATTAATGTAATGTTCCTTGTAGTTTGCCTACAAAACTGAGAGCTAAAACTCATAGAGAGCAATTTACTGGTAGAACCAGAGCAACTATAAACAAGGACAGGGAGAACACAAGTTTTTGTATATGAGAATTATTTGTTTAATCTACTCAGCGCAAACCTTTTCTATTTTCGAAGTTGATTTCCTTTTCTATTGCACACTTCAGACTGGAAATTCTGTAACAACCTTGTAATTAAAAACAACCTGAATTGGCATGGAGACTAAAAAAATAAAAGTGCTTTCCATAGACCAAATAAGGAATAAGCCAGACTGGGAATGTCAAGGTACCATTTCTGGAAATTTTATATATGTAAACATAGTTATATGTACTTCTAAGTGTCAGCCTGATATTCTTTTAAAGTAACCTAGAAAAGAACAAATATCATTATAAGCTGTTTGGTTGGCTTTTGTTTGTCTGTGAGATGATTTACAATTTGACAAATGTTTTCCTTCCTTTTACTTTAGGCAAAGCACAGAATTTAGGTTTAGGATTGTTAGATCTGAAGGTTGTGTTACTGTGCTGTGGGGACAGCTTGAATGAACAGCTGTCTGTTGTTCTGAATCTTCCATTTGCTGAGGCAGAACAGAGACAGAATATCTGTCTCTTTCTGCTTGAACCCTCTAGGCTGTGGTCAGCCAGATGGTCTGGGCCCAGAGAAGTTCAGCAGTGGAACCGCATATAATATTTGGGATGACCAGCATTGCCTATGTCCTGTTGCATGATCTTGTGTCATGTCTTCACATTAAGTCTCCAGAGTAGACATCCACGCATCCGTGGCCTGAGCTGTATCAGCAAAAGTATAACCAGCATATTAAGGGATGTGATTATTCTCTACTCAGTCACTTGTTAGGCCACATGTGGAACACTGTGTCCAGCTTTGGTCTCCTCACTTTGAGACACTGAAAAAGTGGGAAGAATCTAGCAGGGAACTACCAAGATGATTAGACAATTCTAGAACTTGAAAAATGAAGATTGAAGACAATTAGTTTGTTCAGTCTAGAGAAAAGAATGCTCAGGGGGAATCTAATCACAATCTTGCAATACTGGAAGGTATTCATAGACAAGATGGAGATTCTTTCATCAGTCTTCATCATGAGAACAATTAGACTTTGGAACAGGTTACCTAGAGAACTGGTGAAATGTCTCTCACAGGAAATATTTAAGGCTTAGCTGCACAGAGCCCTGGCTAACCTAATCTAAAGCTATATTTTCAAAAGAAGGTTGAACCAGATGACTTCCAAATGTCCCTCCCACTCTAGGCTTTTCTATGGTTCTATGCTCAGGAAAGTAACTGTCTCAATGTAGTACCTAGTCAGTGGCTAATCAGATGGGATGGCCAAGTTGACTATGGGCTAAAGCGATCAAGTCTCCAAGGTCATCCTTCACATGTTTTTTCTTCAAATAGTGCAGGGGGTGCCTTTGCTATCTGCAGGTTCATGCATTTTTGAGGTTATTTATGTTATCCACAGTGCCCCTCCCAGGCCTGACCCTATGGCTACCGCTTTATTGTCCTGCAGCCTTAGTGAGCTACCGACACGGATTTAAGAAAAATGTCAGACTTCACCAAAAGGGCTCATGATGCCTTTTTCTTCTATAACTCCAATGAACTGAATGGGAACACATGAACCTTTTTTCTAAGAAACACCAGGGTTGCTTGCAATGTTTAGATGTCTCACTGCTTTGTACGAGAGGCAGCATACCCCTTCCTCTGGTGGGATGTATTTCACAAGCTGAAACCTCCTAAACCTATGACTGTTTACTTTTATTATTTCTTATGTCTTGCTGAGATTTATGAGCTGCCTTAGAGATAAAAACCATTCTCCAATTAATTTTACAAAAATGATGCATCCCAAAATAATCAACATTAAAAAATTTCACTCTTTTTTTTTTTTTAGTAAGATTAAATGTTTTACTGTGTCTTGCATAAAGTCTCAGAGATTGTATCTTCAAGGCTAAATGGTGAGGAGCATATGGAATTTTTCTCTTTTTTGAAAATTTCAGTTATTTCTTCTTAAATTATTCAGATAATAGTCATACAACAACATGGACAAATATTTCTCTTCAGAAAGTGTTTCATAGGCAACTGCAATCAAACTACTGCAAGAGGTTCTTACACACTGAAGTGTAGATTATCACTAGAATTACTGCAAATGACAGTTGTGTTTAAAATTTTTAATGTTAAAAACTTAATTTGGCTTTTTTTTTTTAGTCAAAATTTAGATATCAAATACCAGAAATAGAAAAGAATCCTGAAAAAATGTTGTAATTTCTTTTATCCCATGGAAATTGTGACTGGGGGCTAATACTGTGAAGTAAACATTCAGAGGCTCCTATTCAGCTTGTTCCATCAGATTGAGGCTCACCTTATCCAGGAAAGTATTTTATAGTCTTATCTTAACGAAAATGCTAGGCCTACATCCAGTGGTTATGGCTTGAATCTCTTGGTATAGCCTTCCACTTTGTATTCTAGGGGAACTATTTTATAAATAAATCGCGTGTTTGTAGAGGTTGTGATTTGAAAGCTGGGCAGTTTAGTGGTACAAATGCACCTGCGTATTTTACATATACCAAATCTATGCATGCTCAGATATAGGAGATAGACAATGTGAAAAAGTTGTGGCTTACAGAAATAAAAATGCATTTTCTTCTGTGTATAATTTTAGTGGCTGGCTGTGACATGGAAAACCTGCAAACTGAATATTTACCAGATTTTTCTTTCAGTGATGTATAAATACTTAAGTAAAATACCTTTTTTTAATATAAGATGATCAGTGATTTACAGAGCAAGATAAGAATAATAGAGGCATCTAAATGCTAGAATAGTTACTGCATTTATTGATTCCATTTTTCCAACTTAGAGCAATCAAAAGACATTATGAATTATGTAGACTGACTGCATTCAGAAGAGCACCTTGATTGCACTAGTGTTCATACAACTTAAACTTACCTGAGAAAGGCAGACAGCTGAACTCCCTATAAACATGGAATATTTTCTTTATTGTCCCCTGAGTATTTTAATAGTGTCTCAAGAAAAATGTGAAACATAGCAAGTAGAAAGATAGCAACAGAAAACACGATTAGTAGAGAAATGCCTAATAAATCATCAAGCTGGCCATCAGCAAAATTTATGGCTGAAATGAACAAAATTAAAAATGTATCAAATTTTTCACTCTCATAGTAATGCACTGCCAATTAAATGAGTACACCATGATGTATCTTTGGGATGTATTGCAACGGTAGGGGAGAAACACGGAAACAAGCATGAATGAGTGGGAAGAGAAGTAAATAATACAAATTTGAGGAAAAGAATAATCCTATATATTATTTTATATTCTTGCAAAGGAGCAAAAATTATATTTGTACTGAATTCCTTGCCAAGTGGTCTGGGTAATTCTCATTCTTGCCATCTGATCTATCGTGTTTTGCGTTCGAATCAGAATCAGTGCCTTATGAAAAATAAGAAAAAGCGTTTCTTGGTTCATAAAGTATTGTATGTTAACTCTGGTGAAATTGTTAACTCATAGCTGGTTTAACTGAAAATGATATAATTTACGAAATACTTAATAAGATTCCTCATTAGAAAGGAATGTATTTTCACAAGTATCGTAAATGTCTGTTAGTCAACCTGACCACAGTTCTGGTGTGGTAAGACAGACCTGCATAAAGTAAGCAGAAGCAGCTTTGTTTCAGAAAACTGGGGGTTTCATTATATGATTGTCTTGCTTAAAACCTGTCTTAGGGTCATATTGTTGCTGACAACAATCTCGCGTTTCTAGTATCTCCCCATGGATGGCCTATTTTCAGTTCAATTAGTTCCTTATCTCCTTTCTAATCCTCTCTTCCCCATTTCTGTTTTGCGTTTGTTTTCCTCTGTGTGTTTTATCTGTGCAACTTCTGGCTTTTCTTTAAAGTTTACGTTTTTCTTCTCACTATTATTACAAAATGTTTGAGGGATCATTGCTCATGTGAACCTCTGTAATAATTTCTGAATCTGCTGGCAGTTTGTACAGTCTGTAACAAACTAGTTCTTTGTCTCGTTTTTCCTTACTTCTGCCCTTTGAAAGTAAGCCTTACTTATAATTAATTTTATTTTTATAACAGTAAAGCTATTCTCAACCGGCTGACTTCTGCAGATAAATTGTTAATTCCTTACTTTATGATAATTACATTAAAAGTAAGAAATTAACTTGACATCTGAAGATATAGCCATAAGAAATGGATAGATTCTCATTTGAGTAGCGATAAAGAGAAAGCAGTGAGCTGGTTTCCCATGTGAAGGAAAAAGAATTTTAATACTTATTGACATATGCCTTCCTACACCTAACAGCTTGTACACATTTGTAAAATCTTTCAAAACAACAATTGCCACAGAAGGAAATGGCCAGTTTGCAGACAATACCTTCTGTGACCTCGATATCCAAATCCTAATCCAGAAAACAAATGTTTCTTTACTACTTGGATGTTCTCAGCAGAGTCATAGTAATTTACCAAGAACCTATGCTGAGGGCTAATATGCTTTGGGGAAGAAATATTCTATTTCAGAAATCTGAGACATGTTCTGCAGACAAAATTAATGATTATAAAACATTCTTATAATTACTCACGCAGAACTTGATTGATGCAGTATGTCCTGAAAGTTCCCATCATATTATTCATAATTATCGTCTTTCTAAGAGCAATGAGATGTTTTGACTATACAGTTTTCCTTCTGGGAAGAGATATTTTGTGTGTTGCAACATTTTTTATGAAAAGATTCTTTATGCACTTAACGGTAACACAAAAGGATAATTGTGGTTTAGAATCACTGAAGTATGCAATCCGGATGGGCTGCTTTGCTTATTAGAGTTGTCTACTCTACAGCGAAATGCATGTTGAAGTGCAAGGAGGTTCTAATATACATTTCAGTGTATTTACATAGTGTTATTCATCCCAGCAGAGGTGTATTGATCTGTTCACAACTCTACAGTTTTAATATTGCATTATGAAGTATTGGAAAACAGAGATGGATGTTACATCTTATCCTAGAGATGTACGGATTAGTATGGAGTCCTATCCCCTTCTTTCATCAGCATTTTCTCTTTTGCTCTTAGATTTTTTAAAAATTCACATGGCTTTGGCAATGGTTAGAGGGATCCTAGTTTGATCAACATGTTGCATTTTCTAGATTTGCTCAACTTTAGAAACTTTTCTGCCTTTTTTTTTTTTTTCCTAGAGATAAAACGTAAGCCTGGAATGAAAATATCACCTCTTTTTTTGCAGAGTCTGAGGCTGAAGGGAGACTAAACATGGCTTTGGCTATGAACATACTGTATAGTGCACTAAAAGAACAATGTCTGGCTAACCAAATGTGACTGATGTTTCCTTTGATATTATAATGTCAGTCTTCTCTGTGTCATCATTTATCTTCTGTTGATGAAGGAATTGTTAATACTGTTGTAGCAGACCCCTGCTTCTCATACCTAGCACTACAAAATTTCTATGGTTACTGGGGTCTAGTTTTGTTTTCTTTTATAGAAACGTTTCAGAATGGCTACCGTTATCCCTTTCAAAATAACAGTGTATTTTTTGAATGACTCCCAGTTTTCTCATTCTAGGGTATATTTCTTCACTCCCAATAATTTAGTACCCGAGTGCTGCAATAGCTTTAGCGAATGTTAGTTGCAGTTGCACTTTTGTGAAGTATAGAGTGCTAGTCCCATGTTTGATAGAGAACTAGACTATAAAGGATCTATTTACTTTACACAGCACAGAGCAATACTGAGATCCCCAGATAGCTCTGCTAACTTGTCTTCTGGAAACGTGCAGCATAAAGCCATTAGAAATACTAGCTGGAGTCCTGGAAAATGATAAATTTGTGTTGTTATAGGACCACAATAGGGCTAATTAGCACTGTTTCTCAAATTAAGATACCTGTTATACCTCTAAGTTTGGAGTCAGAATGCCTCTGCACAGTGCTGTCATGAAAGCATGAGCAGTGATAGTCCTAGTGGCTGTGATTCCGTGAAAGATCAAGAACTAGAGGGTGTGAACTTTGCTTTGGTATGGATTTGGAATATGGAGGAGGAGAACATGTTGACTAAGAGCACAGAAGCACTCCAAAATAAAAAATTAGCTTTTTAGACATAACTTGAGTGATTTGACCAAGTTACTCCAAGAATCCATGGAGTTCAGTTCCCTCTCTTCTGTTTGTGCCTAAGGACACACATACTAGAACATCGTGTTTGGTATGTTTTCTTTGTTCACCATGCGGTGAGCAAAGTATACTACTAATCATATTACTGTGTGGTTCTTTGGGCTTTTGTGGTTTCCTAGTATTAACAGGATTGTCTGAAAAAGGAAACAATGCCAGGATTTTCAAGAATTCCAGCTTGGACACAGGGGAGTTGGATGGAACATTTCCTCTGTTGTGTGTCATAGAGTTTCATGGTCAGCTTTGATGATTTCATGTTCAGGCTCCACATCTGCCTTTCACAGTAGTGAAGCAATACTTCAATTCAGATTCCAACTACAGTGTGAAAAAATTAACATCTTTCCAAAATTATAGGAGTGTAGAAAAATAGGGTTGAAAGGGGCCTCAAGAAATCATTTAGGCTATCCCCCTGACAAAATCTGTTTGTTCCATAATCTCTGACAGCCGTAGAAATTATTGGCTAATAGTGAACTGAGGAAACAAACTGAGTCATACATAAAATCTGATTTACATTCTAGGTGAAATTTGCTCTTATGCAGAAGCCAACATAAAACATCCCATTTTCTCTCTTGAACTTGCATTAAGATTTAGGCTGATTTAGGCTGATCATAAAGATCGTTTATGATCTTTGTGAGTGGACAGCTGGTTGCCAGAAAAGTTTGATCCAGAGAGGGATAAAAATTTAGTGTGAATGAGCCTTTTATTTTTCAGCCCACAGCATGATGTGCTTGACTTAGTATTTTTCTTCTAATGAATTAAACTTACTTTACCTCATAAATCATGTATTTCCACATTGCTGTCAGTATAGTGAGTCAAATTGAGGTAAATGACTAGCCTGTAGCTGGCCATAGTATGGAGAGCTGCAATTCATAGCTGCTCAGGATCTTGGATTTCGAAGTAAATATACCAATACCTTAAATTTTCCTATTTTCATCTAATAAGTATACTCTAGAAGAGCTAAGAACAGATGATTCTAGAATGTCTAGGCTGCAAATGAACTCAAACTGTATTTAGAAAGATTAGGTATTGCTTATTTTTATGCCTATGCTTTATTATTTTAAGGGCTATATCTGAAGATTGTAGGTATAATAATTTTGAAATAATAATAATAATCGAACATACTTCAACTTCAAAGAGCAATCATAATTTAATAATCAAAAAGGTAGTGATAAGCATCCTAGAGGGACAGGAATAAAGGCTAATGTGAATTATTATAATATCATTCACTCCTGTACATTTGACAATTTCCTACTAGCAACAAGTTTTCAACATCATCTCTGGCGGCCTTCATGTAACAGGAACATGCACTGATGGTAATTGTTCTCCTTCACCACTAACATGCATTTACATTTATACTGGAGATAAAAGATAAGTTTTGGGGGAGAAAGTACGGTAACTATACTGGCAAATGAAGAAACAATGTTTTTCTTTTCTTGAAGTGTACACAAAAACATTCCCATGCTTACCATTTTCAGCACTGAAGTTTTCCTTTAAAGTTGGGACTGAAAACTAAAATTCATGTATTCAAAGCCATACCAGGCTTGGAGTATACAACATACCAAATTTTATAGTAGTGTAGACAGATCCTAATAAGATTTTTAATAATTACATTATATTCTTTAGAGGCAGAAAAGACCTTCTACCTAAAGAGTTGAAAGTTTGAGAAAGAACATAAATTTTTTTCATAACACCTTACAGAGCTCCATAAACTGGACTTTTAATATAAAACTCCTTCTTCATGTAGTCCTCACAAATACTGAAATGCAACTGCCACAGTGGAGTGTTGAAAAGTTGTATGAAAACATGATTTTTTTTTTTGTCTTGAATAATCACAGTATCTTGCTCTATAGAACAGCCAACATTCAACACCATAGAGCTAGTTTTTGTAGGGATTATAACATTAAAAATATTAGAATATACAGATTGTTATGATTTATACAATTCTTTATTAGCTTTGTGAACATAAAACAACGTTACATACTTTTTTCCAAAATTGATGTGCAGGTAGAAACAGTAGAAGCCAATGCATTGCTCTTGTATCACGGGCCAGGGTGGGTGAGACATTATGTTTGCTGTCAGAACTGAAGCTGGCTGCTTCATGTGTTATAATTTCGTGAAATAAATTTTAGCATGATTTGTAGCAGAGACCTGTGGACTCCAGTGAATTCACACTTTGGTATAACAATCTGTTTTCCTCAAATACTTATAAACTTTATTTTGTTCTTTTGGCAGCCATCTGGATGGAAACCACTATAAACTCCAAACATTTTGATGTGTTGCTGAGTGTAAACACAAGTACATCATTTCTATTCAGGTTGTTTGAAGCTGACAAAAGCAGGAGCAAGAATCAACATGTTCACTCATTTCTAGAAATGTTTTTTGGGTTTTTTTCTCACATTTCTAGGGTCTGTAAGATCACATATCCGTTATTACGGGGTATCCAGTTGCCTGGACTTGTTATTTTAGGTTACCTATGTAACAAATAATGTAAAATGCAATATCCTATCTTAGACATGTTAACCACCTGCTGGTCTTGGGAATAGTTATGTTGCAAGTTCCCCAAATCCATTTGTTATTTTAATGCTATAGGTATGGTGAGCGAAGGTTTCCCTAAAGGGAGATCACAAGGATAATTATGGTTTAATATGAAATAGATGGAAAGCAGCTGTGGCAGATGGAAGTAAATTAGTGTTATTATTTTTAACGAATATGTACACAGTAAAGCCTCCTTTAATATGCTTGGAAAAATGCAGGCAAGAGCTTCTCAATTTCTTTGTGGCACATGGTTACCTCAAGGGTAAAGGAACAAGTACAGGAACTGTAACACCTGTTGCATTTTATAAGCTCAGTAGAGGGCTGGAAAGAAAAGCTGTCTAGGGTTTCAAGCAGTCATTTCAGCATGGATTTTTATGAAGAATTACATATAAATTATGACTGTACCTGGCAGCTGATAAGAAAAAAAGAGCTGCCAATGTGAAAGCATTACCCCTTAGTTGTATAATTCTTCTAAAATATGTTGAAAGGTTTCACACCCTATATGCTTTGCCCTTTTAAGCCTTATGTCTTATTATTTGTTGAAGCTACTGCGTTATAACAAAGTAACTATTGAGTTTCCTGACACTTTGATCTCTGGTCTCCAAAATATGAGACTGCATACTTTTCCTGTGACATAAAGAGTGGGAGCTATAAATACGCGAAAGCTAACATTATGGTGAGGGCTTGTAAGGTATTGCTATTATGTGAATTTAGGCAGTTACAAAACTGTTTGAGAAAATCTGTTTGGTAGGGGTTTTTTAAAAACAATAGGGTCAGTGAAAAGCTGACACTAATTCCTTTTCCTTGTTCACTTCCCTGAATTGCGAGATTAGACCTGTATCCCCAAATCATTCATCTCTGGAACATTAGTGTCACATGTGAAATCCCTACTTAGGTAACCATATTATTCCATTTCTGGATTTGTCCAATTGACAATCTCTAGAAGTAGAACCTTCCTCTGGGATCTTCAGGGGGAGTCAAAATAGAAAATAGAAAATCTGATGGGTTTTTTTATGTAAAAGGCCTGTTGCTGAAACAGTTAAGTGTGTTGGGTTAATGTATGATAAAGTACACTTTGACACTGAAAATGCTGGGAAATGATCGGCAGCAGGGATATTGCTTTCCTGTAATGAAAAGAGCACACATGCAAGGATTCATTTACAGATTAATGTGCCAAATCTCTGCTGATTAAATATTTCCTCACTAAACCTTTTACCCATCTGTTTCTCTGGAAGCCTTTAAATATTACCAGCTTAAAATATTCTCTATTTTATCTGCCTTTACGTCCAAATTGTTAGTGCAAAGAAATACAGAATACAATCAGTGCAGTAAGAAATGACTTAATCAAAATTTCTTATGGCACTTTGACATATATTGAGATTTAAAATACAATGGAATTCCTTCCATTCCTTTTACAGAACCTGGACATTAATGCAGGTTTCTTAAACTCATATTTAGCTTCAGGGAATGAAGATCTAACTACTCCAGGTGGAATAAAGTCAGTATAAAAAATTAAAATTTTTCTCGGTGTCTTAAGATTATAGTATTGAATTGACAATTATTTTTGGTGAAAGCTGGCAACCAAGATGTTTGGCTTTAAGTTGTATTCTATCACTATTTTTGTTCTTATCTTTGTACATCACTTAAATTTACAAAGGGTGGTACTGATGTCACAAAAGAATGCAAGAAAAATACCTATAATGTGGTATTTATTAAATTCATATATTAAAACTAAATATAGACATCTGAGAACTTTTAAGTAACTCAAATAGACTTCAAAGGAAGTTTGAATAGAATTCAAATGTCTGAGCCACATGCAAGAGAACTGATTTTTTTTTTTTTTGTCATGAACTTTCCAAAATAAACTTAACAAATGTTCAAAAATCATTGTGTTAGAGACAGAAGCATTGACTGTAGTGTTACACTGTTGAGGTCAGGAGGGGTTGGCTGTTCATTTTCTCAACAACAGTGAGCAGTTTTCTTTATTTTCTGATATGGTTCTTACAATTTAGGTTTTAAGTTTTGCATTTTCTCCTGAACACATCAAAATCATTTAGCTTGGCCTCTCAATACCACTTTTTCCCCCAACAGATTTATCACTGCTGGACAGAGGGGTGTCTTCCTGCTCTTCCCCTCCTCTCCCCTCCTTTGACAGAGAGAAGGTGTAGTCCTCAGATACGAGACTGAAAATGGAAGATACTACCTGGCAACAAGGCGAGGGAGCACTGTGACACACTAAGCCCTGCCTAACATAAGAATTTTATAGTTTTCCCAAGGTAGTGCAGAGATCTTGCACTGTTGCCATTGAACTCTGTGTGGGGTGGGACCAGAAACTTCTATTCTGCTGTCAACCCCAAAGCCGTCCCTCCCACTCAGATGTTTTCCTTCTGTCTGAATATTAACCCCCACAGCAAATCGCCTACTGGGAAGAGCACTAATCACTGTTGGAGGAGGAAATGGGGAATGGCTGGGCTAGGCAGAAAGAGAGGAAAAGTGCCTGTATCTGTGAGCTGGTAAGGAGAGAAAAAATTTGAGCTAAATGCTTGGGACGAGATGCCAAAGCTCTTGTTCAAGTGTTCAGATCTGAACAAACTTATGAACAGATAAAGATATAAGATTTTTCCAGAAATTTGTGTTGTATGTGTGTGCACTGGTATAAATAGAAATATTCTAAAATGGTATTATTTGGCAAGCTGATATAATTATTTTACATATTTTTCAAAATAAAGATTGGAGAGTTTCAGTGAGTTCTCCATACATTATCAAAACTCGACAAATTTGTTCCCCTACATTCCCTTCCCCTTCAAATTTTGCAAAAGTAAAAATGAACCCTTGGAAAAACTTAAATGTGTGATTTTGCCCATCTTCCATTAGAAAGCAAGTATTCCTTTTTAAGAAAGAAAGGTCTCTAGAGGTAAATTCTTAAAGCTCAGCCCATAACTTTTCATTTAAAGGTGCAGCCGTCATTACTTTTCTGTCTAGATGACTATATTTCCATAAATAGCAACATTGGTGCTATTTTGGCTAATATTTCTCATAAGATTCTTGAGGATACAGCAGTAGGGAGTGTTGTTGCATAGTGGTGAAAAGATGAGGAACAGCTCCGAAACAGTAAATTAATCTTGCTTTTTAGGAAGATGAACCTTTGAGTATTGAACTTTCACATTCAAGTAGTACTGTTTGTGTGAACATATGCTAACCCTGAGAGATGTAATTAAAAACTTACAGTTCCTCAGCCTTTTTTTGTTTTGGAAAAAGAACAATATGCAAACCTTTCCTGTGTAATTTGAGACAACGGTTTTCATTTCTAGCCAAATTAAAACTGGGCTAAGAATTGATGTTTTCTTATTACCTCTATTTCTTCATATTTTGTTTGCTTGCATGACAATGTGTGCCAGTATGTTTTTGCTAGGCTTTTTGTGGAACACCAATAATGTGCATAAACTGAAAAGCAGTAAAGACTAAAAAGGTCATAAAAGCACAGTGCTGCAGTACCTCTCTGACTCTACTATCCTGTTACTTTATGGTTACCCAGCATTTTTAATAGTGGGGTTCTAAGATGAGGATATAATTGTGAGAAGTTGTGCAGATAGTAATTTCTCCAGTCTCTGAGTTTAAATACCTTTTATGTAGGCACTTAAAGGAGAAAAATGGGATCTTTTGCATTCTGATAATTTTAGGAAATTTTGTGTCACCACTTCAGGTCTTAAATGATAGTAGCCCTCTCTGAAAATCTAATTCAAGACAGCAAGGCCATGATATAGAGAATAGCTATCAATCAAAGCATGTAAAACACAAGGGCTTCTAACTTAGCTTTTTGTATCTTTTTCCTTTTACTTCATCTGATGTGATGTTAGATGTGACTGATGTTGCATTGCTTACAAAGGTGAACAGTGTAAGAGTTAAACACTCACGTTTCTCTTCCCTGCTGGTTTTAGCCTTTCCCACAATGGTTGTTATTTTCATTAACTATAGCATTGAAGTGTTAAACAGTTTTAAATCTACCACCTGTCATTCTTATTTTTTTCTTCTACATTGTATACATAATTTCTTTTTTCTTGATACAAACATTGTCAGTCTTTTGGGTTATGTTTCTCCTTGTGTAAAATAAAGCTGGTAAAACCCTGAGATTGTATTCTTGTGCAAAACAAGACAAAAGCACACCCGCAGGACGACAACAAACACACCATATTTTACCAGTGGCATAAACTTCCATGTTAAGAAACTGATTTATCAACCCTTTAAGGTTCTCTAAAAAAAGGCCGTTTGGAAGCTTTTAGTAATTCAGTGCACAGCACTTGATACAATTCTGTCAGTCCTTTTATCTGCATAAAGTTTTATGACTATAAGAGTGAGACAAAAGGGAATTTAGTCCTGCAGTTCTAAGTTCCTTTGCTATTGTTGGCTCCCAGCCAGAGCAGCATGGAGTAAACATGAAGGATTTCTCTCCTTATCCCTGACATTTGATAATAGTGGTTCCAACTGATTTTTGCAGCTAGTAAGCAATTCGACGACCCACTGAAATTCCTAAACATCTATGCAGCGGCCTATGTTACTCTGAATAGAGCAGCAGTATGGATTTACTTAGACTTACTGTGTTGGAGAGGGTGATTACTGCCTGTTAATTTTACTTTGACCTTATCTAAACATTTTAAAAGGTCAAAATAAAACAACAAAGTCTATTACAGTAAAGCAAATCTATTTCATGTTGCTACCTCATGCATAAACCTTTTTGTTAGTGTATCACAAAAATTATTTTGTCCTACCAAAAAAATCTAGATAGCTTTATGCTTTTCAGCTTTTGTTTGGTATTTTTAGAGCCTAACCATCACCTGAAAATGTGAGAGAAAATGAATCTAATAATGAGCTGTGCAACTCTGTCATGAGTCAATGCCAGTAAAGTTTTTAATATATTTGCTTAGCAGTTCAGTCTTGATCCCAGAGCTGTAATCTTCAAAAGGATCTACAACAGTTTCTTTGCCTGCTTGGGGCCCTAACTATAGATTTGAAAGCAATGAACTTTTTGTCTGTCTCTCTAGATGGATGGTACTTAATTATAGAGTATCTAAAGTATGTCAACATCATAAAAAGTACCCTAAAATATCACTGGTGATCTATTAGATTATTTTATTCTAGATTTTTGAGAATGTATGGTGTCCGAAGATAATTTTTATGTAGATTTCCCAGAATGTGTATCCTCCTCTTTTCTAGTCATTCGTTATTGGAATTAAGTGGAATTAATATATGTATTTAAAATGCTTTTCCTAAACCAGCATTTTGGATTGTGACAGAGACATCTTTGAATATGAGCATTTGTGTGTTTCTTGTCATCTGGAAAACACCTTAACTGAAATAGGACTGTAAACGTTATACTGAAGAACCTTTATTATTTGTTCAACCATTCATTTGTATGACAGAATCTAGCAGAGTGCACCCCCCCATGGCCTTTTGTGGAGAAATCTTTTGGCTGCTGCAGCATCCTGTGAAAGTTCTTTCCCTATTCAGGCTAACTAAGAAACACCTGTGGCTCGTTACACTGGGAAAGTTGCCTTGAAACAGGTGCTGTAGCATTCAGCCAATCACTCTGGGAGATGGATGGTCAAGTGACCAATAGCCTTGACCCATCTAGTAAACCATGTGACTCCTGACTATTTAAGGTGGAGTGTTTACTCCTAAGGGTGAGGCATTTCCTCTTGAGCGTTGGAGGAGTGTGGGCCTTCCTTAGAGTAGAGCCTGAAGCCTTTGCATTAGAACATTGGTCTGCTTGGATCTGCCTGAAGCCTTCCTGCTGTAACAGCCTTTTGTCACACTCTTCTCAGAAGAGCTAAGTGTTACATCCCAGATATTTTGTCTCTAGGGTTTAATTAGTCCTGATTTGCTAATCAAATTGATTCCCAGAAAGTAAATTTTTTGTGCATGACCAGCTTCTAAGATGCATAGTCCAAGCTGTCATTGAGAAGCTAGTTCTTTACTTCTCCAAGTATCAATGTATCTTTGGCAAAGATGGGATTGCACAGAGCTGATAAACATGTTATCGTGGATTTAATTTGGAGATAATAGTGCAGACAGTTAGAATGACTGTTAGAAAAAAAAAATTTCTAAAGTCTTTCCCTCTTGCTCTTCCCTTAAATTAAGTAGCATCTGCTACTAGGTTTGTATTGTCAGTTCTTCCAAGTTTCATCTTGGGGCTACAATAACAAAGAAAAAGGTGAAACGCATCCAAATATGAATCCTTGACAAAGTCACTCATTATAGCGTGGTGGAGAAACTTCTGTTGCCCCAGAAATTATATTAGATCCTTTTTTCTTTTCTTGTCATTAATAGTCTTATTCAATGAATCTATTTTTTTATCTACACTCACATGAAAACTTGGGAATTTTTGGATGTATGTAGTTCAGTTCTTAAATTACCACTACACAAACTGGGGCCTTGTTTTCGTCCTGTGTGTTTTTGATATCTAGGCAAGTCAGGCTATTAAGCAGACAGGGCCTATCCTGGCTCTTTGTTAATTACCCGATCTTTCATAATTTGTTTTTCATTTTTGAGCATGTGTTGCTCTAGTGTAAACCCTGCCTGTTTTCATACAGGACTTCAAAGAGTCAAACTAAAAAATCAGAGAACTTAGCAGAAGACAGTGTATATATATTAATATATAATTAATATATATATTAATCTGCTCAACAAATAATATTTTGTATTTTTCATATCTTGTAAGTTGAGATAATTTCCTGAGTTGATATTGCTTCATTCATTGAACCTTGGTTAACCTTCTCTCTTAATTAACTTTGAGAAAGCATGTAAGTGTAAGCGTACAGATTAATTTTTATTTCTGTGTGTACTTTGCTGTCTGCCAGGAGAAACATTTAATTTGCTGTTGACAGGAAGTCCTCTTTGAGGAAAGAATCCCATTCTTTCTGCTGCTATTATGAAGTCCAATGCTTCATTGCTTTCTCAGTCATGTCCAAACAAGGAATCTCTGTGAATTGGAATGAAATAACTACAAACAGGAAATATTTTTGATCACCAGCTTGTATTCTTAACACAAATATAGTAATCTAGACTGAAATGCAAATAGCATTGCTAGAATCTGTAAAATACAGTTTGGAAGAGGCATAAATATCTCTTATACTTCCAAAACAGATAAACCATCTCAGACATATGCACAAGTTTAAATGTATCATAGCTTTCAAAAGCAAATTGCTGTTTGTCAGTAGGTGTCGAATGTCTTTTGACTTCTGGCAAACAGTGTAGTATTGGAGGCTGGCTCGGTGTCAATTTCTACTGTTGGAATCTGCAATAGTTTCCTATAGATAGTAGTCAGTAAAACCCCTGTAATATAAGCCGTTGCCTAATAGAAGGTAAAATCCATTCCTGCCAGTGCCAACTATGACAATTCAGTGATTTGAGTCAGCTCTAAGCTTTGCCTCTGCTCTTAAGGAAGGTTGATGTATCATTCTACATAGCTTCATTTGTTTGGGGCTCCCAGATCTTGTCTCACTGCTTGAACTCTGCTTGTCTGCTTTGTTGTCTCTTGGATGACATCTGCAAAATTTCTTAGGCCAATACTTTCTATAGAAACACAAAATTTTCCATAGTTTTGTAGAATGTTAAGTATTTCAATATGATGGAATTACATAAACGATAAATTTTGGTCAAAAAATGTATCATATGAAAATGAATCCTATGGAAGTATCTGATGGAAAAGAATATTGCCTGAATACTTAATATGGAGACAAGTTAGATGTTATCTAAATAAAATAACTATCACTGAAAAATTGGCTTGTATTGCCTACTTCTAAACAGTAAATATATAATTTAAACAAGCATGTAGAAGTTATGAATATCATCATAATCCAGGAATTGCATATAGAGTCTGAATGTCTGCTTCTAAGATTAACTACAAATTAAGCCTTCTATCATACATCTCTGTCCGTCAGTAAAGAAAATACAATTGAGAAAATGGGCAGGTGAAAATTAAGATATGCTAGACAAGTTAGATGGAAAAGTAAAATGCTTCTTGTAGGAAAAGGGATCTCTGAAATATAAAGCATTCTTGGACACCACAAGAGTAAATTTTGGTTTATGTTTCTGCACCATTTTTTTTTTAAACTGGAGTATTATTATTAGAGGAATAATAGTTAAAATGTGGCTCCTGAGATCTGAAGCCCAGACTACTTCAGGTAATCCTGTAGTTCATGGTAAATAGAATGATGTCCCACTTGAGACAAAAACTTCATTGTCATTCCAGGCTCCTTTAATTTATGAAAAGTAATAGGTAATGTGAATGTAGATTAATGCATTAGCTCACTTCTGTTACATGTTAAAAGTAATCTGTACTGTCCCCAATAAGTATTGAACATCTTCCAAGAGCTGCCATAGTCAAGCCCATCTCCCTTTCAGATGTAGGTGGGTAACCCTTCTGAAGAGCTGTAACCATCTTGCAACCATCTTGCTTATCATAATGCATAATGTAGATACTTTTAATAGACATTCTGAAGGGGTTGTCTAAGCTACTCCTGGAACGGACCTTAACAAGATATAATATATATGGCACAACTATGCTCAAAAATCCCTGTATAGCTGAACATCTAAGCAATAGGTTCATGTTTGACACCTGAATTTTTTAGATTCACATGTTCAAGCTGGACGTCCCCTGAGAAACAAGTTTCCATTAGTATATCCTGCTTTTAGAATTACTGAAAGTTTTTAGCCTTTCCCATAGTACATCACATTTCTGACTCAAAAAAGAACTAGACAGTGAGAGGGTACAGAAAAGCAAAAGTAATATTTAGAAGGTTTTTTGTAAGTCTTTGCTTAATAAAGGCACAGATGACTAGAGCTGAGCAACATCTGTTGTAGCTGCATAAAATAACAAACTAGAAAGGACGGGAAGAAGGATCTAGCATGGTGACAGATCTCTGGCACATGTGCCAGAATAAGCACATGGCCAGCAGTATGTGAACGAGGCCCAATATGTAAGGAACAGAGTTGAAGAGAGCAAAAGGTGGAAAATAACACAGCATGAAAAAGATTTGCCTTCACTAGTCTAGCAGCATAATGGCAGAGCAGTTTGACAACCTTATGCTCTATTCTAGGCCTCCATATAATTCAGTTTGCTCAGGATGTCAGTTTTCCACTTTGAAAATGGGGATAGTATATTCTGACCTTGCTGGGATGTCGTGAGGATAAAGCTTAATGAATTTCAGAAAGCCACTCTGATGCTACTGTGTTGGCAGAACCTCTTGTTAGATATAAAGAGCAGCACTTCTAGACTAACAGTTGAAAAATTATAGATAATGGGATTCATGTAGGCAGCTTTCACAGGAAAAGCATGGGGATTGAATATTTTTTTATTTAATGCAATTAACTAAAACAATACAGAAGCAAAATAAAAATAACTAACAAAAATCCTGAATATTTACCATGTGATAAAATGTAAAAAATATTTTGTAAAATTTGGCAACATCTAAGATTTGAATGAGAGTGAATGCAGGGTGAAAAACTGAGGGAAGTTAGAGACTTATTTTTTCCAAGCCAGTTTGCCTACCCCTAATTACATTGACAAAATTAACCTTGTGTTGAACCTGGATGGATTCTAGACTACCATTTGTTGAATTACATGTAGAACTTAGAATCAGAAAAATCAATATATATTTCATCATAAGATTTTGTAGTTCACTGTAGGACAAGGCCTCTAATCAATTCCCTTTTTTCAGTGTTAATATCCTTTTGGCTTCATATGATAAACGCTAAGCTTATAATGAAGACAGATTATTTTATTTCTTTTACATGAAAGGGAACCAGACAAATGTTTTTAGGATCTGCCCTATGATTTCAAAATAGAATCAATTTCTAAATAAAATAACTCATCACAGCATCTGGCTGTCCATTTCTAAAAATGGTCACTGCATATTTTACCAACTGTAATTTATTTTATCTGCTCAGACTGTAAGTAGTGGGCATCATAAGCCTAAGGAATTATGTTGCAATATTTTATTTTTAGCATAACCTAATTATTCTTACTTGATATTTGGACTAAGTCCTAATGCCTGCACAGTTTAGACTTGGCTAATAATTGTTCTTGTTGATCTTGTGAGTATGGAACAGCTTCTTCCCCCTAAGAATTTAATTATCAATCAAAATACCTACTTCGAGATATTTTGCCCCCAAAATTTCCCACCAAAAGACCCACCAAAATTTCCACCTGTGTGTCAATATGTGAAATATATCAAAATAGCTGGTGCTTTCATAATGCTTACCTGAATCATTGTGTGTTGGCCTAAAACCCTAGGGGCACACAGTGAATTCTTACTGGTTTCCTAATTGTTGTGGTTTGTTTGTTTGTTTGTTTTTTTAGTGAGTTCTTTGTGGGTTTTTTTAAACAAGAAAAGTTTAGTATGTGTTTAGAAATATTGGGATCATAGAGGAAAGTACCTGCACAGAGAGGTTAAGTAATTACTTTCATTATTTTAAGATCGTGGTGGATTCTTATTGTGGGTTGATGTCTGTTGCTTTAGTCAAAAAGCTGAGATTGCTGCAGATAGCTTGTTTTTCAGATGTATGAAAAAACAGGTCATATGTGGGAGCAATGCCAAGAGAAGCAATCTACACATTTTAGACATGTAACTGTCATGAGCAGAACTTTCCTCATGACCAAAAACTACCCGTTATAAGAAAATTGGAACAGGGTACTGGGCAGTGTAGAAACACTTGCAAAAAGAAAACACACTGTAAAAAACTAGTTCTCGTCTCAAAAGAAACATAATCTAGATGTCCAGGGTGAAAAGTTGGTGAAAAAACTATGCTAACAGATATGACAGTAATTGTTCTGTTATATAACAGGTGTGTGATAGTTATATATTTTCATTTTGTGATCTTTAGAAGTGGACTAAAGGCTAAAGGGAAACAGGTGAAAAATGGGTGGAGAGTTCATCTTTATGAACTGTTTATGAGTTCATCTTTTTCAGTTAATTTTTCTTAGAAGACCTTTATTTCCTTTTGTTCACCTTTGAAAAAGCAGTTCTGTCAACTACACTTTGGTGGTTCTACCATGAAGTAGTAAATTCTTCGCGAGATAAAATGAAAAGAAAGATTTGTATAGCTTTCTACATTTTCAGGGCTACAGATGTGCTTGAATATCTTATTTTTTCAATTTGATAGTGCTATAAATATAGTTTGACCACCATACTGCCTGTCATTTTTCGTATACTGATATGAATCAGTTTCTACTCTTGGCTATGGGAATGTGATCCTGGATTGGATTTGAGAACCATACACAGAACATCACGTAGGATGAAGGTCCTTTGCAAGATCATATTTTTTGAAAGGATTAAGAGACAGAGTTGTTTCTTTTTTTGCAAAGTCAATTGTAAATGTCCCATAGGGGTATGGAAGTTAAAGAAATTTGGTTATACTGTAATATCTGAAAGGTTAATTACTACATGTAATAAGGGATCAGAAACAACACTGTGAAGCAATTTAAGTGAAAAATCATGTTTGAGAAATGCATACTTGAGCCGTTGTTTGCTCTGTGTGCTCTGTATTAGAATAAGAAATGCTGGACAAACTTCTGGTATTACACCTTTATTCTGGATTTCTTAAAGCACCTGGCAAATTAATATACTGAAAAGGAAAAAAAAGTGGAATGTGTTGAAAGCTAGTGATGCCACCAACTCTGTGGAAAATGGCGAATGTTGTAAAGTCTCATAGTGGCACTTAGCGTGAAGTGAAAAGACAAACGAATAAAGAGGATGCAAAAGGCAAAACATTTAAATACTGCGTTTTTCTTAATGGTATTTTCACATTCAAAATATTTTAGATTTTTTATTTCATTTCAGTTTGCTAAGAGTCTATTTTCTATAAAAGATTTGACTTTCAAGGGTAGCTTGCTGTAGGAATCATCCGTGAATAAGCCATAATGCTGACTGAATACTAAGGTTAAAGCCTTTCCGTACCTCCCAGCTCCCTTGCTGGAGCAAATGAGTCTTCTTCCTGTGACATTTTGAGGAAGAACTGGAGGTGATGAACAGTGTTGCACTTTGATTACTTAGAGTTCTTGAAGTAGCCTCAGTAGTTCTGATTATCTAGCCACGCTGAGATGCTCTGATTGTGGTGCTAAATTTCATCTGCAACTGATCCATTGATTAAAGAGAAGTTAGATGGTAGAATCTATCTTAATTTCTGCTTTAAGCGTGCCTGAAGTAGGGTATTAATCCTGAGAATCTGTTCTGCTCTTCCTGAGGTATTTCATTCTCATATGTTCTTCTTTAAGGTAGATTATGGCATCTACTGGGAATGATACAGTGCCTACAAATAAGCCACAGTTGTTACGCTATGATAAAAATGCAAACAGACTTCTGTCTGAGATGGAAATAGGTAGAAATAAACTGAATGAAAATAAATACACAGGATGCTTGCAATTTATGAAATAGCTAGTTAGATTTGTGTGTGTGATACTTGCAGTAGCTTTGACCCTTCAGAGGTCAGGCTTCCAGGAGAAAATATTAATACATGATACTTTTAAGAGATCATGCAATAGTAAATAATTTAATTTGGAAAGTGTTCTCGCTTCTCATGTGCTATGATAACAGCATAACAAACACATGGAATCTTTGCGGGTGGAAAATTGTAATATTCTCTGTTTGGCTTCTTTTCTTTTTTTCTGTATTAGCTTAGGTTTTTGAAGGACAGGAAAGCAATTAAAATCTGTATTTTGTTGCTTATTCTCTTAAATTTGAAGTATTAATGCCAGAGATATACTGAAGGTTATTACGTACAACTTGCACTTTCTTGGTGAGTTAGTCAGACATTAACAAAAGCTGGTGTAACTTCACTGAACTTTGTGAAGTAGCTTAAAACCTTTGAAAATTAATCTTGTGGTAAACTAATGTTGCAATATAGTGAACTGAGAGAACCTGCTGAACTCAGTGTTGCAGTTGTTAAACACTGATTAATTTCTATGATAAATAGCAAATGATTAGTTCTTTCTGTCTTCAGTTAGAACAGGCAAACCAAAGTATCTACATATCTATCTACATCAAGGGACAGAGTCAGAAAATCAGGTTAGATTCATAAGTGAACTCCATAAGTTGGGCCAACTTTGATATGAAAGGAGAGTATCAAGCTGTCGTTTTTCCATAGTAAGTGATGATTGTTGTTGGAGTGGATTTGAAGCAGTCAAGGTATTTTGCAAAGTACTCTGGAGTAAATATCATTAGTTTGTATAAGAAACAAGGTAGATATGCACACCACTTACTTATAGGCAGGTAATTTAAGTGTGTGAATTAAGCAGCTAATCTGTCTAGGCTTCTAATATAGTCAATAGTTAGAAAGAAAGGAACTGTACACATACCATGAGACGATCCAGCTCCAAAATCTCTGGATAACAGTAGCTTTACTTGTACCAATGAATAATGACTTAACTGGGTGTCTAGTCGATCTTAACTGCTACTCTACAAACAGATCTGTCTACCTTTATTCACAGGAAAGCTCTACTGAAATCACTGTATCTGTGTACAATCATTTTTTCCATTTCTATTTCTTTGCTAGTGCACAGAAGATGGCATAGGTCTTGCCTTGTTAACCAGTTCTTTCATTTTTGACAGCAATGATCTGTGCTTTTAGATGAATTCTAAAACTCAGATTGGTATTTTACTTCTGTCAAGGTAGGAGCTGTCACAGTCACTGAAGAATTTAAGGCTGGTGGAGTCAAACTTAGAAAAATATCAATGTAGCAAATAAAGTTAGTGGGAGTGGCAGTATTTTCTGTTTTCTCTATCAGATCTTTGTAACTGAAATCTTCCAGTGGAATGACATTGACAGCACTAACATCAATTGCAATTGTTTCTCTTATTAATAAAGAAACGCGTTTCTCTGTGAAAGAGTGTAATGGTAATAGCTTTCACAGCTAAAATGTCTTACTGTAGAATCCTAAGTCAATTGTTTCTTTGTTTCTTTTACCACTGTAGCTAATATTGCTATTGTAATTCAGGTATATTAGAGCACCAACAAGGATGAGTAGTTGGTAGCCTTGTTCTGTGTCTGCAACTGGAAAGGGTTACCCCTGTGTCTGGCGAGGCAAAAAGGACTGTTATCGTTTCAGTGGGTTGTATCGGCTGTTAGCATACCAGTAAGTATTTAATAAAAAGTTAGAACATTTTCATCTTGTCCTTTCAGCAGAGAAGATCAGCTACTCCTGTCTACAGCTAATATCTAATAGAAAATATAACCATGCAGTATTCTTAATTCTTGATTATCATTCCTCTCAGACTTTGTGCCATATCAGCAACCAGGAGAACAGTTACCAAGTGGTCCAGTTTCTATTATCTGACAAATACTGGGCAGTGTCTTGCTATAACCCCTGCCGTGTTCTAGTTCCTGGGTATAATATGTTACGCAGGAAAACAATGTCAAGGAAAGTGTAAATTGATTTATAAAAAAGATCATACACAGTTTACAAGACTTGAGAGCAACTCTTGTTATCCATTACAGCTTTTCAAACGAGAAAGTAGAAGTCATAGAAGAGGCTTAGTAATGCTGAAAAGGAAGAACAGACAGCTTTGAATGTGGTTAATACATTTGCAAAAGGGGAAATGCTATCTCTGAGATTAGAGTTAGTGAAAAACCACAGATTTGACATGCATAAAGAACTAATGTACAAAACTGGTGTTCTCCCTTATCGAAAAGCTGTAAAACTTTTAGTTAAGCTTGTTTTTCCATAACCCTGACATCCCAGAGACATAGCACTTGGAGTTCTTTCTTAAGACGACCATTTTTTTAGTAGACTTTATTGGGAAAACCCAAAGCATTGTGGGATATGGAATACGGTTACAAGAAATGTACCTGCTGGTTTACAGCACAGGACTTGCTTTGTGGAATGGTTTCTTTGTGAGGGGGAAAGTATCTCATCTTTATTTTAGTTAGAGTTTGCATCACTCAGAACCCATACCAAAGGCTTTAACTATCTTGGAGAAAAGTTTCAAAGATGTTCAGTATTTGTTGGAATACTAAATATGTTCTTTATTATTGCTTTCCTTTTGTATGGGTAATGCATTTTGAATGACATAATGGAGTCTGCTTTTTCCCTATTATTATGCCGAGTTGAAAGAGTCCACAGTACACACAGAATTGGAACTTTGAACGTCAAATATATTTTAAAACGTGTTCTTCAAGATTATTTGTCATTTTAGAAGATGACAGATAATGCGCAGAGAGGAACATAATCTGTTAGACAGAAATCTAGTATTCTGTTTAGGGAACTGTAATTTGCTGAAATTCCTGAGAGTCAAACACGCTGTCTAAATGTCACTCACTGCATTAAAACAAAAAAAAAAAATAAGGGAAATGCTTTTGAGAACATTTTATTACAATTCTATGTGCTTTCAAAAATAGTATTTGTCAAGGCTCATAGAATAATTTGAGTATAGTTGAAGCCAGGCTTTTATTAGTAGTCTATGATTATCATATACCCTCAGTGTCCCAAATGGATTTTAAAGCCACCATAAATGTCTTTCTAAGTAGAAAAGATTTGAATTTTTAATGTAGGAGGCAAACTTTACTGTGGGATAATTTGTACATAGTATCACCAGATCGATTTTTTTTTTCTTCATGGCTATCTTTCAGGGAGAAAATAGTCTGAAGGTAGAATCTTCATCTACTTTTCCAAGAAAATATATAAAAACTTTGTTAAAAAATTCAAAACACCCTTGTAAGTGGAAACTCGCTTTCCAGCCTCCTACCTGGATAGCTCCCAAATAGGGCAGAGAGTGTCTTGGAGACATGAAAGGTAATTAACATTTCTGAGAAGTTTGTATGCTTCAATAAAAAGCGCCGTGCTTTGCTATGGTTCCTGACAGGGCTGTATCCTTTTCTGTCCCTCACCACAATTATTCGTTACCCAAGGGAACATTTCCTCTTCTCTGCAAGTAGTAGATTTAATGCTTTGGAAAGATTTCTGTATTCCTGAACAGACATTTAAAAGCAGAGTTTGTTAGAAGCTTTCCAGCTCATTAAACAAATTGAATTAACTTATTTAGTCCTCAGGCCTGGGGATGACAAAATTCAATTCTGTGGAGGTGGCAGCCTGGTCAAGCCTTCAGTCTCCGCTTCTGTGTGCTTGCACTTCTGCTTCTTTATGCTCAGCCCTTTTGGAGAGATGCCTGACAGCTGCATGTTCTTTTTCTCCTGAGCTTCTCACACAACCTCTGCTTTTATGGTGATTTTTGCTGTCCTATCTGAGGCCTTAGGAGACGGCTGCCTTTGCTGACTGTTAAAACTCATGCATGGGATCAGAACTGTTTTGAACAAAATTTTCCTACTAGAAGACAATTATTTGAGATACAGTGTGTACTGGGAGAATATTTCTCAAGAGGTGAAGGTGAATACCTAGCTTCCATGTAAATCTGTCTGATACCATGTCTTAATTAAATGTTTCTATTGAGAAGGAACTTACAGTACTGTTTGGTACAATGAATTAACTACTCAAATGAAACGAACAAAAGGAATTACTTCATTGCTGTATGTCTGCATGCATGCACATTTTAAAGATATATCAAGGGTTTAAAATAAGTATAGATAACTGTGGCCTAGACAAAAGCTGACCCAGCCAAAAGCATTCTGTAGCTTGTCACAAGATGGTGACATCATTCACAACATACGAATACATCCGTGCCAAAAATTTTCAAAACACAACAGCTGCAAGTTTTCTTTTAGATGAGAAACTTACTGAAATAATATCTTAAGGAAATTTATAGCTAGAGGAACTTCAATCACAAACGCTTTGATAAATCTTTAAAATAGAGAATTAAACAAATTGCTCTATTAAATTATTTGTTAGTTAAAAGGTATAACAAGTAACTAAAATGGTTTTAGCTAAACTATTTTAGAAATCTATTTTTATTTAATATGAATAAAATAATAGAAGTTGCAAGCTAGTGCAAATTCAAAATTACTGCAAAGGTAACGACTGACAATTTCTTCTAGGAGCACAGATGTCCAATATACTGTATAATAAGGAATATTACTACTCTTATTGTTTCTCTAGGTTTTCCACCTGGATGGCCATTTATTTTGAAATTTAAAAAATGCTCATTTCCCCAGCCATTTAGATTTATTTCTTGGCTCAGCATTTACATTTAAGTAATACATCCGTAAATAAATGGATTTTACAGAAACTTCATACATGAAATCAAGATTTCATCAAAGCTCTGAAGAAGTATGTTTATCCAAGTCATATTTGCTTCAGGTCATGAGTTTTTTTCAAAGGAGTCTTGATGTGTTTCACAGCTGACTGCATAGTCAAAACCAAAAAAACACCATACTGTGTAAAACCAGTGATCTATCTAGTCTGTCAGTGCCTTCAAGAGTGTAAAGTAGAGCCTAGTCAGGAAAAACATGAGATTGGAAAGTTCCTGCTGGCCTTGTGTATTGGGCATAATTGCCAAGAGTTTGGTAGCATGAAGACCTCTGTGCATATAGGTCAGGGACTGTCCTGTGCCAGACACACCAGGCTCTGCAGTGGACCCACTGTGAACCAGTCAGGGAAGTTTGTGGTGCCACTGCAAAAAAATGCTTAAGAAAAGGTGGTAGCCACTAGGCAGAAGAAATGCGGGAGATGCAAGAGACAATGCCAGGGCAGGAGGGACACCTGAGCAGGGACAAAGGAGAAACAAGAAGGACACCTGAGCAGGAAGAATAGGAGAAAAAGAGAGAGATGCCAAAAGAAAGGAGGAGAAACAGAAGAGACGGCCAGGGCTGAAGGGGTGCCTGATCAGGACTGCAGAGAAGGCATAGGAGAAGGCACAACTCCCAAAAGGGACAGTGGCCAGTGGAGGAACCCACCGCATAACAGCAGAGTAAGAATCGAGGAGAAGCAAAAAGAAAGGAACTGTTGTTAATCGGCAATCAATTAGATTGATTGAAATTCTCCAACTGTTTTGCTGCTCGTGATAGCATGCCCTTCTTTCTTCTCCACATCCAGAACTGTTGCTTTGGACATCTTAGAGAGTACACCTCTGCCCTGCCTCTGTTTCTGGGTTTCAGATCTTGCATTTGTTGAAGCTTTCTCTGAACCTTGGTTATGTTGTCCCCTTTCAGACTTCCCCCTTCCCTCGAAGAGTCCCAGCCTGTTTAGTCTGTCTTTTTAAGGCAGCTATTCCATTCACTTGATATTTTTAGGTGCACTTCATGAGCCTTTTCTAAGTCCATTATGTCCTTTCCAGAGGAGTCCATCCTTTCCAGGGTGACCAGATCTGTGTTCAGCACTCAAGATATGGATATAGCAAGATTTTATACAGTCACAAAATGAAGCACTTTGTCTTGTTTTTCATACCCTTCCTGAATGACGTTTGATGATCTGTTGACTTTTTTGGCCGCCACTGCCTGCTTGAGTCACTGATTTCAGAGAACAGCCAGTGATGATTCCAGTGTCCTTTTCTTAAGCTGTAACAGCCAGTCCCGACTTCAGTGTCACGTTGTCCCCACTCCCTCGTTCTCTTCCCCACCCTGCGGTGTGTTTTCTTACACTTCATGGAGTTCTTCTGCCATGTTTTTCCCTGCTCACAGTTTGGTGACTTGAGTTATTTCTAGGGCATGGCATGTGACTACCTGAAAGGGCACGGTATCATCCACGGACTAGGTTTACATCCACGGAAGTACCTTTTACATAACATTTTTCATTCAGGTGATTTTGTTGAATCACAGTAAACTCTAGTATGTAATTTATGTCATATATCATATAGGTGTCATATGAACAGCATACAGATAAGGTAAGAGATGAAAAGCTAGCCTGTTAAAGCTAAAAGATGTTTGGCCATTAAGTCGAACATCCATCTTGATTGTCAGTGTTTGCAGAGACCACTATCATACTCTTCCTGACTCTGAGGGATGGCAGCCAAGCCACAGAGATTGCTCTGAGGACAGTGATGTCTTTTTCTTTGTCCTATTGCTATTGTAGGTGAAGTAGTATTCTAGCCAGCAAGGATCATATCCCTGTTTGCTTAGTGAATATATTTTCTATTCCCTCTTATTTGCTAGGATTTCTATGTAGGCAGCAGTCAAAATAATCTGTTATTTGATTTTAAAGTTATCTGATTTAATAACTTGTCATTTGAAATTTGAAATTTTAAAAACATGAAGCTATTAGGACAAAACAATATTCAGCAAATTTAAAATCACTTCTGTTACTGTAAAATAGTTACAAGTCCTACTGGTAACAGACCTAAACTCTTTAAATACTTGCTTTTGTATTTGCAGCTGAACACTCGTAGTATTGGGTTGCAAGACAAGAAGGATTGTCGCAAGAAAGTTGGACTTGTACTTTGCCATAGCCACAAACTAAACAGGTAACAGAATTATTTTATTTTATGTGTCAGTTTTGTTAACAGATATTAATCTTCGGAAGGATTCCAAGTTACTATAGTGTGTAAGCAGACACTTCCAAACTGCTATGCACAGTAGCTACTCGAATTTTCTTGTCTGCTATTTTGAACTTCTAATTGTCTGGCTTGCTGCTGTTTCATCTTTATCTGAATATTTGCATGTTTTCAGTATATGCTAAGCTGGAGAACAGCTTACAAGGACAGAAAGCCTTTGCTATCCTTGTAATATTGCAGAACTTATAAAATATAGTGGATTTACTTGTTGAGGCAAATTGGCTCTTCTCTATCTCATGCTTTCAGATATTTCCAAGTTCTCAGGACACTTTTTGCCAAATTGCAAATAAATATAGCATGACCATTTGTACGGATTTTCTTAAATATTTGACTGAAATACTCTACTGGTTAATCTAACAGCTTTCTCACTTGTTATTCATTTTCTTAGTTTAAGGACTTGTTAGATTTTAATGGCGTAACTCCAATGTAATCAGTAGTATTATAATGATGCATACCAGCTGGGGAATGTATCTCGTGAATTCAACTACTTGTACTCAGACATTCAAAGTAAGCTACAAAAGAACTCTTAAAGCCAATGTTTTGGGGTTTTCTAAGTTCATTCTTAGGAAGGAGAGTTAAATATATGGGAAAAAAAAAGTCAGAAAAAATAACAAAATATGATTAAAATTTGTTTAGGATAATAAAACCCAGAATGTTTTTGAAAAAAATGACCAAAAGAAATATCACAGAATCACAGAATGTTAGGGATTGGAAGGGACCTCAAAGGATCATCTAGTCTAATCCCCCTGCCAGAGTAGGATCACCTAGATCAGATCACAGAAGACCGCATCCAGGTGAGTTTTGAACATCTCCAGAGAAGGAGACTCCACAACCTCTCTGGGCAGCCTGTTCCAGTGTTCTGTTACCCTTACTGGGAAGAAGTTCTTCCTCATGTTTAAGCGGAACCTCCTGTGTTCCAGCGTATATCCATTTCCCCTTGTCCTATCATTGGATGCCACTGAGAAGAGCCTGGTTCCATCCTCATGACAGTCACCCTTTACATATTTATAAACATTAATGAGGTCCCCCCTCTGTCTCCTCTTCTCCAAGCTAAAGAGACCCAGCTCCCTCAGCCTTTCCTCATAAGGGAGATGCTCCACACCCTTAATCATCTTTGTGGCCCTGTGCTGGACTCTCTCAAGCAGTTCCTTGTACTTGAACTGAGGGGCCCAGAACTGGACACAATATTCCAGATGCGGCCTCACGAGGGCAGAGGAGGAGGAGAACCTCTCTCGACCTACTAACCACACCCCTTCTAATACACCCCAGAGTGCCATTTGCCTTCTTGGCCACAAGGGCACATTGCTGGCTCATGGTCATCCTGCTGTCCACCAGGACCCCCAGGTCCCTTTCCCCTGTGCTGTTCCCCAACAGTGCAGTCCCCAACTTGTACTGGTACATGGGGTTGTTCTTACCCAGATGCAAGACTCTACACTTGCCCTTGTTGTATTTCATTAAATTTCTCCCCACCCAACTTTCCAGCCTGTCCAGGACTCTCTGAATGGCAGCACAGCCTTCAGGTGTGTCTGCCACTCCTCCGAGTTTAGTGTCATCAGCAAACTTGCTGACCATGCACTCTATTCCCTCATCCAAGTCATTGATGAATATGTTGAACGTATGTTGAAATATGTGATCTAGGTGTCTTCCTTCTTTTTTTGTCTGATGCTAATTCTGCAATTTTTTTTTGCAAATTCCAGGTTATAGCATCTACAGTCTGTATCTATATTGACGTGACCACAAAAAGAAAAATATGGTCATCCATGTGATTTTTTTTTTAATTCCTATGGAATTTAAAGCTTTATTGTGTAGTATAATTGAGAATAAAGTATCAGTTATTTGCTACAATTTATAGTAAAATCACGTAACATTTGAGTTATGCACTCATGCACAAATCTTGCATGATGTTCCTGTAGTCATTTAAAGTCATTAAAGTCATTAAAGAAGTCATGACTTCTGTAGTCATTTAAAAAGTAGACAGATCCTGATGATGAATGTAACTTGTAGGAAAATTCAGGATGAAGAATTGTATTTTTTTCCATTTTTTTGTTCATCCTTGTGCAGTGGCATGTATATTAAAATATGGTACTAATAAAACACACTTAAAAGCATCTTTCAGATCTCACTTTTTCTCAAAGATATTTAAATGATTCTCTGTAGTCTAGATAGATTAAAAGTAATTATATCCCTCAAACAAAACTAAGTCTTTGGTATCACTGAGTAAGTGGTAAGAGTAGGTGACTTAGACTGAATCCTTTACAAGAATTGCCTCTGTACAGAAAGACATTAAGGAAAGCAGCAAACAGGGCTTATCATTTGGAAAATAAAACCTGAGAAAGTAGAGATGTACATTCAGTACTCTCTGGGAAAGATGTTCTGTTCTCTGGCAATTTTAGTTGTAATATTTTTTTTAGAATAACCAGATGTTTTTTCAAGATATTGGAATTAAATTAAAACAAAAACAACAACAAAAGAAGAGTTTTGGCTTCCAACTTCTCAATAAATCTAGCAAGGGAACAAAAGCCAAATATTGTGTTCAATTGTTTTTTTCTACACAAATGCAATTCTCTTCCTTAATTTGATTTTGTAATGTGCTTAGTTTTGAAGGGATTTGAGTTTTTTTGATTAACGTTAATGCTATTGTGCTGACTGAAATCATAAGCTTGTCCAGATGAGCCATATTGAGAAAGATGGGCTGTTTCTTTGTGCTAATACTGAAGAGATTTTCAATAAAAGAGTACAAGTCTGAAATTCAGGAGAGTGCTTGTTTCCTACTGGTTCTAGCCATTGTACTTTTCAATATACAGGATCTGTGCCTCAATTAGTCCATGTATTAAGAAAATTATATGCTGATATATTGTTTATGAAAGTGTTATTGTTACCTCTGAACAGTGGATGCTAGTGTTCTTAGTTTATGAAGTATGAAAATATGACAAATGAAAATGCAATCACATGATAGGACAATTATTTGAGTTGGAGGAATTAATAAAATTAAGGCTTTAAAAACTTGTCAGTATGTGAATGTCCTGCAGGAGCAAACAAAATTCAACAAACCAAACCAAGCATAAGTGAACTTCACTTAAAAATAAAAATTCTCTTCCCAGTGGAACAAAGCAGTAAAGGAATAATTACTCCATGTGACTCTTCATCTTGTCGTGTCTTTTCTCAAATATAAAAATATCCAATTGTATATTTTCCTATTTTTGCTTTGCCTGATGCTGTCTCAGGTGTTTTGGTTTGGTTTGGGGTTTTTTTTTGTACACTACTTTCATATTCCTCACATCTGCGTCTTGGGATTTTTTAGTTTCCTTTAAATGCACTAAGGTTCTAAAACACTTTTGTTTAACTTCTATGCTAATCTACTGCAGGGAAGGTAAAAGAAAGAGAACTGTTTGAAAAAAGGACTAAAAACAACAGGCAAAAAACCCCATACCACCAAGAGATAAAACGTCCCACAAAAACCCTAAATAAATAGAAAACTATCTTTGCGTCTTCAAGACCCCCCAGGAAACAGCACACAAAGGGATTTAAAGACTGTAATTGCAAAGGCTTTCCTCCAGGTGGACTGCTACTATTGTTTTAAAGCATATCACCGTGGTAGAATGAGTTAGTATGTGGTCAGTTCTATCTTCTCTGCTGCAAAATCTGCGTGGGGATCTGCTCACTGAGCAATTGTGGCTGATGGAAGACTTTGTTGAGGGAGGGTTAATTTCTGATCTGTGTTCCAGGACTATGCCGACATGGAGTGTGTTCTACTCTAAACCATTGCCTGTTTCGAGAAAAATGAGGCCTTTGTGCAGGCTTGGGCTGGGACTGGCTCTCCCATCACCTTTCCGCATCACAAATAATCAAGCTTTATTCAAATTATTCTTTGGTAGGAAATATGAATGTTAATATCAGTAGTGCAACCCGGGGAACTGGACAACTAAGTCATTGGTACATGGTTTTAAGCTCTAGGAAATAGATGTTCTGCAAACATTTTATTGACTTAACCTACATTGAATTTTCTTTATCCTTTGCTTTGCTTGAGCATGTGACATAATGGCTTATGTGAAGAAAGTACTAGGATGAAGTCCAAGTTTGGCTGAAACTAAAAAAAGTCAGTAATTGGTTGTACTTCCATTCCCCTATGGCTCTCTGCTTGCTTGCTTGCCCTGTTTATGTGCTAAACTGATAGACAGAAATCATTGAGTCACAGACGGGAAGACAGCATCCAAAATGACAAACTCAGATGATACTTATAAGGATGTGAGCAGCAGACAATGAAAAAATCCATTAATTAGGAAATTATAAGTTCAAAGACAACCGAAACAACACTTAATATTTTGAGACTTCTTTTTACCTCCTCAAAAACAGTTCTATATTCGTTGGAATTTCAGCTTTACATGAATTGGATACTTCTGGAAACTATTTTCTTAATCAAAATTCACAAGTCAAATCCATCATTTAGTAGTGATCATAACCTGTAAGTTGAAAATATTTTTAAGGATATATTTTTTTTGTAGTCAGAGCAGATGGAATTATATTGCTCAGTGGTTGAGAAATATTGAGATGAGGCAGCATTTTGTCCATTTATTCTAGATAAATGTTAAATATCTATAACGTAACTGAACCCTCTTGCCAGCCAATAATATTCAGTTCTACATAAAAATAACTAAGAATTCTGGCAAACACAGCTTAAGCTTGATGATTCTTATCTGAAACTAAATAATCTGTATCTGTCTATCACAGCAATGCTTGCAGTAAGCTCCAGATTCTTTTGCTTTGTCTTTATCACTGTCCTCATCAGTGGGCTTGGGTTTGGATTTCTTGATTTTTTTCTATTTGTTAATTTCATAAAAGCCCTTTCTGCTTCATGCTATGGTTCTGAAGTGTACCACTTCATGCAGTTTGGCTGCATGAAAAAATACAGCAGCCAGGTTAGAAGATGAGAGCAAATTCTGACTTTATAAAGTGAAAATCCTGCTAAGTATCAAGCCCTATTCATCTTATTTCAGGCAACTTTCCTAAGATGCTTGAGGCAACATTTGTTTTTAATTTGAAACACACATAGAAGACTCTCTCTTGTAATTGAAAATGTTACATGTTTATGAAAACTAGAATAGGTAAATTTCTCTTTCACATTTCATACTTCAACATGATAATGCAGCATATACATTACGCTTGCCTGATTTTGGAAATTTCTTGAATCATAAAGAACATACTGGATCACTTTGGTTACCGCAACAGAGGGAAGAATTTTTCACGTTTGTGTTGAATTAAGATGGACTAAAGGAAACAACAACAAAAAAGATCAAATCCCTTATCTTTTATGCAGAATATGATGTAATTGTTTTAGCTTACTGTGTTCCATTATGAGTGCATGTTATTCTTGTCTATGAAAATCTTTGCTTCATGAAGATGCCACTGAAATGTAGTCCAGGGGCTCTAAACTGAAATGCAAAAGCTATTGAAGTTTTGGTTGTGGTTTATTTCTTTCATTCAAAAAGACAAAACTATTTTGAAATCCTAGCTGAAAGAAGGACTCTTCATCTTAATTATGTTATAGGGTTAGATCTAAAGGTAGTAATCAAAGAGCTTGTGCCAATGAATGAATTAAAATTGTGTGGTAAAGAGAACTAAGATGAATAAGTGACTATATGCATTCAGTAATGGTGGCTGGCTTAGTTACATGTTCTATAACAAAAGCATAACATGTTTTAAAACAAAGGCATAACTGTTCCCAAACTGTGAAATGGGAGTAGATGTTAGAAAGTCTTAGATGTTGTCTAAGACTTTCACAGTAGGCAGCCTTGCTTGATAGAGATAGCATTTTCTTTTTTAGTAAGTGCTTGAAGTATTGTTCACTTGCTAATAATTAGTTTGCACTCTGTATCGTTCTCATTTTTCTATACCTGTATCCAGAAGATTAAGAATTGGTATGAGCAAGCAAACACAACTTGTTTTGCAGGAGTAAGCACTTCCATTTTCTTATCTGTCAGATTTAAGTAAGGCCTTCTGTGGCAGGTAAATCCTTCGATTCAATCAGTCAGTGGCACTCGATGTTTATTTGTTCTCTATTTTGAAACTTTGCTGCAGAAAGATTATACGGAAGGCAGTAGGATTAACATTAAGTATGTTCTTGGTTGCACGGAACCTTTGCAAGTGGTGAAGAGCTGAAAATGATACCTGTACTCAAGGGCTCGTGGGATAGGGAGAATGGTGGAACTGTTGACAGTTACAGCGAAACAGGAGGGAGTTGGGAG
Organism: Tauraco erythrolophus; assembly: GCF_009769465.1. Lineage (NCBI taxonomy): Eukaryota > Metazoa > Chordata > Aves > Musophagiformes > Musophagidae > Tauraco > Tauraco erythrolophus. The sequence continues at coordinate 8,101,996 of NC_141472.1, forward strand.
GAGAGAAAGGGATCTGGTTATGACATGCTGATTTTCATTTGACAAGAGGACATCTGGAGAAGATTCTGTAGAAGCAGTTTGAATTACAAGTGTGAACAAAAGGGAAGTGAGTGAAGCGGAAAGACATCTGGGCATCATTGACACAGAGACTGTAATTCAAATCCTTGCGAATAGCTAAGGTTGCCCAAGGACAACCTAGTTATGCTGCGTGTGTACTACAGAGCCTATTCCGTAATGAAAATATAAATCTTCTCACTTAGATACTAATTTTGTGAAAATTGAAATAAGAATAGTCTTGAATCATGGATATCTATTGTTCAAACTTAAATTTACAATGCTTATTTCTATTAGAATGATGAATAATTGCAGAAATTCATGATTTGAAAATATTTTCTCATTGAACCGTAGCATGTCTTCAGAATTATAGTGGTAAAAGATCAAGGTTACTTCATTATATAAAATTTTCCTGAACATACAATGGACAACATGATAAAACATTTCTGGTTTTAGCAAGGAAGCATCAAAAGAATTCTCTTGCAATAATGGTTGATTCTGTCCACTGCATTTTCCTTTAAAAAAAAAAAGGGGGGGGGGGGGGGGGGGGGGGGTGAAGGAATTAATCTCCTACACACAAGTTACTTTTTAAATATGAGGAATTTTTGTTGCCATGATTGTCTGACAAATGCATCTAATTCTGCGTTTCACACGCCTGGAAGTTACTGTTCACGCCCAGTGATAAAAGCCATGCAGAATACTGACATAACTGGGTGTACTGTAGTTCATCTCCTGCTGACGTGTCTGCTTTTTGGATTCAGAAAACATCAGCTGTCCAGAACACTGCAGTTAATAATAAATGGAGAAAAACATCAAGAGAGTAAGTTTCTTCAGACATTCAGACTTGTGATAAGAGTCATGTTATGTGCTTTTGGTTAGAACTTAGCTTGTCTCTTTTTCACAGAATTAAAAAAAATGTCATTTGACTTCTCTATCTTGCACAAATTATTTGCTGATACACTAAGTGTCATTTTTTCCCCCTTCTGTCTGGTCCTAACTACTTTTTAGTTGTTTCATCATCCATAATATGTATACTTTGTTATTTGTCCTCTTTTTTTGGGACAGATACACAACCTGCTGTTCATAGCATATCTCATGTGAAGCATGGCTAATTCTTAATGAATATAGGCGTTGCTTTAGAAACATAATGATTTTCTCAGACTGTAACTGCTATTGATGTATGGCTTACCATTTCAGGTTTGGTTGTGTGTTTTTTTTTTTTTTTTCTTGATGCTACTTCACTGTGCTGAAGAATGGTCTGATCAGGAAAATGAATGCTTTATTTTTGATTAGTAGTTTTCAAAATATGCAGTGTTAGGAAATGAGTTGTCGAACTGATTCAGACAGTGTTCTATTCTGACTTAATATCCCAGTTTACACTGAAGTCAATGCATTTTCATGGAGAAATAAAGTCTTAATGTCGGATTTCAGAAAAGAATATAAAGTATAATCACAGAATCATCATAGAATCATAGAATCATAGAATGGTTAGGGCTGGAAGGGACCTTCAAAGGTCATCTAGTCCAACCCCCCTGCAAGGAACAGGGATATCTCCAACTAGATCAGGTTGCTCAGGGCCTTGTCCAACCTGGCCTTGAACGTCTCCAGGGATGGAGCATCCACCACCTCTCTGGGCAACCTGTTCCAGTGTTCTACCACTCTCATAGTAAAAAATTTTTTCCTAATATCCAACCTGAACCTACCTCCCTCTATTTTAAAACCATTACCCCTTGTCCTATCATAACTGGCCCTCCTGAACAGCCTCTCCCCATCTTTCCTGTAGGCCCCCTTGAGGTACTGGAAGACCGCTATAAGGTCACCCCGGAGCCTCCTCTTCTCCAGGCTGAACAGCCCCAACTCTTTCAGCCTGTCCTCATAGGAAAGGTGCTCCAGCCCTCTTATCATCTTCGTGGCCCTCCTCTGGACCCTCTCCAACTGGTCCATGTCCTTCTTATGTTGGGGACTCCAGAACTGGACGCAATACTCCAAGTGAGGTCTCACGAGGGCAGAGTAGAGGGGGAGAATCACCTCCCTCGACCTGCTGGCCACGCTCCTCTTGATGCAGCCCAGGACGCGGTTGGCTGTGGTTGTTATTGTGGTTGTTGTGATTGGCCCAGGACAATCATGTGGTTGTTATCCTTTAGCATAAACATGAGTGAACATCCAGAGTTCTCTGCTAGTATTCAAAATTCGTAGCTCTATTATGAGTTGTTAACTGAAGGTCTTTCTTATTCTGAGAAGTGATCTCAAGCTGCAAGATGTGAATCATATAAAAAAAAAAAAAATCCCCAAAGCTCTTGCATTAAAATCAGACCTGCATCCCAACTTCCCCCAACTGCTGAAGGTCAGCTTTTGTCTCCTGTTGGTTCAATTCTTGTGTCTGAGTCTGGCAGAGGAATTGAAAGGAATGTTGGCTCAGAACCGGAGACTTATAAATAGAATCCATTCTGTCTATTTATATCTCTTCATAAAAGGTGGTTGTTGATAGCTTCGTTAAACCGCTGCTTGCATGCCCCATAAATGGATTAACTTTCTCCTTCGGTGTAAAGATTAAATCAAATAGTTAAACTCTGAAGTGGGACTTACCTGACTGAGAAAAATGTGATACCTGGTACTTTGGAAGAACTAAATGAAAACAAACTGTGGAGCATTATACTGTTGTTCTTAAATGGCAGAGAATGTGATTACAATGTAAAAAGCACACGAGAGCAACCTACTTCATTCTTTATTATTTTTACTAAATAATTGGGAAGGCCTTATAGTGCCCAATGAATCCTTAAAAAGAAATCCTGGTGACTCAGAATCTTCTTGGATGTTAGTGTGTACACAGTTACCTTCAATTGCTGTTTCAGAGATTTTCATGCTGATAGTTGACGTGTAGAACCCTGTAGTTACCACCTAGGTCGTAGATGTCTATATCTGGTGAAGTTTCTGGGTGAACTACCCTCTTAGTAGCAGTTTAGTGTCTCCTTTTGGCTAGAGTATTTGAATGTACTGTCCCTAGTGTTTACAAACAGCATAGTGCTATAGTATTGAAAACTTTCTTCCAAGAAAGTAATGGCAGTAGGCCATTTATAGACAGTAATGATTGTGCAAAGACTTAATAATGATGTAAAAAATAAACATGTTCTAATATCACCCAGGTCTTTTCCAAGATAGCTCTGACCATCCTTTACTACTTAGACTGCATAGGCGCCACTCTATCTGGTTTTGCATTATCCAATATCTAAGCATACAACAGGCAACAACCATCACCTTCTCTGTAAAGTGCAGTTCATTATTCTTGGTGGTTTGACAGTTGCTGTTTCTGGCAGCAAAATTGTCCTACTTCTGTCTCTTAAGCCTGAGGGAGTGAGATAACATGCTGGACAAATCCATCTACAACAATAATACTCTGATTCTTTGCTCCTTTTTGGTTTGGATCTGTTTTGAATTTCCCACTGAGATAAGCCAAATCTGGACCCAGATATCTCCAAATGATTTTGTTTTATTGCTTGTCTAAGAAGAAGAGACAAATGGTGCAATACCATAAAATTTTGTTTCTGATATCCTTCCGTTTCCACATTTTCTTTTTTCTTTTTCATTTTCTCCTTTCTAATAATTTTCTTCAAATTTCTTTGAAGCAAAGCATGTTTTACGGTTTCTGTAGTTTATAATATATGAGATACTAGCAGATCATAAGCTTGGCAACCAAAAAGTCATATAGAATTTCCATTCATATTCTTTTTACACATAAGAAACTAATACAGTATGGTAGGACAGAAATAAAACAGTATTACTGTGTATGAAGTAACTGAGGATATTATGATTGGAATTTTTTTTTGATTGAATCCTTAGTTACTTAGCACTCCACAAAACAGCTCCTTTATTTCATCCTGAGGTTTTGTTCCTGCTGGGATAAACTTGTTCCTTTTGTGGCCTTAGCATTAGTCGTTAGATTAGAACAAGATCTGTGTTAAGCAGGAGAAAAAGGAAAAATCTGCAATTGAATTAGTCTCAGAGCTCTCCTCGTGAGAGCAAAAAAGCAAAATTTCACTTCATTGCTCATGGCGTAAAAAGGAGACAAATCTTGTCTGCAGATGTTTTTTCGGTTTTCAGGGCCACACCTGGTGCAAGAGTTACACTATGTATGGCTATGAAGCTCTAGCTAAGAGGGGAAGAAAAAAAGCAAGGAGAAAAGAAATGGCCTGCATTTTGGGAAATGGTATGTAGCTGTAGCTATGTTTGCAGGTGCTCTAGCATTGCTAATGGACTGAAAGAGTAATGTGCTGCCCATATAGAATATGTGTAGCTGATGCCTTTTCTCTCTGCAGGAACACGAATGTTAGGAGTTCCACAATAGAGTCCTTTTGTGTGTGTTTATTGTCATGTTAAAAAATAAAGAGGAGAAAAAATAGCTGGATTATTGATATTTCAGTATTAATTATGTGGGAGGAACACTTTTGTTATTAAACATACCCATAAACTCACAAAAATGTCTGCATGTTGTGGTCATTTTTCAGTTCTCCATTTACACATTAATAATGAACCAATAGATTGTGAATCTAATTTTAAAGGCAGTTTATGGTTGGTTGCTATTGAGAGAATTCCTGTGGAACTAGCTGTTCTCAAGTAGCTGTGTGTTTAGGCTAAGGGGACTGAAAATCAGAACTGTTGACCTCTGTTCCCAGTTCTTCTACTAACTTCATGTGTGGCCTTGTCAGAGACTTAACCTCTGCATCTCAGTTTCAAAGTCTTTAGAACGAGCATAAAAATTAGATTGCCTCTGGGCTATTCAGGATATGAGAGTGCATCCTGAGACTGGAATGAAAAAGTACAGCCAAAATGCAAAGTGGCTTTATTGGTAAATACATAAAATTTGTCAATGCCTTTGTGATTTACCCCCCCTCCAACATTAAGAACTAAACTGAGCTCACCTCTTAATTACCTGCAGCATATAAAACTGTGGTAGTCAAAGAGTCACTTCAGTGTTAAGCGTGACCAGGCTATATAAAAGAAGTGTTGCTGCTGACTCCATGGAGTTTATTGATGAGGTAAAATTCTACTATTCTGTCTTTATTATCTGTTGCTGTTTCAAGAATATTTCCATATAAATGTAAGGAAGTGATTTACTTTATTCTGCTTCACTTCAGGTTAAAAGTGACAGCACTGAAGGGCTGTATGTCCCTTGTCCCTCTGGGCCACTTGCAAGCTTTAACACAGAGGCATCTGTATGGTATAATGCTGTGCAACATTGAAGTTCCCCCTTATGTAGCATGTGCAAAGCACTACTGTGACACTGACTTCTGTCATGAAGCCAAATCAGCACAGCAATGAGCCTAAAAGAAAATACTCGTCTATGTATTTAAGACAACTATTTGAGAGGTAAAACACAGACAGCTAAACTTCCAGGCTAAGTTCAGAACTGGTTATGTCTGGCTAAATGTGATTAAAGGAGGAAATCTAGTTTTGACCCAGAGATTTTATTTCTCTGGGCAGACATTTAAAACAGGAAGATGTGTAGAAATAGATGCAATAGATGCTATGTCCGTGCCATAGCCTGGCAAGTGGCAATACCATATGTAATCTATTATAAGATGAATGGCATGTTGGGAAATGATTCGAACTGGCTAATTTACAGAACTCTAATTCTGCAACAATGTCCTGGAGAATACCAACGGAAACAGGAAGTCCCCTGTTAAAAGCACCATAGACCTCTGTGTGTGTGTGTGTACGTATTTAATTGTCGTATTACAATAGCAATAATGATTGAGGTTCAAGAAATTTCCTGGGACTTAGAGCTCAGCTGAGATTCAGAGCCTGAAGCTCAGCCAGGTGCCATCAGCTCTCACCAGCTAGTCATTAATCCCTAGGAAATGCCTTGCACTTCAATCTCTATTCCTTATTTGAAAGGTTTCTTGCTAAGATTTCAACTGTCTTACGATGTTGTTAATAATTAATTTTCCATAGGAATTAATGGCTTCAATACAATATTGTATTTCCCCCCTGTGTCTTCGTGCTTAATGAGCTTCCAATTTTATATGATTTGTGAAGTTGAGGGGCTGTGTTAACTCCAAAGAGTTTGGCCCCACACTGGGTTTTTCAGTAGTATTTTTGCAACATCAGACAGTGAGCTTGTTAGGAGTTCAGCTGATTTTTCATGATGGATGTCTTATCTGTCTCCCTTCAAAGTCTATTCTTCCTGTACTTATAGTGTTTCAATGCAAGAACTGTTAACTGTTACACTGAACGCATTTGGAGGAACATAATTTTTGGGTGCCTTTTTTAGTGTTCACACACCAAACTTTTCTGCAGAATACTGGGAGTGGGTTAATAGGGAAAGGCACAGGAAACATTAGAGGAAGGTGCATCCGGGGAGTGTATTTGCCCATCCCTTTTAGGAAGTGACAATCTAGTTCTATGTCATGTCAGTCATCTTAAATCCACTTGATGCGGCCAGTTTCCTCCAATTCATAGTTGTGTAAGTAGAGCACTGATAGGCGTTTTTTTTTTTTTCTGTTTCAAAGTCCCCTTCTAGAAAAAAAAAAGAAGCTATAATTCCACCATTTCCTGCAATTGTTCTACCTTAAGCTGAAGAAGATATGTGTATAGCTGGGAAAAGGCAGGATCCTGGAATACTTAATTGCCTTTCTTACCTGACTTGTTGCTATAGGGAGAGGGGATATGGTAAGCTGTCACACTTTCCTCGATAATGGAATTTTACAGCAGCATATTAAACTGGGCAGCCAACTGGGCAACAAGATTTTGAATATGTGTCTCCATTCATAGAAGTGTAGACAGCAGAATCTTACTGACATTCTGTAACTTTTACATTGACGGCCACATGGTAAGATTTAAATTTACTCTAGCTGCCACCTTGTCAGGATGGATATCCGATGCCCAGCCATTCCTTATCCCAGTTCTGCTTAGCAGCTTGAAAGCACTGCTGAACTGTTATGCAGTTGTTAGCCTGTGTGTATGACCAAAACATACCGTAAGAGAAATATCTGCTATCATATTGCACAGTATAAAATGCAACTCAAATCCTTTCAGCTGCATACCATTGAAAATAACAAATAAAGAAAATTCTCTTTTACTTTGTAGAATGTATATCCAAGTAACTAAACTGTTAGCGTAAAGTACAGTTCAGACTTGAATGTGTGTATTTTTAGGGCTTAGAGTTATTTGATAGTGTACATTTAATGCAAAGAGACAAACCCAGGTTCTGAATGGCAGATCAGTGTGTTGCAAAACCCAAAAGGTCTGCAGTCAAAAGCAGGTCAGAAACAAAGAGAAAAATCCACTGTCCTATCTGTGCAGACAGGGAAAAATCAAGCCTCACTTCCAGAGGTAAGAGGCCTTTCCAAGCTAGACACAGAATCACAGAGTCACGGAACTGTCTGGGTTGGAAGGATCACCTAGTTCCAACCTCCCTGCCATAAGCAAGGACACCTTCTACTACATCTAAAATGTCTCAAGCCTGATTTGGGTAACTGTCCAGAAGTTCTTATTTTTTCCCAAAATTTAAATCAATGTAGAGTCTACGTAGCACACAATAGCACACAATTCTTGTGAAAGGCTGATATTAGAAGCTTCTTAGCAGTGATTAAGTACAAATATTTTCATGTGGTTGAATGCCACTGCCTTTGGAAATGGTTTAAACTAAACCACGAAATGACCCATTTATCTCTCAGTAAGTGACCTTGTGGTAAGTTAGTAGAGAATAGCAATCAGGCTTAAGATTGACGTTCCAGCTTGTTTTGCATTTCCCTGGCTAGGCAAACCCTTATATGAGATTGTTTTGATGTGCTGGAATCAAGGTACAGATCTTGTTAGGTTTTGCAAACTGTCAAGTCCGTGAAATTACTGTTTTTCTGTCCGATGTCTTTGAAATATAGTCAAATCAGCACTAATGGGCAGTGGCAGTACTCCAGGTTTCCGCTTTCCCATCTTGATTGAAATTAGGGAGGGTAGTGAAATGTTACATGCAGCTGAAGCTGTCAGATTAAAAAAAAAGTAAAATCTAGCTATTGCTAAGGATTTACGTATCCTTATTCTCAACAGTAATCAGTAGTATATCCTAGCTAGTTTGTTGGTATAGGATTTGGGTTTTTTTAATTTATTTTCCTTTTATAAAGCTTAGAGGTAAAGGAGTAGAATTACTCTGGAGATATTTGGTGTTTGCCTCACCAAATTGTTGTCCTTTAGAAAGCATAACAGTTTGTGTGCTTCATCTAATCGACTTATTTTTAAATAAATGACTGGCTACTGATTTTTGGATATTTGTTTTATAGTTCAAAACTGTGATTTATCTGTGGAAAAATAATTTATTACTTTGAGAAATATGAAGGGAAAATGCTCTCTGTTCTTACTTGGATGAGCCAGTAGGGAGCAGTATCTTTCTTGGCATTAATTTTAATATTTTCAATATTTTCTGGCTGCACCATAGCTCACTTTTTCTCTGTCAGACTTGGAAACAGACATCCTCATAAACAAATTGTCATTATGAGAAGTGGATTCCACATTGGCACATCAGCAGAACAGATGGAGATTCAAAACAAAACATCTTGGAAAAGTTGACATGGCATTACTTTTTGTTAGAAAGATTACTCCCTACCTAGCTATCTGGAGGAAGTGATAATTTTATTATGTTAGCTATGAGATGTGTAGTTAGGTAAAATACAGCATGCAGATAATCTAATGGGATCCCTAAATGAAAATAGTCACTCATAGGTGTAAATGCCTTCATGAATGAAGCATAAATGAAAAACTGTTACTGTTAGTTGCTGTGAAATCTGAGGCTGGTTTCTCTATTTATAGATTTAATCCCAGTAGAAATAGGACACTGGGGATAAGAAATTCATTTGGAAGAAGAATTTTCTAACAAAATAAGTTCATATTTTGACTGGAGTTTTGTTTTGTTCTTCCTTTTCTCTGACTGGGTTCATTCCTTCATCAATATTAGCAGAATGAGAATTTGAAATTACATCTTCTCTCCCCGAAATATTATGGTAACTTATTACTTTAATAAGTAACAGTACTATAAAAGAACTAAAGTTAGTAGTAAAGAAACCTAAAAGTCCTCACTCCCTGTTTGCTTACTTTTTGTGTCTGATACCACTTTTGTATATGCTGCCTTATCTTTTCAAGGCTAGGTAATTATAACTATTTAATTTTTACTGTTATAAAGCTGTATCATGTTGTAGCACACCAGTGAGAGCGTTCATTTTTGCCTAAGAAAAAAATAAATGTGCATGATAAACTGAAGAACCTTCAATTCAGTTTTGTACAGAAAATAGCTACTTTTCTGGATTAAAGAAGTTGTTTTTGGAGTATGTGAAGTTATTTTTACTAGTTTAGGGTTCAAATTTAGATATTTAAATTGCATATATTGTTTAGTTTATATTTGTGCACTAGGCTTTATTGTTGAGCATGGAAGGGATTCCCCCTCTCCTCTAGATGTGTGGTACTTCATTTAGTACTCTTGCATCCATTTGTTTCTCTCTTCCTCTGTATTCTTTGCTTCCTTCATTTACTCTTACCTTTATTGATTGTTCTACTATATTTGTCTTGACTTTCACCTCCCTTTGCTTGTTTATTGTCTCTCCCATCTCTTTTTGTATTCGTATTTTTCCTTTGCCAGTGTTTTTTTTTTTTCCTGTCATTTTTTCCCTCCTCCTCTCCAAGCAATGCTACAGTTCCTGTTGCCTTGTTTTCATGACAACTTTCAAATCACATGTTTGATTACTCCCTTCTGTGAAGAAGTCGCAGTAGGGAGCAAAGGCAATTCTTTCACCTTTCTAAAAACTGCAGATAACTATCCCAAAGGTGGAAGAATTTTGTTTGTCTTCTTTCTGTTCAAGGAGGTGGCAGACAGCAGAAATAGGAAAAGATATGCTAATGGAATATTCTGAGAATATGAAGGAAAGGGAATTTTCTAGTGCTATTTCCATTTTGCTTTTGTGCTCCCACCTCTACCTTTTCCTGCCTTGTTACAAGCAATACTGCTATATTGAGTGAGATCACCCTGCCTGCAAAGTAGCAGACAGGGAGGAGTCCAGCGGGCATTAGCACTTTTTCAGGCTGCATTAAGTCCTGATAAGATATTTTCCTGAATATCCACTTGATCAGCTGCAATGCTGATCCAATTGGTACGTGGATGATACCACCTCCCTGATTCCAGAATAAATACTAAAGGAAGATCTTGGTGAAACCTTCGAGATGAATTTAAGCTGGTTCCCAGGAGGTAGGGAAAAGCTGTGAAACTGTGTCTTCTTCACTTTGGATGTCTTTTCTAGGAGAACTGTTGGATGTCAGTTCCATAAAAGCTGAAGGACCGTGATATCAAGACACTGTAGCAGGATTGTTAAATGGGTTGCTCAGTTTGGAGCTTCTTGGCTGTGTGTGTAGCTTTATTTTTATTTAATAGAGTCTTAAGAAAACAATGCCTTGAGTCTCCTAAAACTGCTGTAGGCCTGGTCTTACGCTAAATCTTTAATTACCTTCCTATCTTTTGATTGTTGACTCTGCCTTGTAATAGCAAAACAGAGACTGTATTTTGGATTCAATAGTGCTAGTTAGTTCACGACCTTGCTACTGAAATACCATTTCTTCCACTGTTTAAAAGCCAAGTAATCCTTAGGAATACAGATTAATAAAGGCAGCACCTTTTTCACATTAATCAGTCTGCAGATGTCAAAATACAGAACAAACTTTTAATGTGAAGATTGTCCAAACTTGCTATTTTGTGTTTTCATTCAAATAAAAGCCAAGGTTTTGTCCTCTGATTTGCAAGAATACAGTTTCTCCCAGATTGTCGGCAAAATTAAATCTTGAAATACTTAGGTATGATGTTGCTTCCTTTTTGCAATTTGATATTTTAACATTATGATTGATAGTTGTCTTAGTCTCAAATAACCAATCTCTACCATTTGACCGAAAAGATACTCTCCTATGTTGACACCACACTTGGCAATTGTATTGCTTGCACTTTATCTTAAATTAAATAGTAGCTCCACAGGTTTAACTACAGATTAAATTCATTTCAAAGCTCTGCTTAATTGCTTGAGGAAAAGAGGGATACCTAGTACATTGATTAGGAATATAGAGCTTAGTTGGTGACATGATTAAGAATTTGGATAATGAAAATATCAGAGTAACTCTGAAGGAGTATGTGTGGAGACAATTAGCTACATTGAGAGGTGCTTACCAAGGTAAGATATGGCAGAAGGAGAAGCTTGCAAATAATGGTAATTGTAGGTGAGCTGAGAGAGCTGTTGAGATGGTAAATATTGGAGGATTTGAACAAGTGATTATGTGTAGGACAAGTGAGTATGATTTTCACTTGACAGCAGAAGTGGGTAACCTTAGGAGGAGACTATTGTGAAGTGATAGTAATAGAAGAATAAAGGAAGAAGTTGGTTGGAAAAGGATCACCAGAGTGAGAAGGGTGCAAGGTCCTAGTATGAACAACAAAAAAATTGCATACATTGTACGAAACAGTTTATAACCTGGAACTTCCATGTTTGTGAATATACAGTCAGACCATATAATCGCCAGCAACATTCTGGAATCATTCCATTATACTGCATAAAATTATGCCTCAATGTCCTTCCTTGATTCTTTGGAGAAATAAGACAATTTTTTTTCCTAGCTTAAATGAAAATGGGCCCTGATGATTTCATGTAGCTGCCTCTGCTTATCTCAGGCCTGATTTTTGCCCACAGACTACACCAAGAGCTTTGAAATTTCAGTAGAGCTCCTGTAGAGGAAAATTAACAGAAACATCTTACAATAGCAGGAAGGAATTACAAGATTCTTATTAGCAAACACAGACGCGTTATTATTACTGTTGCCTTGAAAGATAATTTAAACAGATAAAAATGCCAGATGTCCCTCCAAAAGCACTTGGTTTCTAAAATAAAAAAGAAGTTGCTGTTTTCTGAAAGATTTATTCACTGTTCATTGTGGTGTCTGAAATTGCATTTAAATGTAACGAAAGACAATATTTCCAAATGTAAAGGAAATGAAGCTTATTTGTATCATTGGCACAGTTGTCTGGGTTTCTAGAGCATACTACCAGTGTCTTAAACTGAAAGGACAAAAATTAAAGTGCACAAGTAATTGAAAAATTAAAGTTTTTATTGTGTTTTATAAGCCATAAAAATCAGATGAAATAGATGAACATATTTTAATTTCAAGTGAAATGTGTATGGTAACCCCAATTTACTTCAACGAAAAATGTAATGAAAATGTATTGTAGGCCAGACAATTGTTGATAGTCAGCAAAGAGAAATGTAATCCTCTGTTCACTTAAGGCAATGACAAGGAGTTGGTACTTTCTGATGGTTCTCTATCATTGGGAGTAATTGTAACCTTTGTTACGGTGCAATGTTTGCTTTCTGTAGTAAAGAGCTGTTTTCAATAGTCCTGAAAAACTTGGTCCAAGGAATCTGTTATCTGCTAAATACCTGATACCTAACGTTTTGCAGATGAGTACTTATTTGTATTACAAAAATTTTCATATCTTGACTAGTTGAGTGTTTTCTCATGCAAGGAAAATAATCCCTGAGCTAATATTGTAGCAAAAGGTTTTTGAAACATCTTCAGCTTTACTCAGAAGCAGAAAAGCTCTTTGCCTTGCCAGCCAGTACAGACAGTGTAAATTAAGTTGACCACTAGTCAGTCTCTTAAAAAAGCCTTGACTACTACTCCATAAGGGAACGTCATTACCACTGTAGTGATAGAAGAACATGATATAAAATCAGTTTTTCCTAAAGATAGCAATTTGATGTCCCAAATGATAAAAAAAACATCAAGTGAAAACAGACCAAACCAGTGACCCTTGCCTCTTGTGGATTTATCTAAAAAACCCAACTGGTTTCAAACAGAATGGGACACATAGACCTTCATTTTAGCCATCAGAGCTGATTGTGCCCAAGCTGGCCTTATCAATAATATCAGATTAGCTATTGCAGATGGATAGATTTTATCAGTTTAAATCAATGGCATGTTTTAAAGTGTGGACCGTCACTGGAAATGATCTTTTTTTCACCTTTATTTTCAGTCTGTGTTTTTCTGCTCTTTCCTTTTTCATGTTTGAATTGGACAGATACTAAATCTGGAAGTGGCATGGATCGGACAGTCCAAAAATAGTTTCTGCAAAACCTAATTAAAGATTTGGCAAAATGTTGCTTGGCATCATTGTGAGTTCAGAGCCTGGTTAAGTGAAATTCGAAGAATCAGCCTCCAGTAGTGAAGTTGTTATGGATATTAGAGTCAAAGTCAAGAATACAGTGTGATAATTATCAAAGGGAAATATGAAAGACAGCATTAACTAGTATAATATTGATGAGGACACTAACGGCTTCCCTAGGTGAATATCTCCTTATATTTCTCAAACTTTAAATTGTTTATAATACAATAAAAGGTCATGCTACAGTTTTGGTTTTTTTTTATTTTTAATGTAGAACAGCAAATCCTGGCTCAAATTTAATAATTCTTTCATATTGGTTGTCCTGGAAAATGTTGCAAATAGAGTGTATCTTTACATTGAGCATAATTTCCTTGAGTAGCTACCAGATGCTTGGTAAGGTAGGGAGAAACTGGTGCTTGACAAAGTAAACAGAAATACATACAGGGCTAATCCAAAGCCCAAGATGTCAATAAAAAGATTTCTACTGATTTAAATAAGCTGTAGGTCAAGCCAGTGTTGCAGAAGTCATCTGAGTAATGGACTCCCCCAGCACACAGTACAAAGAGGACTCTGTATATGTATGTCCAAACAGTGTGTTTGGAATGCTTCCAGCAGAGTTTGGCTCTGATTTGACACTAATTTATTTCAGCTTGTTAATCACTATTATATGATTTAAATAAATGTTATTTTAGTGGTTGCTGATAAAGAGAGATGGACTTTATGACATGTAGTTCAATTTGTAAGCCTGACTGCTTTAATACCTCAGTTTTACCAGCACATAAATAACTTTTTCATTAACAAAATAACACAGATAGCTTGTAAACATTTAAAAAGCCTAGGACTGTATGTTGGGGGAAAAAAAAAAGTTCAGGTTACAGTTTGGACTCTTTATTGAGTGAATTTCATATGACTGTTTCTTATAGAAATCATTTGGGAAAGTGTATTACTGAAATTCTTGAATATTATCTTTCAGTTGCAATTTAGATCTTCATGGAACTAATCATAGAATCATAGAATGGTTAGGGCTGGAAGGGACCTTCAAAGGTCATCTAGTCCAACCCCCCTGCAAGGAATACGGATATCTCCAACTAGATCAGGTTGCTCAGGGCCTCATCCAACCTGGCCTTGAACGTCTCCTGGGATGGAGCATCCACCACCTCTCTGGGCAACCTGTTCCAGTGTTCTACAACTCTTACGGGAAAAAATTTTTTCCTAATATCCAACCTGAATCTACCTCCCTCTATTTTAAAACCATTACCCCTTGTCCTATCACAACAGGCCCTCCTGAACAGCCTCTCCCCATCTTTCTTGTAGGCCCCTTTGAGGTACTGGAAGACCACTATAAGGTCACCCCGGAGCCTCCTCTTCTCCAGGCTGAACAGCCCCAACTCTTTCAGCCTGTCCTCATAGGAAAGGTGCTCCAGCCCTCTTATCATCTTCATGGCCCTCCTCTGGACCCTCTCCAACTGGTCCATGTCCTTCTTATGTTGGGGACTCCAGAACTGGACGCAATACTCCAGGTGAGGTCTCACGAGGGCAGAGTAGAGGGGGAGAATCACCTCCCTCGACCTGCTGGCCACGCTCGTCTTGATGCAGCCCAGGACGCGGTTGGCCTTCTGGGCCGCAAGAGCACATTGCCGGCTCATATTGAGCTTCTCGTCCACCACTACTCCCAAGTCCTTCTCCTCAGGGCTGCTCTCGATCCATTCTCCGCCCAGTCTGTATTTGTGCCTGGGATTGCCACGACCCAGATGTAGGACTTTGCACTTGGTCTGGTTAAACTTCATGAGGTTGGTACGGGCCCACCTCTCCAGCCTGTCGAGGTCCCTCTGGATGGCATCCCTCCCTTCCAGCGTGTCGACGGCACCACACAGCTTGGTGTCATCGGCGAACTTGCTGAGGGTGCACTCCATGCCACTGTCCACGTCACCGACAAAGATGTTGAAGAGGGCCGGGCCCAACACAGACCCCTGAGGGACACCACTCGTGACCGGTCTCCACTCGGACATCGAGCCGTTGACCACTACTCTCTGAGTGCGGCCATTGAGCCAATTCCTTATCCACCGAGTGGTCCATCCATCAAACCCATGCCTCTCTAGAGAGAAGAATGTCGTGTGGGACAGTGTCAAAAGCTTTGCACAAGTCCAGGTAGATGACATCCATTGGTCGACCCTTGTCCACCGATGCTGTCACCCTATCATAAAAGGCCACCAAGTTGGTCAGGCACGATCTGCCTTTGGTGAAGCCATGTTGACTGTCACCCACCACCTCCTTGCTCTCCATGTGCCTTAGCATGGTTCCCAGGAGAATCTGCTCCATGACCTTGCCAGGCACAGAGGTGAGGCTGACGGGCCTGTAGTTGCCCGGGTCCTCCTTGTTCCCCTTTTTAAAAATGGGGGTTATGTTCCCTCTCTTCCAGTCATCAGGGACCTCGCCAGACCGCCATGACTTCTCAAATACAATGGCCAGTGGCTTGGCAACTTCATCCGCCAGTTCCTTCAGGACCCGCGGATGGATCTCATCAGGTCCCATGGACTTGTGCACCTTCAAGTTCCTCAGATGTTCCCGAACCTGCTCTTCAAGTACAGTGGGCGGTGGTTCATCCTCACAGTCCCTGCTAGTTCTTTCCACAGCTTGGGTGGTAAGACAAGAGGCTTTATCAGTGAAGACTGAGGCAAAAAAGTCATTGAGTAACTCAGCCTTCTCTATGTCCCGGGTAACCAGAGCACCAGTATCTTTCCGGAGGGGGCCTACATTCTCTTTTGTCCCCTACATACCTATAGAAGCATTCCTTATTGCTTTTTATATCCCTTGCCAAATTCAATTCCTTCAGGGCTTTAGCCTTCCTCACCTGATCCCTGGTCACTCGTACAGCTTCTCTGTATTCCTCCCAGGCTATCTGTCTCCGCTTCCACCCTCTGTAGGCTAACCTCTTCATTTTCAGTTGGTCCAGGAGCTCCTTGCTCATCCACGCAGGCTTCCTGGTCTTTTTGCCCGACTTGTTCTTCATCGGGATGCACCTCTGCTGAGCTTGGAGGAGGTGCTCCTTGAATGTGGACCAACTTTCCTGGGCCCCTCGTCCCTCCAGGGCCGCCTCCCACGGCACTTTGCCCATCAGGTCCTTGAAGAGGCCGAAGTCCTCCTTCTTGAAGTCTAGGGTACAGAGCTTGCTGAATGGTTTCCTTGCTGCCCCATGGATCTTGAACTCCACCGTGTCGTGGTCACTGCAGCCAAGGCTGTCCTTAAGTTTCACATCGCCCACCAGTCCCTCCCTGTTGGTGAGCACAAGGTCAAGCATGGCACCCCTCCTTGTCGGCTCCTCTATCACCTGCAGGAGGAAGTTGTCGTCCACGCATTCCAGGAACCTCCTGGACTGCCTGTGCCCTGCCGTATTGTCTCTCCAACAGACGTCAGGGTGGTTGAAGTCCCCCATGAGGACCAGGGCTTGTGACCGCGAATGTAATCAAACTGTATAGTAGTTGTTCTCACAAAGGAAGAAGGTTGTATTTTAAACATATAAATACAGAATTAACTAACAGTCCTATTCTCATCAAATGTCTAGGTAGCCACACTAAACTGTAAAAAAAACCTTAGAAATTTTCTATTCAAAGTTTGACTTTTTTTTATTAAAACTGTTTAGAATTTCTGTAAGAGTGAGAATTGGAACAAGATGAAGGCTTTCTACAGGATACAGCTTTAATTGAAGGGATTCCCCTACTTTTCTGTGCAATCTATTGCAATGTTGGATTATTCTCATGAGGAGGTTTTTTCTTATGCCTGCATGGATTTTCTGAAGTTATTTGTGTCCATTTCGTTTTGTCATGTCACCATTTATCCTTGTGAAGAGAGTATCTCTATCTTCTCTGTAACTACCTATTAAGTATTGCAAGGCTGATTAGATCCCCTAAACCTTCTATTCTTTTGGCTGAGCAAACACAATTCCTTCAGACTTTCTTCACGTCTCAAGTTCTCCAACGATCTTATCATCTTGGTGGCCCTCTGTGGGCCCCTTCACTTTGTCAATGTCTCTCTTGAAATGGAGAAACTCAAATGGGACAAAGTGGTCCAGGTGTGGCAGAGTGAAATCATACCATCCCTTGATCTGCTGACTATAGTTTAACTGATGCAGCCCAGGACATGGCTTGCCTTCATTGTTGCTACAGGACAACTGTCAACTCATGTTCAGCTTACTGTCTACCAGTACTTCCAGTATTTTCCAGTATTTTAACAGTATTTTACTGTTTTCTTGTTTGTATTGTCTCATATAAGATGTGCCATTAGCAAGAAAATGAATAGAATATCACTAGAGTCACAGATGTAGAGGCAAACAGTCATTAGTGTCAAAAAAAAGGAGATGCTAATTTATTTACATGCTTCATGGCACAATGTGCTCAGTAGCTTGGTTCTTATTAGCTCATTTCAGCACAGAATTGACTAACTTGTTCAGTCTTGAATTGTATGTTGTGTTGAAAAGTTGTGTCATAATATTTCTATATTATATGTGTTATATAATATTTCTATAGTGTATTTCAGGAGTCTTAAGAAAACTGGTAAATATTGTGACAGTCTGATGATCAAGATGGGCCTGAATGGATGTTCTTTATCTAGTTTTGAGAAAAAAGAAGTGGCCTTAGAGGGCTTAAAATCTAAGTCTAGATTTTAGGTTTATGGCTTTGGTCATTATAAGTGGAAAGAAGGTTCTCTGGCAGGGAGTTGCTTTCAATTACAAATTACAAATAAACTTTGAAGTTAAAAAAAAAAAAAAAGGAAAAGCTCTCCTGTCGGAGTCGACGGGAGACAAACACATCCGATGATGATCAGTAAGTCTCGTTTATTGCGCAGTTCTTATGGCTTATATAGACAGTATTTGCCAATAATCCTGAGACCACACCTTTTCTACACCATTTTTGGATGATACCTATGCTTGTCATATTTAACAGCTTATTTCAAACAGACACCCGCCTGGCGAAGCTCTGCTCTAAGCAAACACTACTCCCTTATCATACTGCATAGTTCTCTTATCCTTAACTTCAAAGGAGTTCTGCCCTTGAGGCCTAACTTTCGAGCTCCAGTCTTTATTTACACAGGGTTTTCTTCGTGCAGTCTCTTCAAGGATTTGCACTCCAACAATTCCCCCATTCTTTTCTTGCATGAAGAGAACCCTACGCACAAGGCTGGCAGCTCCAGTTACTAGCATATTGTTTTGGTACAGTCTTGCAAAAGCAGTTTCTAGCATACTACTTCCCTTTCCGAGGGCTTTGCTATTTCCGCTATATCCAAGATTCCACTGAGCAGGAGGGTGTCCGTCGGTGGGGTCGTCGCGGAGAAGAGAGGCAGGCAGGGCACCTTCAGGGCGTCCCCTGTTTATCCACACAGTGTGCTCTGCAGCCTCCTTCCGCTCCACTCTGAGCCATCCCTTTTACACCCTCAACAGAGTCTATGAAAAAGGTACTGACACGGCGTTGCTGCACGCGTGGCCAGTGCGTGCAACAAGGCCGCCAGGTATGTGCTCTGCTGGCCAACAGCAGATTTTTTAAGTTGTAACATATTTCTCCTAGCTTCCTTTTTCAAAGTTACATGCTCACAACTAAGTCTAGTTTGTAATTCTTTGTCATTGATTCGGTACCAGTTAACACTTCTCCTTCCAGTAGCTCACTTCTGATTGGAAAAACACACAAAGCATATATACAAGCAATATATACAAACAACTTTCACACACGTAATATATTAAATCATAAGAAACATAAAGACAGTTTACATATCAATATACAATCCTCTACCACAATTCTCCCCGAATGCTCCCCAAGCCATTGCAACTGTTCGTGGATGGACTCACTATGGTCACTTAAATTAAAACAACACATGCCTTCAAATTCTTCACAGCCGTGTCTTTAAGCTAATAGCAAATAGTCTATGGCAGCTCTATTTTGCAGCACAGCATG
The DNA here is from genome assembly GCF_009769465.1 of Tauraco erythrolophus. NCBI lineage: Eukaryota > Metazoa > Chordata > Aves > Musophagiformes > Musophagidae > Tauraco > Tauraco erythrolophus. The sequence goes on from NC_141472.1 coordinate 8,121,166, forward strand.
ATTCACATTTTGCACATCAGTAGTAAGCATATCTAATATTTCTGACGTTCTATTGAGCTCGGCTTTAGCCCAGCATCCTAGCTCTTTTGCTAAGTATAGAGCTCTGCTAGCAGCAGCCCCTGGCGAAATGGTCGATACAATGATTTGGTTTAGTTCACTCCAAAAATGAGGAGATCCTATTTGCGAGCAATCGAGCTCATGAACGCTACGTTTTGTTCGTGTGTTATTTTGGCTCCATTGCATTAATAGCGATATGTTAGGGTGAAATAATGATAACTTTCCTAAATAGCATGGACCCCCCCTGCGGTCGCACTGGTATACCATTCCAGGCTCTGTCTCCACAAATTAAAAATATCCCCTTTGGGAGCTTTAGGGGAGAAGTGATATTACTACCATTGCAGCTGGAATGCAACTGCAACCATACCGCGTTTGACTCAAGGGAAGAGTCTAGGGTGGCCCATAGGTTTCTATTTTTGTTAAGATTTTCACCGTCAATGGGGAGAAAACTAAGATTCAAAAAGTTGTAGGGCAGGCCTTGTGCCTAGCCTTGTTTGACTTTGCAACTCCCTTTGCCAATTATCTGCATGGTAGTAGTGTGTGCAGCTATTGCACCATAGCTCTCGAATCTGGCTGCACACGAGGAACTGGTACAGACAAGACAATTTTTCCCGGGTGGCCCCTGAACACCGGAGTCCTGTAATTCCCTGACAGTGTCCTCAAGTTCTCCAAGAGTGCGAGGATGTTTCACTACTTTATCAATAGTGTTTGAATAATGTCCTATCTGTTGCAGGAGAGGCTTTGAAATGATAAGGAGCTTTTCTTCAATCCTCTGATTGTCTTCTTTCACTAATTCCGGGAACGTTCGTAGCATCGAGGACGGGCTTAGTCCATCTCGCTGGTACCCATACCGTCCCTGTAGGGGTAGAAACACAAAGATATCCCCGTCCCCAAAAGAATACTCTGGCCAGTTCCTGCCATAGTCCAGTCTTTGGGTCACGGAATTTTACCGATGTCTCCTTTCCTTCTGTTTTAGTTTTCGTGGGACCATAATGGATGAGAGCAGGAGGCTGTTCTGACTCCCCGAATACACACAAATGATTAATGACAAATAATCCTTTTAACAATTTCGCATGGGGATCCCTAATGTTTTCATATTTAGATAGGTACCTCCTTAGCGTACCATTTGCCCTCTCTATTATGGCCTGTCCTGTTGGAGAATTTGGGTTTCCAGTGCTATGTTCAACCCCCCGTGATCTTAGGAACTGTTCTATTCTCTTGCTAGTATAGGCGGGTCCATTATCTGTTTTTATCTCTTTTGGAGTCCCCATTACTGCAAAGCAACTGTAAAGGTGCCGTTCTACATGGATGCCTTTTTCTCCTGTTTGCGCTGTTGCCCAGATAAACTTGCTGTAAGTGTCTATGGTTACATGTACATATTTTAAACGCCCAAAACTGGATACATGAGTAATGTCCATCTGCCGAACTTCATTTGCAGCCAATCCTCGTGGGTTTACACCTAATCCTAACCCACAGCCCCCATTGTGATGACTGCAGATAGGGCAGGCCCTGACTATTGCTTTTGCCTCCGTTATAGGAATTTGAAATTCTTTCCATAAACCTCTGGCATTCTGATGGAACATAGAGTGAGCTTCCCTGGCTAGCATTTGTTTTGATAACGGCGTGGCCTGGGCTATTGCCACTAATTTGTCTGCTCTAGCATTGCCTTCGCCTAAACCAATTTCCCATTTATGGCTTCTAATGTGGATGACAGCATAAGCGTGTTCCCTAAGCTTTGTAGCCTTTTGAAGTTGTAGGAGCAGTTCAAACAATCGTGGGTTTTGGACTTCTTTGATCGAGGCCTCTTCAATTCTTTCCACTATACCAGCGACGTACAGCGAATCGGTAACTATATTTAGTGGTCCTTTCGAGTTTCACATAGCCCACACCACAGCAAGATGTTCCATAGTCTGCAAGGTGTCTGTTTCTTTTCCATGCAAGATTTTATGTTTCCATGCATCCTTCTCCTGCCATGTTATCGCTGCCGTTCGAGATTTCCTTCCAGCATCGGTGTACGCCGTCAAAGCATTTTGGATGGGAACGCTTTCCTTCTTGGGTCGTGTAATCCAGTCCCAACTCTCAATCCACTGTAATGGTGCGTGTTTCGGCTTCTCTAATTTAATAATACCGCTTGCACCTAAGAGTGCTTCTTGCAATTCCTCACTGTTATTTATGTACCACTGGAAGGAGTCCCTTTTCACTGGTATCCTCAAAGTGTGAGGTTCTGCGCCAGTTATTTGCAAGGTTCTCTCGCACCCCTTCTTTATTAAGTCTGCCAACATTTCAACTTTCTGCACAAGAGTTTTAGTTTGCTGTAATGCGGGAGAAATCCATTCCAACACCCATAGCTCCTCCCCCGTTTTCTTTTGGCACGTTTGAGTTAAGGCACCAAGGAGATATTTGGTATTGCACCATACTGTAAGGTCTATAGGTAAAGCAGGGTCTTGTCGGCATACTTGCCCTTGTGTTACACAGTTTGTAATTTGCTGAAGAGCACGCCGTTGTTCCGGCGAGATCTGTATCGGTTGCGTGGGGTCAGACCCTTTTAACAGTGGCCGTAATTCATCTAATAGCTCATTCGGTATACCGACTACAGGCTTTAACCATTGGAGGTCGCCTAGCAGTTTTTGAGCATCATTTAATGTCGAGAGGCGTGTATGCAGCTGTAACTTTTGTGGTGTCACTATTTGCTCGGATAGCTTCCATCCCAAGTACTTCCATGGGACTGTTCGCTGCACTTTTTCCGGTGCTATTATGAGATGAAACCGGGCCAATGTTTCTTGAATGTTCGTCACTTGAGCATCTGAGAATGGTGTTGGTTGGGCGAATAGAATATCGTCCATATAACGATAAATGACTGTATTAGTCCATTATCGTCGGAGGGGTTGTAGGGCAGAGTCGACATATAACTGGCACAATGTGGGGCTATTGCGCATGCCTTGCGGTAACAGTGTCCACTCAAAATGTTGATCAGGCCCTTCCCTGTTTAAGGCAGGTAGGGTGAAGGCAAATCTTTTGGTGTCTTTAGGATGCAGTGCAATAGTGAAGAAACAATCTTTCAAATCAATAATTAATAATGGCCACTCCACAGGGATCATTGCAGGATTGGGCAAGCCGGGTTGCAGAGCGCCCATAGGCTCCATTTGCTCATTAACGGCACGCAAATCATACAACAAGCGATATTTTCCTGACTTTTTCCAAATAACAAATATTGGAGTGTTCCACGGACTTGTTGAAAGTTTTAAGTGTCCTTGTTCGAACTGCTCATTCATGAGTTCATGAGCGTGTTGCAGACTTTCCCGTTTTAGCGGCCATTGTTTAACCCATACTGGCGTGTCTGTTTTCCAAGTAATAGGGATTGGGAAAGTCCATACAATGGCCATTATGCTAAAGGGTGCTCATTAGTTAAGACTACTCCCAGCTGAGACAATATATCTCGTCCAATGAGGCATTGTATCGTGGGTGGCAGTTGAACCACAGAAAAGCTGGCAGTTAGACACTTTCTCTCAACTCTGACCGTGAGGGTCGGTGAACGACTGGCTAAAGTTAATCCTCCGACTCCGGTCACCATTGCTGCTGCAGGCTGTAAAGGCCAGTGTTTAGGCCAGCAGGCAGGGCTGATAATACTAGAGTCTGCGCCCGTATCTAGTAGACCTAGAAGGGACCGCTTTTGATGCTGATACTCCACTTCTATTCTCTGTCGAGGCCTATCATTAAGATTCAAAGTCAACAAAGCAAGGCCGCCGGTTGATCCGAAACCTTCCACGCCTCTTTGTCCACTCGTTGTAGGCTTTAAGTCCTTAGTGATTTGTTCCAATGGTATTAATTGAGCAATCTGTTGTCCTTTAGTAATTTGGATTGGTGGGAAAGGGGTGTATACCATAATCATAACTTCCCCAGTGTAATCTGCGTCGATTATGCTGGGTAATACGAAGAGTCCAAGCATTGAAGCAGATGATCTCCTCAAGAGCAATGCGCCCATTGCTTGTTGATTTATTACGATGGGTCCTTTAATTCCTGTGGGCACTTTTTGAGGATGCGGCATCATCAACGTTACGTCTATTGCGGCTGCCAAGTCCAAGCCGAGGCTTCCGCTGGTGGCGGGGTGGAGACTGCTGAGGTTGACTGGGCTGCAGCGACGACTTGTGTCTGAGCGCGGCCACTTCGATTCTGCGCGCTCGTGTTGGGGTTTCCCGACCGTTTTCGACACGCGTTCGTATTATGATTATTTGTCCGACACTTTTGGCACCAGATTCCAGTGGCGCGGCACTCTCGGCGAATATGTCCCATGTTGCCACATCGATAACACTGCAGTCGTCCCTTTTGCAGAGTTTCTTGAACAATCATGTTTGCCGATTGGAGGGGTGCAAGAGCGGCTAACACCTGAGTTTGGGTAGATTTTGCTTGTTCCTTTAACCCTAGTCCTAATTCTTTAATGGCTTCTATTAGAAACACTTGGGAACCGATTGGTACCTGGGCCATTCTCGCTAGAGCCTCTTCTATGGACCAATTGGCTCCCAAGGTACTCAATATGTTTTGTGTAGTCTGATTACAATTTTGGAGAGCACATTGTTTTAGCAGAGCCCCTCGCATATATTCGGGAACTCCAGCCCTTTCTATAGCGGCAGCAGCTTTGTCTATAAAGGTACCAAATGGTTCGTCCCTTCCTTGCTTGATCCCCATATATACCGGTACTCCTCCTGGTTCCTTAACTTTGTCAATAGCATTTCTGATGAGCCTCATTGCTTCCCGACACTTATCAGGTCCTATCAATGCTTGCGCTTCCGTACGAAGGAATGCTCCTAATCCCATTAACTCCTCTACCATTACTCCTTGTAAAGGATCTCCTGGTTGCCTTTGGGTGGCTACGCTCTCATTAACTAGTGCTTGCCAATGTGCATTAAAAAGTAACTGTTGATGTTGCGTAAAAATCAACTTTACTATTCCTCTACAATCTGCAGGCAACAGTATTTGAGTACTCCAAATATAATCTAACATTTGTTTTACTGGTTCGCTAGTCACTCCAAACTGGCTAACAGTCGACCGGAGTTGAGAAAGTAGCTTCCAGTCCAAGGCTGATATTGCCGCGTTTAAGCCTCCCCCCGGTATGGGCTGGTATATTACCGGGCAAGCCAATAGCTTTGCTGCCTCCACTGCGCCTTCATCCCCTTTTTCCAAACAGTCCTTGGAAAGTGCCACCCAAGCCTCCCTTCTTTCCTTGGCAATGGCCTCCGCTAGGTCAGTATCTGCCCCAGGGATCGGCTCACTGCACGGGGGGGCCGGCGGTGGTGGCGCACTTGGCCACGACTCTCCCTCCGGAGGGGGTGCGGATGGCACACACGGTTCCTCTACACTAACATTTGGCCGCGGGGGGGGCAAGATAACTTGGGAGACGGCCGGTGCCATAGGAGTGATCTGGAACCAGTCTTTATCATAGGTCTTATTTTTACCTTGTGCTATTGTTGCCTGTTCTGCTGCTTTCTTTTCTGCCTGATGTTGTAACAGTTCGTTATGTATCACTCACCATAACTTTCCCAATTTTTTGGCTGTCTTATCATCTTCTAAGGTAGCCTCCCACAACTTATCACTAAATTTACGCCACTCAGTTAATTCATGTATGGTATGCGGATTTTGAAACATTCCTTTCGCATATCCATAAGACAATAACCCTGGTAATTCCTTTTGCAAATCTATCCCCTTGATTTGCTGTATTTGCAGAAATACTGCAAATAAATCATATGCTGCTTGCCTTTCCATACCTTTATCGTCAGCGCTGTTGCGGCCCTCCAGGCTTCGGCAGCACGTATCGGTCGAGCTCATCTCTACGGTCACTCGAGGCGCGGTGCACGTCTTTAAGATGTTGCACTTTCGCCATCCCTGCCGCTGTGGGACCCGAACTTCTTCGTCGCTCGACTGTGGCGCCTTTGTCAGTCGGGGTCACCATTTGTCGGAGTCGACGGGAGACAAACACATCCGATGATGATCAGTAAGTCTTGTTTATTGCGCAGTTCTTATTGCTTATATAGACAGTATTTGCCAATAATCCTGAGACCACACCTTTTCTACACCATTATTGGATGATACATATGCTTGTCATATTTAACAGCTTATTTCAAACAGACACCCGCCTGGCGAAGCTCTGCTCTAAGCAAACACTACTCCCTTATCATACTGCATAGTTTTCTTATCCTTAACTTCAAAGGCGTTCTGCCCTTGAGGCCTAACTTTCGAGCTCCAGTCTTTATTTACACAGGGTTTTCTTCGTGCAGTCTCTTCAAGGATCTGCACTCCAACACTCTCCCAAGTTGCACACCTACAATATGTCTCTTTTTTGAGATAAAGGATAAAATAAGATTATTAGTCTCAGCCATGAGTTATACTAGAGCTGGAGTATCTCTCTCCACTATCTTCTCGCTCTCCTCACTCTTCTTAAGTGTTTCTTATTTGTTTATTCCCCATTCCAGGTGAAATCTCTGTGAAACTAAACATTCATTCTTTCCTTGCTTAAGTCACTAGGAAATCTTAGTTTCGCTTTGGGATGGGACTTTGTTCTCCTTGTGTGGCAGCTGAGCACTGATGATTCTTGGGATAAGTTTCAAATGACAAAAGCATGTCACTTAGTCTTTGATCTTTAGTTTCAAGCACTGATGGAAAAGTTGTAATTATCTGCTGGTTTTGCTAAGTATAAACCCATTAAAAGTAAGAATTATATTGCACAAAAGTGAAACTGCTAATGCAGTAACTGAGCATCATTTTGTAAAACTGGACAAACATCCTGCCTGTATTTTATGAAGACTTTTTTTCACTTTTCTGTTCAGCTGATTTATACAATCAGTTGTGTTGAAGGGTGCCTGAACTTACTTCCTCTTTCCTTTTCAGCTTCCTTATTTTAGCTCAGATGGTACTTTACTTTAAATCACATAATATGGTAAAAGGTCTGTTATTTGACCTGGGACTAGGGTCACACGACCAATCTTAGCTAGTCTAAAATTAAATGTAAACAAATCTAAAATACACTGAATAATTTTCAACTTAAATTTAGGAGCTGCCAAATAGAACAGTACTTTATTATTGCACAATGAAACACAATTAGAATAATGACTGTTAATGATTTAAGGTGTTTGTAAAACGAATATACCAAACCTTTCATTCCACAATACTATTATTGTAGCTGTGCCTTATTTGTGAGGACTCGAGGAGGCATTTCCTATTTTGGTTGATTTACAGTCTTATAACCTCACAAATAGTAAGAAATTTCCAGTGATGATGGCACAATATATGGAAAGGACAAAATTATTTTAAAAATTGATCATGTTTCACAAATTGCCACTTCTACTCTAAAGTCAAGTATTTCCTGCTTCTGCAGAGGTTTTTTTCCCCTCTTAACCATGATGACTATATTTAGAGAGCTGGCTTTCCAATTATACTTGTATAATTGGACAGGGTAATTTTTACCATGGAATTCATTATCTAGGAAAGCTGATTTAAAAAAAAAAAAAATCATCGACGATGATTTTAGAGACACAACCTATACAAACTGAAATATCAAGATTAAATTGTTTATTTGTAGGTTTGTTTTTTTGTTGTTGTTTTATCTTTACTTGGTTCAAATCTATAGCTGCTGCAGCTCTGGCAATTCCCTGATAAATTTCCATGAAAGAGTAAGAAAGGCTAGGAAGCATTATATGTCTTGAGAAATACTCCATTGGGAGGCACTGTGGATTCTTTGAAACACACCACAATTGCTATAAATTAATCTAGCTTCCCCGGTGAAGCCTTGTGAGCTGCCTCAGTACTATATTCGCATCTGTTCCAGAATGCTTCCAAATATCTCTGATACTAGAAAGGTATCCAGATGTACTTATTGTATCACATGTCCTAAGAACACCTGTGGTTGTTTTTCTGCTAATCTGGCATGGGATTAATTCACATTCAGATCTTGCTTTGATGGATGTGTGTGATGAGCAAGATGGTTCAAGAAAGTCAACTTAATTTAATTACTGTATTTCCTTTGACGCGACCAGAAAAGTGTCCAGGTTTTAGCTGGGACCCGCGGTGGGGCGCGGGACATGTGGCATACAGAAGCCCCCCCTCCCCGGCGGCACTCTCGGGGGACCCAAGTCCTTGTGATCGAGGCCGCAGCCCGCGGACGATGTGGGCCGGCTATGGCCCAGTGGTTACTTCGGCTGCATTGTGTCCTGCCTTCATGGTGCCCAACGTGGGGCGGGGATTCGGCTTGAACTCTCGCTTTTATACTGGGCATGATGCTGCATGATATGGAATACTAATTGGCCAGTTTGGCCCTCAATCTTCAGTTCCACCACAAATCACAAGGGGAATAGTGTCCCCCTTGTCCCAGCTATGCTCCCCCCTTATCCTGCCGTGTTTCTGCACTCCGGCACACTGAAAAGTCCTTGGAGTCTCAAACATCAACTTGCTATCAGCATTCTTCTCAGAGTGAGCCTCTGAGTAAAACCAAAACATGGAGCTCTTCTAGCTGTTAAAAAGAAGAGCTAACTGTCCCAGGTAAAACTAGGACAATGCGAAATGTGCTGCAATCAAGCAAGCCAATCAGTTAAAACCTCTTTGGTATGGAGGGCATTGGTTGAAATATAAGTATGGAGAGGCTTGGCAAATTGATTATATCACACTTCCACAAACTTGCAGTGGCAAGCGTTACGTGCTCACAATGGTGGAAGCAACCACTGGATGGCTGGAAACCTATGCTGTGCCCCATGCCACTGCCCGGAATACTGTCTTGGGCCTTGAAAAGCAATGCTTGTGGTGGCATGGCACCCCAGAAAGAATTGAGTCAGACAACGGGACTCATTTCTGTAACAATCTTATAGACACTTGGGCCAAAGAGCACGGCATCGAGTGGGTGTATCACATCCCCTATCATCCACCAGCTTCTGGGAAGACTGAACGATATAACGGACTGCTAAAAACTACACTGAAAGCAATGGGTGGTGGACCCTTCAAACATTGGGATACACATTTAGTAAAGCTACCTGGTTAGTCAACACTAGAGGATCTGCCAATCGAACTAGTCCTGCCCAATCAGGACTTTTACGTACTGTAGAAGGAGATAAAGTCCCTGTAGTGCACATGAGGAATATACTCGGGAAGACAGTTGGGGTTATTCCTGCCTCAGGTAAAGGTAAACCGACTCATGAGATTGCTTTTGCTCAAGGACCTGGGTGCACTTGGTGGGTGATGCAGAAGGACAGGGAAGTCCGATGTGTGCCTCAAGGGGATTTGATGTTGGGTGAAAATAGACGATAAAATTGATTTAATTGTGTGATATTAATTGTTGAATAACCCTGTCCCTGCATACCATTATTGCTATGGTTGTCACATTGTACTAATGCCATTATATTAAGAATCATCCAGGTTAATGAAGAATGAACTTCGGCAGAACCAGAACTGATTCCAAACATCCAGCAACTTCTTTGAGGTCAACATCTTCAACCTGCAGACGGCGGCCGGATACACCAACTACGAGCTCCAGACGCCACACGCAACAAAGACTACATGTCGTCCGTTCTACCGACTGAGCAAATTCCGCATCATCTTTCCTGCCCTGAGAGACTGCTCCAACAGATGAAGACACATTTTGGAGGGATGACCCATGGCTAAGGGAATAGTATATATGTAAGGTTTGAACATGACGTGCATGATATGGAATAAGGGGTGTATACTGTCCTGGTTTTAGCTGGGACAGTGTTAGCTCTTCTTTTTAGCAGCTAGAAGAGCTCTATGTTTTGGTTTTACTCAGGGGCTCACTCTGAGAAGAATGTTGATAGCAAGCTGATGTTTGTGGTTGGCCGAGGACTTTTCAGTGTGCCGGAGTGCAGAAGCACGGCAGGATAAGGGGGGAGCATAGCCGGGACAAGGGGAACACGATTCCCCTTGTGATTTGTGGTGGAACTTAAGATTGAGGGCCAAACTGGCCAATTAGTATTCCATATCATGCAGCGTCATGCCCAGTATAAAAGTGAGGGTCAGCCGGACAGAAGGGCTTTTGAGCTTTGGCTCTTTCGCCGCTTCTGCTGTTTTGTGCTTGCTGCGCTTTTGCTCTATTGCCTTTTTTTCCCCCTCTCTCTTCCAGTACTCCCACTCTCGGAGTACTATCTCTCTCTCTCCCCCTCTCTATTTCGGGGTCTCGCATTCGTCCGGGATTGCAGTTTCGGGACGAGACGGGCTGCAGATAAGAGGGGGTGGTGAGCATCTACACTGCGTATTAAATCATCTGTATTAAATTGTTCTTATCTCAACGGGGTTTCCCGTTTCTCCTTTAATTCTCTCCCTCATTCCTGGGGCTGGGGGAGAGTGAGTGAGCGGCTGTGTGGGGTTCAGTTGCTGGAGCAGCCTAACCCACGACAAAAGACAAAAAGACTTTTCCCCCTGAGTCAGAGAAAGAGAGAAAGCAAATTAGCAATATTAAAAAAAGGTGAAATGATGTGAGAAGATGCAAAGCTTTTTTGTTTAGCTTTTAGGTTTTTTTAAGCATGCTGCCTTACAGTGAGGAAAACTTCAAGATATTTTGCCAGTATTTTATATTGGCCATGGAGTCCAGACAAGTCTTGTTTTCCACCACAGACCCAGACATGAAACACTTCTTTTACAGTTCAGCGTCACTCTTTGGGTTGGCCTACTTAATACAGCATTGCTCAGAGAGATTCATGAGTGAGAAAAGCCAAAACTAGAACTATTGTTGGTTAGGAGGCTGCGTGTGCCAGAAATGGTAATTTTCTTAAAACAATATTCATGTGACTGTGATTCACAGAAAACTCTGGTGTTTTCAAAAAAAACATTGAAGGTCACAAACTACTCACCTTCATGTATTTGCTCTGCATCGCGAAGGGAGTAACTCACTAATGATCAGCGTGTTTTCATTATTTGCAACACATTTTAAAGGGAAATCTGTGGATTTAGTACACTGGTATGACCTCCGTCTCACAGCCTAACATGGGCTAAGCTTTCATAACGTTCGCTCACTTATTGCACAAACTGAGAAGGGGAGTGTCACTTGTAGCGGGGCCAAAGAATCAAGACCCTATCTCAGCTTTCGTTAAGGAAAAAAGAAGAAAATAAAATATATATATATCATCATCATCATCATCTTTGTCATTGTGTTTAACTGTTTCAGAAGCTTCCTTAGCAAGTTCAGATGAAGGTCGTTGAGCATGTATGTGTCCTTGTGCATGTGTTCTCCAAGTATTTCTCTTTCATTTGCTGTGGTTTAAAGTAAAATAAAGCTTGGAGTAAAGCGGTGAAAGCTTGGACAGCAGTTTTAAAAGTATCTCTTGAGTTCCAGGAACTCGGCTATTATGAATTATTATTCTGAAAAAAGACGAGTTTCTGTCGCTTAAAAAGAAAAGGCAATTTCTACTCAAAGAAATAAGTTTTTAAAAGCCTAAAAAAAGTTTTTTAAATGAGTGGGATTTAAGCAAGATTAAAACTGGATTATTCTGGTTAGCTTTTACATCTAAAATATTTGCATTACAGTGCTGATCTTTTGTTTAAGAGAATAAAAATACAATGCAATTAGTTTTTCTTTTTAGTGGAAAATCAATACATTTAGAACAGAAAACCAAACAACTTAAAGTTTGTTGGATTAATTTTTAGAATAGAAACTGAAGTTTTGATGAGATAAGGAATTTTCCAAGCCGCTCGAAATATTCATTGTGTAATAGTTAAAAAAGGCACACCAGTAACATATTTTTTTTTTATGAAAGGCATCAAGAAACATTAACTTTATTGATGATAGTCAGTTATTTTGATTTTTAAGTTTATGAGCAGTATAACATTTTATAAGAACCTTGATTTTTGTTGAAGATAATGAAAGCTGCATTTTCATTTGGCTGAAACTTATAGTACTGCACCTGCAAAAATTAATATGGATCCATGTTTGTTCTTGCAGAAAGAGTGGTTGGGCAATCCAGCATCTGTTAGTTAAATGTGTGTATTTGTGCATGGAGGCAAGTACAAAACCAGAAGTCCTGCTTGATATGACCTGCTCTGTTCAAGAAACTTTGTCTGTATTGCTCAGTCTTGCAACGCTGGCTACAAGCTTTTATGAACTGAGATTTTAGATCCAATTTAAGTTGTAAAAAAAGAGAGGTGTCTCAGCATGTGAGATGAATGATGCAAAGCCTCTGATAAATCTGGGAACACAGTCAAAGTAATCCAAGAAGTCTTTTCAGACAGGACACAACCTTTCAGTTACCAAGTTTTAATTCATTATGTTAACCATGAAATTAGCTGAAACTCAGATTTGTTACGTTAAAAACAGAGATGAGCATGCTTAATTTTAAAATAGATTGGTTGATCTATTCCTTAAGATTACATAGAAACTCCTTGTCTTTAAATATCCAGGAACAGTAATAGAATAGTAATTTCTATTCATTGTGCAAAAGAGAAACAAAACAAAGAGATTGCACTGCAGAAAAATAAATGTTGGTATATTCTGACTGAAATAGAGGAAACTTTCCCAGCACATGAAAATGCAGTGCAGTTGGAGGTGATGATGATAGAATCATAGAATGGTTAGGGTTGGAAGGGACCTCAAAGATCATCTAGTTCCAACCCCCCTGCCATGGGCGAGGAAACCCTCCACTACATCAGGTTGCCCAAAGCCTCATCCAACCTGGCCTTGAACACATCCAGGGATGGGGCATCCACAACTTCTCTGGGCAACCTGTTCCAGTACCTCACCACCCTCAATGTAAAGAATTTCTTTCTTCTATCTAACCTAAATCTGCCCTCTTTCAGTTTAAATCCACTGTCCCTTGTCCTATCACTACACACCCTTGTCAAAAGTCCCTCTCCAGCTTTCCTGTAGGCCCCCTTCAGGTACTGGAAAGCTGCTATAAGATCACCCTGGAGCCTTCTCTTCTCCAGGCTGAACAGCCCCAACTCTCTCAGCCTGTCTTCATAGCAGAGGTGCTCCAGCCCTCGAATCATCTTCATGGCCCTCATCTGGACTCGTTCCAGTAGCTCCATGTCCTTCTTGTGTTGGGGACTCCAATCACTGGCCTTGTTGAACTTCATGAGGTTCTCACAGGCCCACCTCGCCAGCCTGTCAAGGTCCCTCTGGATGGCATCCCTTCCCTCCAGCGTGTCCACAACACCACACAACTTGGTGTCATCTGCAAAACTGCTGAGGGTGCACTCGATCTCACTGACCATGTCTCCAACAAAGACATTAAATAGCACTGGTCCCAGTACTGACCCCTGAGGAACACCACTGGTCACTGGCCTCCACGTGGACATTGAACCGTTGACAACTCTTTGAGAGCGACCATCCAGCCAATTCCTTATCCACCAAGTGGTCCATCCATCAAAACCATGTCTTTCCAGTTTAGAGACAAGGATGTCATGTGGGACAGTATCAAATGCTTTGGATAAGTCCAGGAAGATGATGTCAGTTGCTCTTCCCCTATCCATCAATGCTGTAACCTCATCATAGAAGGCCACTAAATTAGTCAGGCAGGATTTGCCCTTAGTGAAGCCATGCTGGCTGTCACCAATCACCTCCTTATTTTCTATGTGCCTTAGCATAGTCACCAGGAGGATCTGCTCCATGATCTTGCCGGGCACAAAGGTGAGACTGACTGGCCTGTAATTCGCTGGGTGTTCTTTTTTCCCCTTTTTAAAGATGGGACCATGTTTCCCCTTTTCCAGTCATTGGGAACTTCACCAGATTGCCACGACTTCTGAAATATGATGGATAGTGGCTTAGCAACTTCATCTGCCAGCTCCCTCAGGACCCGCGGATGCACCTCGTCTGGTCCCATGGACTTGTCCACCTTCAGGTTCTTAATATGGTCTCAGACCTGATCTTCTCCTACAGTGGGCGGTTCTTCATTCTCCCAGTCCCTGCCTTTGCCTTCTGTGACTTGGGCCATGCCGCTGGAGCTCTTGCCAGTGAAGACTGAGGCAAAGAAGTCGTTGAGAACCTCAGCCTTCTCCATATCCTGGGTGGCCAGGTCCCCCGTTTCCTTCCAGAGAGGGCCTACATTTTCCCTAGATCTCTTTTTATCACTGACATATCTATAGAAGCCTTTCTTGTTGCCCTTGATGTCCCTGGCCAGATTTAACTCTATCAGGGCTTTGGCTTTCCTAATCTGATCTCTGGTTACTCGGACAATTTCTCTGTATTCTTTCCAGGCTACCTGTCCTTGCTTCCACCCCCTATAGGCCTTCTTTTTGTGCCCGAGTTGGTCCACGAGCTCCTTGTTCATCCATGCAGGCCTCCTGGTGTTCCTACCTGACTTTCTCTTTGTTGGGATGCACAGCTCCTGAGCTTGGAGGAGGTGATCCTTGAATATTAACCAACTTTCTTGTGCCCCTCTTCTCTCCAGAGCCTCATCCTTTTGTACTCTAGTGTGGAGATCCCTGAAGAGGCCAAAGTCTGTTCTCCTGAAATCCAGGGTAGTGAGCCAGCTATGCACCCTCCTTGCTTCTCTAAGTATTTTGAATACTACCATTTCATGGTCGCTGCAGCCAAGGCTGTCCTTGAGCGTCACGTTCCCCACCAGCCCTTCATTGTTGGTGAGAACAAGGTCCAGCAAAGCACCTCTCCTCATTGGTTCCTCTACCACTTGGAGAAGGAATTTATCATCCATGCATTCCAGGAACCTCCTGGATTGCCTGTGCCTTGCTGTGTTGTCCTTCCAACAGATATCAGGATGGTTCAAGTCCCCCATGAGGACCAGGGCTTGTGAACGTGAGGCAGCTCCTATCTGTCTGCAGAGGGTGTCATCCACCCAGTCCTCCTGGTCAGGTGGTCTGTAGCAGATCCCTACTACTACGTCCCCTGTCCCTGCTCTCCCTTTAATCCTAACCCATAACTCTCAGTTGGGACCTCATTCGTCCCCAGGTGCAGCTCCATGCACTCTAGCTGGTCCTTGACATAGAGGGCAACTCCTCCTCCTCTTCTTCCCTGCCTATCCTTCCTAAAGAGCCTGTACCCTTCTATTCTGACACTCCAGTCATAGGAGTCATCCCACCACGTCTCTGTGATGCCAATAAGATCATATCCCAACAGGCACACATACACTTCTAACTCCTCTTGCTTATTCCCCATGCTGTGCGCATTGGCATAAAGGCATTTAAGTTGGGCCCCAGATGAATCTGACTTCCTGTCTGGAGCAGCTGGAATTCCCTTATTCTGATCTACAGGTACTTCCAGCATATCTTTATCATTCTCGATATTCCCCCCCTCCCCCTTCAAATCTAGTTTAAAGCCCTGTCAATGAGCCCTGCTAGCTTTTGCGCTAAGACCCTCGTTCCCCTCTGAGAAAGGCAAGTCCCATCCAGTACCTTCAGACCTGGTTCAGTGAAAGCCTCCCCATGATCAAAGAAACCAAATTTCCATCAGTGGCACCAGCCTCTGAGCCATCTGTTAATCAAGTCTGTTTTTCTGTTCCTTTATATATTCTTTCCTGCCACTAAAGGGACTGAAGAAAACACTACCTGGACTCCTGACCCTTCGACAATTGTCCCAATGCCCTAAAGTCCCTTTTGATGGCCTTTGGACTTCTCTCTGTTACCTCATCAGTACTGACCTGCATGACCAGTAATGGATAATAATCAGAGGGCCATACCAGACCAGGGAGTTTCCTAGTGACGTCCCTGACCCGGGCCCCAGGGAGGCAGCAGACTTTCCTGTGGGTTGGGTCCGGTCAACATATTGGCCCCTCTGTTCCCTTCAGAAGGGAATCACCTATGACAATTACCCTCCTTTTTCTTTTAACAGAGGCAGTCAGAAATCATGGGGCAGACTGACTCACCTTAGGCAACCCTCTGCGTGGGCCCTCGTCTATATTTTCCTCTTTTGATGAGGTTTTAATGCCAACGATAGTCCGATCTGGCTTTGGAGACACCTCCAAGCAGGGACAACCATCACCCTCCCTGTCATCCAGTTCCCCTTGCAGAGCACTGTACCTGTTACATAAGGACACCTAGGGGAGCAAGGGAATTGCCAGGCAACTGCACTTGCCACACCAAGCAGGGACCTTGTGCCATTGCTCCCTGTCCCCTAATTCCTCGCATTCCCTGATCCCCTTTAACCTCTCTACTTCATTTTTCAGCTCTGCCACAACCAGATTATGGAAGTTGTCAATTTCCCTCTCGCTTTCCCTAATTATTCTTAACCTACTCACCTCCTCCCTGAGCTCCAACACTTCATCCTGGAGCTGCACCACCCAGCTTAGCAGGTCATCAACCTGCTCACACCTCCCACAGCCATCCTCAGGATTGCTCCCAGCTACCAAGGATAAGCTGTGACATTCCTCACAGTCTCTGACCTGAACACCCACATCCCTTCGAGTGGGTGCTGAAAGCACATTTTTTCTCCTCCGAGACACCACCATGACACCTTGATAAGATGAAGCACTTTAAATCCCATCCAAGGCGCTGTAAACTGCAGCAGTTGTCATCCTCCCCCATTAGGCAGGAAGAATAACCTTCCTCAGAATTGCCCTCCCTGAGGCTATTTATAGCCCAGTGAGTCACAGCTGTGCTGGCACCGCCCCGGCTCTCCCAGCAGCCCGCCTACGCCGGCACCGCCCCCAACACCGGCAGATCTGGTCCCGGCTAGAAAATGCTTCGAGAAAGCCCTAGAAAAGAGCTTTTCTTCGGCTTTTTTCTGCAGTAGCTCTCCCCAGTCGCAGTCTTACCTGCTCTGAAGTGGATCTCCGCAGATGATAGGATCTGACTGTTTGTGTTTGGGAGATCTTAGCTTTAAAATCGATGCAAATTTCTTTAAGTGGCAGATTGTTTTACTTTCCATTGATAAAGGATTTTTATCCTGGCCATAGTAAACGTAATTCCAGTAATTTAGTAATTCAGCAGAATTAATAAGAATTGGAAGCATGAAATCTTAATATAGTTAAGTGTTTTAAATGACTTAAATGTCTATTTAAGTTATATTTTTAAGGAATAAGGTTTGTTAGCAATTTATCCATACTTAGTAAGACTAGAGAGTGAACTATAGAATCTTTGATTTAATGATGTGTAACCTACCTAAGACTTGCTAAATATAAAGTATTTGCAGTTTCATTGCTAACAATTAGCCAGACAAACCTGCAAAACTTACAGTAAATACCACCATGTCTTTGAAATATCAAAAGATGTGTACTTTGCTGCTATTCAGCTTCTTATTTTGGCCTGTATCATGAAAATAGATCATTATTTCATCTGCTGTATATTGTAAAAATATAATCTTAATGTTTTGATCAGTTGGCAGGAGTTTCACAAGTGCCTAGAAATATAAAACTGTGCCTAGGAAGGTGGAGAATAAGTCATACTTCAGATAAACTAAGGAAAAAGTTTATTGTGGAAAGGCAGGAGTTTACCTGTCTCTGTATATATCCCTATTTTTAAATCACATAATTCTTTCACTAATTGCTACCGTGCTCTGCTCCCTTTCTGCAGTGAGGTTGTCTCTGACTGACATATGGCAGTTCTGAATATTTCTCTGAAGGGCTATCTCCAGAAAAGGGTTTAAACTGGCTGTCTGGTCTGTGGACTGAATGGCAGCCCATATCTTTTGTGGTTTTCACTTTTGCTGAACATTCAAGTAACAGGAAAACTTGTTCTAAGTATTTAAATCTCTGTAATAAGATACAAAGACAGTTCATCTTCACTCAGTCTTTGCTTTAGATCAGGAGTGCGGTTTTGAAGTGAATCTCCCTGTTGTTCACCCTCACTGTGCAATGGTTCACACTGCAGAGCAACCAATGTCTAACAAACAAAATTAAAATGGGAAACGTGCTCTAGAAGAGCACTGGAAAAAATTGCTACTGTGTTTACATTTGTCTAACTCTTTGAAGCCAGTGTGTGAGCCCAAGGAAGGGCTGAGAACTTTTCAAGTTGCCTGCTGACTCTGGGTTGATTTGAAACTTGCGGAATAGATAGCCCTGGAAGTCTGCCAAAGTTACAACCAAAGTTTCTGCAAATGGCTCAGAATATTTTGCTGGAGAGATATGTATTTCATAGAATCATAGAATGGTTAGGGCTGGAAGGGACCTTCAAAGGTCATCTAGTCCAACCCCCCTGCAAGGAACAGGGATATCTCCAACTAGATCAGGTTGCTCAGGGCCTCCATTTGTTACTGGAAAAACCAGCAGCATGTTCAAGGAAAATAGCACAGAGACAGAATAGTCTGATTTTGTAGAAAAGCTGACAGCTTTTCACATAATTCATAGTCTGAAAAGATGGTGTGAACCTTAAGTGATAAATCCTCTATGTTCTGTTGTTTATTTTCAGGCAAGCAATCTTTGCAAGTAGAGTATTATTAAGGAAGTGTTAAACACTTAGCAGTTTCTCCTCCTAGTAGCAGCACTATTTCTCCTCTGCCTGTAGAACTATGAATACGGGTTCAAGTCTGAATTGCTTCTCTGCATAGATCCACACACGTATCCTGGGACCACTTTGTTGTTGAGGGTATTTTGTGCTAAAGAGGCCCTGTTAGCCTCTGACCCTAGCACCTCTAAACAATCCTTTCCTGGCCTAAGTGCTCAGCTAAAAACAAGAAACTTTCAATTAAAATCAGAACCAAATAATTTGACTCAGAAAGAAAGGAATAATTAGAGAATGATTCAAAAAGAAGTGGAAAAGATCTGACCGGTCATTCGCCTTTCTCCTTTTCACTTTTATTCTAGTCTCCCATAGCAACAGTTTTAAAACCATAAGGCATTTTTTTTAATTCAGCTGGCAAATAGGTCACAGAAACCAAGTGCTGGGCCATGCTGCTTCGCTTTTACTTTAACTCACATGATGATCTTCCAACACCAAGACTGTACAGTTAGATATCTAAGTACAAAGTTTGGATATATCTTGTATTCGGTGTTTATGAAATCTGCTACAGTTCATTGCCTAATAGTTTGTTCTGAATTTGTAGGAATGAGCATGGGGTTGTAGAATTGTGTTAGTGCACTCGTCTTCTGACTAGGCATGAGTGCATGACACTGCATGGTGCTTGTGGAGGAGAACTGCAGTCTTCTGTGCCTCCTGTGCTATGTAAGCTCCTAGATGTACCTTTATACAGAACCCACTGAACAATGCTTGACAAATAACAGCTTGCTCGTAACCATTTTTCTGTGTATCTTCTGGTGCATCTAGCTCCCGTTAGTAAATTTGTGTTTTGTTAAAAATATCCTTTGTGAGATAAAAGCCTTCAAAGTTTTACTCTTTACCACCGCTAAAGAGTTAGTGATTGAAGTATTTATAATGGGAAGCATACATTGCCTTTGGCCACTGACAACAGCATTAAGAAATTACAATGCAACTGGTTTGCTTTCAGCACATTTCTTTACTTTCCTGTCTCACATTAATTCAAAGAACTGACTACTGTAATTGCTTTTGAAACATCACTCTGGATTTAGAACAATCATCATGCCAGAGGATTTCTTGAATATGACCATTTCATTAACAGAATTTATTGGTTTTTTGTTGGCTGTGCAATCCGTACTTAATTACTTAATTCGTGTTGGGACCATTCATTAGAAAGAATAATGTCATGTTTCTGTGATGTTATTTTTAAATCCTGTATAACCTGTCAAGTAATAGATCTTATCTTAGTTCCAAGATTAGATTTCTTCTGTATTATTACATTACAAAACTCTTACAAAACTTGATATCAAAATTAAATTAGTTAAATGTAATTACTGCTTCTTCTTTCCTGAAAGAGAATTGTGGACTGACTCTTTCAGTTGTAAACTTTTGTCTTGGAAAAAGTTAATTTCATTAGAACAGTTCTGATGCATCTTTTGGCTGATAAGTGATGATATCACTTTGAATCTCAGGGGACAAATTCTTAATATCAACCTAAAACTAAACAAGTGTTCTGTTTAATACCAGATTTACAAGGGGATATTTCTAAATATCTTACAAATTTTATGCATTTGCTGTAGGGACCTTTGCAATTAGTTCTGGTAAAGAATCTTTCAAAAATACTCTGTTTAAACTTTTATTACCATTACTTCTTGTTTGTTTTACTGTAGTAACATCTATGTTTGTGAATGATTATTGCATATTCCCTTTGATAGTCTATGTAATCACGTACTAAAAGGACAGCTTCTACTCCAGAGAATTCTTCCTTGTCTGTAGTGCCGCATGCGTAGTATGTGCCAAAACTATCCCTCTTCTAGTACAGTCTTCAACCTGTTGGGAAACTGAATAGATATAATTTGTGGTATTCTTTCTATTTAATTCTACTTCATAGTGGAATGTTTATTTTTACTAATAACAAATACATTTCAGTCCCTGTGCAGTCACTAGGGCTCTGATCCTAAGAAATACTAGATGTAGTGATCTCAAGATCAACAGGAATAGCAATTAGCAAGATCCACACGTGAGTTGAATGCTGTCTTTCAAAGCTTCCTACTTCATCCACAGGATTGGTTTCTTTCATGATTTGCAAAAACAAAGAGGGACGTCGGGTATGATTATATGAAGTTTTTAGTCATAAGTGAGATAGGTTAATTACATTTACCATGGAAAGCATGAAAAATGAAAAACAGAAAGAAAATTATAATGTAAGAGATGAATCCCTGACAGAAACTGATGGCATTTAAGAATTATTTACTTTCTGATAGAAATGTTAGCTACTCATTTAAGTGATTTTTCATATTTTAAGTATTTAATGAGGCTGTATAAAAGTTTTTAAATAACTTCAGATTGATTAAACCAACACTGTTTTTTTTCACTAAGCCAGAGCGTACTATGTCTATCATACTCTCACACGTATAAGCAAATTGTATCAGACTTTTTTTGCTATACTTGCAAAAATTCTGGGAGCAGCCCCAGCTCTGAGTGCACTTCCTACCATTGTCATAAATCACTAGCAAGATGTTTTGCCTTACTTGGGAAATTCTTTGGTAAATCAATGCCTGCACTAAATCTGTTGTTTATGAAAGTATGGTGAGAGCTATGCTCTGAGGTTTTCAGTTTTTCTGGGAGTCAAACAACATTTGTTTTTTTTTTCTTTCTCTTCTCCCAGTTTGTGTGATGTTTGAGTGTCAAAGAAAATTTTAAATACTCTAAACTCCATAATTATTGATATTTCAGTAATGAGCTTGGAGAAGTTTAATGTTCTGTTCATTTTGTGATAAAATACTGTAATTGGTTATTTAATTTTTAAACCTCTTACCACTGCTTCTGTCTATTTAAAAATGCAGACTGTTCTGTGATGAAATACGGTTCGACTGGATGATCTCTAAGGTCTTTTCCAACCTAGAAATTCTATGAAATTCTATGAAATATCTCTTAATTATAAAGTTATACATATGTCATATTTTGAGTTTAAATCTCCCATTTCTTTATTCAGTGTTTTTTTTTTTTTAAAATTCACCTACTGTGTCTAAATCCTGGGTAATAAGCATTCTTGGCAGGGATTATCATTGTACAAATGAAGTTTGTTATTTGTTTATATGATCGTTAGCTTTGTTGGAAGGAGATTGTAGAAATTGCATATATTAGAAACAACGAATTGTAGTTGATCATGTTTTCTGGACAAAAGCTCTTATAAAATCAGCTATTTGTGTTGCTATATTTCTTTTGAAATAGTCCTAAATCACATGGAGTCTTCACTGCTATTTTAGTGAAATATTAAGTAACACTATTATTGAAATTATTTAAATGAAAGGAAGAATACTATTTTAAAGTAGTAGTTTTTCTCAATTATTAATAAATATAATTATTGGCATTGGAAATCTTCACTAGTACATTTTAGAATTGTCATGGGTTAAGCCGCTCTGGCAACCAAACCCCTCACAGTCGCTCACTCACCCTCCCCCAGCCCCAGGAATGAGGGAGAGAATTAAAGGAGAAACGAGAAACCCGTGGGTTGAGATAAGAACAATTTAATACAGATGAGTAATACACAGTGTAGATGCTCACCACCCCCTCTTATGCGAAGCCCGTCTCGTCCCGAAGCTGCAATCGCGGATGAACGCGAGGCCCCGAAATAGAGAGGGAGAGAGAGAGAGATAGTACTCTGAGAGTGGGAGTACTGGAAGAGAGAGGGGAAAAAAAAGGCAATGGAGCAAAAGCGCAGCAAGCGCAAAAGAGCAGAAGTGGCGAAAGAGCCAAAGCGCAAAAAGCCCTTCTTTCCGGCTGACCCTCACTTTTATACTGGGCATGACGCAGCATGATATGGAATACTAATTGGCCAGTTTGGCCCTCAATCTTAAGTTCCACCACAAATCACAAGGGGAATCGTGTCCCCCTTGTCCCGGCTATGCTCCCCCCTTATCCCACCGTGCTTCTGCACTCCGGCCAGAACATGGCACACTGAAAAGTCCTTGGAGTTTCACTTCCAACTGCAAACATCAGCTTGCTATCAACATTCTTCTCAGAGTGAGCCTCTGAGTAAAACCAAAACACGGAGCTCTTCTGGCTGCTAAAAAGAAGAGCTAACTCTGTCCCAGCTAAAACCAGGACAAGAATGTGACAAATTCTGTTCTTAGTTGTATATTTGCATTTCCCAGCACATATATAAAAAGTGTGTTGTTACAGAGTTTATCTATGGTACACATTGCTATTTTTTTTGAAATAAACTCAGTTTAAAAGATAATCTTATAACATCCATCAGTTGCCGAAGCACACACATGGGCTTTTCTCAAAAAGTCGGGAGACACCGAGGGGGTGAAGTAACCACCTCCCAGGAGCCAGCAGCTCTTGTGGGAGACGCTGACGTGTCCTGGGCGTTGCCAGAGCAACGGCGGTCCCTCTCACCTGTATAAAAACCCGCCCAGGGAGCGCGAGCGACCAGGGCATGGCACGTCAGCCAGAGTGTGGCGCGGCAGTTCGTGACGCAGGGCGCGAAAGAAGGGCACAGTCAGTCAGTCAGGCTGCTGCTCGAGAGGCAGGTTTAGCAGTCAGCTGTCGCCTTCTCAGAAAAACTCAGCCATGGTGACCACCCGGCGGAAAGTGAAGACCTCCACACCTGGCAAGAGGGATGTGGGAGCGCAGACAGAGCTCCCACAGAGGGACGTGGCTGTCCAGGTCTCAGGCTGTAGGGAGTGCCTGAGCCTCTCCATGGTAAGTAGTGAGAACAGCTGTGTGAGGTGTGACCAGGTGGAAGATCTGCTTATCACGGTTGCAGAGCTGCGGGAGGAAGTAGAAAGGCTGAGAAGTATCAAGGAGCCTGAGAAAGAGAAAGATCGGAAGTGTCGGGCACTGCCCGACCTGAAGCAAGAACATAAACAGGAAGACCCAGAAATGGCAATCCAAAAAAAAAGGCATTCTGATTCCTCACCCCACAGAGCAGAGGACAGTAGGTCAAAGGTGAACCATGAATGGAAAGAAGTCCGTGCTCGGGGCAACAGGCGACACCCCCGCTCCTTGCTTACCTCAGCTCCCCAGGTGCCCCTGAACGACAGGTATGAGGCTCTGGAAGTGGAAGGCCCGTCAATGGATGGTGAAGCTGAGGGACCATCTGCACTGGAGGTGTCACCAGGGTCAGAGAGGGCTACCCGTTGTATCGAGACTGCCTCCACAGGGAAGAAAAGAAGGGCAGTAGTTATAGGCGACTCCCATCTGAAGGGGATGGAAGGTCCAATATGCCGGGCTGACCCTGCTCTGGGGAAGTCTGCTGCCTCCCTGGTGCCCGGGTTAAAGATGTTTCTAGGAAACTTCCTAGCCTGGTACAGCCCACAGACTACTATCCTTTACTACTCTTCCATGTGGGTGGAGACGAAACCGAAACACGGAGTCCACAGTCGATCAAGAGGGATTTCAGGACCCTGGGACAGCTGGTAAGAAGATCTGGAGCACAGGTAATCTTTTCATCCATCCTTCCAGTTGCGAGCAATGACACTGGAAGAAGTAAGTCCATTCAATCAATTAATAAGTGGCTCCGTGGCTGGTGTCATCGCCACAATTTTGGCTTCTTTGACAGTGGCATGGGTCATATGACACCAGGCCTACTGGCACCAGATAGAACTTTTCTTTCTCAGAGCGGAACAAGGGTCTTAGCGCAACAACTAGCAGGGCTCATTGACAGGGCTTTAAACTAGATTTGAAGGGGGAGGGGGGGAATATCAAGAATGATAAAGATATGCTGGAAGTACCTGTAGAACAGAATAAGGGAATTCCAGCTGCTCCAGACAGGAAGTCAGATTCATCTGGGGCTCAACTTAAATGCCCTGATAGAGTTAAATCTGGCCAGGGACATCAAGGGCAACAAGAAAGGCTTCTATAGATATGTCAGTGATAAAAAGAGATCTGGGGAAAATGTAGGCCCTCTCTGGAAGGAAACGGGGGACCTGGCCACCCAGGATATGGAGAAGGCTGAGGTTCTCAACGACTTCTTTGCCTCAGTCTTCACTGGCAAGAGCTCCAGCGGCATGGCCCAAGTCACAGAAGGCAAAGGCAGGGACTGGGAGAATGAAGAACCGCCCACTGTAGGAGAAGATCAGGTCTGAGACCATATTAAGAACCTGAAGGTGGACAAGTCCATGGGACCAGACGAGGTGCATCCGCGGGTCCTGAGGGAGCTGGCAGATGAAGTTGCTAAGCCACTATCCATCATATTTCAGAAGTCGTGGCAATCTGGTGAAGTTCCCAATGACTGGAAAAGGGGAAACATGGTCCCATCTTTAAAAAGGGGAAAAAAAGAACACCCAGCGAATTACAGGCCAGTCAGTCTCACCTTTGTGCCCGGCAAGATCATGGAGCAGATCCTCCTGGTGACTATGCTAAGGCACATAGAAAATAAGGAGGTGATTGGTGACAGCCAACATGGCTTCACTAAGGGCAAATCCTGCCTGACTAATTTGGTGGCCTTCTATGATGAGGTTACAGCATTGATGGATAGGGGAAGAGCAACTGACATCATCTTCCTGGACTTATCCAAAGCATTTGATACTGTCCCACATGACATCCTTGTCTCTAAACTGGAAAGACATGGTTTTGATGGATGGACCACTTGGTGGATAAGGAATTGGCTGGATGGTCGCTCTCAAAGAGTTGTGGTCAACGGTTCAATGTCCATGTGGAGGCCAGTGACGAGTGGTGTTCCTCAGGGGTCAGTACTGGGACCAGTGCTATTTAATGTCTTTGTTGGAGACATGGTCAGTGAGATCGAGTGCACCCTCAGCAATTTTGCAGATGACACCAAGTTGTGTGGTGTTGTGGACACGCTGGAGGGAAAGGATGCCATCCAGAGGGACCTTGACAGGCTGGCGAGGTGGGCCTGTGAGAACCTCATGAAGTTCAACAAGGCCAAGTGCAAGGTCCTGCACGTGGGTCGGGGCAATCCCAAGCACAAGTATAGGCTGGGCGGAGAATTGATTGAGAGCAGCCCTGAGGAAAAGGACTTGGGAGTGCTGGTGGATGAGAAGCTCAACATGAGCCGGCAATGTGCACTGGCAGCCCAGAAAGCCAACCGTATCCTGGGCTGTATCAAAAGGAGTGTGGCCAGCAGGTCAAGGGAAGTGATTCTGCCCCTCTACTCAGCTCTCGTGAGACCCCACCTGGAATACTGTGTTCAGCTTTGGAGTCCCCAACACAAGAAGGACATAGAGCTACTGGAACGAGTCCAGATGAGGGCCATGAAGATGATTCGAGGGCTGGAGCACCTCTGCTATGAAGACAGGCTGAGAGAGTTGGGGCTGTTCAGCCTGGAGAAGAGAAGGCTCCAGGGTGATCTTATAGCAGCTTTCCAGTACCTGAAGGGGGCCTACAGGAAAGCTGGAGAGGGACTTTTGACAAGGGTGTGTAGTGATAGGACAAGGGACAACGGATTTAAACTGAAGGAGGGGAGATTTAGATTAGATATAAGGAAAAAATTTTTTACATTTAGGGTGATGAGGCAGTGAAACAGGTTGCCCAGAGAAGTTGTGGATGCCCCATCCCTGGAAGAGTTCAAGGCCAGGTTGGATGAGGCTTTGGGCAACCTGGTGTAGCGGAGGGTTTCCTCGCCCATGGCAGGGAGGTTGGAACTAGATGATCTTTGAGGTCCCTTCCAACCCTAACCATTCTATGATTCTATGATTCTATGATCCTCGGCACTTATTCCTCATCATTTTATTCTCTACTTCTGAGATGGAGGTCATAGTTCCTTCAGTTCGGCAAACTTGAATGTTAGCATGAAAACGCTCTGAAACTAATCAGTAAAGTGAGCCTCGAATGAGCTTAAAAACCCTCTTTCTAAAAAACATTTGCTTGGGTGTTTTATTTATCTGTTTTTTAAAATCAGACCATTTGCCTATTCAGTTTAGGATGCAGCTGCACAAACTGTTGAATCAATGCAATTAAGGAGGCAGTAACATCCGGAAAGGTTGTCAGCAAGATGGAAGGTCTTGGAACATACTTAGTTCAGAATGGTGTTTTATGGGCATAAAAAAAGCCTCTTATAATACCTCGGTTCGTTGTAATTACTATTTGAATTTATACTGATCAGTACAATCAAATTTTCCTTAGGGCTTTAACCTGTTTTCTTTGAGATAACAGCAATTCTCGTTGATCTCAAGCTTTTCTCAGTCTGTTTCCACAGTGCTTTCAAGGATATTATTGTAGCATAATAAGACAAGTTGTTTTCCATAGAGAGGAATGTCTCTTAATCTGTGACTTCATAAATTGAAGTGTTTTCCTGAATGTATTTGTAGATCCGTTGAGAGTAAGAATTGACCAAAAAGAGGCACATATATTCAGGCCATTAGAATAAAATTCACAGAGCTTCAAATAGTTGAACTCTACTCTTGATGGTAATTTCAGTAGCTGCCAAACTGTCTGTTCTCTGTGGTTACGTGTACTGAACATTTTAAATAATTACATAGCATTTCTTAAGAAAGACCTCTTAAAAGGACAAAACAACACTTTCTCAAAATACTGTAAATCTCATAATGTTCTGACAGGCTCTATTTTCAAAATGTATATTCAAATAAAACTAAGAATAATAAATAGTAACCTATGGACCCTCCATAACCTGAATATGTAGGGTATGTGTTACCTTATATGTATGTGATATGTTGTATGTGATAAGGTTTACTCCAAATTAATACAGAGCTTAAGATATTCTCGGTATGAATACATAAAGTGCTATAATTGCCAAACCAAAGGTCTGTCTAATGCAGTACCTTTCTCTGAAGGTACTTAATAGCAGATGCTTGGGAGGGTAGTGGAAAAACACCACAATGAGTAGAGTGATTCTATCAAGTGGACTTGAGAGTGCTTGTAATCCTTTTCAAATATTACACATCAAATGAAAATAGCACTTCAAGTATATGATATCTTGACATACGTACAAAATTTTTACAATCAGAACACAAGAGATGGAGGTCTGTTATAATGGGCCCAAACCTTCGTGTTAGGCCCTGTACAAGCACATAACAGGAAAACCTTTGCTCCTCGTCCTACTTTTGTTGAGCATGAGAGCTTCGACATTACCAGCATAACTCCACTGCCAAAGTAACTTAATTTATCAGTAACAATTTTGGAAAACAGATGTGGATAGTAAAAATTTTTTAAAAACCCTACTTGCTTCTGCAGCTTCTGAGAATTCTCTTTCATTCCTCATTGTCCTCCTAGGCAAAAATGGAATGTGCAACGAAAGAGTATAGAAGACTTTTCCAGAAGAAAGGTAATAGAGATCATACTTAAAATTCATTCACATTACTTGGAAAATTGGTAGCTTAAAAATCTTTTTCATGTTGCTGCTGTGAAATTTAATGCCTGTCATGCTAATAAATATGAAATGGTGCTTTTAGGAAAACGCGTCCTATCCAAATCCTCCACTGAATAAAATTCATCAGATTGTGCCATGCCATTTTATTGTGTCAGAGCACAGCTAGTAAAATGTCAGAATATATAATATCAAATGTAAAGCTTTGCTGGCAGAATAAGCCTGAGGCTTATTGATGAAATCTCTGCCTTTTCACTCAGGCTCCATAAGGCTGATTAGAGGATGAGAAAGGGCAGAAATTTTCTTTTCCTGAGAAAAGATGTATGTTTGTAAAATACTTCAAGTGAAATATTTATTCTGAAATTGGAAGCATTTTCTTCCCAAGTTTGCATTGTTCCCTCTCATACAAAATCCATCAGTAAGGTAAGCACTTTTTCTTACAGCCAGCCGTAAGATTAATCGAAGGGAAAGCATGCTTCTGCAAACTCAGCTGAGTCTCATTTGTTCGTTTCATGTCAGACCTGCAGCGCCACTTTGCTTTATGCTTCATTTTATCAGAAAGGTCTGTCAAAAAATGTTCACTTGCAGTCTTTCTTTTCTGCATCAATGAAAAGTCTGCACGGGGTGAATGAAAGAAGCAATGTTTCTTAGGACTGCTTCTGATCAATTACTTTAATGGGAATCTTTACAATAGACAGTAGGGGGAAACTGGATTCGTCTATTCACTTTTTTCCTAGAGCATTGCCTTATATACGTGTGAGTTGTTAATACTGAAGTACTTAATCTCTCTGTCCTATAGGTTGAACGTGAACAGTGATGCTAAGAGTCCTTTTTGGTAGTACTGCCGTTTTTTAGCAGTGCTTTTTTAGCTTTAAATTTGAGAAGAGGAACACAAAATTTCACTGAGAGGACAGTGTAGGTTTGATGAAACTGCTTTATGATGTATTAACTGTGGTTGTTAAGACATCTTGTTTTATACCTATTCTGACTGTGGCATCTCTCTGCTACCTCTGGACACTGAAGTCACTGGCTTATTTTGTATTGTGTGACAGCTGTCAATGTGCTGATCCAAAGGTTTATTCAAGGCTGTAGCGAGCCTAAATGTTGCATACTTGTCTGTGATCTGTGTTAATGTATTTTTCTGTATTGATAGATATTGTTCTGTTGTGATGAGGCTTCCCAGTCAACTAGGTCACCAGTGGCTGCACTGTTGTAGAAAACATGTTGTCTGCATTCAGATGCATTCTGAAGCAGTTGCATGATATGACTCTTGCATTGTTATTATTAGCAGAAGCAAAACAAAAACCAATATTTTACAACTGTGGAGTGATTGAATGAATGGCAAAGGCATATTTAATCACAGGTTAACATCCAAGAGGACAACTACCTATTTAGATTCCATGGTTCAGTAGATCCAGTTGGGAATTTAGCAGGTTTTCTAGAATTTCTTTTTTCTGGCAAAATCAAACATACACTGAAGAACATCTTTCTCAAGAAATTGCACTGCTGATACTGTTTAGATCCAGCAAGTGGAAAAATGCAGTAAAGTAGCACTCAGTGGCACTTGCCCACCCTTCTGATTTTTGTAAAGTCCTCTGTCTCACTCAGGACAGAACTCGTTTCTATAGATGGAGAAGATTATTAGGACCAGAAAAAGATGAGATACAGATGTATTTTTCTGTGCCTCGAAACTTATTTTACTGGGATTTGGCTTGAATATTTATTCTTAGTCCTCTTGACTTGGTTCTTTTCTCTGTGAAGTTGAACTTACTTACAGTTGATAAATCCTTCAGAGATCTAAACAGAGACCTAAAATTTCAACCAACTTATGGTCTAATTTAGCAGTTACAATTTTGAAAAACAAAACAAAGTATTTAGAATTTTTCTTTCAGACTAAAACTCTAGAATATCCTGATCATCGTGTTCAACAGCTAATTTAAAAAAAAAAAAAAAAAAAAGATTGCCTAAAGCATTATCTTTCTGAAGCTGATTTCTGACTGGAACTTTTGTTATTAGTGTTCTGTTTAGAGAATTTTCTGTTACATCAATTTGACATTGAGTTTGAACTCAGTTCCAGAGGTGAATATTCAGTGCTGCAAAGTGAGTGCTCCACCCAATGCACTGATTATTCAGGATCAAGAGATTTCTTTTCCAAATTTTCCACCCAATATGTAGGGACAGAACACTTGGGATGACACAACTACTTTCTATATTTGTGGGAACTGTTGCTATGAGCAGATCCTAATCCCATATGTAATGTAGCAGATCCTAATCCCATTTGTAATGTTTCCTTTGCGGAAGACAAAAACCTAACAACTCTACACACACTATCTGAATAACAAAGAATTATTTATGACAGTTCTTAAATCATTTGAGTTTGGCCCAGGTACTTGGTTGCTTGATAAACTTGAAACAACTTGAAGATGTTAACTTATTATTTGATAACCTGTGCAAAAGGTCTAGTCTTAGTCTGAGTCCTCACCACAAAGAAATCTATACCAGTAAACTCATGTAATTTCTGCTTTAACTGAAGTTTTGAGTAGACAGAGTAATAGAACCTTTTCGTCTTCAGTACTTTTTCCTCAGACTCTGATTGTGAAGCTGTGCGGTTGTCATAACTTTGAAATATTCTAAGCAAAATGCTGACTGTAAGAAGCATAAATCAAAATTATGGCAAGCACAAGTCAGTTTAGCTGAGTAAGGTAAAAGCTTGAAGCAGTAGAGTATGCTTCCCTGGAGACAGTCAAAACTCAACAGGACAAGGCCTTGGACAATGTACTTTAGTTGATGCTCTTTTGTAGCAGGATTAGAGTAATTGACCTCCAGAGGTCCTTCCAATCACAACCATTCTGTGTATTTGGATTTTTTGCTGAATAATTATTTTTTCCCTTATGTGGAAACATGTGAAATTAGACATGATCTTTGCAGTGTGGCTGGTGTTATGAATAAAAGAAATGTCATGAAGATAGAGAAGTAAAAAGAATGTAGATGGTTAATAAAGCATGATTACATTTTTGTTGTCCAACATCTTTACCTTGCTGGTTTTGGAAGTCCATTTAAGGTGAGAAGTCAATGTTGTCCTCAGAGTGACCTTCTGCATGAACAGATTACAGACTGTTTAACACTGTCATACTTGCACAAAGCCCACAAAACCTGTTTGTCAGACAGTCTATTTTAACATACTCTGCCTTGGATCTCAATTACTGCCCCAAACTTACAGCATAATCAATGAGTTACCATTGTACAAACAGGAACAGTTATTAGGAAAGCCTGTAGGAATAACCTCGGAAACAGCAATAATGGATGTGTTTTTCAGTAATGTTTTGGAAAGTAAAAGTGTGCTATTAGGGGAAGTTATTTATTAATTTCCATAATTGGTGTCATTTTATTCGGTAGTTAATGCTAAAAAGAGGAAGAATGTAACTAAAATGACTGATGCATGTAATTTATGGAACAGAACCTAAGTATTTAACTGGTCTGAATATAATGTTTCAATGTGAGGTCTTGACGTTAGTCCATTAATTATTTTTCTTGAGGAGTTCTGTAACTGCAAGTTTGACAGTTACCTTCTGAGTTGGATAAATGTCTCAGTGGGAACTGCGTGACCTGGATGAACACAGTTGAAAGAGGGAAACGACAGATTCTGGGTAGTCACTAATCATAATTTTAACATTCCTTCACAGTGTAAATTAATCTTTAGGGCCACTGGTATAATTTTTACTTTCGAGCAATTCTTCTTTCTCCAGAATTCTCAGGCGTATTTTAAATGATCTTTTCAGGTAATGTTCACTTTAACAGTGTGTGTCAATTAAGCGGGCATTAAAAGGAAGATTTACACTATGTCCAGTAAATCTAGGCAAAAAGGAGAATGGTTCTGACGGTGGTTTGTTTTTTCAGAGTATTTTACAATTCAAAAGTTACCTTTTTAGACAATTTCTCAGATTGGGTTCCAGTATTTTAAAGCATGTTAAACTTTCAAAAAAAATTGGAATAGTTATGATTTTTTTAAAGCTATACTTGCCTAACTTGAATTTAAACTATATTTTATTTACTGTTCCTCATTCCACTTCTAGAGGTGTCATTGAGATAAGAAAAAGCACTTCATGTTTTTTCTTCTTTTTTCCGATATTAAAAGTCCCCCATTCCAAACTTTCCTATCTTAGGTATGAGACTGATGGCAAATGGGAGGTTATAACAGCACCCATGAGGAAAGAAAAAGACACTGTTCAGATGTGGTTTTAATTTACTTTTGATGTCTGGAGTTACAGGATTAATGCTTATTTGTAACCATCTTGCTTCTGGATCTTGCATGGGTTTCTAAGTTGGGCTTTGTGTGAGGGGTTTGTGTTACTAAAGGGTAAGGATTTGCATTGATTCTTAGATAGAGGGGCTGTTTCTACCCTAAGCTTGTTGCTATGACTATAGACCAACTAATATGGTATAGGGCTAGTGTGGGATTAGAAATTATTAGAAATGCCTGTTCTGATTAGAATGAGAAAGGTCTAC
The DNA here is from genome assembly GCF_009769465.1 of Tauraco erythrolophus. Classification (NCBI taxonomy): domain Eukaryota; kingdom Metazoa; phylum Chordata; class Aves; order Musophagiformes; family Musophagidae; genus Tauraco; species Tauraco erythrolophus. The sequence goes on from NC_141472.1 coordinate 8,153,369, forward strand.
AGAGTTGAAATTTGGAAGCTAAGAAGAGGTGCCTTTCTTTCTCCTCTCTTTCAACAGGTTCTCAATTTTCTCTTCTATTTCTGTCAGAATGACTCATTAACTATGAAACCTGGAGATATATTTAAATAAAGTTACTACAGAATTGCAACAGTTACTACAGTTGCAACAGATTAAGCTCAGAACATTGCCCGAGAAGGTCTGCCAGGGAGTGCCCAAGACTTCAGTCGGGGAAATGTTAGCTGTTGCCAGCAATAGCAGAGTGGTAGCAGGCAGAAGTTAGAGAGTGTTGAAAAGGCAGTTCCTGCAGTACCTCTGACAGCAACATGTTTTTACAGATCAGCCTTCCCCAGCAGAGCGTGAACTCTGAGTGCATCTTCTTAGTATCCTTATTGTACCAAATGAGTATAATGAGGCAGATGAAGATACTTGGAGGGAAGGGGTTATGGAGAAATATATAGCCAGATGAGGTGGATTCCTGTATGTCTGATACCAGCTGTTGAAACCCGACAAGAATTGTGAAATAAAAATTAATAGAAAGTGAGTTTCTTTCCATCCCTTAAGAGCAAAGAAAATGGAATGTCTGACAGCTTGAGGTTTCACTTTGTTACCTTTCTGTGTTGCTTAAAACAGCAACACTTTTTGTTTTCCAGATAATTCAGTTTTCAAATGTACTGATCCTATCTCTTTCCTTTTTTTTCTAGTTCATTAGGGAAAGTGGGCGATCAAGGAAGGAATGCATTGTACAATGTATCCAATGCCCATAGAACAGAAACTCTGAGTAGAAATACATACACTTTGAGGAATATAAAATACCTACATTTCACAATGAAACAATCAGTTTAAAACAGTTCGTTGGACCAAGATGGTGCAGAGGAGAGAGAACTTTTCCTTTGGTAGTATTTCTCTGTATGTTTTAATTATGCAGACTTAGCATAATCTAGTATCTCAATGTTTGTTAAGAATAACCTAGTGGTTTAAGCTCTGCATTTTGTTTATGTTTTGTTGTTTATTTTATTTGTTTCACGTGAAGTCATTGCCACTTATGCTAGTGCTTAAGTCTTACACTGTTCCTTCCAAAACTGGTCTTTGAATAAGTTCTGATCCAGAACTGCAGTAAAATCTTCATATGCATGTGCTTCTGTGGTCTGGGTATTCATTTATGTGGCTTACAGAGCTGGATTCTCTCATCGATGTCAAAATTCATGATGATGATTCATCATGGTAGGATGAATTACCTTCTATCACACTGTTGCCTGTTGGGGAACATACATGAGTTTTAAGCAGCCTTAGGTAAGACGTGATTTCTTGGTGTTCTGGTATGATTCTTCCAATCTGCATGACAACTGGAGTCTCAGAAACAGGTCCAGGCAGTTTTATAAATGATCTCAACCTTCTGCTTTCTACTTCCATACAAGTTATCCAAATGAAAGTGAATGTCCATGGAGAAATGTCCAAAAATATTACGTTCTGTTCTCCCAGAGGTCCTATTTTGATAGTATCAGAAGTGGTTTATTCTTAATGTACATGGATAAGCTTCCTGCAGACAGACAGCCTCCATTAATGGATTATTTTATTTCCTATCTCATTTCTTTATAATAAACCAGTAGGTGCTGTAGCTCAGGCAGTGCTTATTTGATAGTACAAAATGGTTTATTGGGCAATAAGAATGTCTGAAGAAGTAACTTCAAAAAGTGCTTCGTCACATCAAGTAGTGATAATTTGTGCTTAGTCATGAGTATTAGTTTTCTGTTTTGAGTATTTTAAGTTGCTTAAACAATTACCTGTTTGCAAAATTGGCCTCTCTCTGTAAGAACCACACTTGCATCCCTATAGATATCTGAAGCCGAACACACAAAACCAGAGATGGAAAGCTGTAAGATATTTCCTATAAGTGTATCAGAAAGGTTAGGATCTTGTTAATAAAAGCTACCAAACTATGTTTTGAATTGCTGATCCAAGAGCTGCTTGCAGTTCAGACATTTGAGTTTAAAAAATATTTTTAGAGAATCCATAAATTATGCTTGCTACTGTAACTACTTGAAATTGCTTTTGACTTCTGCATGATTAGCTGCTTTTTAGTACAATGACCTTTGCTTATTGGTGAACTGAACTGGACAATAGAGCTTTCATTTGACTTTTATAAAATATTTTTAATCAGATCAAAAGTTCATGTCTTTTAAAGCTAAGTCCATGTGGGTGATATTTCGATAAAGAAGAATTAGGGTTTTGTTTACGTTTTCAAACCTTTAAGTCCTTACCTTGTGTATGTTATCTACCTAAAGAAAGGAACTATCTAACATAAGGAACTTCTGTCTGATTCTTCAGCCCAATTATAGGCTGAAGTTGTGAAATGAAAAATATTCTTTGAACAGTACCAGAGTTTTGCCAGTATCTACAAACAATCATTTTGCTCTACATAATCTATTGCATGGAAATGTTTCTTTTGTTCTAATTTTCTTTAAAAATAAATACTCTTAAGCCATAATTATATTTTTGTTCCTTCAGCACGGGAAAACCTCACTATAGGGAAGAATGGTGGTTTCATTGTCTGCTCAACATCTACAAAAGAAAAGAAATCAGGAGTTACTTATGCTGTGAAATATTTCTGTCAGAGTGTCAATTGGTCCATCCATTTGTTACACTGTCATGTCACGTGTCTTCTGCAGGATAATACTTCCTTTGTAATGCATTTTTTTACAAAAACGAACCTTAATGTCCTAGATATAATCCAGATCGAGTATATATAAATGAGAAGTGCTTTTAAGTGTGGAGTATTTTAAAGTGTGAAATGCATCAGTTTTGAGGATTTAAAAGAAATGCTTCTTGAAAATTGTAAGGGTATAATCAGAGTACAAAGGTACATGATTCCTCCTCACCAGTAATCAGTAAAACCTCATCAGTAAATGTGCATATTTATGTCTGATTATATCACGGGAAATTCAAGGTCATGTTAAGCTTAGTGCTAAAAATAGAAATATAGGAGGAAGCATTTCCCTCAATTTTTTCCCCAACATCCAGCATCTTTTTTTTTTTGATTTATTTTCAAATATACTGTAATGCAACTCGGGCTAGTTTTAAGGTCATAAGTGAAGATAAAAAGATCATTATTGTATGTATCTCAAGCATAAAGTTTGGTCTCACTAGAATACTTTTAGTCATCTCTATAATTTCTAGTTCTAGAAGAATCAAAGGGAGATGAAAAAAAAAGAAGACATTGTTTCTTTGACATCAGCTTTAGAACTGAGCAAAACATTGAAGTCTCCATTGTCCTCAGATTGGGCTTGAGAGTGCTCTTTTAGTATTACAGTGGTTAAAATTGCAAGGGCCACGTTGAGATTGGTTAAATGCCTCTACTCAAAGCAGCATCAGCTAGAGCAGGTTGTCCAGGGCCATCTCTATTTTGACTGTCTTGAAGGATGGAGACTCCACAACCTCTCTGGGCAACTTGTTCCAGTGTTTGACCACCCTCACAGTGATGAAGTAGGAGGAACTAAACCTAAACAAAATACAGGAATTTGATCTACCATCTATGTATCTTTAGACAAAGAATGTCAATTCTCTGCCTATCAGCATACATTTCTAGCAAAGTTATGTTAGTTTTACAGTTGTACAGTACTGTCCAGATCAAAATGTGTGTATGACAACTATATGCAAATAGTAAATTGGCTTAAACGGTCTTAGAAGCAGCCATTTGCCCCATTTGCATCAATGGTAAAAAAGTTCAGTATTTAAGTATTGTTTGAACAATATTTCTAGCATTTTAAAATTTTAATTCTTTCTCCAATTTGGCCTTGATTTATTAGTTACAGGGAGTTGTATTTAACATCCAGAAAGCACCTAAATTAGCTGTTTATTTGAACTTCATGTCATTGTCTGAACTTTCCAAGTATCTTGAGATTGCATAGCGGTACTGTAAATATCATGAGAATAGACTTGTACCGGCTCTCTTAATGTTTAATATTTTTGGCTTCCTATGGTAGAACATTGATCTTCAGCATTGTATTATTTGTTTGAAATTACAGTCATTACTTTTATAAATTACATGTACTAATAGAATTTTCAGGATTTGAAACAGAAATAGAGAGAAAGGGCAAATCTTTTAGCTAAGTTCCAAAGCCTTTGGATAAGCCAGTTTTCTATAATTGGGAAAGCATCACCTATTCATTAACATCTTAAAAGGAAATAAATAAAGACAATCATAATTTTTAGAAAATCTCTGAAATGTCTGCTCTGTGCTCCTTCTGTGAATCAGTTCTTCTGGAAAGCTTCTAGATCTCCGTAATGTGCAAACACTGCAAGGCTGACTTGTGTGGGCTCACAGAGAAGGAAGGTTCTGAAACGCCCCAGAGGGACTTGGGCTGGGACTTCTTTGTGTGGTTCTGTTGTTTGAGAAAAGATTGAGCAATCTCAGTGTTGTTGAAGGGAGAGATGCTGGGCAGAGTACTAAATAGCTAATGTGCATTCTTACTTGCATGGTACAACCTTGTGGAAAAATTGATAGCAGTGAATAAAACCATCTCACCTCTCAGAGGGATCTGGGCATGTGGTAGACAGAAATCTGGCAGAGAAAAATTGGTGTGATTTGATAAAGGCCACAACAATCTGCCTCCCTCCCCTCTCAACTCTTCCTTTTCTGACAGCAGAATGACTACCAGTGTGTAGTTTTATGTTAGTTCTAGAGAGCAATTCACTCTTTGTGGTCAGTTTTGCGGTAACAAACTTCAGGGATGGGCTTAGGATCATATTATTTCTCCAAAGTCGATGCAGATCTCAAGGCACTAAAAGTCTTTTTTATGTTTTGTTCTTAAGTCTGGCTATAAATATAACAGGGAAGAATTGAAACTAAACTAAATACTGTTTTGATTTTACAATTTACATGACGTGAGACTTCAGTGTTTGTGTTACGCATGCAAAAATTACACAGAGATGTTAAAAAAAAGAAAAGAGCAACTTCGTGATTTAATTTAAGTACGTTTTTAACAGCATGTGCTTTTCGGTCAGCACATTCTGGTTTAGATAAACACTGTGCTGGCAAATAGTGAGTGACAAGGAGTGGCCAGCTAGCAGTTAGCATGTAGTCACTGAATGAGTCATGAAACCAATATTATAATTATGCCACTATGAGATCAGGTTTGTAAAGCCCCACATTTGCAAATGTACAAGCCAGTGACGAAGAAGGTTTGTTGGTTGCTTGTTTGTTTCAGTGTAAGTGAATGGCAAAATTGCAAAAAGGAACCTGCAAAATAAATTAGTCACCCTGAAATGGAAGATGATAAAATGCAAGTGCCTCCTAGCTACAGATGGTAGACATGCTGACTATTGGTTTTGTGGGTGATTTACGACACAATGAAAAATACCTGTTGTATTTTGTGATTACAAACATGTTGATAAAGGTGCAAAGCCAAGATAGTGGCCAGTTGTTTGTGCCATCCTGGCAGTGTAGAAAATCTCAGTCTCGTATATAAGCAATCTGGACTTTTCTTGCTATGAGGAAAACTCCTGAATGGTAATAGCCAACAAGGCCCCTCACAGGTTGTATGTGATGCCAGTCTGCAATACAGAATTGTATGTGATGAACATAAAAGGATGTGTTTAAAGGAGTAGTGGGCAGAAAGTAGGGGCAGTCCAGACCCTCAGGACTGGGAGGCCTGGGTCACCTTTCTGATATGGTGGTTCAAGAACATCCTATTGAGATTTGATACTTAGCACTGTATTTCTATAATCACAGATAATCACACTGTGTGTAATGCCCTAAGAAGGGTTGCAGTAGAATAATTGACTCTGTTTTCAACTTGATCGGTAATATATAATCCTGGATATTTGTAAAGGTAAGTTTGCTCATCCAATTTGAAATTTTAGGCTTGGATCTGTGTGTATTTAGGAGAGCTTTTGATATGTATTTTGATTTTTCTTTAAACAAGTCTGTTCAGAATTTGCCTATTTCTGTTCAGAATCCAACTTTGATTTAATTTGTGGGAGTTATGAAGACGAAAAAAGGAGAAAAAAGTAAAAGCCTCCTTATTCATATTGTTATTTTTATTCAAATTTTTAAAAAATCTGATGGTATGGGGGTTGGATTTAAAAGCTGTGCCCCCCTTACTGTTTCAGTTTAATCTTCTATATGTAGATAGACCTTCTAATTTCTGAAATATGCCAATTCTTTGTGTGCTGGTCATTGTCAATGCACGTTTTCAATATTTAGTAATCTAAATGGGTAAAAAGCTGTTGCATCTTTTTAGAAACTTTGAAAATCCATTTACATGTCATTTGAAGTTGGGATGGCTTCTGTGTGCCTAATTGTCATCTCCGAAGGGTATAAGTCAGATGTGGAATGCCTAATACTAAGCAGGTATGTTCTTAGATGTGAAATCAAAATTAGGTATTCTGGTTTAATTATCTTTTTTTATGTTTAGTTGAATGCAAGTAGTTTCTGTTTATAAAGAAGTAATTAGTTCTTGAGAACTACTTGTTCCCCTCATTAAATCATATTTGTCAAAACAGAACCATTTACGTAGTAATTATTGTGATATTACATATAGTGGGCTGCTATTTGATTGAGAAATAAGCCCCTGGAGCAGATGCATTTTTATTGAGAAAAGGTTTCCTTTTGGATTCATAAGTAAGGCATGTGTGGAAAAAAAGAAGTAGAAAAGACTCAGAAAACTGTTGTTGTTTAATAAGTTGTTTTACTAAGTTTGTTCGGAAAGATACAAAGAGCAAATTGGCCAGCTGCATCTTTGGTTGTTTAATCAAGGATTTCATGACATCTTGGACAGCTGGTCAAGTGCTTATTATTTTTTCTTTCTCTTAGTTCAGCAAACCCCAAAAACATTATATCAAGCAACAAATTAGAAAAGTGACTCATATGCTTGGAGCAGTGTATGCATCGTATTATTTGGAGTTTGTGGTAATCATAGAATCGTCTGGTTGGAAGAGACCTTCAAGATTATTGAGTCCAACCATTCACTCTGCACTGTCAGGGTCCCTAAACCATGTTGCTCAACACCAAATCTACACGTCTTTTAAACACCTCCAGGGATGGGGATTCCACCACCTTCCTGGGCAGCCTGTTCCAATACTTCACAACCCTCTCTGTAAAGAAATTTTTCCTGATATCTAACCTAAATTTCCCCGGCGCAACTTGAGGCCATTCCCTCTCGTCCTGTCATTCATAAAGTGGGAGAAGAGACCGACCCCCATCTCCCTACAACTTCTGTTCAGGTAATTGTAGAGAGCGAGAAGGTCCCCTGAGCCTCCTCTTCTCCAGACTAAACAGTCCCAGCTCCCTCAGCCACTCCTCACAGGACAAGTTCTCTAAACCCTTTACTAGTTTGTTGCCCTTCTCTGAACCCGCTCCAGCATCTCAACATCCTTCTTGAAGTGAGGGCCAAAAACTGGACACAATATTCCAGGTGTGGCCTCACCAGTGCTGAGTATAGGGGGACAATCACTTCCCTGCTCCTGCTGGCCACACTGTTTTTGATACATGCCAGGATTCTGTTGGCTTTCTTGGCTGCTTGGGCACACTGCTGGCTCATGTTCAATCGGCTGTCGACCAGCACCCTCAGGTCCCTCTCTACTGTGCAGCTTTCCAGCCACACTTCCCCAAGCCTGTAATGCTGCAGGGGGTTGTTGTGGCCCAAGTGCAGGACCCGGCACTTGGTCTTGTTGAATTTCATACAGTTGGCCTCATCCCATCGATCTAGTCTGTCCAGGTCCCTCTGTAGAGCCTCCAGACCCTCAGGCAGATCAACACTACCTCCCAATTTAGTGTCATCTGCAAACTTGCTGAGGGTGCACTCGATCCCCTCATCCAGATCATTGATAAAGATGTTAAAGAGAACAGGCTCCAACACTGAGCCCTGCGGAACACCACTGGTGACCGGCAGCCAGCTGGATTTAACTCCACTCACCACCACTCTCTGGGCCCGGCCGTCCACCCAATTTTTGATCCAGCAAAGCATACAACCGTCCAAGCCATAGGCAGCCAGCTTCTGCAGAAGAATGTCATGGGAAACGGTGTCAAAGGCCTTGCTAAAATCGAGGTAAACAGCATCCACAGTTCTTGTTCTAATGTTTCATGACTGATGATTAATTGCATAGGCAAAGGGTTATCAAAGGAAGCAGTAACTCAAGTAACTAATTTTTCTTTCTTTTCCAAAGTATTTGCATATACTTAGTAATGCTGGCATAGTTATGCATTGATTGCATTGAAATTCCACTTAAGTTAAAGAGCATAATTCTTGAATATTGTAATCCCAAGAGCTGCTGTTATTCCTGCCGTTTGGAATAAATATATCAATTCATACAGTGTCAATAAATTTTGAACTAGGAAAAGTTAATCAAGGAAGGAATTCAGAAGTGGTCTGCGACACCACACCAGTTTCTACTACTTAAGAATCTGATTCATGCTTTTTAAAAATTATTTTGGGGGGGGGGGAATCCATAATTTAAGGGATAGTATGAATGAGTCTGGTTAAAAATAATACAAAGTTAAAATGAAACTGTGGAAATGTTCTTGGAATAAAATGTCTCCCTGCAGTTTTTGGGGAAGCAGGAGCTGGTGAAGGAGGTGCTTCGGTAAATAGGAAACAGTGAAAATGTTTCTCCAGTTTAACAAGTCATTCGGTTAGTAGTCCAGGCTACTTTGTTCTTCTGGTCTGGGTTCATTTTTGCGTGTGCTGTAAGCCAGCAGCTATAAAAGGAGAATTAATTGGTTTGCTTCCCTCTTTGACCAAGTCATTCCCTTAACTTCTCAGGCCTGGAGGATATGCCTCACTTACAATCCACACGTTTTCTGACGACAGTTAACCTCATCCTCTGATCCAATGAGAGGCAGAAAGCAAGTTTTTTTCCTGGATTATGACAAATTTTCATTCTGCTGTCTGTCTCTCCTCTTGCCTAAGCAGAGCGGAGAGGCTGGCTTTCCAGCATCTGGTTTATGCCGTGTGTTTGAAGTTCGGAAATTGTAGCTGGCTTTCTTCACTGCCTGGTTTTTACTTTCCAGTAATCTCATTTCATAGAAAGAAGCTATTATTTCTTGTGAGGTTTCCAACCTAGTTTCAAATAATGAGGAGATGAGAATAACGGTAGAAACTTTCGTGCCCAGTTCAAAATCATAGAATCATAGAATGGCATAGGCTGGAAGGGATCTCAGAGATCATCTAATCCAACCTCCCTGTCATGGGCAGGGACGTCTCTCAACTAGATCAGGCTACTCAAGGCTCTGTCCAACCTGGCCTTGAACACCTTCAGAGGGGGGGCATCCACAACCTCTCTGGGCAATCTATTCCAAAGTCTCACCACCCTTGTACTGAAGAATTTCTTCCTAAGATCCAATCTAAATCTGTTCTCCTTTAACTTAAACCCATTTCCCCTTGTCCTATCAGTGGACACTCTTGTAAAAAGTCCCTCCTCAGCCTTCCTGTACGTTCCCTTCAGGTATTGGAAGGCAGATATTAGGTCCCCCCAAAGTCTTCTCTTTTCAAGGCTGAACAATCCCAGCTCCCGCAACCTCTCCTCATAGCAGAGGTGCTCCAGCCCCTGGATCATCTTTGTGGCCCTCCTCTGAACATGCTCCAACAAATCTATGTCTCTCTTATGATGGGGACACCAGAACTGGACGCAGTATTCGAGGTGGAGTCTCACAAGAGCAGAGTAAAGGGGAATAATCACCTCTCTTGACCTGCTGACCACGCTTCTCTTGATACATCCCAGGATGCGGTTGGCCTTCTGGGCCGCATTACCGGCTCATGTTGAACTTCTCATCTATAAACACCCCCAAATCCTTCTTTTCAGGGCTACTCTCAACCCACTCTGTGCCCAGTTTGTATTTGTGCCTAGGATTGGCCTGACCCAGGTGAAGGACCTTGCATTTTGACTTGTTGAAGCTCATGCGGTTTGCACTGGCCCATTTCTCAAGCCTATCAAGGTCCCTCTGGATGGCATTTCTTCCCTCACGTGAGTCCACGGCACCACACAACTTGGTGTCATTGGCAAACTTACTGAGGGTGCACTCAATGCCGTCATCCATGTCGCTGACAAAGATGTTGAACAGCACTGGACCTAGAACAGACCCCTGAAGGACACTGCTTGACACTGGTCTCCATGTAGACATCGCACCATTGACCACAACTCTTTGAGTGCGACCATCCAGCCAGTTCTTTATCCACCGAGTGGTCCATCTGTCAAATCCGTGTCTCTCCATTTTAGAGACAAGAATGTCATGTGGGACGGTGTCAAATGCCTTGCACAAGTCCAGGAAAATGACATCCGTTGCTTTACCCACGTCAACCAGCGCTGTAGCTTTGTCTTAGATGGCCACTAAATTCTTCAGGCACAACTTGCCCCTACGGAAGCCATGTTGGCTGTCACCAACCACTTGGTTATTTTTTTATGTGCCTTAGTACAGCTTCCAGGAGAATCTGTTCCATGATTTTACCTGGCGCAGAGGTAAGGCTGACTGTAGTTTCCCGGGTTGTCCTTGGTTCCTTTTTTAATGATGGGCGTTATATTTGCGCTTTTCCAATCTGTAGGAACCTCACCAGACTGCCAGGACCTCTCAAATATGATGACTAGTGGCCTTGCAACTTCAGCCACCAGTTCCTTCAGGACCCGTGAATGGGACCATCAGGTCCCATGGACTGTGCACTTTCAGGTTCTCTAGTGTTCCCGGACCTGATCTACTCCTACCCTGGGTGGTTCTTCACTCTCCCAGACCCAGCCAATATCCTTTGTGATTTGGGTGGTGTGGTTCAAGTGGTTGCCAGTGAAGACTGAGGCAAAAAAGTTGTGTGAAATTTCAGCCTTCTCCATGTCCTCAGTAACCGGGTCACCTGTATCATTCTGGAGAGGCTCCACATTCCTCAAAATCTCATGTAGTTGCTAAAAGAGAAACAAATGCTAGTCTGATCAGCCACAAATGTAGCCTAATAATATAAGAATATTGCCTTAATACTTACTTTGGATCAACCTTTAAACCAAGTCTTCTCAAAATTCAGACCAAGAGGAAACTTGAGAAGGTATTGAAATAAAATGATTAATAAAATGATTTGAGTTGCTCTGTTTCCAACTTTTTTATTTGTCATATTGTAAACTTTTGAAGGTGGGTTTTTGTTGTTGTTGTTGTTTTAGTGTCTTTGAAGTAATTTTGAAGTGTGGAAAAACTATTAGGTAGTTTGTTTTTCAAAACAGATGTTTACCCTTGACTATAAAATGATCATGATTAGTCACAAGGAACTGAGCAAACTGCAGAACTCAGAATGTTTTAATCTGGAGTACAACAGGAGACACTTACTGAGATGTGAACATAATCTGGAACTTAGTGGAATGTTCAGCTGAACAACCATTCCCATTTAATTTGGGATATTCAAATACTTTGTTCAATCACTTTTGCTTTTAGATGGTAAAGAGGTAAATATAAATCAATTAGCCTTTTAAAAGCAATGTTCATGAACATGTTGTTTGGCCTGCATGCAAATGGGTGAAACTACTTTGCTTTAACGCTTTTTAAAACTATCTAATCCTAGGAAGCTGGAACCTGCAATTTTTTGTGTACCAGCTTTAATAACTAATGAACTCTTGCTGTGGTGAAGCAGCTTGTCTTATGTAAGCGAGAGATCTTAATATAAACAGCTCACCTTTCTCATTAAGTAATTATTGAATCAAAGGCAAAGCAATTGTTTCAAATATGTTACAGTTCTGCTCTGGAGAGCTGTTCAGAATCAACGTAGCAAAACACTGAAACGTATTTATGAATGAATTCTCAAAAAAAAATTTGGAATCTGCCCCGAGAATCCTTATATGAATGGGGCCATTTGGTCAGAAGTTGTGCATTTCTCTGCAAGCTCCATTCTTCCTTTGGTAGTCACCTTTAGCTTCTTAAGGCAGAGATCCGTGGAGGTTCATGCAGCTACAAAAGTTTCCTACTGCCTACCTGCTTTGATGATTCTGCCTCTTCAGATTGGATGCAGAGCAAACTGCAACAATTCAGGTAAAATTGCCTTAGGTGCTGAATTCAGACAACTTTGGCGGAAGACCACCACTGTGAGACATGGATATCTGTTGGATATTGATGCTCTTCAAATCCAGCCATGTAATTTCCACAGGACATAGGCAGATATATCTCTTTAAAATGACAGGAAGAGAAGGTTGAGGACACAAATGGAAAAGGCTCTTTCACTGCTATCCTTCTCTTTTTTTTTCCAGCTCAAGTTTCTGTGCCATTTTATTTAATCCTCTGTTTAATTTCTATAGCAATAGAAAGCTATGCTTCTCCTTACAAGAAACAAAACAGCTTACTCCCTAACAAGAGAAATCAGTCTCTCACAAAGCACACGGCTAGTTCAACAGCTAACACACAGCAACCCAAAGCATGCAAATAGTTAATAAATTTTCAGATTTATAATCAATATTCAAATAAAATATTAAAACTAGTCAACGCAGAAAAACCAAGGATGTTCACAAGCAAGGAGGATTCAGTCTTTGAAATAGCCAAACTCGTTTTGTCATTCAGTGCTCTTTTCTTTTTAAATGAAAGTACTCTATAAGCACCGCTTCTCAGTTGCACATAGGCAGGCTTACCTAGGATGTGCTGTTTATAAGATTATAATTGGAATAAGAAATCAAGTTGAATATGAATAGTATTGGTAATAGAATACAATAAATAACTGGAAGACCTTTCATAGAATCATAGAATGGTTAGGGTTGGAAGGGACCTCAAAGATCATCTAGTTCCAACCCCCCTGCCATGGGCAGGGAAACCCTCCACTACACCAGATTGCCCAAAGCCATCTTTTGAAATGATTTATGCTTATTGTTGAAAGCCCAATGAAGGCAAGAGTAAATATCCTGGGTTACAGTATGCAAGTAACTTCATGGATTGTCTGGAGCACAGAAGGGTAGCAACTTTCTAAAATGATGGAGAAAAGTGTAGCAAAACCCAATATCTGGTACCTGACAAGGGAAAAATTAAAAGAGAAATTAAATGCAAATTGTGAACTGCAAGTGGCAATGAAATAGCTTATGAAATAAGTAATCACTTCTTTCTTCCTAGTCTCTTCATTTCAACATTTGCTGTTTTGTTTTGTTTTGTTTTGTTTTTCTGGCAGGTTTAATTTTTTCTTGTTACAAAAATAAAACTACGTGGTAGTCAACCATGCAAGTATGTTACTGATCAATCAAGACTGCCTTAAGTGCTAGTCTATAAACTACAGAAAATAGAGCTGATTCTCTTAGACCTCTTTTGCCCTTGCACCCCTGTGGAGGGTGGACAGCAGGTCTTGGTTAACCGTCTTAGTTGCTATAAGCTATATTCATGAATCAGAACTCAACTTAACTGAAATCTGAAATCTCTTCTCATTGTGTTGGATCTTAGAAATGTAAAGAAATATTACTTCTTCAAAACTCAGATTCAGTCGCACTTCTCCCATATAGCATCTACAGTAGTCATGTTATTGTTAGAAAAGTGAGAATCAGAACAGTCTGCTAGAAATGGCACTGAGATGTTTAAGGAGAAATGAAGTGTGCAAGACAGCACAGGGCTGAGTACTCGCGGTGTACCCGCACAGCCTTGCCACGGTACAGATGTGTATCAGGGTTTGTTCCGTGAGGCTTCATAGCCCGAAATACACACCATGTCGACAGTGTTAAGTAACTTGTGAAAAGCAGCATCTGCTGGCCTAGTTCAAAAAGGTCATTATTATCCATGAACAAATATAAAGCTGACAATTGGTGACTTCTAAGTTTCCTTTTAGTTATTCTCTTGGCCTGAATCCTAAAGGCACTACATTGCTAGTGCTGAAATGGAGTCTTGGGGATTGTTTTTAAGTGAAGACTCCCTCCCTTAACTTGCTTCCTTCTTTATCAGAGACACAGCTGATTAGATAGGAAAGCATGCTGGCTGGCGCCTTCCCATCCTGCTTGTTTTTGTACCTCACTGCTGGGTCATGTTCCTATTCATTTTTCATGACCTTTCCTCATTACACCCTTTTTAATTGCAGCTTGTTTCTGTGACCTTGAAGTCCTATAGGCCAATCCAAAAGATCAGGCACTGTGTTTTTTAAGTTACCTTCTGAAAAGGCTGGAAACACGAGAACGTTTTTCAGCAAAGAACTTTGTGTGTATATGTAGTTTTTACTTTTTTATCATATAATATTTGGTTCAGTGCTGTAGACTGTTTTTGCAGCCTGATAGCAACTTCATGAATTCTGGTGTTGAACAATTCTTGTTTACAAATATTTTATATTTACTCTATAATCAACCAATATTCTGTAAATATCTGTCTTTGACAGATTTTCAGTCCCACTGCTTGCTACTGGTTCTATTCTGGCCTTTTTGTGTTTCTGCCTCTCCAAAATTATGCAACTGTAGTGGCTTTGAACTCACACCTGTTTATTGCAGCCACAAACAAATTAGATCATGTGTTGAACCTACGCTATAGGCAATAAACTAAATTAAAAATATTACCTATATAAATTTTCATATGTTTTACCACATTTAGATACCCTTGAATAGAATTTTACTTTGGTTGTTGGATTTGTTTAATATTTTATTCACAAGTTCCCTATGCAAACTTTCAGTTGATATTCAAGTAGTTTAAAAAGCATTGTGATTCCTTATTGATGATGAAATAGATCATTACTAATTAAAGCTACTTCCTTCCCATTAAAAAACCATTTTCCTATCAGATTCAGAGCCAAAAAAGGAAGATGTAGAAATTGTACTCTATGTTTGAGAAAATGCTAAGTATGTCTACCTGTGTAAGAGTACAAGAACATATTGTTATAGATCTGTTGTCCCTGTATTCTAAGTGGGCTGGATGTGAGGCACTTCTAGCCAGGAACTGTGTAATCTGATTTGTGTGGCACCGAGACTGAGTTAACACAGCTTGCTTCTCAGCTTCGAGTTAGTGCTGCTGCATGGCTTCCGGATTGGACCTTTTTCAGAGCTGGGCGGAGTGGATACACGATTGTCTGTACGCAGTCATGTCAACATGAACTTAATGCTCCCTGAAAGGGATTGAGAGCTGAGGTATGACCGTTCTGTATGTAGACAGTACAAGCCTTGTAAGAGCTCGTCTTCAGGTTAGGATTTTAATGTTGGAGCCTAGTATGAGGTAGAACATTTAGGGGTCTGATGCTTGGATGCATTGGGTTCTTACAGCTCTCCTTAAAGGTGGAGGAGACAAAAGGATATTAGAAGATGGAAATCTGGATTTATCCAGATGCCTACATTTGGATATAAGTTGCCTTACCATAGGTATTTAAACCTGTCAATTCTGATGTTGAAGTATTTTATTGTAAAACCCTCTACTAGATGCAGAGGCCGAGCAACTTTGATGTAAATGGGAGATTTGTTTGGAGTTAAATGTCCTCTTTATTTGGTATCCATGCCTCAGAGGCAAATTGGACTTCTTTGTACTTCAGCAATGGTGCTTCCTTTCCATATTTCCTCTTGCTTGCCTAGCTCATCTGCAGAAAGAAAGTGGCCAGAATGTTTCAGCACCACTTTGTGCAGTATCAGTTCTTTGGAGCCATTGACTGCTGCTATAAATCAGAACAGTCTTGAGATTGAAGTAAAAGGGCAGTGGTCACAAGGTACAGGGATGCAAACATTTGTTTATTCTGTGTGGCTCCATTTCTAATGGCAACAATACTTTGAATCATAACAACATGAATAGTAGAGTACCTAATCGTAAAATTCCTTTGAATAAACCTTGCTGCTCAGTGTTCATAAACAAAGGTAGGATTTTTTTCCCTCCAAATTAATTCAAGTGTATTTGAAAGGCAGAACTTTCATTTAGAAGCATGTAGAGCTACAGCATAATTTAAAATATTGCTTGCGTTAATTGTATCTTTACTTTCATGTGGTGGTTGCAAAGGTAATACATCTTTCCGAGAAGGACATGTTTTTTCTTAAAAAATGTCAATGAATGAAGCTTTTAACACTAATAACTAGTGCTGAGAGAAGCATTTTTCTGTGGTCAGTTACTTTGGAATGAAACATGGTTTTTAAGTTTCTCAGAGTATTCACTCTAAGAGGATAAGCAACTACAGTCAGACGTTAACATTTATGTTTGTCAGCCTTTACACTGCCAAATTGTTAAATATTAGTTTATTGTATATATCAACTTTGTTTCTGAAGATCATATTGGCTCATATTACAGAACCTGTGTTAAGTACTGGCTGGCCCCAAAAGATTCAATTCCACTGACCCGGAGGTTTTGTTATATCAGCGGCAAAAACCATCTTTTGTCTTATACCTGGAGCGCAAATATAAAATTACAGAAAGAATTTTGAAAAGAATTTAGGGTTAATAGAAATATGCCACTGCTGAAGTTAAGGGGAAGCTTGTCTTCTATTTCAGCTGAAACATAGCAAGTCCCTTGTCAATAGCTTTTAAGAATGTCTCTGAAAATACGAAAAGAAAATTTTTTAAAAGATAGAATCATATGTTCCATCGACCCCTTCATTGCTTTCTTTGCAACTTGAAAAACATATTAAGCCTGACTAACAACAACAACAGAAAAAATTGGTTCATTAACTGTCATCAGTTCAAGGTCTTCTGCTGAATCTCTTAGGCACTGATGCAGGCTCCTATTAATTAAGCATATAAAGAACGCATCATATGTGCTTAGAAGTGGGGTTTTTTTGGTAATTAATTACAGCAACCTAATAAAAATGTAATTTTTCTAGTAGGAGATCTCACTTTTTGAAGTGCTAGATAACTAAGGGAAGAAAGTCATGCTTGATAAATTTATTCTTTTTTCATGTTTGCAAACAGTATGTGAAAAATGTACCTCTTTAACTTCTCGTCAAAACATACAATTTGGTGTAAGTCAAGTGTATGCCAAAGCAAGAGACTTACCTGTTTTAAGGAGAAGAAAGCTTCATTCCTTGTAATGACATTGTAAAGAGGCTAAAAATGAGTAATTACCTACCACTTACGATGCTGCCCAGTGGTAATCACTGTACAAGGGATAATCTAAACAAGGCCTTCCTCATCATTCCTGGAAACAGCTCCATTGTTCTTGTTCTGGCTGCTTCTGGTGATGTAAGTAATAATGGGCAGTGCTAAATGTTTCCCAGAGTCTCATGCTTATGAGGCAGACTGAAAGGTACTAAGAAAGTCAAAGAAAGTTTCGAGTATTTTCTTACTCAATCCCTGAGCATGGCTGAGCACCTTTTAAGAATTAAAACTATGCTTGATCTCTGCAGAAGACATAATATACAACCTAAGGGGAGTGGGCTGGACATTTGCAACTCCAGGACCTGAGAGAAATTTCCTTTAAGTGAGTGGGCTGTATGAAATATTTATTTATTCAGCTCATATATGGATGGATATATTTTCTTAACAGTCAACGTAAGACCAGTTTATTTCAATATGCAACAAAAAAGGCAAACTTATTTCTGATTAAAATTTAAAGTTTTGTTCAACTTGTATATTTGGTTTAATGCCAGTTTCAACAGCTGTAATAAAAATGAAGAGGTTGCTCAAAACCAACTATGCAGAGTTGTTTCCTTCTGTCTATGACACTGTAAATAAACAGTTTTATGTGATGTCTAGGGCACCCAAGATTCAGTGTCTATGTTAGTTACTCATGCTTTCATTCTTTGGTGTAATTAATCCTTCTATTTTATCTAAAATAGAATAATTTTTGCAGGAGGGATTATAGGAACTGTAGAGTACAGAATATCCTGTAGGAGGACCAAGGATTCAAGAGGACCATTTGATTGAAAATTTGTTCTGACGCATGCGTGAGAGGCGTTGACCCTAAATACCAAATATCCTGGCTGTGGCCGTTTGAGCTTATGAATTATAAGGTGGAAGCTGAACACCAACACTTGGCTTTCATTTCTTATTGATTGTTTTTGTGAATTTAGTCCCTCAAAATGAGATCCATTTCAACACTTTTCCCCCACTGCTCCTCTCCTATCCCCCCCTTCTCTTCTTTTTTTACGTCTTTCTTTCTACTTAGCAAGTACAGATCAAATATATGAATATTTTCAGTCAATTTTTGGTTTTCCAGCATTTGTACTCAATTATAAAATTTTCATGAGAAGCTAGATATAAGCAACATTCATGAGTATATTACATATAACATAACCATAGTTACTTATATTTTTTTCTTTATTTGATTTTATTATTTTAGAGGTCTGTTTCCACCAATAAAAATGGTCACTGGTATACAACGCAAATTACCTGTTGTTCAGATTTTAGACAGTACAAGATTTAATTGATTGATTTCATTGAAGTGGATGAAACTAATAACAACATAAAAATGTTGTTTGCTTTTCAGTATTAGATGCTTAATTAGGTAATTTGGCAGATATGACAAGTAGGGAGGGTATTTCCTGATGGTTGATAATTCGTTGAGTTGAGTGCCAACAGAAAATCTAAATCCCTTAACTTCCATTAATTAATTACCAGGAAATACGGCTTGGGTGGAGTGGGTCATTATGCTTCTATTCCATGTAAAACTGTGAAGGGTGAAAAGAAATCAAAATAATACACAAAGTGGATTGTACAAAGCTAGTAGAGAGCCTAAACTCTGTATATTTCACTGTAGTTACACAGTGACACAAATAGGCCACCACAGATGTCTATTCAAAAGCACAGCTCAGAGACACAAACCCAAAAACTTCAAGGTGCCTCTAGGTTTAGAACTGCAATGGTTGTAACCAGGATATATGTTTACAATGGGGTAGCATTTTCTAAAGAGCACAAGTGAACAAAGAAAATGTCTCCTTAAGGCTGCCTGCTAACCCATATTCTTTAAAGATTGCATTTTGTATTTGTATTTGAGAACAGTTTGGTTGTTACTACTTCAAAGCAAGGGTACTTATTCACACGGGATAAATTAGGTTATAAAAACTGTTATAAGATATCAGGATTGCTAAAATGTTTCCTTGAGTTTTCTTCTGTTACTTAGGTTATGGTCTATAGTTGCTCATTTATTACTGTAAATTACTTTACTAATAAAGGTTAAAGTATAGATAGTCCTTGATAGCAAATCATGTCTATTTCACTCAAATTATACCATTATTTTCCAGTATTTCAAAGGAAAAGAGAGGGAAAAAAAGGTATCTTTTTTTTCAACACTCCCTCTCCAGAGACCTCCATGTAATCATTAGCCAAGAGAAATGTTTTTTTTTTTCTTTTTTTTTTAATTAAATTAGAATTCTTAGTCTAAGGTGTGAGGAAGTTGTGATTTAGAGACTTTACAGTCCTAAGATAGGAGAATATATTGTAGTTGTTTCTGCTTATAGGAGACCAAGTCAGATGAGAACTAAAACCAGACAGCTGGTTTTAGCTTCCTTATGATGAGCATAGCCATTCTTCTGGTGACATTAAACACATCAAATAAAATGGACACAGGTCAGTTCATATTATCCCAGACTGTGTAGAGATTTTTGTTCTGGTTTTGTGGATGGTTTGTTGGCTAGCTTAGCTTTTCAAAGTAGGTTATAATTTACTATTTTAAAAATGGTTTTATTGGTTTATGTTATAACCTTTCAGAGGAGCTTTCCTCTCCCCTCCTCCTCCTTCAACAGCAATATAGAGTTACATTTGGAACGTACTTACATGAACACAGTCAAAGTTCATAATTTCAAATGCTTTGGGAGCCCAAATCTATTTCAAGCTAGAATGATAAGTTTATTAAAGAGAAGAAACGTAATTATCCCCTGACATATTTCATAACAAGTTAGAGTATATACGCAGTTATACTGATAATTTTATCATTTCCATTTTTAAACTTTCCATTAGTATGTACAAACTCGTCTTAAATCCAAGAAATCTAAGAGTGTAATTAGACAACAGGGACATTCTAAATACTTAGGACTTTCCCTTAAATGTTTATTAAATAAAAACAGAATTTGATGAGGATTTTGTGAGATCACTTTGTGTACACCAAGAGTCTTTGTGCTGTTTCAGAAGTAGATTTGACAGAACATCCAAATTTACATTAATCCAAGGAACAGTTCCCCACTGTTCTTCACCTGGATGAGCAGTAATTTTTCTCCACAATTTTCCCATTATTGGACTTTCAACAGAATGCACGTGCAGAGATAAGAAAATTATTTTAGGTGGTGGTACAGAGGTGGAGACACAAGTGGGATGGAGAAAGAAAGGGGAACTGTAGGAAATGTACAGCAAAATAGTTCATTTCCTTATATTTATTAAACGGTGAGTTCCCCACATTATTTTGACCAGAATTGTGTTATATTTTGAAGAACCCTTGAGAATGAGCTGATACCGGGATAGATAACTCATGGAGCCAATGGAACCTTGCTTTTATTTAATAAAATAATTAGGATTGTTTTTCCAGGGTGCTGTGTCTCAACCACGTTTAGGAAGAAAGGAATTCTAATGTATCTGAAAAAACCTAAGAACACTACTGCTATTCAATGGCTAGTTGTTTAAATATAAAGAGTTTTCCGTGGGACAGGAAGAAACTACTGATAAGAAACAATGTAGTCTAATGGTAGATAGGTAGATCTTAGGATTGTGAGCTTTTCAGTGATCATTCTAATAATTCATGTACTTTCATAACAGAACAAGACATCTCGTACTTATAAATGAAGGGTGGATATTACTGCATA
Organism: Tauraco erythrolophus; assembly: GCF_009769465.1. Taxonomy (NCBI): domain Eukaryota; kingdom Metazoa; phylum Chordata; class Aves; order Musophagiformes; family Musophagidae; genus Tauraco; species Tauraco erythrolophus. The sequence goes on from NC_141472.1 coordinate 8,173,972, forward strand.
AACTACATACAATGGCTTTCAAGCTTTTTGTTTAGATGCTGTTTGAATATGCAGTTCAAATCCCACTTATCACTGTAGAGAGTGATACCAACTTCAAAGAGAGCAAGAACACATCCACTTTATCTGATCTAGTAGAGATACAATGGGACAATGAATACAAGAATATATTTATTTTTTTCAGCTGTATACTTAAGGATAAGAAAGGAATGGATTGTATTGGTCTGTCTTCCCTCTGGGGCACACCTAGTAAACTATTGTAGTATATTTATTTTTTAACGAAGATGACATTGCAGATTTTGTTTGCAACCAGATTCCATTCAGGAGATTCACCATGTTTCTTTTTTAACTAGATGTCTAATTACATTTCTGTTGAAAAGCTAGTATTATATGCCTAAACCACAGAGCTACTAATACCATACTGTCCTAAATTTTAGAATCACCAAAGTAGTTAATATAATACCATTACCAGGTAATCTGTCAATTTATGGCAGCCACATTTCAAGTTCAGGACGTGCAGACAAAAAAGAATCTTAAATGATCTCATACTAATTGGAATACATTCTTAATGCAGAAAACTGACCAAGTATTTGAAATCTGGTGTCTCTTTACCAACACAGTTATCCTTCCCAGAAACTACAGGGAGAGTCTATTTGAGTACCATTGGAGACCAAAAATAATAAATTGTTTATCTGAACTAAAGGCAAATGATTGATATTATAGTACGGTTTACAGAAACGTATGTCCTTCTGCTTATTGTAGGTGGTACATTTTTAATTTTAGCCTTTTCTTACTCAAAGCTGCTTTGGATCTAGTCAGAATAGTTATGTTATCCCCTGATTATTCAGTTGCAATTTGTTTTATTGCATCTATGCAGTGTGAAAAAAGGATTACTGTCCTTAATATATAGTGGTCAGATACTCTGCCAGTATCTTTTAAGGGCAATTCTGGTTGGCTTTGTGCAGATTTTAAGGAAATAAATTTCCTTACAAATTGTAATGAAATAAAAATGACTAATTTTATTCAGACAGTGAATAAATTTTTCTCTGAAAAAGAAAAAAAAACTCTATAACCTCTTGATCAGTGTTTCTGCAAATAGATAGATAAGAAGACATATGTTTTACAAGCCTCTGACACACAGCTGTTCTGCCAGACTATGGTTTCATGCAGCAAAAGTGAAGCCCTGGCAAGTTTGCACAATGGTGCACTTGACTATGGCTTAATAAAACCCATTTTGAATCCTGTGAGAATTTGAGGATAGAAATGGTATATAGAAATATATGCTTTGTAACTTACACTAGGTAATGATTAGAGCTACTATTATAGGAATAATAGTTCTTACTGAGACAAGGAACAGGAAAAGATTCTAAAATTGCTCATAGGAATTTTGCAATTGGATTTCTTACAGATTTCTTTGGTCATCTTGGCATTTTATTTCATTATTGCACACTGAAGCTTACTAGGAAATTATAGTATATGGATTTTATTTGTTATACCCACTGTAATACAATTAAGTCTGTATCTGTTTCAGTTTGCAAATATAAAATGTTTTTATGTTATTCAGTTCAGAAACGTATTAAAGTGTTTGGGAGTGAATATGAGAATATTACTTTCATTTTTTTTTATATGTATTGCTCTCCAGTAACTTTCACATCATAATGATTTTGTACATTAAATTGTACATTTAACTTGGAGCAAATTATCTGGTTGTTTAAATAAGTCTGTGGATGTGAGGCTTTCAAGCCTTTTTTTTTAAGCTTTACTTTATTAAATATCTTTACTAAGATTTTTCAGTTTTAACTTTTTTACTCTCTTCACCAGTATCATGTTCCCTTAGATGCTATATAAGTATTATTCTCTAGTGTAAATGACAATAAACGTAGTAAAATACTTGTTTTGTCTTTATTTGTTGATAAAGACATATTCTATTGAAAAGACACATACTTAGAATATGTCTTTTGAATAAAGACATTTTTATGAGACAATTTTAGACCAATGCTTTAACGTCCATATGATAGATCTTCTGCTGGTGTAAATCAGTGAAACTATCCCCTCTGGGTATAACACTAGGACCTCCTACCACATTCCTTGAAGATCAGAGAAAAGAGTAATTATACTTTTAAAGACTATTTAACTGGACATCTCAATCTTTCAGATTTATCCATTATGCCTGCTCAATTGTAGACCTGTGCAAAATAACGATGTTACACAGACATTAAACCTTTGTCTGGGTCATGGCTTTTCCCTGGTTCATCTACAGATGACCAGTGTAACTCATGTATATCCAAGGTAATATAAGGTGGAGTAAACGTGATATTTGATCCCATGTATCTCACTCTAGTGCCAAATTTTAGCTGATAGTTGTTTTGCGGTTTTGCTGGTTTTATTGAAGTCTATAGTGTTTGCAAGTCACAGGTTATCAGAACACACTGGGAATATATGAGTGTAGCTATAGAAGAAAGACTTTTATCTTCAGCATTTTTGCCACTACCAAAACAAGACTGCATAGCTCAAATTTCAGATCTTATGTTGCAGAGTTGGTAGTCATGGGATAAAAGTAGTGTGGTTTTCACCAAATAACTTCAATATGCATATCATTTGCGCATGTTGTCAAGATAATTTCAAGGCAGTTCCATGCACTAAAAAAAATAGTATAAGACTTTACTGAATTCAATTCAGGCTACTATTTTTATGCTAATGTATGAAATAACAATTATGAAAAAAATGTTTTGTAACATGAAATAATTTGCTGTTGTGCTTGACTTGCACATTTTCAATATTTTTTCTTTACTCTGCCTCTTTTACTGATTTCCAATTCAACTGTTTTTAATCATCCAGTATTTATAACTTTTTTTTCGTCTGAAAAAACTCTGTTTTAGACCACAATGGCAATTCTCTGGTATTAATTCTAACTTTTAAACAAAGCTAAATTATAACCTTTCTGCTGTCAAAATATTATCAGTTATTTATCGTATGTGATATGAAACTTTAGGCTTAATCTGAAGCTATATTCTGCAGGATTATGGGTATGCACAGGCACACCAAAATTAATCCTGCCAGGAATAAAAAACATAAAAGCAAATGTTCACACCAGTCTGTACAGCTGAAAGTAAAAATTTACGTTGATATTTCTGAGAAGGTATGAAGTATTCAGATTTTTTTCCCTTTTAATGTTAGCTACATGTGTAAGGGCTAGACTGAGTATGGGGTTGGTTTTGCCTAAGAATTAAGTTCTCAAGTAGACTCTAGACATATGGATAATTTAGCATATATAAACGCTTCTTGAAGGAGGGTCAGAATGAAAGGTTTATATAAGTCGGCTGTAATCAATCAGCTATCATCGTATTCCACCATATTAAACATATTCTTTTTACTCAAAAAGAGAGATAGAGACATGCTAGCTGCTGTAAAAGCTGCAGCTGAAAGGTAGAGATGCGTATTAAACTCGAATGATTGGAGAAGAGACTTCATTGTTATACAAATTCTCTATTGATCACCTCTATATTTCCTTCATTAAAAATGGAAGTTGCAATAATCCTATTTTGCAGGACTCAGATCTTGTTAGTGTATGTTAGACAATGTTCTGAATCTGATGATTGAATCAAATGTCAAAAGGCAGAGGACAAACATTCAATTTCTGATTCCTAATTGGGTTTAGGTGAGCACTGCACTGGAAATGAACAGGAAGCTGCTCAGACTGTGGATGTTCTGGAACTAGACAGATACGAAATCTGTCACTTCTGTCAATGCACAAACCACTCTAGTTTCAGCAGCAAAGTGAGTGTTGGTATGTTAGTTTGAAAATTGAATGACTTTGTTTTGTGCAGTTCTTCCACAGGGTTCATTAGGCCTTTGTGAGCTTATCATTAATCCTTTGAATGACTCTAGAAAATTGTAGTTATTTATTAGCTTTCCTTCCAAGTAACGATACAGTCCTAAAAGGCAAAGATGTTATATAATGGATACTTTATTCCAGTGATAGATACAGTTCAGGACAATGGAGGACTTCACTTTTAAATAATGCTTTGAACAGATTGCCCTGCTTCCTCTGTCTCCTTCCACCCAATCCTTTCATATGATGATAAATATGATTTTTTAAATGGCAAAGAAACTATAACATTCTTGATCATAATTTGATTTCTTCCTGGCTTTTTAATACATAATATCACCTCTTCATCCAAATCAGATCCTAAAATTTCTCTCCCCCTTGTTATTTCTGATTCGAATTAACTTACTGTTTATTCAGAATGCGAAGACTTCCATTAAGATGTTACAATTGTCATGTAATTGAGGAACATCACTTGTCAGGTGTTTTATCAAATAGATAAAAGGTATGTCACTATCTAACACTCAGTTGCAAAGCAGTGGAAATGTTCTTTGCTCTTGATTGTAAGGTTTTGGGCTTTTGTTTTGGCAGGTTCCTCATGATATATAAAGGATCTGTAGCATTCACTGGTGATCTCACAAGTGACATATGTCTCATCCTATTGCCTATGTTTTCTTGTTTTATTTCATCAGTTATGTCATTCTTTGACGCTTTCCTATTGCATTCTCATCACTTTTCTTATCTCTTTCCACATTTGTTCCTTGTGGCATTGCCTCATTCAGTACATTACATCCTCCAAGTTCCTTGACAGCTTCTAGATTAATTTCTGTTTTTTTCTTTTATGAAAAGGTTTTGTTTAGACTTTGATTTACTTCCTCTTCTGCCAGTTCCTTTCCTGCAATTTCAGTTGTACAGTGCTTTTTCTGTGGTATTATCAGTTGCCTGTGTTCACTGGATTACACATCATTGGGATTTTTTCATAGTCACTTTCTGGGATTTCGTATTTCTGTTTCTAGCGTTTGTTATTACATCTGGACTTAAATTCTTGTGAAGATCAACTTTATTTGATTCAGGACATGCCTGAGTTTTACATATACTGGGTTCATCTAATCAAAACTTTTTTTTCAAGTGATTTCTCAGACCAAGCCTCTTCTGCACGCTGCTCCTTGCTCTCTCTTTTTCTCCATCCCTCTATATATGACTTGTCCCTTCTTAAATTGTTTTTTATCATTTCTTAATTTTCATACACAAAAAGAAACATAGTTTTCCCTACCACTAGTACTTTTAGCATAATTATTGTCAAAGAATAATTTCTGAGATTGCCCAAATAGATATAGATCTTGTGCTAAAAAAAAGGGAAGAATATTTCCCCCATGACACTCTGTGGTCTATAGAGAATTACTTTGAACTCTGTTTCAGAAAATCTCTTTTTTCCCTTGTATAAGTTACATATGAGCAATGTAAATTTTTCCTAGGTTTGTTAGAATGATATTGGAAATGACACAAAGGTGCAAATTGAAAAAGGCATTGGTGATATTAAAGATATGAAAAACATGACTAACCAAACATATTACGGCAGGAAAGTATGTGAAAATACAGAAATATGTGAGTCTTTTTTTTTCTATTTCGAAAATACAAGCTACTCTGAGGTACATTCTTTCTTTAGAAAATGTGCTGATTTCACGTCCCTAATGTTTTAGGTAGAATTAATACTTTCCAGAAATAATTATTTCTTCTGCAGTGTTTATTTTACTCTTCTCTATACTTTTTTTGTGGTTTTATATTTCTTTTCTAAGTTTTGGAGGAGGAACTAATGATTTTATTGCTACAGAAAGCAAACTGCAACAACTTTATTGCAACAATCAATGTTTGGTTTTGATGTAGCTGGTTTTAGCTTTTGTATTTTTTCCTTTGTCATTGAGCTATAAGTAAGAATCCTATGGAAAGGCGGGGTTAGTTAAAGGACAACACCAGTATCCTGTTAGGAAACTGTTTCATAGGCAAAAGATAAATTTCTGCCTAGCTCCAATGTTTGACAAAGAAAATTTGTTGTGCATATGTTTAAAATCAATTTATAGCAGCAGTAGCACACTTCACTCATTCCTGCATTGGGCCTTGTCAGTTCATCAGTTGTCAAAATCTTGCCATTTTACATGCTGATCTCACATCAAATTGTATTCAGCTTTTCTACATATGGCAATGAAGTGGCACTTGCAATATTTAATTTTGCAGAGGAGGGCGTAAGTCAATTCTTCCACACTCCAGGGTGTAGTTTCTAAAGACATGAAGTTTGTGCCCTGTGATGCAGGAACCTTGTACAGTGAAGGAGGTGCAGATGAGAAAGCAGCTGGATCAGTAGGAGAGCAGAGCAAGCAATAAGATGTATGCAACCTGAGATTCCCTGTTGTGAATAACGATTGACCCTATTTCCTTTGGCTCTATGCCAGCACAAAAGAAAAACTTGTCTACATGCAGTTTGAGAAAACTGAGTCAATATTCTGTCAACACAGAGAGACCAACATGAGCCATCTTTCCTTCCTGAAAGCTACAGAATTTTTGAGGTAGAAGTGGCATTGTGCCAAACCCCTGCAAGACTAGTCCTTAATGGGAATATCTGACCCAGAGAAAATATTAGGTACCACTCTACTGCTTTGGCTTTTGTTGTGAGTAGTATGTCAGTTGTAAGAAAAGCTGTTGTTCACGCCTCTATTAATCCCCTGAGCAAGGATGTGATGAAAGATGTTAATTGGAACTTCCATTAATTTTAATGAGATTTCCCATTGGAAGTGTTAGCCCTAGAAGACACTAGTATTTTTAACATGCTCATTGTAATGTTTCTGAAGACTGCTGGTGGGATCCATAATGGAAATATGTTAACAGCAAGCAGGATTTCCATTTATCCAAAATAGGTCTGAGGGGTCCATAATCCTTTCCTGGTTTTCAGTGTAGGCAGGGAAGTCTTGTCTAAGGTGCACGTGAAGCAAAAGTAGACGTGCTCTGAAGAAAACCCAATAATAAAGACTGTGTTCTTGAGTGAATTTGACTCTGTGTTTGTTTGTAATATCTGTAAACATGAAAGGGTAAAAGGGAGTGCCTGAATGAGAACTATTGTTAGGAAAAGCAAAGCTCACTGCAGAATAGAAAAAACAACTAAAGAACTAAAACAAACAAAGAAACAAAGGGTAAGCAGGTGCAGAACTTGGAAAAGGAAAAAATTGGAGGTTATTTAAACATTTTAATATTTAAAAATTGACATTTAAATGTAAATCTCTGTTTCCTTATTGTTCTGAAGAACGAGAATGTAATTTACACTCCTCTTTCATGCTTCTGCCAAGTTGCAACTGGCAGCAATTCATTTTGATGATGAGAGAGTAATTTTCCTTTCTTTGCTTATCTCATACATGGGTCTCTACTTCTTCCTTATTTAGGCGGTTCAGTAAGGATTTAAGAACTTTATCTATTGTAGTTTTTAGCCTTAAAAATGAATACTGTGATGAATATTTTCATTGTTATTAGTAAAACAAGCGATCGTTTAGAAAACCCAAACAAAATCCAAGCCACAAGGAAGCTAGACGTATATAGTAAGAAAGTGCTTCTGCTGTGAAGAATTTATATTTTGAAGGACCAAATAATATGAGAAATGTTATTATCTTATTTAAGAATGTGGGATGAAGAACAGAGCAATGAAGTGCCTAATACTTTAGGTCTGAGCTAGGAACAGAACCCAGACAGCCTGACTCCCCAGGCAGGGCATTAAAACTGATTGCCCTTGTCTCCGTGAGTAAAAATTGAGGGCTACCTGTTTAACAACCTGTATATTTTGCTTAATGAATTGCACTTTATCATAATAGAGGTCTTTTTTAAAAAGAATTAATGTTGTAACTCATTAATGATAAATTATATATCAGCTCAATGTGTCCCTGCTGGAATGATACTTCCTAATCAAAGTGGCTGTATTATGTCCAAAGATGCTGGTGTTTATTTTTCAGGGAATAAGTACCAGAAAATGCTGCACAGGCTGTTCTTTCCTATGCAGCCCTTGTTAATATTTACTCCTGAAACACATGATCAAAGTCTGAAGGAGCAAAAATAAATCTGTCATCTCTAATACAGTTTAGAATACAGATGCAAAAGTCAATTTTTTTTGAGTTAGTATTGTCTAGGGTTCTGCAAAGAACTTATCCTTTAAAACCAGCCATGATGATATAGCAATATATGTCCTAAGGAATGATTTTACAATAAATTCTCCAATTATGATTTAGAATTAGAATTCCAGCCCTGCTAGAGGCTGAATTGGATAGATTTTAGCCTGAGAGATACAAAACTTGAGAAAACCTGCCTGGCATGCTGTGTCTTTCAACTGTCCTTAAGGAAAGTATGACCAAGGCAGAAACTAAAAAATTATCTAAAATTAAAAATTACTTAACAATGTTTAGAACACACTGGAACTCCTGGAAAAGAAGAAATTTTTTAGCTAATTCTGTAGAATTTCTTGTACAGAAAGATGAGCTGTAAGATATGTAGAGATGGGGATTTAAGTGGGACCTTCTTAGTACAGTAACGATGATAAAAGTTGGTCTTTGCACACTACATATTCCCAGATGTGTCCTAAGGATGTGTCTTTAATGAATGAAATTCTCATTTATTTAAATGCAACTTACATGCAGATAGAAATAAGATAATTGAAGAAGTTCTTAATTTAGAAGCACTTTATATTGTTATTCCACATGAAGTAGCAGAGCTATAAACTGTTAAAATCAACACAGAGATATGAATTTTCACAGATACATTTAACAACAACAACAGCTAATCTCCAGTGGTGTCACTACTTTAATTCTGAGAGGGTCTTGGAAGGCAAGAGGGAAGGGAATTCCTCACTGTTCTTTAAAGGAGGAAAATGACCCTGGTTTTGAAAGATTATAAATTCATTTTCCTAAGGCCTACTGACTTCCAGCAGAGACTCCATCTGCATGGTAACTAAAACCTTTTGGGGCAGGAGCTCTCTTTCTATTTTGTGTTTACACGGCACTAAGCACAACAAAGTTCTGGAGTGTCGGCAATAAAAATGTGGGATAATAGTAATTCACTATGAAGAACATTGGGCAGACTGTTAGATGTATGAAGTGAATATATCCTTTCAAAGACATTGTATCAAAAGAGAAAAATCCCACTTTCTGCTACTTCTGGGTTCAGGAACTTTCCATGTTTGTTGTTAGGACACCTACCATCCCAAAATTGCCTTTGCGTAAAGAGTTACCTCTTTCCTCTTTCATTTGTATAGTTTTCCCTGAGTCCATTCCTGAGTTTTCTTTCAATTTTTTCTAGTTCCCACTTAAACATTATGTCTGAGTGACACAGCATTGCAAAGCAATTTCAGTTGAAATAGGTTTTTTTACCATTATAATGTAAAAACTTAGATTTAGAGAATTTAGATCTCAGGCTTCGCTATGATACCACAAAACCCGTCTGCTCCTGTACTGGAGTTTGCTCCAAAGTGCTATGAATTTCTACCAATATGGAAACTGAATTTGCCTGGATTTAATTTTGTGGCATTACATGCCAATCCAATAGAGAAAGCATTAAATTCCTCATTTTGAAATATTTTAGCAGAGGAGCACTTATTTTAAGCAATGTGAACAAATAATATCTGATAATGGGTTTTTACCTCCATGTGTCAAAATCAGCAATGCAGTGACCTCTTTCAGAATGTTTAAAATTAGAAGAAATCTGGAATTTCTTCGCTTTAAAAACAAAAGAAACCCCAAACAATTGTCATCTGTTTTTACAAAAAGACAGGAAAAGAGTTGTTTATAGTTTACTTGATGTAAAATAACTGAATTTCAGCAAACCTGGCTTCTATCCAGGCTTTGTATGGCCATATTTGTCTAATACAAATAATTCATCATTTAATGTTGCATTGGAACTGCATTCTTAATTCCATAGTTCTTTGTATCTTTGAGAAAAAAATCCCCAATCAGAACAAATAACATTGAACGAGTCAGGCATTAGCTTAATGTCTAAACATGCCAAGACTTTGGGTAGTAAACTGTTTTTTTCAAAGTAATAGGATACATGAGGACACTCATATCGCTGCCATCTATAACTAAATCTGGTTTTGAATGTTCTGTTTTTTCTTAGGAATATGGTTCAACTGTTCTCAGCCAAGCACCACTGACTGAACATTGTACGTGCATATGCAAGTGGGTACAACTTTGAACATTATAAATGGATTTTAAATATGACTGCGAAGGTTTTACTTACACCATGATGATAATGATGAGCAGAGATATTTTTGTGTGTTATTTAATGTCGCTGCAATGAAGCCATCTGCCTACTTAAAACCATACTTCTGGCCATCCCTCATTATGTTGGTTGACATTGAGAGAGGAGGGGTCATACTCTTAACAGCAGAAGTTCCACGCGATGTTTAGTTAGCTACTTGGTTGCAGAACCAAGAAAAAAACAGATACAGAACAAGGTTCTCAACCATCTAACAGGAGAGAGGACAGTCAAGTTCTTAAAGCTGAGTCCTTGATGTGCTGGCCTGTTTGTCCTCATGCCCTGGAGGAGGACGTGGGATATTTCTTTGAAAAATAAGTGTTAAAGATACTTGGCAAAATGGTTTCTGTGATCTTCCTACTGGCATTAACCAGAGAGCTGCAAGTTAGGAACCCTCCCTCATGCATGCAGACTACACAGAAATTAGACCATATTAGAAGCCTGTTTACAGTAGTTGGATTTTTATGAAGTTTCTATGCAAGTCCAATTTCTCCCCTATCCCACCAGCTCTTTCTCTAAGAGACTTTATCTATTGTTCATTAAGAGGTATTTTAATTGTTTAGGATTATTCACTAAAACCTTGTGTTTCTTTATACGACCTGAAAATCGTAAAAATGTGTGAAGACCTTTACAAGTACACTTCCCCCTCCACCAGTTATGCCTTGAATATTACTGTTTTGAATTGACAAAATTACTCTGCAAATTTCTATACCTCCTTGACATTTTTTTTTGATTTTGTTTTTCACTCGATCTGTGGCTCCCGTCTACCTGTTTTATTTGTTTCCTTTATTAAAAATAGACTTTCTACTATAGCTTTTTTGGTTCTAGTTAAGTCTTACCAATTTTTTAATCAAAAATTATAAAATATGTATTATAAAAATTATATACTATTATATTACTACATATTATTATGTATTATTATAAATATTATATTATTTTATATATATATTTACAAATAGAAACAGAGATAAATTTGGAGTATAGGAAGGGTAGATAGAACCACTCATCATATTAAAGTTTCCTTATAACTCTTCTTATACGATTGCACTTTCTGCTGCCTATAAAATTATAAAACTCTCATTTTAGGGATTTATTCTCTTTTTTAGGTATCTGCTTCAGTCTGAAATTTGATTTAAAAATACAGCCAAAATATTTCAGAAATTTCCAAGGAGGTGAAAAGACTGTGCTGAATTCCAGAAGAGTTTAAAAGGTCCCATCAGAGTTTAGAATCTTTCCAAAGATGATTGCTAATATTGATGAGATGGTAGGTAGTTTTTTTTTTTCCTTTTCACAACTCAATGAGGTTTTAACCATAGTCCGTTCCAGTAGATGCCAAAGCTGTGTTTTTACTGATTTTAACAATTGACTAATTACCCTGCGTGCCTTTGTAGCATATCCAACCTGAAACTTATAATATTTTACATTTCCATTACGGTTCCACACATAGTCCTCAGCCAGTTTGTGAGTATACTGTGCTGAATATAGTACAAGCACCAACAATCTGCTGGAAAGAATCATGAAATTCTGAAAGTATGTCCTAAGCCCTCTTAAAAAACCAGGCCTTTTCACAGCACCTCAGAGAGACATTCCCTAAATTATGATACTTAAAATTACTTCCGATGCCATTAAAAAAATCAGAGTAGTTCAACTACTGCTATTGTTCTTTCAAGTTTTTGAAGTGGTAATAAGAGACTTCATGGGTTCTGTATTTTCTTCAACTACTATATTTATGACAGTGGTCATCAAAACTTCAGGGTTCATATCTGTTGTTCCAAGTTATATTCATCTCATATATATATTACTACCTAACATGAGCAGGAGGAGTAACCTTTGAATTTTTTTAGTTCTTTTTTTTCCCTCATCTGCTTTTTTTTTATTTATCTTGTTTTCAGCTGTAATGTATGAATTCCTATGAGCTTTCCAGTAATTTTTAATTTTTTTTAACTTTTCTTAAAGATGATGTAAAGAAGTCTCCTGGGATCATGCAATGGGACATTGAGCTGCTGCTGTAAAAGTTAAGGAACTGATGAAAGCAAAACAGTCAGGTAAATGCTACCTTATATTGACAAAGATTATTTGCAATACATTTGTGGTTTTATGAACAATTTTTATTATTGAGTTCTTAATCGATTTAAATCAGATAACTGCAATGGAGCTACACTGACACAAACCAGCTGTAAAGCTTTTGATGAATTCAACAAATTATGCCCTGGCTTCTAAGCACTCTTGTTTTTGTTTTATAAACCAAGTCTGACCAGTGAGTTTTGGCTGTTCTGAGAGATGGCATCATAAACTCTCATCACTCCCAAAACATCTTGCACTGAGCAGAGAAGGGAAGTGTATTGACTGAAGTATATAGAGCATCTTACAATGCATTTATTGGAGATCTAAAAGATCTGCTCTCTACTCCATTATGAAATAGAAGTATTCATGTATTTACAGAAACTCTTCATTTTTTTTGTGAAGTGGAAGACTTTCAACAGGTCATATTTATACCTACTAAAGGGAATATTCTGAGAGCTCTGTACTTTTCTTACAAGTGGAAAATACCTTGAGATTTATTCAAGGTATTATAGATTGTAGCAGAAAGAAGCAGGGGTTTGTCGTTAAAGAAGTTGGGTCATCTGTGATCAGAGAGAGTCAGAGATTTGATTAGAGAAAAGTATTTATGTATCTGAGTTGTTTTACCAAAGTTCTATCATGAACCTACTGTAACAGCTGCTGTAAACATCAGGATTGTAGAGAAAAGGTTTGAAAGCATAAATGAATTGTAAATTAAAGAGTAAGAAAAAAGGAGAACTGAAGCAACTGACTACATTTATATTTTTTTAAAAAACAATGGCACTTTTCATGCATGTGTTGGCAATATTTCATGAATATGCATGTCCTACAACTACATAAATAAAAGGATGCATAAGCCTTAATTTGATTGAATTTCATCTTTTACTGTTATTCTAGTAGTAGTTCACATTTTTTTTATCTTTAGCATTTTGGACTCAATTTATAATCTTTTCCACAGTAGTGAGTAATCACTCTGGCAAATAGTTTTGCTGCTAGAACCTATAGGATTAATAAGTTTAAGGATGTGCTCAATAAAGAGTTCCAAAATTGACCCCTCCAGTTTGTGTTGTGTGTGACTAAGGAGATCTCTTTTCTTGACTTTAAAGAACATTGCAAGCTTTAACAATTTGCTGGGAAACCACTGTTCAAAAACCTAATGCATGTAATAAGTAAACAAGGAAATGTTAAGAAAACAGAAAAATGTTTGTAGAACTGCCAAGTTATTTTAAGCTTTGGAAATGACCTCACAATATGGAAAAATAAAAATGAATTTTAATTACTTATTTAGTAAAAGGTGAAAAATTACAGAAGTTGAACTCATACAATTTTTCTTCCTGATAGAATTTCCAATCTTTTTGATGACTGAATCAAAGGAAATTGTTGTGCTTATCATTTGAAACCATAATTAATTCTTCAATTTTTGGAGATCATGTTTTTAGCAATTTTCTCATTCTGACATATCAGTGTCTGACAATGAGTAATATAAACAGAGTAATACAAGAAATAACACATTGTACGTTTTTTTAATGTATTTCAGGGCACAACTCCTGTCCCCACTATCAAAGCATGAGATCATCTTTAACTGCAATCTCTTGTTTACCATTGGGGATTGTTCCAAACAAACTCCATCTTTTCTTTCTTCCAGCGTTTGAAGCCATTTTCATCAGCTACCCCGATAGTCAGATTACTCATCTGAGTCCTGTTCACCCTACATCTATGGTAACTAAACAGTAAACTCACACATATATCAATATATGACATGCCTTGATAACGGTGCATGAGACCCTGTAATCTTCTTTGTACATCTGTTCCTCTTCTTGTACCTATTTTTTTATTCATTGGATCTCTTATCAACTAAGATAATAAATTCTTTGATTGTTGTCAGAAAAAAAAAATTCTTTGAGCTGGGGAATTTATTGCTTCATAAAAGCAGGAGAATACTCAGAACAAACAGTGAAAAGAATATCTTTTTCCTGAGAATGATATATTAGACAATTTTGAATTTCTAAAAACATAAATATCACCTAGATCCCGGAAAAAAATCTTGAGGCGTTACAAATATTTTCTTTAGCATACAGGGTAAGTTTGAACAAAATGCTTTCGACAGAGTCCCAAAGTTACATCGCAAAGTTTGAGAAGTGCATGTTATCAATATAACAATTCTGCTTTTAAAGCAAATAGTGAAATGATAGTTTAGAAATCATGTTTTTATCACAGCCTTCCTGACTTCTCTTTTTCTCTACAACTGGCTTCCAGTTGGTTTAGTATTTGGCATCAAGCACGTTTCTATATGAATTCTGAAGAACAACTTGGGAATTGTCAGATGACAATCAGTCTCAGATGCCCTGAATAAATGGCAAAAAAGCTTGGTTTTGATGCTTTCTGAAATACAGGTATTGGCTGATAGAGCAGAATTACATTATCATATCAAAATGTTCCAGGTTAAATTTTCAAAGGCATAAAAGATATCACATAAAATTATATTTTTCTGTTTAAGTAGGATAGCAAACGGAAATTCACTTTGACTTTTGTTCAATTAGACATATGTCTTGTGAAAAATTCACCTAAAGTACTAGACCTTTAAAAACCTGGAATTAAGTTGCTAAAAAGTCCATTTAGCAAGCTCTACTGCCTTTTGTCAAAAAATGGGCTGAGAGTGTTATATGGTACGTGAAGTTCTATTTTTAAATTGGATAACTTGTTGAGTTTCCCAAAAAGTCACTAAGAGCCTGTGAATGTTCAGTAGTTCTACTCACAGCAAGGTTGCAACAAGGGACGCAGTTTTGAAACTGATGCTCAGAATTATGTATATAGTTCTTTGTTATTCTTTGACAGGAATATTCCATGCTTCTTTTGGATCTCTTATGAGACATATTTAGCACTATATATGTTTAGAATCAAATCCGTCTGCATCAACATGCAAATGTAACAGGGTTGGTGTAAAGGCACAAGCTCTAGCCTTTCACAACATGGGAGTTGGTAAGATCAGCTGATCAGTAAATTTGATCCAAAGCTTTTAAAGACACCTTCCCGAAAATTTCCAAGCAACCTATTTTTGCACTGACATTGTATACCAAAGAAGCTATTTTGGTGTGATTCATATCCTGGTGTTTATAAACACTGTGATAATTTCTGCACCAAATTATGTTTCCACTAAATATGGAAGAAATTAACAATATTCGTTCTTAAATATCCTCGTGTTAACATGTTCCACCTTGAAACTCAGTAATTGAGTGTTTACCATTGTAACTGAGACCAGTCTTTTATGACTCCCCAGTTAAAGTAACTCACCATTGTGCAGTGCTGTTACTTTGTGCTGCTCTGTTGGTTCCGTAGGCTTTGCAAGGCACTGGCTACACAAACCTATGGACAAATTATTCTGCTGCCCCAGCCACTCTAGTTTAATTTGTGCAGAATATTGCCAGTAAGATCATTTACCATGCCCATCAGTCAGACAGAATCCTTCTTCTCACTTCTTTCTTTCTTTCTAACCTCTTGAATGACACTGTTTTTCAATGTGTTTGGCTAGCATATCTACAGGCTTATCCTCTAAGGCAAGTTATCAACTGATTGCTATTGAGTACAGTAACAAAAGAGTTACCTTATTATTGGATAGAATTTTCTGATTTTCCTGATTTTTTTTTTTTACAGTTTAGTTTGTGTTGTTTATGAGGAGTGGGGGTTGTTTGGGGTTTTGATTTTGTTTGCTTATTTGTTTTCTGATAAAACTCTAAATTCTCCAGTGTAAAGGCAGTGTTTTCTCCAGATTCTTACAGCACATAGTCCTGATCCTTTATGGAGCTTTAAATGTTGCAGAATACAAATAAATAGTAATCTACTCATTTAAGTACTGATTATCACTATTAGGGTGGAGTTAATAACAGTTTTGTGTGAGAATTCATTCTGGGTGGAAAAAAAACCCTAACATTAATAAGCACATCATCTCTTACTGCAGCCAAATATTTGTAAACTGAAGTTGCTGAGAGCCTCAGTGGTAATAGCCATCTTGCAAACAGATGGGACAGTCCCGTGTTTGTGAACTTTTGCTCTAGGAAGCAAGAGGGCAAAAGAAAGTAGGGAGGAGAAAATAGAAGAAATGGTCAGTACTTATTGCACAGTATTACCTTGCAACTATTGTTTCATTCAGGCACATGTGTATAATAACTCCCTAGAAATAGTCTCAGAGTAATTCAGATATGGCAGGTAGGAGTCATTTTGAAAATTGCCATTGGATGTTTGTACAGTTGTTGGGTTGGTTCCTTTTGCTTAGCCACAGTAACAGGGTGACAGAGTGGTGTGCTAGACTATTAGTGATGTCATAGACTAAATTATGTTCTGTAAACAGAAATTTACACCCTGTACTTTCAACTGCACAATAAATTAAAATTTGAAGGAAAGAGTCTGCGCTTTCTACCTCTTTAATCTTCTGCTTTGAAGTCTAAACAACTGAATTCATACAGTTACATAATGTTAAGTGCTCCTCTGCTTTAAAGAGTGAACTTAGTTGTAGAATATTTTCCTTTTTGATGTTCTAAAATTCCATATACATCTTGGATGTCATTAATGCAGGTAGTTGGTATTCACTGTTAGGTTTTTTACATCCTCTTTCATAACTACCAATGCCACACTGTTTCATACACAGTGAAATTGTTACCACTTTCAAATCTGGTTAGGTAGGAAATATTTTCTACAGAGATTTGTACATGAAATCTATCAATGGTTCTGTTTATTAACTTATGCTTTCTGAAATATGCTTTATTATTTTTCAGCATCCTAACATGTTCACCATACTTCTCTCAAACTCCACTGACACTTTTCCTCTAACCATTTCAAATTGTCCACAGGCTATCACCATAACCACTGAGACACATCTGGTACAAGTCAGCTGGGAACAACCTGAAATTAGTGCCAATGGTGGAGATGCTTCTATATCCAATGCCTCTTGCTTCCAGTACAGAAATTGTTGGGTTCAGTATGATGAAGCTGGAAACACAGCCTTTTCCCAGTTTAAAGTAATCATCAAAAGTAAGTGCTATTTTAGGATAAGGCTTAACAAATTTGACTCCGGATATTGCTGCCTCTTTCATAGTTCAGTTCACAGTACCAAACTCAGTGTCAGTGTTTCTTTTCCTGCACAGTTTGATATCAGGTCCACTATAGCAAACAACATGAATATTTTAGGTTTAAAAACAGTTTTTTGCCTAAAACTTTTGATACTAGTGAACCAGCTCCTTCATGGAATATCGCTTTATCAGTTCAGGGAAACATTTGCTTACTAGGGAATAATTTTTGTTAAAACTGCTATTTTACCATTTGCTTGAGTCATAATCAGTTGAGGGTTTCAGTGACCAATGACCTCTAGTTGTCTTCACTGCAGTCTGATCACTGTGCTTGATGCTGTGGACAGGCTTCTGTAATATTTGTATTCTGATTAATAAAGCCCTACGTTTACATGGTGAGGATTTCCAACATTTTAGAACGCAACAATGAAATACACTGAAAAATACATGATGTATGTGCTCAGACACACGTTTGCTTGAAAAGATGCTGCTGTTGTTGCAGCTCCTCTGTGGAGTGCTCTGCTCATGTGGATATTCTTCATTAAGCACTTCATTACAGAGTCTGGTCACTTGTTCATCAAAGGTAAGTTTAAAGTATTTCAAGCTGTGTAACCAGGCTGACTTTGTGCCAAAGTGACCAAGGGATGCCTAGAAAAGCCGCTATGCTTTTCTTCAATAGGAGAGGGCCAAGAGGTTGGTAGGTTTGGTAAAGAACATTTGTAAATCTTATTACTTCCACTTGAGAGTCTATCTCCAGTAACATGGAAGTTTTTAGCCTAATTTAAGCGTGTTTCTGTAAAGGGTCAATAGCTTTTAAGCCTTAAACTGATTAACAATTCTATTTGTGTAGTTAAGCACTCTAATATGCAGAAACATAATGCTTTCTAGTCAGCAGAACTTTTGAGGTTTTCAAGCTTATTGACCTACATTCAATGAGCATTTTTAAAATGCAACCAAATGTTCTGAATTAAGGTCATAACAGGAAATCTAAAAGTGAAAAAAAAAAAAATTACTTCCTCTGGCTTGGTTAGAGATAAAGCATGACTACAAAGGTTCATTGACATGATGGCGGAACATAAAAGAAGTTTATTGAGGATTGGAGCTACTTTCAATAAAACATCAGGAATTACTTTAATAGAAATTCCAAAAAGCTTTTTGATATGTTTGGAGTTTACATGTTCTCTTTGGTTTCAGGTATATTAAAAAGCCCTGCAAACATATTCAGCACTACTTATCCTTATATTCTACAGATATTGTTGCTTAACCTGCTTTTTAAATTCTGTGGGAATAGAGTTATGTTTATTTCATTGTGAGTTTCAGATGGATGTTGTAGTTTCTAAGGATTCTTGTAGGTACATGTCTTTTAAATATATTTTATAAAAATACAATTTATTACCTGCCAAACCTGAGCAGGACTTCACTTTAGGGAGGAAAATAAAAACAAAGGTTAAGGTTGAAGATAGTGTTAATATTTTTGGTGGTTTGCTGAAAAAGGTTTTACCTCTTCAAATGTAGAAATCTGAATACTACAATAAATTCATAATGTTTTGGCTTGCTGTCCTAGTTTTAGCTGGGACAGAGTTTTTAACAGCTAGAAGAGCTCTGTGTTTTGGTTTTACTCAGAGGCTCACTCTGAGAAGAATGTTGATAGCAAGCTGATGTTTGTGGTTGGAAGTGAAACTCCAAGGACTTTTCAGTGTGCCGGAGTGCAGGAACACGGTGGGACAAGGGGGACACGATTCCCCTTGTGATTTGTGGTGGAACTTAAGATTGAGGGTCAAACTGGCCAATTAGTATTCCATATCATGGAGCGTCATGCCCAGTATAAAAGCGAGGGTCAGCCAGGAAGAAGGGCTTTTGCGCTTTGGCTCTTTTGCACTTTTGCTCTTTTGCGCTTGCTGTGCTGTTGCTCTGCTGTTTTTCTT
This sequence comes from Tauraco erythrolophus, assembly GCF_009769465.1. Classification (NCBI taxonomy): domain Eukaryota; kingdom Metazoa; phylum Chordata; class Aves; order Musophagiformes; family Musophagidae; genus Tauraco; species Tauraco erythrolophus. The sequence continues at coordinate 8,193,120 of NC_141472.1, forward strand.
TCTTTTTTTTTTCTCTCTCTCTCTCTCTCTCTGCCCCTCTCTATTTCGGGACCTCGTGTTCGTCCGGGATTGCAGCTTCGGGACGAGACGGGCTTCGCAGACGAGGGGGTGATAAGCACCTACACTGTATTAAATCATCTGTATTAAATCATTCTTATCTCAACCCACGAGTTTCCCGTTTATCCTTTAATTCTCTCCCTCATTCCTGGGGGTGGGGGAGGGGGAGTGACCGGCTGTGTGTGGGGGGCAGTTCAACCTAACCCACGACACTTGCACGTATTGTTTAGGAGTAAAGTAATAACATAAGTTGTCTTAGCCAGATAATACTACGCCAATTGTGAACAGCAAAGATGACTGGGATATTAAGGCTCTCTCACTTACTTATTTTAGAAAATTAGTTAGGCTTCCTACCATGAAGTGACTTAAGTAAGGAAGCACAGTAATTCCATTATCAAGCACTGCTTTTTCTAACTCTTCCAACAAAATGCATATGAACTCAATGTAAGAAAACCATTTATTTGCACGTTCTTGTCTTCAATAACTCATTATGTTACATGCAGCATGATTCATCCTAGAAGGTTTATTTGTCATGAGGGAGGCAAGGGACAGAATGAAAAATTCTAAGAGCATCTAAAATATATAATTCTGCTGTAGGTGGTGATGCTATTTCCAGGCAAAGTAGCTCAGACATCTGTTTGAAGGAAAATCCTCCAGCCCCTGGACCTTTTACCCTTTGTTCCTGATAGTCTTGAGACAAGCAATCAGAAAATCTCTAGCTTGGGGACCGTATTGCCTCCAGGGCTGCTGTTGGTTTTTGTCAAATATTGAATTTGAATCCCTGAAATTGCAATGTGTCCTCTAAAGATTATTGTTAATATGTTTTTAAGCAACAGAAATAATGATAAAAATTGTAGAACGAACAGAGCAATTCACAGTCACTGTTCAAAGTTCACACTTTCTTGCTGTCAGTGAGAAGGAAAACGACCATATGAGAGTAAATTCACAAAAACACATTTCAGGCAGCAAAAGTATCTTTCTTAAGTGGAAATCTAGCTTTGGGGAAAGTGATGTCTATGGGTATTTTTTATATTTTTTTTTGGCCAGTTTTTACTTTCTTTACTTCACACATATAAAGTCACAAAAAATAATTATTCATACTATGGGCTGAAAAAAAGCAGCATCGAAATCATCTGTATTTTCATTTTAGTAGACAAATCATCTTCATTCCACTTTCAGTATTATACATGGCTTCAACATACAACTACCTAACCTCTATAGATAATGCGACAGATAAGCTCATCATATATTGTCAAAATTGGAAAGAACTCTGTATTTTTTTTAATATCGATTTAAAGTATAGGGACCATCTAGGGGTTTTTGTGCCTAAGAATACATAGTCCCTCCAATATGCTTTTCATGCATGGCCAGCAGTGTGCTAGCAAGTGCTAAGTACCTATTCTGCAGATAACATAAAGAAAGCTGTAAGCAGACCCTAGCACTCTGTGTCCATAGTTGGATATTTATCATTCTGGGGAGATATGTAAAGAAACAATAATAGGCACTTTGTTGTAGGAAAGAGCAAAAGCATTCAAAGGGCTGTGTTATATAAAAAGATTAAAAATAATTGAATAAATAAGTAAGAAAGTGAATATTTTCATTTGTTTAAAAAAGTAAAATTTGAAATATAGCTATGTCAGATATTTTTCAAACGGTTGATACTTTACTGATTTAAAGAAACAGGCAGAATAAGAACCTGTGGCCTTTTGGACTCCCCTTTGCAGCAGATTACAATTTGACTTCTCAGCACTTGAAATATGTTGCTGAACACAAGGTAAATGTAATAGTACAGAGATTTAGTTAGAAATCTAAAAGAGGAAACAGGACATCATCACAGAGGCTCAGAACAACATTGGAAAGAAACAGGAATGTCAGCCTGTATCTAAACGATAATGTAATTTGTGATACTGGATATAATAATCTTGGGGAAGAGGTGAGTGCACAGAATTTATAAGTAGGTCCAAGAAAGCCTTCTGCCTGCCTCAGCTGACAGCGTATCGATTCCTCTGGAAGTGTGCCTTTATGGAGACATTTTTGCCTAACCCAGCTGCATGAATCAGCAATCTGACACTGCTGCTTCGCAATGGGATGAGAGCTGGACCGAGGTCTTAGTGACTCATCTGAGCAGTTACGTTTCTGGGACAACAAGCGTAAACTTCAGCTGTTTGGAGACCTTTCCAAGAAGAATACTGGCACAGTCCTGCTATAAGCAAAACTGGAGTTTTGCAGCTTGTGCATCACAGACACTAACAAATCTTAGTGCTATTGTGATCAGATAAAGAAACATATTTGTAATCTAATTGGGTTGGGCTGGGGAAAAAGAAGTCTGGAGTCATGGAAGGGCCACGTTTTTTGAAACCATGTGAAAGGAAAAGATTTCTATTGCAAAAATTATTCTGGCAAATTCTTCTTTCCAAGAGCAGACAGATGGGAGTTTTAGGTACAAAAGCATGATTTGCAAATCTAGTTTGAACCAGAAATGGTTTAAGGATTTGAGTGCGCTGGCTAAAAGGACAAAGCCCAAAGCATCTGTTTGCTTTGAGTGACATCAGAAAACACAAAACAAACCCACAGCTGTCTTATTTTGCCTAAAGAGGTTTTGATGAAATCTCCAACTATTGCTCAAGGTGAGAAACTCCAAAATGTTATTAAAGATGTTAAGACAGTTTGCTGTTATCTCTTGAAGGGTACTATGTGCATATCTTTATATATGTCAACTGTTTTCAGATTAAGAGTGCTATATAAATTGGTAGATGTGTTCATTTAAAGCCATTGAGGAGGCACATATCTTCCTTAATACCAGAAATGAGATAATTTAAATAACCTGCTTTATTGCAAGTCTATGTACTGCATAACCCTAAAATACATGAGAAAAACTATGAAGTAGGCAGTAGCTGGTTTTGAGCTGAAATGGGACAAGATATCCACTAGAAAGGGTTAACTGACACAATAGATCTGCCTTGTTTCATCCTGTGTGTAAATGGAATAGTACAGAAACACTGATAATATGGTTTTGCTGCTGAGAGGCCAGTGTCATGGGAGGACAGTCAACTTTGTGAGGACAGCTGGGGCTGGAGCTCTGGGTAGTAACACAAACTACTGAGGCATAATTCTTCAGAGGTCATTCAACTCACTGTTACAGATTCTTCATAAAGCTTAAACAGCGTGTGTGAATGGAGTTAAGAAAAAGAAATCTATCCAGAGCCTGGAAAAGATGGTTTTAGAACCTGAAGAAAACATCTGGTAGGAAAGTAGGAGTGTGCATTTAGAGTAGATCTGAACGGTAGATGAGACTGTTTTATTTATAAGATAAACCTACAGAGCAATCAGGGATTTAAAATCAGAGATCTGCACCAGCAATTAAAGCATCTGTAATGAGAATAGCTTTAATCTACTGAGTTTGAAATCTTATTACATGTTGACAACAGGAAAATATCAGGGAAAAATAAACCCGAGGTGTGTTGGCTGTGATGACAAAAGACCAGAGAGAAGAGAATATGGAAATTTTAGCATTTCAGAATTTTGATTTTATGTTCCATATTTTATCATAGCCTCTTAAAAATAATGACCACCTTTCCTGGTAAAATCATATTTTAGTGAATAACTTCAACTTATTCTAAAGGTAAACAATTGTTTCCTTCCCTGTTTCCTCAATATTTGGAAACTGTCATGCATTAAATAACTTTTTTTTTTTTTAACAAAAGTATTAATTTTGTAGAGGGGAGTTTAGTTACTGAGTTTCTTCTGGAGTAATGGAAATGGAGTTTAATCTGTAACATTTGTTTTATTGCCATTTGATTTAGAACCTGAATTTTCAGGTACTAACAAACCACCTCTGATGGAGACCCCAGCAGGAAAATGAACAAACAGCAGCAATTCTGCATCCTGTTCCATATGAAGGCCACTGGTTTCCACCAAAGAGTGCAGGTCTCGCATATTGCTATCAGACTTCTTATATGACAAATTTCTTTCATTTGGATATAGTCTGGCAAATGGCAAAGCATCACATACCAGAAGCTTGTACAGGTAAGGTGGTCTTGAAAATTTCAACAGATTTGATTGCTTAGAGCTTTTTGCTGATCAAAAGCTTGTTAATTAATGCATTCAGTTGCTGTTATAGAAAATATTGAATGAGTATGACCTAAATTGAGAAAATAATGGGTTTGTTTCTTTGTGTCCAAGTGAGTGGCCTCTTGGGTGAAGATTCTGATGTCAGATATGCTGAAGTATGTTGGGTTTAGAAGAGTTATACAGGAGTAAAGCCAAAGCTATTGGGGAATTGACCTGAGTATACAGCCTTCTTTAACGCTCTTGCAAACACTGATTGCAATTGCCGTACTTTGTAAAATACACATACACCTACGGATTTTGAGTGACACAGTTCTTGAAGGCTTAAATATAAGCTTTTTGCAACATTTTTTTCATTATGTCTTTCAGCAAACTCAGATATCTTCACTTTTTTTTTTCCTAGAAAAATAATGAGCTAGTACAGTACATTTTTGCTATTGTGACTATTTGCTAGATGGTGGGCCATACCAGAAAAAGAGTTGTGTGGCAACTGTACAAGAATAATCATTTTTAGCACAAAATTATTGAAGATTCTTCAAGGACCTAATACAGGGGATGGTGATTTATAGATTCAAAATATGCCCTGGAGCTTTGGAGAGCCTAATGTTTTGCTTCCTCACTAGCTACTGATGGGATGACTGGGCTTGGAAATATTTGCCAAAGTAGATATTTGAGGAAAATTATTTATAGTTAAAATGTTTAGTTCCAACATGAATAAAGCAAATTTGGAATAAAACCAGACAACTATCTTTTTATTCTGGAGGAACAGTGTCCATAAGGGGAGTTCTGGAATAATTAGTCTGGAATAGCTATTGCGGTAAACAGCCAGTGCTGAATGGGTAATCTAATGGCTTTTTTTAAAAAAAAACACACTAGTTGTTGAAAAGAACAGAGCCAAGATAGACTCAAAGGAGGCAAGAAGACTTAAACAAAAGAGGACCAGAATACGTTTTGCCCTGTTCAAATTTTCATGAGAGGTGGAAATCTCAAGGAGCTCTTCTCTTCAACATGTTCCTGTATGGCTTACAGGAAAGAACAAGAGAACAATCCAGCACCAGACCGTGTCAACTAAAAAGGATACCAGAACAAGTTTACTTGCAAGATGGCTGGGGGGTCACAGACCTTTACTGAACTGACAAGTAAAAATGGATCTTGTCGTAAGTATTTAGCTCAGAAAGTTCAGGTCCTGCCTACGGCTTTCCAGAGTACTGGCAGGACAGGTGCACCTCTGTTGCACTCCTGTGCAGGCTTCAGTAGGTCTGAGGCTCACATCTAGCAATTGTAGACTTCAGAGGCAGTTAAATGAATCTGTTAACTAATTGACTTTGAATCTCGAAGCAAAGTGGAATAATTTTGATGACACATAGTTGGAAGGGCTATAATATCGTAATTCCCTATCACATGGCCATGCTAAGTATTCACAGATGACGAAGAAAGCTTGCAAAAAATAAAATGACAAGTTCAAAGCAAGTGGGGAGAGGTGAGATCTTTTTTGCTGGATTGTGCTTAGTCATCACTGAAATGAGAACATGCTGCCCACACAGTCTATTTGTTACTGAAAGGATCTCATGTTCTCAATTTTTAAACACCTATTTATACTGGAAGGCAATACTATACATCAGAAAAAGTCTGCTTGGCCTTTGTGTTCAAAAGAACATGCTGGATTATACTTTATGTATCTTTAGTATATCCTTTGAGCTGCATTGTTTGAAAAATAGAGTATGAAGATGATGATACAGTAATATCTGCCAGGATCAAACTCCGCACAACAGGTATGAGGCTCTGGAGGTGGAAGGCCCATCGATGGACGGTGAAGCTGAGGGACCATCTGCGCTGGAGGTGTCACCAGGGTCAGAGAGGGCTACCCGTTGTATCAAGACTGCCTCCACAGAGAAGAAAAGAAGAGTAGCAGTTATAGGCAACTCCCATCTGAAGGGGACAGAAGGTCCAATATGCCAGGCTGACCCTGCTCTGAGGGAAGTCTGCTGCCTCACTGGAGCCCGGGTTAAAGACGTCACTAGGAAACTTCCTAGGCTGGTACAGCCCACAGACTACTACCCTTTACTACTCTTCCATGTGGGTGGAGATGAAACCGAAACACAGAGTCCACAGTCAATCAAGAGGGATTTCAGGACCCTGGGACAGCTGGTAAGAAGATCTGGAGCACAGGTAATCTTTTCTCCCATCCTTCCAGTTGTGAGCAATGACACTGGAAGAAGCAAGTGCATTCAATCAAGTGGCTCCGTGGCTCATGTCATCGCCACAATTTTGGCTTTTTTTGACAATGGCATGGGTCACATGGCACCAGGCCTACTGGCACCAGAGAGAACTTGTCTTTCTCAGAGGGGAATGAGGGTCTTAGTGCAAAAGCTAGCAGGGCTCATTGACAGGGCTTTAAACTAGATTTGAAGGGGGAGGGGGGGAATATCAAGAATGATAAAGATATGCTGGAAGTACCTGTAGAACAGAAGAAGAGAATTCCAGCCATTCCATCCAGGAAGTCAGATTCATCTGGGGCTCAACTTAAATGCCTTTATGTCAATGCGCGCAGCAAGGGGAATAAGCAAGAGGAGTTAGAAGTGTATGCGTGCCTGTTGGGATATGATCTTATTGGCATCATGGAGATGTGGTGGGATGAATCCTATGACTGGAGTGTCAGAATAGAAGGGTACAGGCTCTTTAGGAAGGATAGGCAGGGGAGAAGAGGAGGAGGAGTTGCCCTCTATGTCAAGGACCAGCTAGAGTGCATGGAGCTGCACCTGGGGACGAATGAGGTCCTGACTGAGAGCTTATGGGTCAGGATTAAAGGGAGAGCAGGGACAGGGGACGTAGTAGTAGGGATCTGCTACAGACCACCTGACCAGGAGGACTGGGTGGATGAGGCCCTCTACAGACTGCGGGAGGCCCTCTACAGACTGAGGAGCTGCCTCACATTCATGAGCCCTGGTCCTCATGGGGGACTTCAACCATCCTGGTATCTGTTGGAAGGACAATACAGCAGGGCATTGGCAATCCAGGAGGTTCCTGGAATGCATGGATGATAACTTCCTTCTCCAAGTGGTAGAGGAACCAATGAGGAGAGGTGCTTTGCTGGACCTTGTTCTCACCAACAATGAAGGGCTGGTGGGAAACGTGACGCTCAAGGACAGCCTTGGCTGCAGCGACCATGAAATGGTAGTATTCAAGATACTTAGAGAAGCAAGGAGGGTGCATAGCAGGCTCACTACCCTGGCTTTCAGGAGAGCAGACTTTGGTCTCTTCAGGGGTCTCCTTGCTAGAGTACAATGGGACGAGGCCCTGGAGGGAAGAGGGGCACAAGAAAGCTGGTTAATATTCAAGGATCACCTCCTCCAAGCTCAGAAGCTGTGCATCCCAACAAAGAGAAAGTCAGGTAGGAACACCAGGAGGCCTGCATGGATGAACAAGGAGCTCCTGGACCAACTCGGGCACAAAAAGAAGGCCTATAGGGGGTGGAAGCAAGGACAGGTAGCCTGGGAAGAATACAGAGAAATTGTCCGAGTAACCAGAGATCAGATTAGGAAAGCTAAAGCCCTGATAGAGTTAAATCTGGCCAGGGACATCAAGGGCAACAAGAAAAACTTCTATAGATATGTCAGTGATAAAAAGAAATCTCGGGAAAATGTAGGCCCTCTCCGGAAGGAAACAGGGGACCTGGCTACCCGGGATATGGAGAAGGCTGAGGTTCTCAATGACTTCTTTGCCTCAGTCTTCACTGGCAAGAGCTCCAGCGGCATGGCCCAAGTCACAGAAGGCAAAGGCAGGGACTGGGAGAATGAAGAACTGCCCACTGTAGGAGAAGATCAGGTCCGAGACCATCTTAAGAACCTGAAGGTGGACAAGTCCATGGGACCAGACGAGGTGCATTCGCGGGTCCTGAGGGAGCTGGCAGATGAAGTTGCTAAGCCACTATCCACCATATTTCAGAAGTTGTGGCAATCTGGTGAAGTTCCCAATGACTGGAAAAGGGGAAACATAGCCCCCATCTTTAAAAAGGGGGAAAAAAGAAGACCCAGGGAACTACAGGCCAGTCAGTCTCACCTCTGTGCCTGGCAAGATCATGGAGCAGATCCTCCTGGCGACTATGCGAAGGCACATAGAAAATAAGGAGGTGATTGGTGACAGTCAACATGGCTTCACTAAGGGCAAATCCTGCCTGACTAATTTGGTGGCCTTCTATGATGAGGTTACAGCATTGATGGATAGGGGAAGAGCAACTGACATCATCTTCCTGGACTTATCCAAAGCATTTGATACTGTCCCACATGACATCCTTGTCTCTAAACTGGAAAGACATTGTTTTGATGGATGGACCACTCAGTGGATAAGGAATTGGCTGGATGGTCGCTCTCAAAGAGTTGTGGTCAACGGTTCAATGTCCATGTGGAGGCCAGTGACGAGTGGTGTTCCTCAGGGGTCAGTACTGAGACCAGTGCTATTTAATGTCTTTTTTGGAGACATGGACAGTGAGATTGAGTGCACCCTCAGCAAGTTTGCAGATGACACCAAGTTGTGTGGTGTTGTGGACACGCTGGAGGGAAGGGATGCCATCCAGAGGGACCTTGACAGGCTGGCAAGGTGGGCCTGTGAGAACCTCATGAAGTTCAACAAGGCCAAGTGCAAGGTCCTGCACGTGGGTTGGGGCAATCCCAAGCACAAGTACAGGCTGGGCAGAGAATGGATCGAGAACAGCCCTGAGGAAAAGGACTTGGGAGTGCTGGTGGATGAGAAGCTCAACATGAGCTGGCAATGTGCACTGGCAGCCCAGAAAGCCAACCGTATCCTGGACTGTATCAAAACAAGCGTGGCCAGCAGGTCGAGGGAAGTGATTCTGCCCCTCTACTCAGCTCTCGTGAGACCCCACCTGGAATACTGTGTTCAGCTCTGGAGTCCCCAACACAAGAAGGACATGGAGCTACTGGAACGAGTCCAGAGGAGGGCCACGAAGATGATTCGAGGGCTGGAGGACCTCTGCTATGAAGACAGACTGAGAGAGTTGGGGCTGTTCAGCCTGGAGAAGAGAAGGCTCCGGGGTGATCTTATAGCAGCTTTCCAGTACCTGAAGGGGCCTACAGGAAAGCTGGAGAGGGACTTTTTACAACCGCATGTAGGACAAGGGGCAATGGATTTAAACTGAAAGAGGGGACATTTCAATTAGATATAAGGAAGAAATTTTCCACTCAGAGGGTGGTGAGGCAGTGGAACAGGTTGCCCAGAGAAGTTGTGGATGCCCCATCCATGGAAGAGTTTGAGGCCAGGTTGGATGAGGCTTTGGGCAACCTGATGTAGTGGAGGATTTCTCTGCCCATGGCAGGGGGGTTGGAACTAGATGATCTTTATGGTCCCTTCCAACCCTAACCATTCTATCGTTCTATGATTCTATATTTAAATATCACTCTTATGCAATGAAGTGTAATCTTGGACCTGTAATTATCAAGCAGCATTGCATTTTCTAGACTGTTCAAAGTCACACTGGGTCCAGAAAAGGAGATTTGCAACAGTATCCTGAGGATAATTACAATGAGGAAGCAGTGATAAAAACTCTCTAATTTAGCAACAGTCGAACACAGTTTTGCCGGGTACCCCTCTGTTTTTTTTCAATTGCACCCTGATGCCAGATGTACATACAGTGATTTTAATACATTGCATCTTTCGGTTCATTGTGGGCCTGGAAATATAATACAATAGGCCTGGAAAAGGTAGTAATTTGGGTGTTAGCGTTTTCTGAAAGAACTGTGAATTTGATTTTTGATTGTGTATTTGAATGTACTTCAGAGTATATTCTCTCCCTTTGTGGTAACTCACATTCTCCAGTAAATGTCAATTATTTGCTACTTGAGAAAACTATGATTCTTTAAGTGTATCTTACTAAACACACAGCCTGTTCATCAGTATGCATAGATGCCTATCATGCCCTTGATTAGAGGACACCCCTCTATTGTCAGTTTTAAAATCTGATGTTTTTCCTGCATGTAGGTGATAAACTTTCAGAGGCTACTTCAAATAAATGCTTTGAAAGAAATGTATGGGACTTCAAAACAAGACGTGTAGAACCTATAGGAAAGTTACAATGACCACAGAGGCTTCAGAGTCAGCTGGTCAAATGCAATCACGTGCATTAGTTGAAATCAATGGTTAAGGTGGTGGTGAATGGAACATGCCAAAAAGGAGTTCCATGGGTAGACGACATAGATGCTACTGATTTGTGAATGTGATGAAATATTACTTCCAGGGTAAGGTGGAAGCAAGCAGGGCAAACTTGATTTTTTTTTTTTAATTTACTGATGTACATCCACATGTATTTAATCCAAAGCTGTGCTAGTTGTATACAATTTAGTTAGTTACAGTATCATCTGGCTTTAACTACAGTGATTCTATGTCATGGATGAACTCCCTTTAGCCATCCAGCTCAGTTCCCTACAATAGGTGCCAAGATAAAGAAATCATTTGTATTTCTGTTAAAGCAATATTTACTGTTGAAGGTATTTACTGTAGAGTTTAAGTACTATCTCCTGTTTCTAGACTAGATAAGAAAGTTCCCATAGACTTAAGCAAAGCTTAAGAAAAAGAAAGTCCCATAGACTAAGATGTCTAGACCAATCTAACTGTCTAGAAGTAAACATGAGCTGGACTAATCGTTCTCATTATATTCATACATTGTTGTTTTTAGTTGCAACCAACCTTCTTCCTTCAGTTGTTTCAACAGCATTAAAAGGCATAAACGGGGAGTGATTGAGCAGAAGACCAGAGATTCCACAGCACAGCGAGGAGAGTACAGCCAGAAAACCAGCTCAGTGCATTCTTCCCTGCAGGAAGGCGCAATGCCAGTTATTTCCCATTGCCAGAACAACTTTAGTGAGTTAAAGACACTCTGAAGCTTTGCCTCCTTCACTCTCGTACCAACTGTACCTCGACTGAAATGGAAAGTTAGTGAGTACCCGCTGCGCTCCTCCTGTGGTCTCTGCTCAGCTGGCAGGGTTGGAAAAAAGTTGTCAGGCTGGAGCAGTGTTACCTCCAGTTCCCAAGACTTTTGGAGATAGCTGGTGGAAGGGAAAGTATCTTGCAGGAATGTGGCTACTTTCTGGGTGCTGGTCTTTGGAGAATACTAAGAAATGAGGGGATGATTTTATTTGAAAGAATAAAAAAAAATCATGTCAATGCCAGTGAAGAACTGAGTTCTGAGGTGGTGGAAAAGACAGTAAGGTGTAAAACTCAAAATATTTTGCTTGAACTTACATAAAAGTGGTATTTTTGCACTTTAAGTGGTCTTATTTCTAAAAAACCACGTTACATGACTTAAAAAAAATAATCTTTTTCCATTATATAATGAAATAACATAACTGCATGTAGTGCTGTTATTGTCTGCAACAAAAAAACACATTTCCAGAATTTTGGTGCTAAGTGTTTCCATTTTTGCTTTCAGTATTTTTATTATTTCTGTGAAAGCTTCCTGATTAAACTTTCTTCATTAAGAATTTCTTATATTTCAATTACAGATCAATCTAATCAGTTTTTTAATTACAGCTAGAGCAGGCTATTTAGAGCACTCCTGACTGTTATAAAGTCCCTCTGGGAAAAAAAATAAGAAAAAGAAAAGAGGTAATTAGCTTAAATGAAAATGAAAAATAGCTACTGTCATTTTCCACTGTCAAAAAGAAAAGGAAACATTTTCTATATCAAACACAGACCTGGACTGGAAAGGACTGTCCAGTTCTGAGTCCAAACTTTGAAATTATCTGAAATTGGTATTTGCTATGAAGATTTTGAAGGAACTGATATCCTGATTTTCTACTTTCCTATAATTCGTCCATTGCATCATCTGGATAGAGTGTATCACAACTGTGTTAAACCAAGATGCTTTTTGTAAGACAGCTGCTAATATGAAAAGCAAAGCAGCATCACTGTGCCGTACTGCAAACCACAGAACAGTAATACAACTGTATTATGATTTTTCAAGTCATCTAAGTCTGAGATCTCTTTCTGTGAATTTTGGTCTCGTCACAGATTCTGAGGTATCCATGGCGACTATCTGCTCTCAGAATATTTAAAGAGGCCTTTGAACACGGAAACTTACTGTGACCATCTGCCTGAAAAGTGACAAAAGGAGCCAGTGCTTGAAGACAGCTCCTGGAGTCCACCAGGAATCACAAGACAGGCGTCTCTTGTGAGTAACAGAAAGAAATCGGGCTATGAACACTATTCTGTGGAATACATGGCCACAGATCCTTCTGGGAAACCTGGCCAAAGGCGCTTTTGAGCTCTCTGTTAAATGCATGCATTTGGCTTATATTCAAGGTTAGCTAAGTAAAACGTGATTAAGTATTTGTGTGCCTAGCTCTTCACTGATGTTTAAGGTCTTACATCCAGAGGAATTTAGGGGACAAAGTCGTTATCATTTGTCTAAGTCTATAAGTATGTGGTATGAAAGGTAAAAATATTCTGATTTTAAGCCTTTCTGTAGCACTTTTATAAAAGCAGCCAAAAAATAGTTTATTCTGTTTTTTTTTTTCCCCTTTAGTTTGAATCTAATATACACAGCAATGTTTTTATGATTATATTTATTGTTGTGTTTAAAATAACAAAACTCTTTGATTGGTATTTCTGTTGAGTGCAATATACTCTTTGTAACATCAGAAGATTGTTGTTCCCTACTAATTCAGTATTTTGTTTTCTTCTATATTTATGTGCAAAGCTATTGCATGTACAACGCACTGTCACAACATGGAGCAATTGTCTGTGACTACCCTTCTTCAGAAGGAATAGACCTGGTGATCATGGACATGACTGCACTGTGGCAAAGACACCACCAGTTTAACAGTGATCCCTATCCAAGGCACGGAGGACCTTCAGAGGCACTTTCTGTGCTACAAGCACACATTTTATCAGGTTTCATTTGCAAATCTCAAGGTAAGGAACTGAGCAAATATGTGCTGGTATTCAAGTTCATTTTCTACTTCCAGTATTTGTGCAATTGGTATTTCCTTATGTAGATATTTGCTGTAGAACTTTAGGATTCATTCCCAAACTCTGGTCATAGGTCCACCGGCAACTTCAAACCATTTCTCTACAAAAAAGAGTGTGCTCTTCTAGCTCAGAGAGAAGGGAACATTGTTACCTTATGCTAAGAAGCAGGAGGCTTGTGTTCTTGGTCAACTCTTAGCTCCTGCGGAGTGAAAAACTCAGTTTAGATTGTGACCCAGGTGCAACTGTGTTCACCTCTTTTTGCTTTGTGGCATTTTTTCAGTTTGTCAATGATTGTGTAACCTGAATTTCCAGAAAAGCTTGATTTTCTTAAATTAGGAATTAACAATAATGTGTGAGCACTGTTTCAGAAAACATGCTTTAGAGGCTTTGATTTTTCTGTATTTATATTCTGTTAAATTCACATAAAACAATGTAGTAAGCTTTATGTGAGTTAGGTCTAATCAGAAGCTGTTTTTCCCTTTGTAACAGTTTTCATTTAGAAAGTAGGGACATTTGTTAAGAAGAAAACTTCGAAATAGTCATTAGGAACTGTAGCTGAAAATATTTTCACAACTTAGTGTGCACGTTTTTATTTTGGGTAGTGATAAAGCAGTTTAATTTAAAAAGCAATCATACTTGTCATTTGTCTCACATGGAGCATGAACATCATGTGAATGAATCTAAACTCTTCATTTAGACAGTATGTTTCAAAAACTATTAAACATATGCAGCTGTGCAATGACAGATGATAATTCTAATAATAAACAGGGGGTGTCAGCTCTGAACTGTCAGTCAGACTCTTGTTGCAGTTTAGAGACAGGCTCCTGAAAAAAAGAATGATCACAGTGTATAAGGATGACATGACAGACAAAAATCTTTTGCTTTATTCATTGATTATTATTTAGAGGCATAACATATGTGAAAACAGACCTTACTCAGGATTTTTTGTGAGATTTGAAAAAGGTTAGTTGTTTTTCCTAAGGTTTTTTAAGTCCAGACCTTTGTGTTTGCTTATGTGTTCAGTTATTTGTGTTACTGCTATTCCAATATGATAAGAGTTATCCTGCTGTTCCTAAAGGGTTCTTAAAGGCTACACTCATTGCTTCTGTCCTGGTATAACAGCTAGTGCTGTAGCTCTACACAATCTTCATAGTAGCCTTCAGCAGCCACATGCCTGTAGCGCGTGGAACGCGTGTGCCGGCACATCCACCTGCTTCCCCCCGCCTTCTTCTTGGCTACTCTAGTTTCAAGTACGGGTCTGAACACAGATTGTTGCACTAAACAAAACGTGATACGATGCAGAGCTTGTGCGTTTAGTTTTAGCTTGTCCTTTCTCAAAAGATTAACAGGGAACAGAGAGCCCACACTGTAGTCCAGCCTTAGCTACAAAGAAGCTTATTCATGTTCATCACGGAGACGTGGTGGGACGACTCCTATGACTGGAGTGTCAACATGGAAGGGTATAAGCTTTTTAAAAAGGACAGGAAGGGGAGATGAGGAGGGGGTGTCGCTCTCTACGTCAGCAACTGGCTGGAGTGCGTGGAGCTTCACCTGGGGTCAGAGGACGAGCTGACAGAGAGCTTATGGGTCAAGATTAGAGGACGGGGACGGATAGGGGATGTTACGGTAGGGGTCTGTTACAGGCCACCTGGCCAGGAGGACAGAGCAGATGAGGTGCTTTATAGCCAGATAGGAGCAGCCTCGCGGTCACAAGCCCTGGTCCTCATGGGGGACTTCAACCACCCTGACATCTGTTGGAGAGACAATATGGCAGGGCACAGGCAGTCCAGGAGGTTCCTGGAATGCATAGACGACAACTTCCTCCTGCAGGTGATAGAGGAGCCAACAAGGAGGGGTGCCGTGCTTGACCTTGTGCTCACCAACAGGGAGGGACTGGTGGGCGATGTGAAACTTAAGGACAGCCTTGGCTGCAGTGACCACGACACGGTGGAGTTCAAGATCCATGGGGCAGCAAGGAAACCATTCAGCAAGCTCTGTACCCTAGACTTCAAGAAGGAGGACTTCGGCCTCTTCAAGGACCTGATGGGCAAAGTGCCGTGGGAGGCGGCCCTGGAGGGACGAGGGGCCCAGGAAAGTTGGTCCACATTCAAGGAGCACCTCCTCCAAGCTCAGCAGAGGTGCATCCCGATGAAGAACAAGTCGGGCAAAAAGACCAGGAAGCCTGCGTGGATGAGCAAGGAGCTCCTGGACCAACTGAAAATGAAGAGGATAGCCTATAGAGGGTGGAAGCAGAGACAGATAGCCTGGGAGGAATACAGAGAAGCTGTACGAGTGACCAGGGATCAGGTGAGGAAGGCTAAAGCCCTGAAGGAATTGAATTTGGCAAGGGATATAAAAAGCAATAAGAAATGCTTCTATAGGTATGTAGGAGACAAAAGGAAGTCCAAAGAGAATGTAGGCCCCCTCCGGAAGGATACTGGTGCTCTGGTTACCCGGGACATAGAGAAGGCTGAGTTACTCAATGACTTTTTTGCCTCAGTCTTCACTGATAAAGCCTCTTGTCTTACCACCCAAGCTGTGGAAAGAACTAGCAGGGACTGTGAGGATGAACCACCGCCCACTATACTTGAAGAGCAGGTTCGGGAACATCTGAGGAACTTGAAGGTGCACAAGTCCATGGGACCTGATGAGATCCATCCGCGGGTCCTGAAGGAACTGGCGGATGAAGTTGCCAAGCCACTGGCCATTGTATTTGAGAAGTCGTGGCGGTCTGGCGAGGTCCCCGATGACTGGAAGAGAGGGAACATAACCCCCATATTTAAAAAGGGGAACAAGGAGGACCCGGCCAACTACAGGCCGGTCAGCCTCACCTCTGTGCCTGGCAAGGTCATGGAGCAGATTCTCCTGGGAACCATGCTAAGGCACATGGAGAGCAAGGAGGTGGTGGGTGACAGTCAACATGGCTTCACCAAAGGCAGATCGTGCCTGACCAACTTGGTGGCCTTTTATGATGGGGTGACAGCATCGGTGGACAAGGGTCGACCAACAGATATCATCTACCTGGACTTGTGCAAAGCTTTTGACAATGTCCCGCACGACATTCTTCTCTCTAAACTAGAGAGGCATGGGTTTGATGGATGGACCACTCGGTGGATAAGGAATTGGCTCAATGGCCGCACTCAGAGAGTAGTGGTCAACGGCTTGATGTCCAAGTGGAGACTGGTCACAAGTGGCGTCTCTCAGGGGTCCATGTTGGGCCCGGCCCTCTTCAACATCTTTGTCGGTGACGTGGACAGTGGCATGGAGTGCACCCTCAGCAAGTTCGCCGATGACACCAAGCTGTGTGGTGCCGTCGACACGCTGGAAGGGAGGGATGCCATCCAGAGGGACCTCGACAGGCTGGAGAGGTGGGCCCGTACCAACCTCATGAAGTTTAACCAGGCCAAGTGCAAGGTCCTACATCTGGGTCGTGGCAATCCCAGGCACAAATACAGACTGGGCGGAGAATGGATCGAGAGCAGCCTTGAGGAGAAGGACTTGGGAGTAGTGGTGGACGAGAAGCTCAATATGAGCCGGCAATGTGCTCTTGCGGCCCAGAAGGCCAACCGCATCCTGGGCTGCATCAAGACGAGCGTGGCCAGCAGGTTGAGGGAGGTGATTCTCCCTCTCTACTCTGCCCTTGTGAGACCTCACTTGGAGTATTGCGTCCAGTTCTGGAGTCCCCAACATAAGAAGGACATGGACCAGTTGAAGAGGGTCCAGAGGAGGGCCACGAAGATGATAAGAGGGCTGGAGCACCTTTCCTATGAGGACAGGCTGAAAGAGTTGGGGCTGTTCAGCCTGGAGAAGAGGAGGCTCCGGGGTGACCTTATAGTGGTCTTCCAGTACCTCAAAGGGGCCTACAAGAAAGATGGGGAGAGGCTGTTCAGGAGGGCCAGTTGTGATAGGACAAGGGGTAATGGTTTTAAAATAGAGGGAGGTCGATTCAGGTTGGATATTAGGAAAAAATTTTTTACCATGAGAGTTGTAGAACACTGGAACAGGTTGCCCAGAGAGGTGGTGGATGCTCCATCCCTGGAGACGTTCAAGGCCAGGTTGGACGAGGCCCTGAGCAACCTGATCTAGTTGGAGATATCCGTATTCCTTGCAGGGGGGTTGGACTAGATGACCTTTGAAGGTCCCTTCCAGCCCTAACCATTCTATGATTCTATGATTCTATGTCCACTACGGTTTGAGTTTTAGTTCAGTTTCTTTAATTCTGTTAATTTATCTTCAATGTGCAGTAGATCAGCTTGCGGGCTTAGCGTTAACAATGGGAATTATTCTCATTGGCTGCATGCATTTGGTCGAGGCGTTCCAAAAGAATTTTGTATTTTCTTTGCTCCTGCTTTCTTTTAGAATCAGATAATCATAAAAAGCTAAAACTTTGGATTAGAGCTTTTACTTTGATAGTGACTGCCATGACACGACCGTGCAAAATATACTGGTAGAGCAGTGGGAATATTTTCAAAGGAAGCAACCTTCATGTCTTGCAGAGTGGAACAGTTATCATTGTTGAACGGTATTCTGTGGCAATAGATGATATGAAATTGGTTGGGGGTTTTTTGTTTGGTTTAGTTTATAGTGTATTTGTCAGCATGTCTAAATATCACAAGGCTACTTGTGCTGTAAGAGCATTTCCACTTTGAAAATTACATAGAAAATTTAAGAATCGCTCTTTACTCTTATCTACGAAGGTTAGGATGCTATATTTCATTTTTCTTTTAGGAGCAAAATACTGGTTTTGCATGCCTTAGGGAAATATACTCCAGTTGCAAGTCCTACTGTGGATATCATTTGTGTTGCTTTTCTACTGCCGGGGAAAAGGACGAATTGTTGTAGGTGGTAACATTTGGATTTGATGAATTGGCTTTACTTCTGTTTCTCTATAGTTACTTACGTAACAGTAAAAAATGATTACTAAATGTACCAGTTTGAATGCTGTCTATGCAGATACAGACTATCCCCATCACTAAGCAGCAGTAAGTGGCATTAGTAGGCATTGGTAGAAAACAGTAAGCCATATCCTTAGCTGGAGTAACAGACATAAATTAGTATTAGTAGAGTCTGTAACAATTTCCACTGACTGACATTTGCTCCTGGGAACTAGAGGGTGACAAAATAGCCTGGAACTACAGGCTGCAGCTCAAAAGTCAGGAATGGGAGTTGTTGAGAGATTGTGCATTTGTTGGTTAGACATTGCCACACTTTAAATAAGGGTGTCACACACACAGTAGGATTAAGACCGAGTATTAGGATCCCTGTGTGTTCAAATGTTACTTAGCTTAATTAGGCAGTTTCTTTTTTTCTTGAGTACTTTTCTTTAGCTCAGGATTGCTTATATACCTTAGCTGAAATGAGATTTCATAATGAAGTTGCCTGAAAGACCCAGGACAATGATTCCTCTTCTTTCTCCACCCTCACCTACTACCACACATCCTTTCCTGACAGCTAATCTCAAAAGGATTCTGTCTTGAAGCAAGCAGAAGCATCGTTGGTTTGGGATCTTTTTCTTAGTATTTTAAAAAATACTGGTTTTTGCTTGCCAAGAAATAAATGGAGCTAGGCTAAACAATTGAGCCCAACACAACCTTCCTTAGCTCAGTTCCCACATTATTTTGAGTCAGTAACTATTCCCTGGTTTCTACATATCTTCCCTTCTAAACTGTGAAGTGACACTCACTGTGCTGTATTCTAGAGCGGTTATGGATCTGTGTGCAATGAAAATACATTCAATTGTTTGCTTTGTCTCCTAAAAACATCACTCTATAAATCCTTTAAGCTCTGTAATCTTTGTTTTGTTTTGTTTTTTTTTTAAAAAAAGTTTAACAACCCATTTATTTATTATTCTGCATACTTATTCATTCTCATATTTTTATTTTCCTCAAAAAGTAAATGTAGGAAAAAAGTAGCTTTTTTTTTCTTTTTTTTTTCCTTCCCCAGAACTGCCAGATATCTGAAGTCCTCCAGCATTCCATGTCCTGAGCACAACTTTAATCTATCAATTGGCTAAGTCCCAACATTATCACTGGTTAAACCACTTAAGCAATCCATCTTTCAGCTTTTTCACATGGACAATGAGGTATGAATTCTTATCACTATGTATAAAGAATTTTAAAAGCTTTAGATTTAGAAAAAAAGACTAAAGTGCAGTGTACTTGCCAGCACCTTTTTGCTGTTTTGGTATATAATATATACTGGAGTGATTTATGCAACTTAGAAGTTTATAAAAATAATGAAACTAGTCAGTCATAGCTTATTCCAGTTATAACTATCGCATCACAGCTCAACAGAACTGAAACTTAATTATCAATCAAGGTAAGATTTCTAGCCCTACTTCTGCCAGTATAGATGCCTGCATTTCGTTTGTCGTCACTGTAGGTAGAAGCACACAACCCGGTTTGCTTATGAAACTGCAGACCTGCAGCAGTGTAGGGAGACCCAAGTTCGCCCCATGTACCCACAGTTCTACTGCTCCCCACTAGAGCTGCTACACCCGTATATCGCTGTGGCTGGTGCCCACGCTAACGCGCAAGTTGGGTGAGCAGTACGTCGAGCTGTAGATTGAATGCCCGTGTACTTGGGCATTTCCCCTATCTATGTCAGAGTGGTTTGATCATCAGCTGACACCATTCAAAGCTTAGCAACTACATGCTGGTGGGCATCTTGCTGAAGTCAGATAGGCTTGAGTATTCCAAGGACACTAAATTGCACAGATTTAAAACATACTTGTCATTCACAGCCTTGTGCAGACGCCATCAATTCTATGGGGAGGGATGTGTGGGAAATCTTACTCATGTTTTCTGTTGCTTTGCTTCTTGCTGGTCTTACAGAACAAAACAGCTTTTGCACAGATCAGCCTCTTTGGTCAAGGTTTGGCTAAACACCATGTTGAGAGGAACTCCACCTAGACTGATGGAATGAGGATGATAGATACATTTACTTTATTCTCTACTCTGCTGCTAGCTCATGATGGAACAGAAAATATGGCTTCTTAAATAAGTATTAATAACTTTCAATTAAAGGCAGATTCAGGAGACAAAGAAATAGGAATATGAAGCTTTTGAGTAAATAATTTTAAGTGCAGCCATCTACATTGTCATCTATGCAAGCTTGCTCCAGAAATGCAGTACTCTACTATGCATTAAAAATGTAAGTAATAAATAAACAGTAACTTAAAAACTGAATAATTGTTAGTAACTCTATGTAATGATTTTCGCCCTGGGTTAATATTTAATTAACACACAGTTAAGACATCTGTGAAAGCCTGGTTTAGATCAGCTTTGTTATTTCTATATTATAGCACAAGAGATCTGAATAAATGTAGTAACATTTTATTGATCACAAACATAATACTTCTTTCAGCAATTAAAATGCATGATGACACATATGAACAAAGTGAAAACAAAGCACAACCAAAAAATAACTTCACATTTTTTCCATTTCATTCTTAGTGTAAGCAATAAATACAATGCCATAGCTTCTATTATTTACAGAGCACGATACTTGAATGTTGCCTGGTTTCCAGCCCAAATGTTTCATGACATGAAAAGGAGTACGTGTTGCAACATTTCTACAGCCAAATAATCTAGCAGATCATCACAATGAAAAAATATATAGCATAAATGCTAACATTAAACCAAACAGAAAACCTAAAAAAAACCAACTCAGGGGACCCTGCAATGGAGCGTTTTATTAATTGAAGACAGTAGCATTAAAAATAGACACTCCCCCTCGTAAAATACTAACATGCTGGCATTATAGATAACAAATATAAGACAAGTATTTCTGTAGCCCCTGTAGATTGATACAATAAATCCTTACTAAATAACAAAAAAAAATAAAGCGCATATAATAGCAGATAACTGTTTGCATGTTCAAAGTAATCTCACAGCCCCACCAAAACAGAGTTTACTTCCATCCCAGAGAATACTGATGAGGACGACAACATTCTGTAAAGTAGAAAATAAGCCATAAGAAACGGGCATAAGGGTTTGATTTTAATTTATTATGACAGAAAAACATTTTAAGCAGCAGACCCTTCTCTTGGTTGTGTAGGAACTGAAAAAGGTGAGGTAAGAAGACAAAATAGGGAACTTATATTTTCCAATGCAAAATAGGAAATAGGTTAACCTTATGAGGAAGGAAGAAATGTAGCTCTCCTATGCCATGTAGCCCTCCACAGCCACAAATATTTTCTTGCACATCCAATTGGACGTATGTTTCTATTCCAAAGTGAAGACAGACATGTGCCTAGAAGCACGCTGTGATTGTCCACCTAGAAGTAGGACAATTTCTGTGGAAAAACAGTTTTTCCTCCTAAATCACCCTTACAAGTTTCCCTAACAGAGAATAGGAAACAATTAGCAATGAGTACTTTGCATTAAATGATGAAAATGTATAGGCTATTAAATTTGAACTGCCTAGCTGAGAAGGAAGCTTAATTCCAAATCTAATATTGTATCACACTCTAAACCATCACATATGTTTTAATTAAAACAACCCACCAGGTACCCTTGAAATAATTGTCTGATAATATGCCATAAAGGACTTCAAAGCACTTTTAAATGGACAGCTATCTGCCTGGGCTTTGATTCTCAGCTGGTACCCATTCATTCAGAAAATGGAACTCAAGACCGGTTTATACCAGTTGATGATCTGGTCCCCCAAGTGGAAAGCTGCTATACCAGACCAGGGATTTTCTGCACCACTAACATTTTCAGAACATTGCACAGATTTTAAGTAAGTAACAACACAGACCAGCAAGCGGAGCTGTAACCAACCTCTAATCATGTTGTGGCAGATACCATTACTGTATTCTTACAATTCAACAGATTGTGACATCTGATTGCCAAATTTCACTCTATTCTAAAGTACAGAATCCAACCAATTTTCAAATCATTCCCATCAATCAACCACACAGCCTTGCAGAAGGACAGAAATCTTGATCACTGCATCCTAGCTGAGATTCTATACTCGAAACTAGATCATTAACAAAACGCTTTCAAACTCCAGACACAAGAACTGAAAAAAAAAAAACAACTGGAAAGGTGCAAGTGGCATGATCTTACCACATCCTCCTAATGTTTCCCTTCTAAATACAAAGAATTTAAAGCCTTATGAACTCAAAAAACCAATAAAAACTGTGACAGTAAACTAACTAGATGCTAGAAAAGCTTACAGAAAGGCTACTGACAAAAATGTGTAAATGTTAAAATCAAGCTGTTCGTATTCAAAATTAAGCATTTAAAATGGAAGTGGTCTCAGAAAGAACCGTCTTTCATATTTTTTGATTGGCTTATGTGCACCAGATATACATTGCTTATCATAACAGACTATCAATTTCAGCATCTGCTTTACTTCTTTTCCGTTTTGTTTTTTTCCCCCACTTGAAGCACTTATCTGCAAAATAAACCAATAAAATCTTTCTCTACTTGTGTGATTTTTAGTAAGACTTTTCTAAACTTGCCTCATACCATGCCCTCTTTTCTTGAGCATTTTTGTTGTTTCACTCAAGAAAAGTACTATTTCTTTAAAGCATAAAAGTTTGCAAAACCACAGATGGCTATAAAGACATGTTTTCTCAAGCCCTTCCTGACAACCTCCTCATTTTCAGTGAGACCTTTATTTACCAGTAGAACCGAAGAAACAACTTATAAAGTACTGTTCTAAGCTAAGTAACTGAGATAGAGGTTCAGAATCAAGCACTCCAAAATAATATTAAAATTCTCAATCTAGAGAGTTTTGAATCTTTATAAGATAAACTTCATATTGGATTTTTCACATAAAGACAATTACTAACATTAGTTTGCTTAATTAGTCTCAATCTTATACGCTGGCTTTAAAGGTAGTATGTCATTTGCACTGCATTCAGTCTTGCATGCTATTCTTAGACGAAAAAAACGACACAAAATTAATCAAAACTTTGCCCCAAAGATGAAGGAAAAAATTGTCAAGCATATGGCCAGGGGAGTATTTAAAACCAAACCAAAACAACAACATGACTACAACAAATTCCGCACATGATCTTTTCCCAGTTGGGTAAAAGCCTTAAGCATCCAGTGAAGTTTCATCAGCTTCAATTACACATTAGTGTCTGGAAGGATTTACACTTATTCAGGTTATTACTTTTGTTTCTGGCAGTAAGGCTTCATCGATCTTGTTTGTGTTAAAGCCAATAAGAAACTTCTATAAACTTGAGAAGAAGGAGACACTCCTGTATATGAAAAGATAAATAAAATTGCTCAAAGCTTGCTGTAAAGTCTTATATTGCAGTACAGAAGTAAGTAGAGTCTCACACTTGTATTGGTGCCTCTATGCTTGATTTAAAACAGTGGAAAAAACAAACTGGCCAAACCAAACCATCAATATCTTTGAGTCTGTTATCTCAGACTACCTGTTGGGCTTTTGTGACAGTCAAATGCTGGACACAAAATTAACCTGCACAATCTAATGCTATTATTGCACCTACTTTAACCATTTTCTTTTGTTCTGTTTTAGGTTGAATTAAGACCATACAGTATTGTATTTACACTCTAAGAGTCTATAGGCAAATGAGGTGGCTTCAACACAACAGAGTCTTATACAAACTTCCAAGAAAATAAGAAATTCTTCATTGATTCCCTTTTTGTACAAAAAATTGCCAACTTTGTCTACACAGTAGAAACTGAAGAGGCAAAGTTTATATCCTTATATAAATGCACATACATATATAGATACATGTATGTACAGATGTACATACTATATAGATACACAGAAACACAAACGTATGTATATGTACATACATATGAAAAACGTGTTGGTTTAGTTTGCATCATTCAGGAGAAAAACATATCCCAAGTTAGGTAAAATCTTCTGGCTGCAAAGTCATTAAATCCAACTTGGAGTTCATGAGCTACGAGGGTAAGCACGCTGGGGTAGGCCAAGCCCTTGGCAGTCAACCATACAGCTTTTCAGTTTTTAAAACAACGCTCTCCATGTCATGGTAGCCCTTCCCATTTAGATGTTCACTGGTGCAGTCGTGATTGTAGCTGTAGCCTTGAACATCGCTGATTGATGACACAGTGTAGGAAGCGGTGCGCATAGCATCCGAGTGGCTGAAGCTGTGCTCAAATTGGATTTTGTACTGATTCCAGTGTCTTCGCAAAACAGCTTGGACCTAGGCCAGAAAACAAAAAGAAATGCACATAGACCACTTGGAAAGATACCACTGGACTTCATTCTTTGATGAATAAGCATCATAATAAATGTGTCTAAGCAAATCAGGTAGTAAGGCTCAGTAATCCTGGAAAATGGAGGTACCAAGATGTGATCTGTCGTATGAGATGTTCTGAAAGATTGACAATTTAAGGCGGCATTATTCTTCGGCAAATCTGGTGCAAAATAATTACATTTTACAATTGTAGTGTACTAGTGGCTCAGGAAAAGCATGGATTACAGGAGAAGCAGAAACACAATTTTCTGCTTTCTCCCCTACGGACTGAAGTCGAGTGTGGACACATCAGATTTACAGGTGAAAAAGGTTCTTTCTATTCACCCTTATATTCAAAAGGCCACGTCCTCAGCAGCTGTAAATTCTTATACTCTCAACAGACCATAATTTACATTTGCTACGGTTCTGGCACAAGAAAGCTGTTCTTAATTTCTGACCATACCTTAATCAAAATAGAAGGACAATTTCCCCATCTCTGTACTTCTACCAGGGTTATAAATAAAGCTGATAAAACAGCTGAAGGCCCCAGCTGGTTTACATGTCTCCACTGAAAGGATGTTACATTGTAGCCCTTCCTCTCCTACAATATGGTTAAACACCTGTGCATATTGGATTGATGAAGTGTCACATTCATGAAACTCACATGGAATTAGTTTTTCAGTGAAGATGCCAAGTGTGGAATGCTAAGAATGATCATAGCTATTGTTGTTGCTTTTTCAAGAGATTTTTTTCTTTTAATGTTAAAAAATTCTGACTACAGTTCATGAATCTTTCCTTTCCTTTTCAGCCAAATTTTGTACACAAAGTATTCCTGTAATGACTGGCAAGGCACTGACTTTCAGGAAATGCTGGGAGGACACTGACACTCACATACATCCAGGAGTGCACCCCAAATCACAGCCTCGTTCACAAGCATGACCTGCTTGTCACTTTGCTACATACAGAAGAACTAAACAGCGATTCCTCCAGTTAAATGTTGATACTGTGGGTAAGTATTTTTAGGATTTTTCCCTATGTCTTCAGGGTTTCTTTTGTGTTTGCTTTACATTTCCCTAACACAATGGCTTCTTTTGTCTAATTTTACTCTGACTTTAATTATGAAAAATAAAAATAAATAGAAGAAAAGGGATGTAATTTTTAGACTTCCTGCAGTGTGGTATTAGAATCCTTCCTTTAAAGGAGAACTTCGTATTTCTCAAAATCCTTACAAACAGAATGTAAAAGGGTAAGGGAAGAAGTATCAACTGAGCAGCATAAGAAATTAGTTTTGTAAGGCAAGAGAGATGTTCTTGTACTGGTCACAAAACCATTCCAATCCACTCAAAACATCTAAACACAAATCTACAAACACTGAAGAGAAATCAAGTGTCTTAATAGTAAGAAGAGCTTATCTCATCACTCTTCATATCAAAATTCTGTATTCCTTCTGACTCTAAAGGGAGAGCTCTTGTTTCATCACAGGAAGTTTTTGATTAATTAATTTGCATTGCATGGCAATATACATCCTTAAATCTTCACATGGGTTGTACCCAGTTCCTGTAATCGCTCATAAAGTCAAGAGAAGAAGCATATTCAAAAATCCATCTTTTCTGGGAAGGAAGCTTAGAGTTTATTTCTAAATCATATCAAACAATCTGTGCTTATCACTAAGCTATGTTCCATTTGTTCTCCTTTCCGTGGTCAATTACCTCAGCAAGATTAGTGTTTTATTGTAGACACACGCTCAGAAAATTAAATATTGAGCAATTTTCACTTTAGAAAAGATGGGCAACAGGGATGAGATGGGAAAACAGCAGAAACTGCAACTAATTGGCTTAACCAAGGTCAGAGAAGTCTATTGGCAGAGCTGGGAAATAAACTAGACTTGCCAAGTTGCAAAAAACCCTACACTCAGGTCCTCTCCCACACTTCCTTCTGGTTGCTTCAGCACCACTTCTTTGTTCGTCTTATTTTCAATTCTTAATAATATTTGTAAACCAGTCCTAAAGGACATCAGTCCCCATAGCTCAGGAGAGCCATCAGTATCCCTGCAAGACAAGTGCCTTTGGGCTACTTCTCGGAGCAAACAGCCTGTTTTGCTTGCTCTCTGGCCAGTGACATTGCTATAAATAGCATTTCCTGTACAGGCAAACACCACTTCCTCTATGCCCGCCCCAGTGCCCATCACACTCTCTCGGTGCATTTGTAACTAAGCCACGTATTTCTGGCGTTCTTCCCAAAGCCCCTCTGTTACTGCTGAATCTGTACTTCACCTCTGTCCTACTACACGTCTATTCTCGTAGGGTATTACAGCCTTTCATTTCTTATTGCTGTCTTTCAGTCTTCTCTAAACCGTCCAGTCAATCGTTTACAGAAGCAGATGGGAAAAATCAACGGGACAACTAATTTTCACCACTAATTGTATTCTTTTTAACAATATGTGTGTCTACCCACGCAGTGAAAATAGAACTTTTATCACTCTTCCCTCAGCTTTGAGCAGTTGCACAGAGCTGTAAACTCAGCTCAGGAACAGTAGCACTTCGTGCTTTGTTATAAAAAGGGATATTAAGCAATGCATTTAATGAAAGAAAGTAATGTAATAAATATAACTGTATTTCTCAATAATTAATAGAGATGCCAGTTCCAGCTGGAAGATTCCTGCTTTCTCAGATTATTAGTTAGTAATGTTTCTTTTTGATCGGTTTTCGTGAAATCAGCTCTTAAACACACTAGTAGCTTGACGTTCAATACAGCACTAATTAAACAGCTCACTACCCAACAAGGAGGAAAACACCTCCCACCACACAACCTAGCCTGTTGACAAAGGGACTGCATAATCCTGCAGACCTGAGACTACAATCTTTACTGCAACATTTCTGTAGACCAGTGGAAGGAAAGGAAAAAACTAAACCCCTCAAACCTTACACGGATAATGTAGGTCATTATTATCGACTGTTACTGATAGCGCAGTAAGAATCTTTCTACTGATTTATTGGAGATCTGGGACAAGTTTCTCCTCTCACTGCAGCCTATGTCACCCCAAAGGCTGCTCTAGGCCAACCCAAATTGGAAAACATGATGAGGTAGTCGAGAAGCATCTTACTCTGTGGGACGGTGGGACACAAGCAGAATGTAAGTGTCCTTAGGGAAGCGCTGCCACAGAGATAAAGATGAAGGGTTTGCACTTACGCCTTTGGCTGTAGGAGATGTGTGACGAGCAGCTGCAGGGCACGTTAGAACTGGATTTGACAGACCATCCCCAGCTGCACTGCTCAAGAAGTTTGGAGATGTTCCTTGGCTACAGTCAGCAGGAAATACCAGCTATTTTTTTTACGTTTCTTGGTTTCTTTTCACTAGAGCTCTCTGTTAGCAGACTACTTTTATTCACTCTTAGACCAGGGGGATGGCCTGCAAAGCACCACTTCAACAGAGCGGAGCTCTTGATATTTGATAGAGAAACTATTAAAAGGTACAGTAGCAGCAGGCAAATGCTAAGATTTGGACAGAAAGAAATCAGTGCTTTTAGTGTTTTTAATTGCTAATACCCCACTGGAAAATCTTCACTCCGCTGTCACTCAAAGTGTCGATTCCAATATCAGTATTCACCTTTAAGACAGGGACTTGCTGCAGACACGCGTTAACATCACGTTAATGGTGTCATTCTGTATGGTTTCTAACGAGGTGTTGCTACGACAGGTGATGACGAAGCAGCATCTTGTACACAACAGCGAAGGCGCAGTCGCAGGCTTTGCTCAGGCACTGTTACGACAGTCGCAGACTATAACAGCACGAGAACACACGTGTGCCTGCAGGCTCACATGCCAGAAGCAGAATCTCTTGTAGACAAAGGAAACACTTTTTTTTCTGTGCAGACATTTTTTCCTAACTAATCATTCTCCCCATGGATTTCCTTACTGATATAGTTGTTTGTAAAGCAGTAAGTCCCTTCTCGAACAAGGTGTAATTAAAAAAAAAAAAAGAAGTGACTAGTGGTCATTGAAGCATTGAACCCAAATCTGATTTTAAAAGCATAAATTTCCACTCTTTAGAGAGCAAATACAGACACATATGTTTAACTGACAAAGTCAAGGCATAATGTCTAGAAATTAAATGCAAAATGACTAAATCTCCCTTTTAACGTTATCCTGCCGGCAGAAGTTCAGGAAGTGATTCATCTGTTACAATCTGCAGGAGATGTGGAAGAGCTCGTCTCTTACCACTAATTAGCCCATGGTGAATTTGGGACACTGAAGTAGTTGGATAACTTGGATTTGCTCTCCTTACGCAGCAGAAGACAGCGTGTAAAAAAATATGGGTTTGTAATAATGAAATATTAACAGATACAATTCTTACTGACTCTATAATGTTTTTAATTAGGGTTTTGACTTCTTTAAGTAATAAAGTAGCCTCAGAGGATCTACAAGGATTAAAAGGCAGAGCTGAGCAGCAGACAATATTGTTTCATAGAAACTGCAGAGATTTTAAGGGTTTTTTCCCCTCCCCATTTTGCACTGAAGCAGAAAAAATTCTCTGATTTTTTTTCCAATATCTGTTTTCAGAAGGCATTCTGAACTATAAAATCTAGAAAGAAAAGAGTGTATGAAATATCAATGCTGAATGTGGGCACATGATTAAATTAGATCCAGAATGTTTAATGATGTGCTTTGAATTCTGCTTTCAGTCAAAGACATAAGCAGGGACTTGAGCCTGGATCTACTTTATGTTAAAAGCAGATCAAAACCACTGGCCCATGCCCACTAAACTGTGAGAAAGCCTCTCTTCATCCTTTCTGCCTCCTTAGCAAAAAAAAAACCCCCAAAACAAAACTCATTGAGACTCATACATTTCTGGGGGGAATAAAAATAAACCTTGAAACCCCATGGAAGTTTCATTGCAATTCAGACAGCTTTGGACTTAGGAAGAGAAGGAAGGGTGATCTGCTGGTCTGCATGAATCAGTTCTAGTATTAGCCAAATATTTACCTGTAACTAAGCATCACTGTCTAACAACAATTTATAAGCACACTGATACAATTTTCTATCATCTGATAAAAGAAACTAAGGGTTCAGTCACATGAAAACGTCTGGTTACTCCCACACATCTGCTCACAGCAACGTACTGCAACCACGCTAAATGTAGAACAGAGAGATGTGTAGGAATAAGTGCAGGACTGTAATTGTTCCTCTGCCAAAAGCGTTGGAAAAGTATCAGCTAGTTTTCTGGTGGGCAGTTCATTTGTTCTTGGGTAGAGGTGATTTTTTTTTTTTTGCAAGAGCCACATTAAATATTTTGTATATATATTTTTTTAGCCTTTCTACCTCTTTGATCTCTGACACTGTAAGGCGCTGTAAACATGCTCTCAAGCACAGCTCGGGGGCCAAAGTTTCTAGATGAACATCACTGTGTGCACTCCAGAGTTACTGGACCGTGATCTATTCAAGACAGCAGCAAAGCTTGTTAGCTTCAACGGGATCGTACCACAGAATAGTGAAACATGGCACAGTCCTCTAACATAAGAATAAAGAAGTCTGCTCTTGGAATTGACTGATGGTTCCTTAAAAGGGCACTTCTTATTCAACACAAAATTGTGACCCAAATACAACGAGCTATTAAGTTCTGATTTTTTGAATGATATTTTTCAGATGTGCTAAAAACCCAAGTTTTCCAAAATTTCAGCCTAAAATTTTCACAAAGACCTATCATAACTCGACAGTATCCCAGCACACCAACATGTATGTCATATGCTCTATTCCTGCTGCAGAAAGACCAGTACAGTGATTCCCCAGGAAAACAGATGCTATACAGCTTCTAACCTAGACAAATATACCTTCTGGATACTGAATTACATTTTACTTTAATATGGTATTTATTGAGAACTTCTATCAAAGTGACAAGTGTCTTCAATTCCTTATTCAAAAGACGTGTAATATTGCTCATCACAAAAAGAGTCCGTCTTAAAGTACTTAATGATACCCTGAACAACAGCATAGTCTTTCCCAAGCTCTGCTCTCAGCCAGATTTTTTTTTTCTTCAATTATTTACCTGATAAATTCAGATTTAGAAGATTTAAAAGCAATTACTTATAAATTACTATCTCCTCAATTGCTGAAAAAACACAAAAATATATAAAAAGGAAAAGTATCACAAATGTATTAAAAATTGTTACTCTACCTCTCCATTAAAGAAGCAGAAAATTGTAGCCACCAGTAGACCCTGTAAAATAAAACCAAAAAGATTCTGCTTTATTTCATATGCATATGAATCTTTTTCAGGCTTGAGATAAGGAGAGGTTTCTTATAAAATTCAGGTGTAGAAAGCAAAGAAAATGCAGTACAAATCTGAACTTGCTGAATTATTTCCAAAAACAGATTACTAAAAGGTATTGGGTCAGCGATCTACCATGATCTTTCTTTCCTTTAAGAAATGAAAATTCAGCATAACGAGAAAGTAAGTAGAGTCATCTATAAGAATACGCATTAAGGTCTTTAAAAATTAAAGCAACGCGATCGTTTCGCCATTGTTTGCTTCACATGCCAACTGCTATCTAGCTCAAGTGGCAAAACTGTTTAATGCTTCCTACCTGGTAGTGCATAAGGATGTGCATCACATAGTCATACACTTCTTCAGCGATCCGGCCTTCTGGTCGCCATGGAAACAAGACAAATTCAATGCCAAGTAGTGGAACAAGAATCAGGGTAGCTCTCACGGCTTTCATGTATAGGTTGGATTCTGCCTTGTGGGTGTCTTTCAGCTTCGTTATGAGAACACGGACAATATTTAGCAGGAAGAAAAGATTCACCTGTCAGAAAAGAAAATGACACTGAAGATTGTCTGAAAAAATAATCCCCCACACTGCTTTGGGATACTAAAAAGCTGAAACTCAAGAAAATTCACACTACATGGATAGCATCATGATTGTACAATAAACACGAGTTAAAACTCTTTAAAAACACCTTTAAGGAACTGAGGGCGGGCTCTAATATCTAAGATCCACGTCCATTTCTCTAACTCATTAAGCAAGTGCCATGCAGACAAGTGTCGGTCTTCCAGCGCTAATAATCCACGCACCTTTCTTTCTGCTGTCACAACAACAGTACACAGGCGAAGGATTGTTTTTTTAAAATTATTATGTCTTTTTAGGTTTGTCAAATAAGAGGATGACACTCTTCCCTCTTTGTATTTAAACACGGTTCTTCAAAAGGTACTTTTTTACTTTTCAAATATGAATTTGACAAGTTTACAGAGCAGAAAAAAATCAGATTTTTAAAAATAAATTGAAAGAAATAAAATTGGAGTCAAAATGCTGCTAACAAGGAACTGTGCACTCCTGTAGACAAACAACAGATTTCACATTCTCACAGTGGCCAATGGTTGATTTTTGCATCATCAGCAGAACTGCAAAGCAGGCAAGCACCAAGATGATGCTCCGCATTACTCATGCATTACTGAACTTGACTATTTCCATAACTATTAAGGCTTTTCTCGTTAACAGTGGTGTTTATCTGTTCCTTCAGTTTCACAAAAAAAAACAACCCCAAAAGCCCAAACTGAAATCACAACCATGCAGACTATCTTTCAACATGCGAGCACTCATTGTAAGCAACCACAAAACTGATATACACACACACATGCGTAGGTATATGTGTGTGTGCACTCCCCCCCCCCAACAACCTAAGGATGTGAGTAACCAGAGCAACAGTAGTGTCAGGGATGATTACACCATATTTTCATCTATCGTGCAATAACGGCAGAAACCAGAGCTAGCAGAGACCTTGAGAGCTCAGCCAGTCCCATCGCCTTGGCCAAGGGCAAGACAAATGCCGCTTCTGGGACCCACTACAAAAGGGAGAGACCTAGAGAGACCTGGCCCTCTTATTTCTTTTTCCGGACAACTGTCTGTCCTTGTCAACAACTCTCTAGAGACAAAAGCAGGGGAAGAAGCCAGCAGACAGACAGACAGGCAACTCCCTTCTAAAATGACTAGGAATTCCTAGTCTAGGGGAAAGCCTCTGTCTTCCTGCAGGAGAACTGCAAACGGGGAAGCCATTTCAGACCATGTGTGTCACCATGTCCTCCACAACCCTGGCAGAATTCTTTCATGTCAGTTAAGGTTTTCACGATAAACAACTGTGCATTGTTATAGCAACACAGCTCTTGACAGATATGTGATGTTATTTATATTCTACTTACATGCTATTTACATCATTTTAACAGGAAACTGTTTTACATAGAAAACTATGGCACGGATTTCTCCTGGAAGGCTCCAGCTACCTTTAAGCTTTGTTTAAGACACCGAGGTCTTCTGATTCTTTCTCAAGGGATTTATTTAGATTTTACGCAGCCCACGATCCTCATTCAACTTCCCATAGTACATGTAGACAATAAGTCCTTCCTCCATTTCTAAGTTTAGTCCTTCGCACTTAAATCTACTGTTTCAACATGAACATGTCAGTTTTCAGCCCTCTTGTGTTTTGGTAACATGGCCAATTCCTATAATACTGCCCTGAATGCTAACTGAAAATGAAAGTTGCAGCAGCCAGGTGTAAAATACCACCCAGCAAACTATTTCATTTACAACATGCTGAAACACACGGAATTTTTCTAGTTCTTCCACTTATCCACCAAAACCAAAAAGCACAAGAATAAGTATGCAAAGAGTTTGCAAATAGGTATTAGGGCAAACGGAAAAGCTGAACGAGGCAAAGCAGAAGACAGAGTTGAGAAGAGCAGTATGAGTGTCACGAAAAGTCTGCAGCACCAATTTTTGATGAATATCTCTTCTGTCACAAATGGAGTGAGATCAGGATGAACTGAATTCTTACTGAAAGTGATGAGAATAGGTCTTGATTTCAGCAAGGCAGTGAGTAGTTTTTTACTTTTAAGCGAAAGTAGGTCAGTGGAACTACTCGCATATATATTACCATCAAATTGACTGCGACAGTTTGGAAAGGCCCAAAGGAGTGCTGTTGTGGTAGCTGCAGTATGAACACATACTGTAATACTGGCAGCTCCACAGTGACCTGAAAAATGAACCAGGCAAATGAACAAAAACGGAAACAAAGGCAGAGAAGGCAATCCTAGATAAAAAGAAATGGTGGCACCTATACTAGGAACTTGGTAGAATTTGGGTTCTGCCTTAAGATTGGTTGTGAACTGAGCTTTTAAGTCAATAGCTGCTGCTATTCTTGAATTAAAATCTCCTCAGGTCCCTGATATTTCTACTTCTCTCCATGCTGAGTTTGTGCTAAGCAGTATGGTAATCCTTATTAGCATGTAGGTTTAAATTCTGTTTAAATTCCTCCTTAGGATGATGCAAACAGATCATTCTCAGCTCAAGAAACTCCAGTATTCTTAAATACTAGCTAGTAGCCACTACCTGGCTTTTAATACAGTTATGCAGCGTCAGATCTTTGCCTGCTTGAGCCTGCCTTGCTTGGGCAGGACATCTGTACGCGCTCATGAAGACGTTTTTTTATACTTGGCCTATGGACATTTCCAAGGCTGGGCACAGAAATGCTAAGCCTTCAACTTCTAAACTCTTAAGTCTTCTACTGAATCCAGCTAAGTCATTAAACAGGTCAGTGACAAAACTAGGAGCTCCTCAACTTCCTTCTAGTGCACGTTCACTGAGCACATTTACTTCTGCTAAAAGAATTTGCGTCTGTGAAAGGCTGTCAGTGTAAAACATTAATACATAATATTATTATAGGGCAAAATAAACATCCCCCGTAATATTATTCATATAAATAATGGCATAACTAAATCAAAATCTGCCCTTTCTGTGGCACGAATGCAAACTAAATCACCAGTGCACTGGCATGTCTGAAATCTACACTGAAATCACTACTGTTTTCACTAAATTTCAAACCCATTGCTTTGTTTTCCTCTTTCCCCACCATTTTGATCAATATTTCTCTAGTGCAAAAACTAACATCAGCCTCTACTGTTTCTTTCCCACACCATGTCTTTAATTGTGCTTGCTTAGGCAAACATTTGCAATTAAACATTCAACCGAAGACAATTCCAATCAAAACGCAACCTATGTGTGCTCCTATTTCCACTTTCTTTGGCGGGGATCTGACCACAGTTATGTAATAACAGGGACTGTAAAAGCAACGTTATTGTTAACTTTATGTAACTGCAGGATTTTCAGTGATGTACAAGAGTTAAATTCCCGCTGGTTTCTGCCAATTCCCCCTGGCACCCACTTAACAGTCCTCTTCCCGTTCTTTGAGATCTTGCTCCTGCAAGTAGAAACAGTGTCTTCTCCCTTGTTAATCTGATTTGCAGTTTAATATTGTTGCTTAAACGTCTACTAAAGCAGGTCATGCTTAGTAAAGTGTGAAAATTGCATCTGGCAAGCAAGCTGCTTAAGCAAATGAGGGTTCTGTTCACAAAGCCTAAACACATGCATTTCATCTTCTGTCTTTATCCCTGGCTTGTCTTTTCTAAACTGACATACTACTTTTTCGTTTTTACCAGAAAGGAAAGCAACTCCTTTAAGGTATTTTCACATCAAAGGCAAGTTGTGTAATTGTGTTTAATCCCTGTTATTCCTACACAGTTTTCAAATACATTTACTGATTCTACACAAGCAAGAAAAATGCAAGAGAAACATCTTCTGTCAGCTCATGAAAAATACAGGAATATCAAAGGTATACGTATTTGTAAATGGCGACGAGAATGGACAAAGATTCTGCCCAGACCAACCACATAGAGACAGTTATTATGCCCCCAATAAACTCAAAGGACATTCCTAGTGTTGCCTTGAGTGGAAAGAAGACTTGACAGTTTGAGACTGATCCAGTATATCTGAAAGCAGCATTGCCACTGGTTTCAGTGTGACTTTGTGGAGACCACGGCTGGGAAGGAGAAAATAATCTTACATCCTAAAATGAGGTCACTTAATGGAAGATGGTATAGCCTTATAATTTTTACACAAATTTTTGTGTTGTTATTTAAGCAAGCTCTAATATAAATTATATCTCAGCTTTAATGAGCGTTACCTAAGTGATATATCTGTGAAGAGACACCAGGACCAAGGAAGTAACAACCCACAAGGTTTCTGGGTGCAATACAGCACCACTGAAGTGAGTAAATAAATCCTATCTCTTTCTATGAAAACAAGGTTTCACCTTCTGTGTAAATTAGAGGGGGAAAAGTTGAAAAGTTTTAGAATCGGTTTTCAGTTTATAGGTTAGAGTGCTAGTTGAAGCCTGTTTACATGAACACGTATGGCAGACCTGACTAGCAGGACAAGGGATTATCAGTAATAATTCAAATCCTAAAGGGCCATGGATCTCACTAATTTCATGGGGACTAGCCCTGGCTTCCCATGCAGAGGACTTCAGGTGTGTCATGGAATCAACACGACCTTCAAAATGTAAGCTCACCAGCTAATTTCGTTGTGAATGAAAACAGGTCACAAGAACCACAGGATTTATCCAATGGTTTTCAAAAAGAATTCTCTACGCACAGAATGCCCTCTGCAAATATTCATTAACAATTTAACAGAAGAGAAAGTTCATGTAGATCTGAAACTGAAATTACTTCCAAAAAGATATTTAATTTTTTAACTCTTAATGAATTTCCTTCACCTGGGTCGGGCCAATCCTAGGCACTAATACAAACTGGGCACAGAGTGGGTTGAGAGTAGCCCTGAAGAGAAGGATTTGGAAGTGTTTATAGATGAGAAGCTCAACATGAGCCAGCAGTGCGCTCATGTGGCCCAGAAGGCCAACCGCATCCTGCGATGTATCAAGAGAAGCGTGGTCAGCAGGTCAAGAGAGGTGATTCTCCTACTCTACTCTGCTCTTGTGAGACCCCACCTCGAATACTGCATCCAGTTCTGGTGTCCCCACCATAAGAGAGACATAGATCTGTTGGAGCGTGTTCGGAGGAGGGCCACGAAGATGATCCAGGGGCTCGAGCATCTCTGCTACGGGGACAGGTTGCAGGAGCTGGGATTGTTCAGCCTTGAAAAGAGAAGACTTCAGGGGGGACCCAATATCTGCCTTCCAATACCTGAAGGGAACTTACAGGAAGGCTGGGGAGGGACTTTTTACAAGAGTGTCCACTGATAGGACAAGGGGAAATGGGTTTAAGTTGAAGGAGAACAGATTTAGATTAGATCTTAGGAAGAAATTCTTCAGTACGAGGGTAGTAAGACTTTGGAATAAATTGCCCAGAGAAGTTGTGGATGCCCCCTCCCTGGAGGTGTTCAAGGCCAGGTTGGACGGAATAGCCTGGTCTAGTTGAGAGGGTCCCTGCCAATGACAGGGAGGTTGGATTAGATGATCTCTGAGATCCCTTCCAGCCTATGCCATTCCATGATTCTATGATTCTTTGCATGAACTGAAAAGCTACGAGAAAAGTCAGCAGACGTACACAATACCTTTGCCAAAGCAGTCTGAAGAGGTGACTGTAATATGCCACATATAGAATGCCTCTACACTGCAGCATTTTCTGCATTATGCATTCATAGATGCTAATTATGTGGACAGTTGTGTAAGGAGGTACATATTAGTATTTTCTTTTATTATGCACCTGTATCTATTTAGCAATATTCTATTGACTGAATTTCGTAGGTTAAATTCAGTCCTAGAATAACTGAAGTATAACATGAATTTTCATACAGTGGAGTCTTCAGTTACTTACCTAGAATTTAATGTCGTCAGCCAAGCATTCGCGTAACTGAGCTGGCATTAACTTGGAGCATCAGACGGAACACCGTGCTCTAAGAGTTCGTGAGGGCTAAGGAAGCAGAGGAGTTCCAAATCCCCAGTGACCAAAGTGCACCTTGCTAGGTTAGTACCAGGACAGGGGCAGTCAGATGCTTGCAGAACAATTTCCGCTGGTTCTTTCCCAAGGGCCGGCTCTAGTTTCTCTCCGTCTCACATTCCCGGCCACAGTCAGTCCTGACATTCAAGACCCCTCCTTCTGAACCTCAGTGAGGTCCAGTCTGGGAGCCTTTTGGCCACATTAACACAGTGACACAATGATGCTCGTAGTCAGGACAACCTGGCAAACGACCTGGGCAGTGAGAAAGAGTTCTCAGCTAAAAAGAGGATTTGAATGTGGCCTTCCAGTACTCCAGGTAACATTAGCGTTTAAGTGGGATGATAACCAACACTGCAAAGACTGAGTTTCTCAGAGGGCCAGGGGTATAGCTCCTTAATAAGGCCAAGCCTTGTGTATCTTGTGTGTCGAAGGCACTGACTGGGCTAAGCGAGAGTCCTGTGAACGACAGTGACCTCTGAAAGTTAGCTTTAGGCTGTTACCAACTTTATAACCTCATGAAGAACGGCCAGAAAACAAATTAAAAAAGCAAATTATTATCTGAAAAATGCCTACCAACAGAGCAGCACAAATAGGGCCATGGATGATGTACAGCAGATGAGTGTCAGAGCTGATCCAACAACTAGAGAAAACAAGCAGGAAAAGAAAAAAACATTTGACATTTTATTATCTGTTGTATTCCCTTTTTTCCCTTAAAGAAAATATAACAGTTTTGCAGAGCAAGTGGAGATTCTACTTACTTGTCATTATAATATAAACTTCTAGCAACGGCATGTATGCAGGCAGGGATCAGTGGAAAACCTGTGAAGAGAAAACAATGTTTTCTTCATATGTAAACCTGGCTAATAACCAAGTAAACTTGCATCTCTTGCAGGAACCTTCTCTATTTTCACCTCATGCAAACTATAAACCTGCAGAGCAAACGCAGTAACAAGGGCCAATTCCGTTTCTATTCTCTAAGCTTTCTTTGTGAGGGGTGTTAAGAAACCTCATTCCCACTGTCTTGCCAGGAAACTCATAACAACACAGTAAGAAAAGGCGAACCAAATTACAACTTTTTAGAATGCAACAATCAATGTTCATTAACACAGATGTTTATCAGACTGCAATCTGCAACAATGCTAAATAGGTAAGTAATATTAAAAAGTTAGCTGTATATACAGCCATAGCTTTAACAGCATGGTTATCAATGTTGATTATGTCCTCACTGACACTTGCTGGGTATTCAGAATGCAAGGTCACCTGCAAAAAAGATGTGAACACAAACTCTTGAAAAATCAGGCTGAATTCAAAATCTAAAAAGAATAAACAAATGAGTTATTTGGGGTCCTTGACACGCTGGTGGTACCTAGTTCTCAGAAACTGCTGAGCACCTATGATCTTTTAACCACATCCCAGTTGTCTCTGCAGTGGGACAGCTAGCGATCCAGGTATCAAATCACAGGACAGCTGAACGTGCTGATACACTGAAGCTGAGAAGAAAGCCCTCGCTCATGCTTTGTGAACACGCTGCTGTGCATTGTCTGAAATGACAGTTTGGCTTGGTAGTTTTGGTACTGATATTACTTGAGATCTTCAGCTACAGCTATTCTGTATTCGCTTAGTGAATAATACAGGTCAAATGGAACTGCTGAAAAAATAAATCCTCGGCCATCTCTAAATCAGTTCTGACCTTCCACCCTAGACATGGCGAGACTTCTCTGAAAACAAACATTCATTCCTGAATAAACATCTTTGAGATGAGGAACAATGAATAATTACTTCTTAATGTCTTTTTTATAATAGGAGACTATTTTCTCTATACAAAGGAGGAGTTGCTTCCTGACTCCAGAAACGCATAATCTCTCTCTCAGCAAAGATAGAGGTACATGCAACTTCCTATGTTAATATTTCTAAGCCTGTTAAAACACTACAGACAAAAGAGGGGTGTGTCATCGTTGTTCAAAGCTACCAGCTCAGAGAAGCAAAGGGACAGATGTTCAAATTCCCGTGAAAAGGAGGAAGAGAATGCACTGGCCTGAAAATACAGAACATGAAATTGCATACCCCAGCCAAGAAGGTAATACCACAACAAGTGTTGTTTCTCAGCAAAAACTGCCACCACAATGAGAGTATGCAGGTAAATGCCTTCACACAGCATCCAAAAGTAGTTGCAACCCATTAGGTACAGGTAGATGAACTGTGACACTTTGCAGCTAACCTGCAGAAAAAAAAAAAAGCAGAGTACAAGATAAAATTTTAAGTTGCAAGAAATTCCAGAGCTTTATTTGCAAAATGGAAAAAACACTGATTGAGTCAAATGTTAATGTTTATTATGTTTTTCACTACAATTACATTTTTATGTGTTTTATTAATAGAATTTTCATGGGATTACAATTCCATACATAATGGTGACAAAAAAGTTGGTAACTGAGTCTGTATTTTTATTCAAACATGAGGACCTCGAGATCCTCAAGCATGATGGCAGAAAGCTGTTACAATATTTTCCCTTATTTTAAACATTGCCACATTTGACCAGTCCAATCAATAGGGAGTCCTTAAATTATCTGATGGTAACAGCACAAGAAAACGCAGTTTGATGAGAGTAATCCCCTCTCAGTTCTACCAATCACGACACATAACCACTCCCAATCATGATTCATGTTTTTAAAACATTTATACTTCCAATTTTAACCTTGTCATAACTGCACTTAGGGCCAGTTCAGAACTTGCATAGTAGGTTCTGCAAAGAGCTCTCTTGTTGGCATATATTTGCATTCAGCTTCATTCAGAAGAGAGTCTTCAATGGAAATGTTACAATGTAACTTATTGTGCAGACTGTAAGGTGAGGTTGTGAAAAGGAGCAATAGGTAACTTGCAGATTCTGACATGGTAGATTTTCCCTTATGAAATTGCTGTGTGTTTATTTGATCTATTTCTGGCACTTAGCTTAAAACAAACCAAAAATCAATATTGTTTTACCATGTTCTGCTACCTAACTCACTTAATGATGATTCTTAGCAGCTATCTCAAGCCTATTTTCTAGCATTTTGATGAGCTTTTACAGGAGAAAGAGAACATATCTTTTTACTTGATTCAGCTTCTGGAGTTTTGCCCTATCTTTCACAGAATTTAAATTTATCTTCCAGGTTTAAATAACAAGGAAGCCAGAGTTAGAGATTTGTTTGTGTATTTCATTTTCAGGCTCTTCCACTGCTATAACTCCTAGCCTTTTTGTCGCAGCTGGAAGGCTTCAGGTGGCTCCAAGCAGACCAATGCTCTAATGCGAAGGCTTCAGGCTTACTCTAAGGAAGGCCCACACTCCTCCAAGACTCAGGAGGAAATGCCTCACCCTTAGAAGTAAACACCCTGCCTTAAATAGTCAGGAGTCACATGGTTTGCTAGATGGGTCAAGGCTATTGGTCACTTGACCATCCATCTCCCAGAGTGATTGGCTGAATGCTACAGCACCTGTTTCAAGGTAACTTTCCCAGTGTAACGAGCCACAGGTGTTTTAGTTAACCTGCATAGGGAAAGAACCTTCACAGGATGCTGCAGCAGCCAAAAGATTTCTCCACACCTTTTGGGAGAGGCTACTGCTTCACACTTACCCCAGTATTAGCAGGAAGTGAGAGAGAGAAAAATCAGACCCAAATGGATGTCTTTTGTATTTTGCCTTTTACTTTTGGAATATAAGGGTCAGCTTTATCTCCCTTCACAAAAAAAATATAATTCTTCTAATTTCAACTGAAGATGGCAAAACTAAAGCCACAGGAAAGCAGCTGACATCCAAATGACACTCCAAAGCTTTTTTTGCTGCCCTTCCTTGGTGAATTCAACTGTCATTAACCTCACTGACATCATATAGAATAGGTCACTCAGTGCAAAAGTGATTCGTACACATTCTGAAGAGCAGCTCAGTATGCTCTGTCTGTCTCTTAAAGTGTTTTTGCTATTTGGAAACCTCAAATGTGAAATACTGAAATCACTGTCAAACATCTGTTGTACCACGTAACACGGACACATCGTTACTGAACGCTTTAACCCCACTATATACAACATTTGATTGAGTATTTCTGTCTCTCATCTCTTCTGCATCGCTGAAGTTTTTCACACACAAATCAACAAGGCTGCCAAAGATACTTGTACTTACTGGATTAGTTGCAACTAACTCCTGATTGTTGGCAACTGCAGTCAGTGAAATTATCGTCACAACAGAGTTGCAAACAAAAGAGAAAAATAGATTTTTATGCAGGGTAATCCTTTGGCAACTCAAGCTCCTAGAAAAGAGAAACAAGACCAAATGAATGCGCTGGGGAACAATTATGTGTACTTGGGGACAACTGTGAAATTTTGAAATACTAAAGTTCTTTATTTTATTAAGAAGTTTTACATCACCCCTTTTTTCAGC
This sequence comes from Tauraco erythrolophus, assembly GCF_009769465.1. Classification (NCBI taxonomy): domain Eukaryota; kingdom Metazoa; phylum Chordata; class Aves; order Musophagiformes; family Musophagidae; genus Tauraco; species Tauraco erythrolophus. The sequence goes on from NC_141472.1 coordinate 8,234,606, forward strand.
TCCAGTCCAAATTTAATAGAATGATGTGAAAGGTAACACCTTCCCTTAACCTCCATTTTTTGGACAACAGGAGGCAACACAAATATTCAGCTCCAATATGTTACACAATGAAGGACTGAAGGACTTGCTTTGTAATGGCTATTGAAAAAGTATTTGAATAGCAGTAATATAATGCGTTTCAGAAGATTTATACCTTTCTTTAATAGCCCCTGAAAAATTTCCAAATTATTATACCTGAGCTTGAAGAAGCTGTCTTATCCTACACTTCCATTTACCTAAACCTGCTAAAATTTTTTGAGGATAATTCTCTTTTACTCACATTCTTGTCATTTTTCTTCCTTAATCCTATAGCTAGAGAAATACTCACATAAGCAAAACAACACAAATCTTACCTTGACTTTTTGTATATAACTAAGTATATAGAATACAACTATAAAATACAATATATAACTGCATTTAATTGTGCTAATTTTCCAAGTTTGCTTTTAATCTGGCAATAAAATCAAAGAGAAAATTATCTTGCTTTTTTTTAAATAGAGGTTCAAGAATATTAAACAACACTCGAAGTTGAACATAGTTGCAGTGAATTTCTGTTTATCTGCCATTCTAGGAAAGCAGGTCTATCTTAGTATCATTGCAAACAGTAGGAGTGGTTCTCATTCAAGTTTTTCCAAAGAAATTCAGCTCTACAGACAAACACAAAAGAAGACAGCAAGCCTATATGGATATATATTCAGATCATTGGGGTATGAAGGCTTAATGCTCAAAAAGCAAGTAACATCCATTTTGTTATGAGAGAAGATGATCAGTTGACAAAGATGGGTAAAAACGAGCCTTTTAGATTTAAGACAGGGTGCACGTGCACAGCACATACGAGCAGACTGACTCCATCAGAGTCACACAGCATGGCAGTGCCAACAGGCAGGAACAGAGCCTGGCTTTGCAGGGTGAGCGTTGCTCAGAGAAATATCTCCCACACGCACAGAGAAACAATAAAGACTGTGGTGCTGTGGTCACTCTGAGGAAACGCTCTTGGGTCACTTCAGAGAAAGCATCTACCGTGCTGTAAAGTCTGTGCTTTACAGCCACACCTACCCACCTCTATTTGATAAGTCAGCAACACAGAGTGCAGTTGATTGACCACATGAAATGACTAACTCGAGGAGGAAAATCTATTACTTACACATGCAACTTGCTCTCCACTGTCAGAGAAATCAGAAATACATTGACCAGGTCAGCAGAGGACAAGTCTAAATTGTCATGGGGGGGGAGTGGGGGTGGGGAATAAATAAAGTTTTCTAGCCTTTTCAAACAGCATGCCTGGAAGAAAAGATAAAGTATAGACACAGGTGATTCATTTTTAATTTGGGAGGGCAGGAGGAAGAAGAATTTTGTATTTTAACACAGTAATGCAGATATGGAATAGTCATCAAAGCTGGAGGAGTATACTGAAATCTGTTGAGAACATGATCGATGAAACAAGAAAGGAAATGACCCCAGTGAACAAGAGAGACAGTCAAAGACGACTGGTGGTAGAGGAGACTGCACTTCTTGGTTGCATTCTTTGCAATTATCACCAGAAGAGTGTATGAAGCAGCCCACAGAGACATGGAGTAACTTCCCAGGTTCAGACACACACAGTGCAATACCGTGAATCAGGCAGAGTTTCTGCAAATCAAGCCTCAGAGCCTTGAGACATTCTAAGCCTCATGTCACTAAACCTGGAGGAAGGAAACCACTCCAGAAACTAGTGCTGCCATGCAGGACGAGGAACTACCCTACATGAGCCTCTGTTTGCCAAGTGTTATTTGTCCAAAGAAAACAGAAAAGAAAAAGGATCCAAAATGCAGAACAGAGTTTTGGATATGAATTAAATGATGAAGTACATTCTATTAGGCTTCTTAAATTTTATTCTGTCTTTGGTTTTAATGTCCAAAACACATAAAGCTTTGATTATTATAGCATGCTGACTGTAAGTTCTTTGAATATGTTTTGTTGGTTTTATTTTTCCCTGTATGGTTTATATACGAAAAGAGAGGCAACACTAGATTCCAGCTAAGGCCTTTGTGTAAACAAGTCCTGAAGAACTCTGGAATTCTGTCTGCTTATTGTTAAGATTCAATGCACAGGCAAGGAAAAGCACGTACAGCTAATGGGGCCATCTCTCAGGGTCATCCAGCAGCTGTTCCTGTCGAATATTCAAACACACCCATCCACACCCACCTCCACCCATGTATAAAAGGATTGAAAAGGATCACTGGACAAGAAACAAGAAAGCAAGACTGATGACATTTAAAAACGAAGACTGCTTTTGGTAATAAAAGGAATTTTTCCCAAGCCTCCCCACCCTCCCTCCTCTGTCACCCTTCCTATATTCCTTTTTCTTACTGTTTTTCTTAATGATATAATATCCTTTAATCACTTAATTCTCATAATTGTGATCTAAGAACATGTGAATGGCCTACCCCTGGATTAAACTACGTGCAGTAAAATAAAAACAGACCTGCTATATTACTTATTTTCCTTCCTATTTTGACTCGCGTGTATCTTAGGCATTAGGGAAAAATTAATCAATCTATCATCCAGTTTTTGCCCATTCTCTAAGCCCCGCATTGCTATCCTCAGTGCTGTCATGTGATTTGACATGATCCTTGATCAATAATCTGAGTTTTTTTCAGATGAGTAGTGTTTTGGTTTGTTTTATTTTTTGCTTAGGGGTGAGGGAGAGGCATCTTTCAAATTTCCACTTTCTCTGAAATCACTGTTCTTTTAAGCTTTCTCTTACCTTCTTTTAAAATAGTCATTTTTCATGAAGAAAAACAAGATTTATGATAAACACATGTATGATTTAGAGTACATAACAGAACGAGAGAAAACAGAGCCACTAAAGAAGTTACTTCTATGTGTCATGAACTAATTTTCAGAGAGGAAGATCACAGTTCCAAGTTTATAGCCCATTTTACACTATTAAACCAAGCACTCCAATCCATGTGGGAAACACAAGTCACAAACTGGACAAGTATTTCTCATGAAATAATTTTCTGAAGAAAAAAAAAAGAATTTAAAATGAAAAAATAAATGCACAAAAACATTAATCTTGAAAAGTCAAAGATATTTGAAAAAAAACTGTCTTTTTTTCCTATGGAGAAAAGTACCACCTTTCTTGTCAAACCTGAAGAGACACTAACGGTCAGCAATCCAGCAAATGTCATCTGGAAACTATCAATCGACTAACAGAATAAATTCTTTGGAAACATGACAAATTCAAAGGCATCCCTACACAATAGCAAAAAAAAAAAAAAGGCCCACCTGTTAAAGCTATGAATAATTATACAAGCTTCAGCCGATACCTAATACATCCTGGTATTAATCTAGATCCTTAAATACCCTTCTGGTACTAAAAATACCATAGAGGAACTGTACATCCCAAGAGAACAGCTTGTAGAGGACTTTCTTTAGCTTCCTTTAAATTTTGTAATTTCCTTTTATATCCCAACATAACCACAGTCTAGAGATTGTGGTTTGCGGGTCTGGATTAATTCCATGCGGTTCTCTGAGGAGAGATGATCTTTCTGCTAGAGGGAGGGAAAAATCCCTGGAGAGTTAGACAAACATGACAGCTATAACGGTAGCAAAGGTAGCGCTTGCAGTAAGTGCCACAAGCCGATACAAAATTAGCTTGGTTTTCACATTATAGTATAGAAAAACCCTGATTTACTGTCTCTGAACTTTTAAAACCATATCGTATTCCAAATCTTTTTGTCTTCTCCTGAGAAGTCTATGTCAAAGCATTTTTCCTGTCACATTAGGTATTTAGTCTGTGGAACTTTTTGTGACATTTGTATCAACAGCATAGCCCTTTTTTTATGTCAAATCAAGCTTCTTATAAGGACTCGGAGCTATTTCACATGTTGATTTTGTGAAGTGAAAGTGAATTTGGAAGTGGGAAGCATTGTTTTTACAGGTCACATGCAAATAAATGTACTAAAAACCACACAACTGTTTTGGTTTGTCCTCATGAAAAGAAGTCAGAAAAAGCAGAAAAGTCATCTTGAACATTGTATTTCATAAAGAGAGGTTACAAAGTTCAAACACCCTGGTTTGTTGGGGATTCGTGGAAATGTTGTCCCAGAACCTGGGGAAATAATGCATATCTGAATTGGAAACACTAAATTCAGCCAGGCATGACTAAAAAGAACAATTTTTTATCAGATATCTGCTACCCCTACCTAATGGAAGTCCAGAGCATGAGAAAAGCAAAATCTGAGCTAGCCCGAGTCACTGGTATATGTCCTATTTATATTTAAATGGTAGGGAAAAATAAAAAATGGAGTGAGGCAGTAGGGTATAGTGGTAAGAAATAGTAAGACTGCAGAGCAGATCCATGTTATCCAATGAAAAACGATGATTGAACCAGTGCCAGTTAACAAGAAAAGCCTACACTGTGCAGTGCAGCACTTGGCAGAGAGAACAACTCGTCTCTCTCAGCTCTGCTCATGCGGCAACACTCCTGGTTTCACCTTTCTACTAAGCCTCAACTTCTTAAAACAAAAAAGCAAGGTAAGAAAAGTAACTTCACAAAACGTAAAGTAGTAAGTAGACTGATTTTAAAAGACTTGTGCATTATATTACAAGTTGTTGTGACAGTGGTGATACACTGCTCAAACTTCCTTTCAAGAAGGTAACATAATAACTGTTAGTGGATATGACATAACTGCCATAAACATAACATAGTGAGTAAAAAATAACAGGATTATTTTCATTATTCCCATTCCTACTGTAGCACTTAGCCTTACTTTCTTTACAGTTTATCATATTTCGTGGTTATCTACTTTGGAATGTCACTGTACCTATCATATGTCATCAGTATTTCGGTTTCCTTTTCCTCTTTAGTTTGGTTGATGCTTGACATATCCACATGGTAACTTATGATTTAAAAAAACCCCACAAACCCAAAATAAACAAAAATTTTGCCATTTTTCCATTTCCTGTTTTCAATATATTTTGCAGTTTTTAGTTTGCAGATTTGGGATTTTCAGTTACTGAGAAAAGAAACCTAAAATTTTATTACATTAAAATGTTCAATGCCAAACCAATATACTCTCTTTCTTTGCCTTGTTGTTCCATCTAATTTCATTAGGATGTCTTGGGTTTCAAAGTGTTGAAACTAGGATTGTTGCAACCACTGATGTTTGGTGAAAGGATTTTAAATATACTTACTTAAAATAAAAGAATATGCCAAGAGAAATGAGAAGTGATGCAATTGAAAGACCGTGTCCGATGATGGCCAAGTAATACAAATTCAGAGCAGTCTGCAACACAAGAACAAAACCAAACACCCCTGATGCATACAGAACTATTGGTGGTAAAGCACATACACATTTTTTCTGCATATACATTTACTATACCAGGATTAAGGACATAAAAACGTTACAGATAATGATAAGTCAAGTCAAGAATCTTGCAAATCAACATCTTACTAAAATCTCTTTCTGTAGGGCACACAACAGATTTGTTGAAATCATCACTAGAACTTACCTCTTCTCAGCTAGAACATTAGGTTTCTAATATATACCTTTATGGGTTTTTTTTGAGTATTTACATAAATCTGGCTATTTGTATTACTGCACTGGGTGCATTCCTGAGGCCTGATTCTTCTATTAACAAAACTCTTAAGTAACACACATGCTTCCTTCACGAATTATGTATTTTTTCCTCATAGAAGGTTTTTTCTTATAGTTTAAAGATACTTCCTTCAAATCAAAGTGTGATTATGACATCGGAAGTTTAGTTTTCATTTGGCATTTAAGGAAGGGCGTGAAAAAAAGTAGCAATGACTCAGAAATAGTGAAGAATAAACAGTCTTATTAAATAAGCCTACAGCTAAATTACAGAATTATGAAAAGCTGGGTAGATACAACATGTAAAAATAAGGAACTAGTAAATTAGTATTTGGAGTACATACAACATGTTATCGTCAATTCTTTGAATTAATATATTAAATTCCACTAGTAACAACCCTCGTCTGTCAGTCATGCAATCTGCCTCACAACACTTCACTTGTTGCATTAAATGTAAGATTATCAGTTTGCACAGAAGGAAACGAAGATTTTCAGGTTGAACCCTGTACTATCGCAATAAAGCGTAACTATCTGGATTCTATAGGAAGAATTAGAGCATACATGCAAATGCTCATAGACTCAAAAATGTATGTAACCTCTGAACTTACTGTTCAAATTTAAGATAGAATAACTGCAGCCTGCTACATATATTGACTTTTGAATATACAGATTTCAGGTAAAGCTTTAAGAAGGTGATGAGATGAGACAAGGGTACGTCTTTGTACGCGCTAGAATTTTTCAAATTATCTATATTTTTAAAAATTAGATAACTTTTTAAAAAAAAAACAACAATGAAATATGTTTAAGTGAATCTTTCATAAAAATTTGGAAGTGAAAAAAAACCACGGCTTATCCCTGAAACACTAAAGCTTGGCAAAGTACACATAATGACAGCCTTTCTGTGACAGGTCTGTATCCCATATCACGACGTCATTCAGTACCAATTTAGGCAAAGGAACACGTTAAGGCCTTAGAAGATTCCCACACAATTTAGAAATGGCACAAACAGTGGTACAGCGGGAGCTGCTGAGGAGGGCAATAACAGCAGGAATCGAACAATGGACAACAGTCACATTTAGTGTGCATTATCTAACTCGCCTTCCCAGCAAAGTAACAAGATAATGTTGTTTAATATAACAACACATAGAGCTGTAGCAAGCAGTAAGGCTTTCTTTGGAGCTATTATTCCACTTAAACAATAGCTTCTGATGCATGACAGCATTGAAATATGCTGGCAAACAGCCTAAGGGAAACTGGCTCATTATTTGTAAGGAAGAAACTGCATAGATCTGCTCCTGTTTAAATAATCTGTTTACAGCCAAATATTAGCAAGAATCAATGAATTATAGCATCCCTGCTAGCAGAATTACACAGCCATTAACGGATTCAACGTCTCTTATAATTTGAGAGAAAGAAATACAAAAGTGCCTCATTATCATCTGTTCTCACCTTTTCTCAGTGCGGTTTCTAGGTAAATACCCTGAAGCACTCTGACAGCAATGATGCAGGCAGTTAGGATCTCTACTAGATGTCAGTATTCTTGACACAATCTGCTTTTATTGAGCTCTGTTCCATGAGGTCTAAATTAATTTACAGTCTATCCTGACCTGTATTTTATATTCCTATTTCCTGGGCATTTACAGTTTCAATTATTTTCTTCTTCCCATGACTGAATGTTTCATAAAGAATACAAGTAGACATATGGGGGGGAGGAGGCGCAAGATGCAATTTTGCCCATTATATCCTTACATATCACAGAGCGTCTCAGAAAGAGGGCATCTGGAGGTTTACCAGGGTTTTTTTGTCATCCCCCCCCAACCTGGCAATGCATAAGCATCTTCAAGATAAAGTGAAATCCTTAAAAATACCATCTATACAGATACCCACGTGGGTACGTGCGTGCACAGAGTCTACCTTTGATGCATAGAAAACAACTCTCACAAAGCGTTTTGCTGCCTGGCCTGAGATAATTTTGAACACTTGCAAAATTTCATTTACATCAAGTCAAAGTATAGGTTTTTGTTTTGTGTGAGCAGCTTAATATCTCAGAAACTGAAAAAATGGCACTTGGGAGCCAGGACACAAGACATACACAGGAAAAGGATCACAGGGAAAAACAAACACTATCTAACGCTTCTCATCCTTTACTTCCCTTTGGCCTCGAAAGATCCTGTGGTGAATCGACCTCAACTACAGCTTGCCTACACTTTTGTAAAAAATAAAGATTAGCTCTCCTTCTCACACTGGGGAAAAAACCCCAAACATCGAAACGACTTTAAAGCTGCCCTGAAGATGTATTAACCCCAAGAAAGACTTTGTTTACTGAAACCCTCTGTCGCTATGAGTTAATTAGACAAACCCGTGCACTCAGCACGTCTTCTAGAGATGCGCAAACCTCCTGCAGTTCTGCAGAGCTTGGACCTTAATTCAAAATGACAGAGCAAAACATTAAGGTCTGCTCTTATAAGGCGTACACTTTGCTTACGAGTAGATGACTGTGGATGACCTAGACAAGTACTAGGACTTACACATTTAAAATACCCATTAAAAAAAAAAAAGGTTGATATTATTCAAGCAGTTGAAATCAACTATAAAGGACAAAGCAAGTGGGTTGAGTTTTTTTGAGTCTGTTTTGCACAATTCATCCTTTCTATTCCACATACTTTCTTGTTTTTACACTCTCATGTTTTATCAACTGTGCTGCCATTCTAGTTTTGAAACTTGTGAAATTCTTCAGGTCAGTTTCTTTACACTAGTAACATGCATGCATTTTTTTTCCTACCTTCACTTTTTCATGTGTATAGATATTACACTGGGTATAGTTTGTCCATGTCCTGTTGCTTTCTGGGTGTCTAAACCAATTCCCACTTGGATCACAGATCTTCGTAACTTTTTCTACAGTCAGTGAAAGTGGATGGAAAGAAAAACAAAAAAGCAAAACAAAAGAAAAACACAACAGTCAGCACTGAAGTTCTGCTTCCTGATGCCTAGTATTTCATGAAGAAAGATTGGCAAACAAATGACAGCTTTATTAATATGACTAAAGAGACACTGCTTGTTACTACGAATTCTGAGAAACTAGAGGCCGTTGCTTTTGCTTGGCAAGGGCAACTGATGATGTGATTTTCTTAAGAAAACAAACAGATTTCCCTCCTCCAATCCAGGAGGATTTTTGATATATCAAAATATATCAAACTAACTGTTAGAGAACTACCAGATGAAGTGACAAGAATATTTAAATGGCTGTTTAACATCCAAGATCTAAACTGAAGTCTGCCATCCTACCACTGTATGTTAGGATTGGGCAGGCAGGAAAACATCAACAGAGAAACTGCTCAAGACCGAAGTAGAAAATTTCTGGGGACCACATAATGATTTCTACATCAAACAGAAATGCACTGAAAGGACCCTGGGAAATACCAAACACAGCAGAAAGAGACAAGAGTGGAAGTCTAGGACATTTCCACATGTCACAGATGTAAAGTTTAGCCTACAAAAAGAGGAAGAGATTCACTTGTGAGAGAAACTTGTCGATTTCAACCAGTTAAATTGAGGTAAAGAATAAGTCATATTTCTGCTTGTCTGTCACAGAGAAACGTTCATCTCTGAGAGGAAAAACTGTGATCTAACTTTAATTTGTATTTCTTAAGCTACAGAATCCCACAAGGACATATTTCAGAAAAGAAAATAAGTAACTTGTCAGTTTTCCATAGGATAAAGGGAAAAATGCAAATAATGGTTTGGAGTTACTGGAATTCTGGAGCATTAGTGACTTGAGTGGGCCAACAGGAGCCATCAAGCACCCAAAACCTCATGTTATTAAGAAATATGCCATGCACAGATACCTGATGGGTTGAAATCCTGAAAGTAGTCAGGACAACCGCTGTACTGACACAGTTCCAGCAGCAACATCACTCCAGCACAACCAGCCATCCCATGTCCTGTTACAGTAAGGACCTGCAAACAAGTAGAGACCTGATATTAAAATAACAATCCCTGCTTTCATAATAATCTTTCAGAATGAAGATGTAAGACTGCAATGGTAAGTTTCTCACTAGCAGCAATGAGAAAAAAATAAATAGAAACATAAGATTTAGCAGTAGTTAATTAAAATTCCACTAAATAGAAATAGTTCCTTACATGTGCATTTCTGTGAACACATTTTAAAATCCATCATCATTCGCCTTGAAACGGTCATCTACAATTTATAAACCTCAGATCTAAAGCGCAGTAGGCAAAGCAAACTAAATCAATTCAGACCAAACGATGCACATTAACAAAGAGCTTTAAGCTTCCATTTTAGCATGTAAGCATTTACTTAATTTATTTACATTTTGGATGTATACCAAGCTGATACATTTGTTTACTAGTTCATTGAAAACACAGTGGTATCCCATCAGATACCCACCAGAGCTAAGCCTGCAGTGGTCATCGTGGATGGACACTCCTCTAAGTGCTCCCGGACAGGGAATCCACAATCCCTCAAGAGCCTGTTTCAAAGCCTCATTGCACTCACACAGATTTTAACATCTAAAGTAAACCTCCCTTGAGAACAAGAGGGGTTTTATAAACAAATCCTTTCCCAACAGGCATGCAGAATGACTGACCCTCTCTACAAATCTGAAGATGTTTTTAGTATCTTCCTTCAGTTTTCTTTTTAAAACTTAGTAACCCCCCCCTCCATCTCAAAGGCTGCATTTTACAAACATCATATAATCCTCCTCTTCTCATCCTTAGATTTTTTCCATTTGTCCGGATCCTTCCACAGCTGTGATGCCCCAGGCTGGATATAAGCTACACTGTCATACTTGTATCCACTTCTGAGCTCCAGACATTCAGTTTCTCCAAAGAATCATTTCAGAAGAGAAAAAAACTCATTTTTAAAAGAATCCAATTACCTCTTCTTGTCTCAAAAGCCATACAATGTTTCCAGAAGTTATAAAGTCAGAAACAGTGAATACAGCAACAGGTAGAGTTACTGAGGTTAGCTCTGAATAATTTATCAGAAAAGGCATTAATGACACTAACGCAGCTCTTGGAGCAGGAAAATTATCTGTATCAAGATACTCCATTTTTAAATGCAGATTTGACCAGGGAGACAGAGGTATCATAAGAGCATGAAATGAAATAATGTGGTAAGACTACTCAGCCATCATTTTTTAATCTGCATATCTATTTGAATTAATATTTTCTTATCTCATCAGAAATAAAAGCTTTGTATTATATAAGAATTGGTGCTACAGGCAACTAACATAACATACTACTTCATCTTCACGAATGCCAAAGCAACATTTCTAAAATATTGTACAAATAGAGTTACAGTCTGAAAAATGACTGCTACCAGACAGGAACTGAATATAACTGAAGGATCCCAAATTACTGTAATTATATCTGTTGATCATTTGCCTTTGTAAAAACTCATAAGAAAATAATCTTACCTTCTTTCCTGTGAATAGGATCTTGCATAATCTTCTGGTAGCATTCATACTGTGCTGTCATAATTTTATTTCGTGTAACACTCAGATGAGTGAATTCCTCTGTGATATTCTGATGCCCTTCAGATGGTACAGCAGCAGCAAAAACTAAGAGGAAAGAGACTTTTTTTTTTTAGCAAGTCATGTACAAGCTCCAATATAAAGATTGAAGTTTATAAAGTTTATAAATATTATATTATAAATATTATTTTACTGAAGGAAAATGATCTTCAAATGTTATTACTGACAGTATGATTTTATGTTTTTCTGGTTAATTTAGCAATTCCTCTGAGTACTGAATCTTGACAAATATCTCCTGAATGATCATGGGGCAATAACGATCTGTAAGATTTGTAAATAATAATGAAAAAATGCATAGAAAGCACTGAGACAGTCAGAAGCATATAAACAGCTTTTGCAAAATCCACTAAAACATAATGAAGTTACATTAGTCTAAAAGGCATTTGAATCAGGCCTCTAACAATCCTTTATGAAAAGAGACTTCCATATACTGTATGCACTGAGACTTTTGGCTTCTTTAGAGCTATTTGGTTTCTCTATAGTCTTGTGAACCACAAAGTCAAACCCTCAGAACACAAAAAGACATGACATCCACTTTTATAGTTATTAAAAATTTAAAAAAGAAAACTTAAGAAAGTGGATCTTGATCAAAAGCTGAATCTTTGAAAGGCATTTTTAAAAGAAGTTAATATTTCATGGGAAGCTACTAAACTTCATGAAGAAAACAAAGCTGCAGATTGAAATACCGTACTGCTGTCATACAAGGGGTGAAATTAAAGTTCTGAGGATGTCCTCTGAAACTGAGTTAGGTATTTTCCTCCCACTTTTTCCCGAGGTCTGCACAGTACCGCTTATATGGCACCTGGCAACTGTTACTGTGAATTGCTCTGTTAGCAGAGGATATGCTGGGTTCAGCAGAGGTAAATACTATTTCTTTTCCTTTACCACAGGAATTAAAAGGAGAACAGAACGTAGATAAAGATCCTGCTGTCCAGAAACTACACTTGAACACAAGATTCGTTGTTTCTGCATTTCCATATTAATAATTTCTATGGCATTCTGTACACACGTGTCAAAGTGGAAGCAATTTAAAAAATTTATAAGACTCACCATCATAACTGATAAGAACAACAGCAAAAATGTCATCCACTTTTTGTCATTTTTATACCTGGTGCAGTGAATTTTCTATGGTAGATGAATGAACTCCAACTGCAACGAAAAAAAGTAGGAAGAAAATTAGTAATTCATGAAAGCCAAAACTGATAAAAGACTTCATATTTTCTTTCTGAACTAAAACAAATCCATGGAGGTCCTCTCAATTTTTATTCACGCATAGTGACACCACAGAGATGTACCATATGATGCAAATAACATGCACTCAACTCACCAGCAGTGAATTCCAGCAGCAGTGTTTTTCCTGCACTGCTGCCTCTATTGCCTCACTAACACCAATTCTCCAGAGGTTTGTCTCAGTCAGGCAGCGGGTATCAACTCTAACATAGATATGTAGCAATTAGTCCTGAGGCAGGAGCTGACTCCTTGACATCTCCTTCTTTGGGCAACCATAGCAAACTGCAGCTCAGTTTACTCTAAAGTAGACTTAGACTTTCACAAACACACACACACACACACAATTATTTCCTGTTCTCTTCATACCAGCTGACTTCTGATTTTGCCATTTCTGGAAGAACTGATCTAGCAAGTAGCCACTTCATATTGAAGTTACAACTTTGCAAGGATGACAATGGCAATGCAAGAATTAGCCGTGAGCTGAAAAGTAGTTCTGTATCTCCAGCAGCTGTAAACTAGTTTCTGTATCTGTAGTTTGAAGTAAACAGAACCACCTAAACCAGCTATAAATTGTCTTACAGTGCAGACTATTCTTGGAATGATTCTTGAAGTGTAAAATGAACCTAAAACATACAAAATTATTTATTAAGCATTTAGACCACCTATTACGCATAACGCTGCTGTGACAAATCCCTCAAAATGAAGGGAAAAGTCTGAAAGATTTCTCATGCAACATTTCACTGTGTTCTCAAGTATCCTGAGAAGACTACAAAGTTGAACCTGGAACTGAGAAAAGAGCTGCTTTTCTGCTTGCATGGTGGCAAAAGACCTCTCCGCATTTAGATTAAGTTACTACATCTGAGCTACCTTTCAAAATCTAAGTATCTCATGGTACTAGCATTAAGGAACCTACTACCAGACAAAACAAAGGAGACCACATCTGAGTGAGTTTAGCTCCCGTGTGCAGATTAATTCACTAGAAATAATACAGTTTCTTAAGGTATAAAACTGGCATATCCCAAAGGTCCCTCATATACCTAGCTCAAAGATCCCACTGCTACCGAATCAAGCATTCTGTATCTACTTCTTCTGTGCTTTCACACTGAGATTGCGTCCTTTTAACACAACTACAATACAATAAACAGCACTTTGTAGGATATACTGACTACAAATATGAGATCTCTGCTGTTTATTGTACAGCTTGATGGAAATACAAGAAATGTGTTGTAAAATCATTTACTGTTGTGCCTGTTTAACCCAGACTAAACGGTACAGTAATCTTCCCTCTATTTTTACCACCAGCATGCGATCCTCTAACACTGATTGCTGGAAATTGCACAGGTAATTCAGCAAGACACTGAAATTCAAGTATGCTGTTCTGAAGGCTCTTAGAACACTAACAGGAAGACCAATTAGCATACATGAAATACATTCTCAGTTTGAGCTAATACTTCTCTTGAAAATCCACATGTGATGAGAAGTACAGTGAATAGATAATTGAAAAATCACTACCTGTTAACTAAGAAAAATCTCAATACTTATACGTAGTGACTAAAGACTGACGGAAAAACAAATACAAATGGAGAATACTAAATCAGTAAAGAGGCAATATGATTTCAATTCTGCATAATAACCTGGGGCAAGGGAGATTCACTCAAACTTATCACAAGTTTCATTCATTTATAGTTGTGTCTGTTTAACTAGGAAGGGAAAAAAAAAAAAAACCACTGGCCTTCTAAGGAAATTGGAATTAACTACTTGGTTTGTAAAGTAATTGAGTAATCTTCTCTCTCCAAAGTATGTCAAAGCACATCTGCACAAGGTTAAAATCCATAAATGATGCGCACAGGACAAGCAAAGAGATCAATCAAGTAGAAAAAAGCAATCATAATTTAGTGTATGTTTTTCTATATAGGTATACAAGAGTTCCAAATATTTTTTTCTATCATAGTACAAAAAAATTCTTTTGGAAAAACAAATATTGGATGGCAAATTTAAAATCCACAGTCAAATATTGCCCTCACTTAGCCTTGCTTATTTACTTAAAAGGCACAAACAAGGTAAAATTTGTATAAACAAAGGTAAAATTTATCTGCTTTGACTCACAGTCTGTGCTTATTTCTGTTTCATAATATTGAAAGTCAACCTGTAGCTTGGTTCCTTTGATGGTCCAAAGCTTTTCATATCTAGTGGTTTTGCAGACATTTCTTATCAACTATTCCAGTATTTAGTGCTAAATTATAAATTCTTCCCAGGAGATAAAAGATTAAGTCAAGTCTATGATTTGTGCTATGCTTTCTGCTCATATCTCACAGTTACTAACTGCAAAAAACCTTATACACAGAGAAAAAAAAATCCATTTTCTAAACATCACTACTTTTGGACTAAACTACAAAATGCAGGATGATGGTCATTCAGATGTCTTTTTGGACTTCATGAAAGCATTTCTTGCATCATTACATGAATTCATTCACTCAACGTTTATTCCAGTTAGTTTGGACAAGAACTTTCAAAGGAAGATTAAAAACTTTCTTAAGAATAGAGAGCAACGTAGTCCATTGATCGAGGTAGCAAGTCAGTACTGCTGAGAAAGTCGGGCTGCTTTTATTAATCATCTGCTGTGATGAGATGCAAATCAAATATCATTCTCAGAAAGCTCTCTCCCTCTCAGAGCTGGGAGATATTAGATGCACAAGGAAAATAAACTAATAATAAGAGAGACCCATTCTTAGTTTTTTTTAAATAACAATGCTTCCCAAATTGCTCTTCTGCTGTTAAACATCTTTGACAATTCTATTGCAAGGAAGAGAGGACAACTGTATTGGACTGAGATTAGTCTGAGTGTATTGAATGCTAGCTTGAGGGAATAGATGGTAGAAGCTTAGACAGAATCCCCTGACTCCACTCTGTGACAGTGGAAAAGCCAGCAGGACTGTGATTTACAGGATAGGTACTGAATGAAACTGTAAGTCAGTGGACACAACACTACAAGTACTAGCAGTCCTCTGGCTTAAGGACTTTCCCAGTAAAAAGAGAACATCAGTGGAAAGAGAATGGGGGATTGCAAAAGCGAATCAGATCTTCAAAATCTTTGTTGTTTTTAGTGCATATTGTACTGAAGACCGAGATCACTGGGGAAAAAAAAATGGAACTGCCTGTTTTTCCTCTTTATTACATTCTCTGGTGCCCAAATCAACGATACTCCAAAGGTCTGTATCGTGTTTGTCACTGATAGCAGTGACATCTACTGAAGGAGTTCAAAAGGAACTGCAAGTTGAACTTAGCCAAAATAGTCACTGGTATAGCTTTAACAGATGTTCACGTCTCTTCCTCCTGCTTTCTCCACAGAGCCATCCTGCCTCATCAGCTGTTTCTACTTTTAACCTTTTCCCATCCTCCCAAGAATAAATGTTGTTCTTGCTGAGCTCCAGACACTTCCCATTTCAATGATACAGCAAAAGGGTTAAAAAAGTAGTCAGCAAGAAAAAAACATTTTTTGAACTTCGATCACCTGACCACATTTAGTACGAAAGAAAAAACACAGACAGCTTCTTTAGGCAGTTGCCCTTAAGTCTGACTTTAAGTCAGAATACAGCTCTCTAGGAGGGAGAGTCTATTTACGACATTACATGTACATTCATACACAAGCACATTTTTCACTGATTGGTAATCCATGATTTGCCCAGGCAAAGGAGAAAAAAACAACCAACCACACTCCTAAAACATTTTCAGTATAAATTACACATCTTGCAGTGCGATATAATCTTGTAAACACTAAAGATGAACATGTGTAAATAGAGACGCATGGCCTTCTTCTCTGACTGAAAATGAAGGTCAGAATGGCTGTTTTCTTCGCCTTAAATCCCTGCTTTTGCTGTTGTTCTAGCACTCTCTGGTTGCGCTGTGTTCTAATATCTCTCAGAAATAGGTACACGTGCTATTTTGTTATTTCTGGTTCTTTTTAGAAGGAGGCATACAACTCAAATTATTTAGAATCCCAGGCAATATTTGGTTGTTTCAGCCCAAGATAGAGGCAAAATCAGCAAGTTGGAAAATACTCAACTCTTTTCAAGCATCCCTAATTTGAATTGCTGTAGTACAGTGTTAGAAAAAAACCAACCCAGTAATCTCAAAAGGAATTACAGATAGAGCCTTCACTTACATCTCCACTCACATAAACTTTCTGGGAAACACTCTGCCTGCTGAGGGGCAGATTCTCTTCTAACTGAAAGGGCTTTGGAAGTGGGCAGTACCAGCCAAACATTAATACACACCAACTCATTTAGTCCTGAAAGCGGACTACGAAATCTCCGCACTTATCTTAAAGAGCAATGCTGGGCTATATTTGGAAATTTTGGCTTTTTTGACAGTGGCATGGGTCACGTGGCACCAAGCCTACTGGCACCAGAGAGAACTTGTCTTTCTCAGAGGGGAATGAGGGTCTTGGCGCAAAAGCTAGCAGGGCTCATTGACAGGGCTTTAAACTAGATTTGAAGGGGGAGGGGGGGAATATCAAGAATGATAAAGATATGCTGGAAGTACCTGTAGATCAGAAGAAGGGAATTCCAGCTTCTCCAGACAGGAAGTCAGATTCATCTGGGGCTCAACTTAAATGCCTTTATGCCAATGCACGCAGCATGGGGAATAAGCAAGAGGAGTTAGAAGTGTGTGCGTGCCTGTTGGGATATGATCTTATTGGCATCACGGAGACGTGGTGGGATGAATCCTATGACTGGAGTGTCAGAATAGAAGGGTACAGGCTCTTTAGGAAGGATAGGCAGGGGAGAAGAGGAGGAGGAGTTGCCCTCTATGTCAAGGACCAGCTAGAGTGCATGGAGCTGCACCTGGGGACGAATGCAGTCAGGATTAAAGGGAGAGCAGGGACAGGGGACGTAGTAGTAGGGATCTGCTACAGACCACCTGACCAGGAGGACTGGGTGGATGAGGCCCTCTACAGACAGATAGGAGCTGCCTCATGTTCACGAGCCTTGGTCCTCATGGAGGACTTGAACCATCCTGGTATCTGTTGAAAGGACAACACAGCAAGGCATAGGCAATCCAGGAGGTTCCTGAAATGCATGGATGATAACTTCTTTCTCCAAGTGGTAGAGGAACCAATGAGGAGAGGTGCTTTGCTGGACCTTGTTCTCACCAACAATGAAGGGCTGGTGGGGAACGTGACGCTCAAGGACAGCCTTGGCTACATCGATCATGAAATGGTAGTATTCAAGATACTTAGAGAAGCAAGGAGAGTGCATAGCAGGCTCACTACCCTGGCTTTCAGGAGAGCAGACTTTGGCCTCTTCAGGGATCTCCTTGCTAGAGTACAATGGGACGAGGCCCTGGAGGGAAGAGGGGCACAAGAAAGCTGGTTAATATTCAAGGATCACCTCCTCCAAGCTCAGGAGCTGTGCATCCCAACAAAGAGAAAGTCAGGTAAGAACACCAGGAGGCCTGCATGGATGAACAAGGAGCTCCTGGACCAACTCAGGCACAAAAAGAAGGCCTATAGGGGGTGGAAGCAAGGACAGGTAGCCTGGGAAGAATACAGAGTGATTGTCCGAGCAACCAGAGATCAGGTTAGGAAAACTAAAGCCCTGATAGAGTTAAATCTGGCCAGGGACATCAAGGGCAACAAGAAAAGCATCTGTAGATATGCCAGTGATAAAAAGAGATCTAGGGAAAATGTAGGCCCTCTCCGGAAGGAAACAGGGGACCTGGCCACCCAGGATATGGAGAAGGCTGAGGTTCTCAATGACTTCTTTGCCTCAGTCTTCACTGGCAAGAGCTCCAGCAGCATGGCCCAAGTCACAGAAGGCAAAGGCAGGGACTGGGAGAATGAAGAACCGCCCACTGTAGGAGAAGATCAGGTCCGAGACCATCTTAAGAACCTGAAGGTGGACAAGTCCATGGGACCAGACGAGGTGCATCCACGGGTCCTGAGGGAACTGGCTGATGAAGTTGCTAAGCCACTATCCATCATATTTCAGAAGCTGTGGCAATCTGGTGAAGTTCCCAATGACTGGAAAAGGGGAAATATAGCCCCCATCTTTAAAAAGGGGAAAAAAGAAGACCCAGGGATCTACAGGCCAGTCAGTCTCACCTCTGTGCCCGGCAAGATCATGGAGCAGATCTTCCTGGCGACTATGCAAAGACACATAGAAAATAAGGAGGTGATTGGTGACAGTCAACATGGCTTCACTAAGGGCAAATCCTGCCTGACTAATTTGGTGGCCTTCTATGATGAGGTTACAGCATTGATGGATAGGGGAAGAGCAACTGACATCATCTTCCTGGACTTATCCAAAGCATTTGATACTGTCCCACATGACATCCTTGTCTCTAAACTGGAAAGACATGGTTTTGATGGATGGACCACTCGGTGGATAAGGAATTGGCTGGATGGTCGCTCTCAAAGAGTTGTGGTCAACGGCTCAATGTCCACGTGGAGGCCAGTGACGAGTGGTGTTCCTCAGGCGTCAGTACTGGGACCAGTGCTATTTAACATCTTTGTTGGAGACATGGTCAGTGAGATCAAGTGCACCCTCAGCAAGTTTGCAGATGACACCAAGTTGTGTGGTGTTGTGGACACGTTGGAGGGAAGGAATGCCATCCAGAGGGACCTTGACAGGCTGGCGAGGTGGGCCTGTGAGAACCTCATGAAGTTCAACAAGGCCAAGTGCAAGGTCCTGCACGTGGGTCGGGGCGACCCCAAGCACAAGTACAGCCTGGGCGGAGAATGGATCGAGAGCAGCCCTGAGGAAAAGGACTTGGGAGTGCTGGTGGATGAGAAGCTCAACATGAGCCAGCAATGTGCTCTGGCAGCCCAGAAAGCAAATCGTATCCTGGGCTGTACCAAAAGAAGTGTGGCCAGCAGGTCGAGGGAAGCGATTCTGCCCCTCTACTCAACTCTCGTGAGACCCCACCTGGAATACTGTGTTCAGCTCTGGAGTCCCCAACACAAGAAGGACATGGAGCTATTGGAGCAAGTCCAGAGGAGGGCCATGAAGATGATTCAAGGGCTGGAGCACCTCTGCTATGAAGACAGGCTGAAAGAGTTGGGGCTGTTCAGCCTGGAGAAGAGAAGGCTCCGGGGTGATCTTATAGCAGCTTTCCAGTACCTGAAGGGGGCCTACAGGAAAGCTGGAGAGGGACTTTTGACAAGGGCATGTAGTGATAGGACAAGGGGCAATGGATTTAAACTGAAACAGGGGAGATTTCGATTAGATGTAAGGAAGAAATTTTGTACATTGAGGGTGGTGAGGCACTGGAACAGGTTGCCCAGAGAAGTTGTAGATGCCCCATCCCTGGAAGTGTTCAAGGCCAGGTTGGATGAGGCTTTGGGCAACCTGGTGTTTTGGAGGATTTCTCTGCCCAATGCAGGGGGGTTGGAACTAGATGATATTTACGGTCCCTTCCAACCCTAACCATTCTATGATTCTATGAAATGTTCCTAATCAGGTAAAATTCTCCTTTTTCTGAGGGAACCACTTCTGCCACGATTTCTACCAAACTGCTCTGATGGTGTGAGTCAACAGCTCACAGCTGTATGTGTGGGAATTACTCCATCCTCCTAATAACTATGGAGTTAAGAAGGGTCAAAAATAATAGTTATGGAAAAAAATCTAATGAACTCTGGGAAGCACAGTTGCATGACTCTAGAATTCCCTACTCACTGCCACTCTGAATTAAGATCCAGGCCTCAGCTGCTACAGACTCTTAAAACAGGTGAGACAGGAGATCAAAGGGGTTTGATTCTCCCTGAGACAATTTTTACAGTACATATAAGCATAAGCTCTTCACCGCTTCCAACAGATTTCATTGCACTACTCTCTTCCTTCAGTCGGTGACAGGGCTTTGTCTTGTTTCAAACATACTCTCCTCCACTTGAAGGAACTGGTATATTAACCAAGTATGTCAGATCTGTGTGTTGTTGGATTTTACAATAAACAAAATTTAACTTACTATACTGGTTTAAAACACTGGTACAACTCAATCGTGATGCTATTGAAACAGCTAGAAGAAGGCACTCCCACCCTCACTGCAGTTATTCTTTCAAACTCCCAGTGCGACCTCCTCTCTTCAAATCAGATGGAGCACACGTCAGGAAAAACGGAACAACAAAAATTAAAAAAATGCTCCTAATACTATTCTAAACTCATTAGGAGTACTACGATAGATCGTTGTGTATACCACCCACTGGTAGCAAACAGCATCATACCAATAGAACACTGCAAAGAGCTCACTGAGAAATGCAGTGGCTGACAAAGGGATAAACTGAGATCCCTTCTTGCACTGCAGAACAAAGAGGCATATGAAGTCCTCCACTAATGAACCAGTAATTAGGAAGAGATTTGCAATACTCTTATAACCACTGTGAAAAGTACTATAGGAAATAAACCCAAAGTTTATAAACAAGCTGGGTTTCTTCAGACATCCCATTGTTTGAACCCACAGCATTGCTCACATGCACAGAGACATAATAAAAAAAAGCCACACTGAAACATTCCCTCCTCCTTCTACCTTCCTTTCCAGGAGTTTTTCCTAGGAAGCAGTTGTGGCACAATGGCATTTACTCTCTTCTTGAGGATTAAAATAAATAAAGAAGAAACAGAGTGGCATATCTCAATTTTGTTATTTTATAACAACTTCATCACCCATCAGGTGATAGTTCAGCTCAGCACGAGAATGTACTCGCTGTTTATTTCGGGCCACACGCTATGCATGTCTCAAGGTCTCAGGCTTATTGCAGGTAGGTCTGGCTCACAAAGATGTTTCACATGGTTTATTCTGTCTGTTAGCATGCAGATTTTTTTTGTTTTGTTTTTGCATTATTCTAGTTGCTTGCCAGAGGCCTTGCAGAGATTGCAGAACCATCTGTAGATAAAATTACACAGATTAAATTACTCCTGTGTATTTTTTCCCATTAATAGCATTTGGCTACTGTTCAGCGAAGTTTTGTCTCCTGCATCCAGCAGAAATTACTAACAGTAATTGACAACACACTTGGCCAGTTCTAATAATACCAAAAATCATAAGAACCTATCATAGAGTGAAGGTGGTGTTAGTTTTTCCCAGGGAGGAGGGAGTCTTCACTGTTTTGTAACACTATTCTTGTTTTGTTCAGTTCACAGGTTTGGATGACATTGTAAATTATCCTGAGAAGAAACATTGGCCATGAAGGTCCAGTTAAAAAACAAACCAACTGAACAAACAAAAATCACAAAAAAGCCACCACAACAAAACCCCCTAAATGAGGGTTTGGGGGAAGAATTCTCCACAAGATTCTTCCCCTGGAATATTCTGCAATTTCCGTTCTTGGGCAACATTACTCCTCTCCATGTAGCAGACTGCAGAGCTATGATGTTTTTGTGTCTTTATCCATCGTACCAATTTTGACTCTTTAAAACAGAATTTCCATTGGTAAAAAAAGGTAGAGTATTTCCTCCTTGCTTTTACATAGACAGGTCTTCTCTTGGTCTCTGTGCTTTCAATGCTTTTTCTGTAATTTACAAAGGCTCTGCCTCCCCTGTCTCAAATATCATAGAATCATAGAATCGTTAGGACTGGAAGGGACCTTCAAAGGTCATCTAGTCCAACCCCCCTGCAAGGAACAGGGATATCTCCAACTAGATCAGGTTGCTCAGGGCCTCATCCAACCTGGCCTTGAATGTCTCCAGGGATGGAGCATCCACCACCTCTCTGGGCAACCTGTTCTAGTGTTCTACAACTCTCATGGTAAAAAATTTTTTCCTAATATCCAACCTGAATCGACCTCCCTCTATTTTAAAACCATTACCCCTTGTCCTATCACAACAGGCCCTCCTGAACAGCCTCTCCCCATCTTTCTTGTAGGCCCCCTTGAGGTACTGGAAGACCGCTATAAGGTCACCCCGGAGCCTCCTCTTCTCCAGGCTGAACAGCCCCAACTCTTTCAGCCTGTCCTCATAGGAAAGGTGCTCCAGCCCTCTTATCATCTTCGTGGCCCTCCTCTGGACCCTCTCCAGCTGGTCCATGTCCTTCTTATGTTGGGGGCTCCAGAACTGGACGCAATACTCCAGGTGAGGTCTCATGAGGGCAGAGTAGAGGGGGAGAATCACCTCCCTTGACCTGCTGGCCACGCTCGTCTTGATGCAGCCCAGGACGCGGTTGGGCTTCTGGGCCGCAAGAGCACATTGCCGGCTCATATTGAGCTTCTCGTCCACCAGTACTCCCAAGTCCTCTCCTCAGGGCTGCTCTCGATCCGTTCTCTGCCCAGTCTGTATTTGTGCCTGGGATTGCCATGACCCAGATGTAGGACCTTGCACTTGGCCTGGTTAAACTTCATGAGGTTGGTACGGGCCCACCTCTCCAGCCTGTCGAGGTCCCTCTGGATGGCATCCCTCCCTTCCAGCCTGTCGACGGCACCACACAGCTTGGTGTCATCGGCGAACTTGCTGAGGGTGCACTCCATGCCACTGTCCACGTCACCGACAAAGATGTTGAAGAGGGCCGGGCCCAACACGGACCCCTGAGGGACACCACTCGTGACCGGTCTCCACTTGGACATCGAGCCGTTGACCACTACTCTCTGAGTGCGGCCATTGAGCCAATTCCTTATCCACCGAGTGGTCCATCCATCAAACCCATGCCTCTCTAGTTTAGAGAGAAGAATGTCATGCGGGACAGTGTCAAAAGCTTTGCACAAGTCCAGGTAGATGACATCCGTTGGTCGACCCTTGTCCACCGATGCTGTCACCCCATCATAAAAGGCCACCAAGTTGGTCAGGCACGATCTGCCTTTGGTGAAGCCATGTTGGCTGTCACCCACCACCTCCTTGCTCTCCATGTGCCTTAGCATGGTTCCCAGGAGAATCTGCTCCATGACCTTGCCAGGCACAGGGGTGAGGCTGATTGGCCTGTAGTTGCCCAGGTCCTCCTTGTTCCCCTTTTTAAATATGGGGGTTATGTTCCCTCTCTTCCAGTCATCGGGGACCTCGCCAGACCGCCACGACTTCTCAAATACAATGGCCAGTGGCTTGGCAACTTCATCCGCCAGTTCCTTCAGGACCCGCGGATGGATCTCATCAGGTCCCACGGACTTGTGCACCTTCAAGTTCCTCAGATGTTCCCGAACCTGCTCTTCAAGTACAGTGGGCGGTGGTTCATCCTCAAATATGATGAACTTTCTATGGACTTAAGAACCAGGAGTAGTGAATGCTGCAATTGCACATGGAAGATCTGCAAGGACTCAATCAGGGTTATAGTGACAATTCAATAGGATATCTAACTTTGCCAAATAAATGTATCATAGGAATGTTGAAAATATCAAAGTAAAATTATGCAGAATAAGTAAGAGACACAATACTCCATGCTTCCAAAATAATTTCACAGTGTTTTCTTGGTTATAGTGTTTTCTGTCCAAAGGACTGATTATTTTATCTTCTGAACAGAAATCTCTATCAGAGTCTGATAGTGCAATACAGTACATAACTTTCTTATTTCTAACCTGAAATGAGAAAGCATGAGCTGGCAGCTAACATAAAACAACCTTTACTGCAGAAATCAGTTCCCCAGTAACACACTTCTTTACATGTTTTATCGAAATATAAAAAACCTCCGGATAATATTTCCCCCATTACTTATATTTTTTAAATGATAGTATTTTGCACACTGTCTTATACAGTGATACTAACACCCAAACTGCTTCCCTTTTGAGGAACTAGTTGTGAAATGAAGTCAACTGAGATTCTGGCAAAGCAGATCTTTACCAACAGACCGACATAACTTATTCTCATAGATGCAACTGTGATTTCCAACGCTTTATAGTTATTAATGCCTCCAGATTTCTCAGTGAGTGCTCTATGACTGGCATTCTGTAAGCACTTGTTATGCTTACTTTACAAGCTTAACCCTTTTCACCCCGTAGCCCTAACCCAAACTGTACCTCGATGTCTAAAATCCATCAACATAGCTATACGCTATTAGGCAGAACTGGCCAAGGTCAATTCAATGTTGTCTAAGCTATGGCATTTAAATTCTGGAGCAGTCATTCAAGCACAAAGAAACTTAGAAGGAAGGCTGCTCTGCAGAATGAAGTTATCTGTAAAAATGCTGTAAGTGGCTGCTATCAAACACTCTAGAAAATATATTAATGGAAATGAAGACGATAGCAGAATAATGAATTATTAAATTCCAATAGCTGATTGACTACAATGATTTAGTGCTGGTACTTCTCTCTTTTCTACCATATTAATTTCCTGCTATAGTGATTTAAAAATGTAGTTAAGAACATATTCAATAAACTTTCCTGAAATTTCTTTTCCTCCAAAGCAACTGCTATGCTATGGCAAAGATGGTCCAATTAATAAATTATTTTAAATACAAGGGGATTGCTCATGACATTCTCTCTTTTCCATGGATTTCATGCTGTGAAGAAGTTGGAGAGCTCCCATATTCTTAATAGGTATATTTTAATCCCTCATTACCCTTTGCCAATCTGTATTCCTCATATGTTTAACAAAAAAAAACCCAAAACACTACAATTGAAACTGAAGAAAGATATCCACAGACATATGCAGCAAAACTTCACAGGCCAAACCCCCAAATTCATAGGGATGTGTTACTGATGTGACCTCAAACCCAATTACACAGTATAGCAAAGCATCACAAGTATGCCACTGGAGCTATAGAATCTTCCTGCCTAAGTCTAAATTCTATTGCTCCATCCTGGATGCATATTAAAATCAGTGAATGTCTTAAAGATTTTAGGAGAGGCCTTCAGGAAACACTGAAGGGTGTGGGGGCAGCCCTTAACTGAGAGCATACATTGACTTCTTTGCTGTGACTCCAAGGGAGAGAACAGAGGCCCGTAACCACATGCCTCAATTTAGAGAACACAAAAGTGTTTTTCCATCTTGCTTTCCTCGGCATGGACCTGCTGATACTAATAGCAAAACAAAAATTAAAAAAGCAGTATAATTCTCTAGATAGAATTATATATGGATGATACTCATAGTCATATTATTTAGCTTTAAGTAGTGCTGCGAGGAGCAGGGAGTTGGACTCAATGATCCTTATGGGTCCCTTCCAACTTTAGATATTCTATGATTCTACGATTTATGTGAAAAATATGGTATATTCCCACAAAGAAGATTTCTCCACCTCCAAGCAAAATTATTACTGTTCTGAATTAAAACAATGGCAGTATGAATTTACGAAATCATCAAATAGACCTTAATACTGGTATAAAAACCCTTGCACAGATGTCCAAAGTGGTTTTTTCCCAGATACTGCTGCTTCAAGGCTGGAGAGTGAACTGCTGCTCTGTGTACCCCTTTCCGTCAGTGTTTTTATTTGAATGACTCTGATGGTGTTTACCAAGTAATGACCCAAAAGAGATCCAAAGGTTTCTTTGTGAAAATGTTTACAGCACGAAGTCATTTTCTCAACTGGCTGAATTTTAAAAGTTTTTTGTTATTTCTTCATTGACACATGCTAATTTTACAAGAACAGTGTTTTCACAGTTCAAAGGCTTTTCTCAAGGTCAGAACAAGGCAATGGGAACGGGAGAATGGGTTAACTAAAAAGCATCAGGACTTTTGTTTTTTTTCAGAGCTTACCACTCAAGCTTTTTCTCACTGGCTCTGACCCAGTTCAGCAGTTCAGCATATTCTGAGAAACTCACAGGTTTTACATCAGTTTCTTCTAGGTTCACATTTAGAAATGTGAATATTTACACGCAAATACACACAAACATGCTCTACTTCGTTTATAAATAGATGTTTATAAAGTTTTAAAATATTATTTTTTATGAAATTATTAATTTTTAGGTGGACCATGCCACACTAACAACTCAGAGCAGATGGGGAGGGAGCAGGTGGCCCGGAAAGGGAACTGCTTATGCCAGCATAAACACAGTGCTGCTGCAGCCACTGCATTAGAACCGGTGTCCTAACTTTGGGTTCAATATTGATCAATGACTTGAACAGAAACGATGAACCAAATATAGATAAACTCTCCATGGAAACGTCAGAGGCACTATGGTCTTCTGATTCTGCATTGGATTTTTTCCTTGACTTATTTTTTTATATATATATAATACAAGGAACAAAAATATCACCAAAGCAGTTCTATTTTCACCAGCAATAATTGTGGTCTGGCTGAGAATGAAATTTCAGATGGAAGATCATGTCAAATATCAACGTTTTCTCTCAGGATATTTCTGATGCATTTACTCTTCCAAAAACTTTCAGGTAATTTTAAGGCAGCTTTAGAAAGACTCAGCTTGGTATACTTACTCAAAGTAAAATAAACCACCGGCTACTTCAAAGCCTTTACCAGGTCAACCTGAGTCACCACAGTTCAGAACGTTTCCTCTTGTATTTAAAATTTCTCATGCCAGAAGTCAAAAGTCGAAGATCTGGAATATTTTACCCTTTGAATATTAGACAAGTCATACTGTGCTATATTATCAAAACTACTAATCCATCCTGTAACAAAAGCCAAGAACAAGCAGCAGCCAAAACCAGCCTTTTGAATTCTAATGGTCTGAAGCTTGTCTCCTTTGCTTTTTAATTAGCTACAGATATTTCCCATCTTTCCTATGTTTTTCATCTGTTATATTCCTAAAATGGCATTTGAGCAGCGAATGCTTTAAATTGGGCTCACACCGAGTGTGCTAGCCATAAAGGACTTTGTGAGACTCAAAAAAGTCAAAAACCAGACGCAGTTAATCTCAACAGTATGGAAAGAAATTACTTTATATTTTTTAAAGCCTACAGTGCTGAATAATGAGCACACATATAATAACTGCACACCAATATATGCACATCATCTTGAGATCCACACAGACACAGGTCTCAGCTTCCAAGACTTCCAAGGGCCTGTGCTCAGCACAGTGAAGAAGAGCAAAGGCTTGTGAATGACTTCTAATGACAGAAAAGAATAGATGTACATACTCAGAGGACGGATTAAGAACACAATAAAATCAAAGCTTTTGTCTTTACATTCACAGAGCTTTTCTTTTTATACATAACTCTCCTTCTCCTCACAGTCTAGCTGCAGAAATCATCTTAAGGCAGCCACAAGGAAGGCAGAGTGATAAAAGGTTTTTCTATCCTCTACTGACATGTCCTTCAGGTGAAGAGGTGTACCAAGATATTGCTACAACAAATGATGTTTTACATTAACATCATTTCCCATCAATCTGAGTTAACACTAGTGT
This sequence comes from Tauraco erythrolophus, assembly GCF_009769465.1. Classification (NCBI taxonomy): domain Eukaryota; kingdom Metazoa; phylum Chordata; class Aves; order Musophagiformes; family Musophagidae; genus Tauraco; species Tauraco erythrolophus. The sequence goes on from NC_141472.1 coordinate 8,262,217, forward strand.
TGACAAATTGAGGAAAATATCATCTATCAATGTTTCAAAGTCTTCTAAGTCCCTCTCCAGCTTCATCCACATCCTACCACACCCACAAGAATATTGACATAGGCACAACTCTGACACAGACTGAAGCATCCAGGGGTGAAGAAACACTTGTTTTGCTAGAGTTGCTGTCAGTTTAAAAATTAATTACAGGAACATAGCAATTAATTTACCAGCTTAACAAAATGAGAAACGAGATCCTTTGAAAGGGAAGCAAACTGCTAAAAAGTGACTACACTAAGCTCTCTTAAGGTGTTTGCCATACACATTCCTCACTCTGATTAGAAAGTGCACATAGAGAACACAAAACAACTGGCACCAGTATAAACATGAAAGTCTCAGACTTCTCTTATGTTATATACAATCCCCCAATAGGCACTGATGACTGTCTATCAATTGTCTCTTGCAAAGTCTTTCTTTGAAATATCAACAACTGCTGAAAACTGAATGGTGAACCAGATGGGCCCAGGCCTAACAGGCTTTATATTTCAGTTGACATCCTGTTACATTTTCAGGCTGTTAATAGAAAAGTGATTCTGTACTATTGAAAAATTCTACTTGCAGAGACTACACTGCTGGGAAAGATGTTAAAAGTTTGAAATAGCACAAGCAGTTGGTGGATCATCTAACAATTCAGCTGGCATGCAATCTGTAAGCCTCACACATATTTGATGGTCAAGCACTGCACTATTTCACATCCTTGTTCTCTGAATGAGAACTGCAAGGATGACCATGACTGGGATTTCGATATTATTGCTATTATTGCATAATTGCATTGCATATTACAGTCTTTTTACAACGCATTCCATCTGTTTCACACAGCTGTACAGTAACACAGCAGCAGGATGAAATGTAGCATTGCACATTATCACATAAAATCCTCTGCTCTTTGTGAAGCAGAGATTTTATAGACAGTGCCAGCTGCAATCTGTAGGAAGCAGTGTGAATGTTTCCACGAATTCAGTTAAAGATCATATGCTCAGGGTGTGGCCGTGGGAAAGACTAGTGTATCTTACACACAGTCCCTAAAGTCCAATTAGTGTTCCTTTAATTACAAACAGACTTTTCCATATCCTTTTGCAGTATTCCACCCTGACTTACCTGACTGCAAACCAAAATAAAATATTACTATGAACATTAAAAATATTATATAAATTGGACACAAAAATCACTGTCTTGATAAACTTGAGTCTCACTCGGACAAGGTACTTCATGAAAATGAAATATTGCATACCAGATGTAATAAAACATTACAAGCACTATAGCTACAGCAGAGGAATGGGAATCAAACACAGGTATTCTGGTGATAAATTATGTATAAATGTTATTTACATGTCATTTACACATTTAAGCACATTATATCCCCTCCAAATCTAAAAATAATAACAATAAAAAGGCAGAAGCACGGCGTAGAAAATATCAATTAAAGCTTGTCAAAATTGAAAGCAACTGAAAATTTCCACTGCAAGCATGGAAAATATTAGGTGGGTTGAATATAGGTGTCCATTTTTTCTGCACTCTCACATCCTGCGTTTGTTTTCCTGAAGGAAAAAAAAAAAAAACCACAAAATTCTCATACTGATTTTACACTCCTCCATTAAAAAAAATCCCTGGCAGAAACAAAATGCATGGAATTTGATGCGAAGCTTTGAAAAGTATAATGTCTACCAAAATTAAGTTAAAACATGTTCAGTTGAGTTTGTAATTCTACAGACCAGTTCCTGCCATTGGTCTGCCAGTGTCTCAGATGCAACTGCAGTACTCATATTTGCTAGTTTTGCTAATTGATTTTAAATACCAAAGCACGGACATCCAACTTTCAGGCAATACTTACCTCAGACTGAGGTATCAAGTCACAATTAAAAAAAAAAAAAAAAAATCAAACTTTGCATGCATTTTTCAACTCTTTCCTGCACCTTTTAACTTAATAAGACACTTGAAAAGGCTCCTTCACTTCATGCGCACACATTTTATTCAGAGAGTCTGGACTCGCACCCCTCAACTGCTACCCTCTCAAAGCTGTATTTGTGTATCCTGTTCCACAGAGCACGCAAAACTTCAAATTCATCTTGCTGAGAAATTTTGTTCACAGCTGCTTACTTGGCAGGGATTTGGTTGCGGGAGGGAGAGGGGGAGGAGAGGAGAGACAATTTTCCAAGCGATGGGGAAAAACAATACAAACTTTCATCATCAATGGCCTTGACATTGCTGGAGCCAATGGAAGCAACATCACCCAACTGACTCCATGCGAGGCAACCATTCAGAAACAAACAAAAAATCTCCTGCACTGATTTCTACCAAGGGAGCTTATGCCAAGCTTCCTTTGGTGAAATCCAGATTTCTCCTGCATTGGCTTCCTCCTACTGTTGATAGAGCAGGATATTTGCTTAAACACAGCAGGTAATGAATGTGATATTCTGAATTAATCAGCATATATGGTGGAGAGAGAAAACTCTGTTCTCTTCCAAACAGGCAAGCACAGCTTTTTTTTTTTTTCCCAAAGGAACTAGCATGGACTTCACTGGTGAGACACATAACTGGGCCCAAAGCAGACACAAAATTTTCTGAACTAATTTTTAACTGGTTGCAAGTCTTGCTGGCAAATGAATTCCATAACAGGTACATGTCTTACTGACCCTATAAGCAATTTTATAGAAATAAAATTGCTTGGCTATTGCTACAGTTCTACATCACACAAAGAATAGGTGACATTTCATGAGCTAATTTCTTATTGCCCTAACATCTCCAGGTTTCTCAAAAGAAATAAAAATTTGCAGGAATAAAACCTGGTTGGTTCCGCTGCCCAGCCAGTAAATATATTTCTCTTTCTTAGAAGAGTATTAGAAAACAACCACTGCAACTTGCATAGTGATGAGGGTAGTGCAACAAAAGTCACAAAATCATCTTTATTCTTCACTTTCTCTTGCAACATCCCAAATCTTTACTGACTATGCACTGCTGAACAGTTGTTGCACATCATTCCAAAAGCAGTGGCATTTTAATGATGGCATTCATTATTCTGGATATTGTACAAACATTTAATAGACCGAGCAGCAAAGTACTTTTTGCTTTGTCTAAGCAAAGCATAAAATAGATTAGATACAGACTCTGGTCAAGTCACACTGATAACTTTAGCTATATTTGGTTTGTCCTATTCTAAAAGGCATCATCCCCCAGATACGAATTCAGTAAGATGTGGAGATACCAGTAAGCATCACTCACAACCACCAGACTAAGTAAATTCATTCCCATGTTGTTGCTATCAGACAACTTCTAACTTTGAAGTCATCATTGATCCTTAGGCTGTCTCATTACATCACTTTAAAAGGCTATGGAGAAGAGAAATAAACCTTTGACAAGTGCTTTTAAGGAATAGAGAACTTTAAATCTGAAGTGGCCATCACCCAGAGATCTGAACTCTCAACCCCACTTGGCTGGTCATCTCTGAGGGTCAGACATTACAAAGGGAATGACCTTAAACATCTGTTGAAAATCAGACTACCAAACTGATGGGAAATTCAAACTAATCCAAATGTGGGAGCCAAACCAGCTACTGAAACTATATAGTGCTACCAAATGTGGAATGATTACACTATGAAGAAAATGGGTTCGGTTCTAAAACCAGAAACAAATAAAAAAAACCCTTCTGTCAGAGTGCAGATCCTTGAAGAGACTGCACGAAGAAAATCCTGTGTAAATAAGGACTGGAGCTCTAAAGTTAGGCCTCAAGGGCAGAATGCCCTTGAAGTTAAGGATAAGAAAACTATGCTGTATGATAAGGGAGTAGTGTTTGCTTAGAGCAGAGCTTCGCTAGGCGGGTGTCTGTTTGAAATAAGCTGTTAAATATGACAAGCATATGTATCATCCAATAATGGTGTAGAAAAGGTGTGGTCTCAGGATTATTGGCAAATACTGTCTATATAAGCAATAAGAACTGCGCAATAAACGAGACTTCCTGCAGCTAACTCATATTGAGTCGTCTCAGTACTTCTCCAAATCCCTTCTCCGCATTATGGCGCCCGAACAGGGACGGGAAAAAATGAGCTGGACTCATCGTTTCACTCGGGACATTTATTACTTGTTTTGAACGAGTGTTATTTTAGCGGAGAAGGGACGGCGACCTCAGGCGGCCCATCGGGGAAAGCCGGGCGGATCTACCCAGGCGGCCTATACAGGAAAGCCGACGATCCGCAGGATCCATTAAGGCGGCCCATCGGGGAAAGCCGTGCAGATCTACATACAGGCGGCCTATAGGGGAAAGCCGGAAGATCTGTAGGATCCACTGTCGCGGTAAGACGATGGAACGGGACGTTGCATTGTCGTTGTTGGGAAGCTTCTTAGAGAAGCGTGGATTAAAACTTGGAAAAAGATATTGGCCCCCCCTGATTGCAGGGGGGTATGCAAAAGATATTATCGGAAACATGAAGAATTAGAAACCAAAGGAAAGAAGAAGTAAGCGACTGAAGAAAAAAAAATAAGCGACAACTGCCTCAACAGGAGGAGGTAAGCGACTGGGAACAATGGGAAGCATGGCTTTAATAGAACATAAGTCTGTAGTTAAAGTGCTGACAAAGTGCTAGAGAAACCAGCACTATTAACAGTTCTGACTTGATAAAACTCCCGGTACTCCTGGTTTGGGTATCAGCCCATGTACCGGAGGCAAGCTCTTCAAATACATACATGACAAGGACTTGGGACACTATAGACGTTAAACTTTGGCGTGCAGCCACCTGTGGGGATGCTGCTGGCCTGGAAAAGTCATCATCGAATCTTTTGATCCAGGGCCCCGAACGAAAGAGAGACTTATTGCTTCCCCCCTCTTCCAACGAAGTCGGTACACCGGCACTCCCGCGCCGCGCCGCCCACCGCGCCCGGCGGCGCCCCGGGGACGCCGCTGCTGCTGCCGGCGGGGGCCGCGGGCGCGGCGTTTGCCTCGGCGCTGCCGCCCGTGCGCGGAGCGAGCCGCGGCTGGACGGGACGGAGACGCGCGGCGGGCCCCGCTGCGCCGGTTCGTTCGCAGCTGATGGTCCCTCGGCGGGAGGGGGCGGCGGCGGTTACGGAGCGCGAGCGGCCGGAGCTGCGGCAACAACAACAACAGCAACAACAAGGGGGGGGCCGGCACAGGGCCGCTGGGTCGTCATCGCCACCCTGCCCCCCCGCCCGGCTGAGGCGAGGGAGGGCTGACCCGCCCCCCCCCCCCCCCCCCCGGCCGCTGCTGCCCCCCCACCCGCCGGCCGCGCCTGGCGAGCGGCCGCTTGGCCCCGCCCCCCCGCCCGGCTGAGGCCCGGGGCCCAGGTTGTACCGCGAGACAGCACATCGTAACTTGGATCGTCTCGATCGGCATCGCGGGAAATAACTAATCCTCTTCTGTTCCAGCAATTTGAACAGTTAATATCAGTGTTGCAAAACCGTAAACGTGCATATTCCATTGTACATCTGCGAGCGCACACCACGCTGCCAGGGCCTATAGCAGAAGGGAGCAGGTGAGCTGAGCCCCTCACGAGTGCAGCTCTGGTACCAAACTCGCTCATGCAGGCAAACATCTTGCATGACTGCTACCATCAGACTGCTAATGCTATTAGGTGACAATTTGGTATAACAACAGAGCAAGCCCGCTCAATTGTACAATTGTGTAGTACCTGTCAAAATATGATCATGCCACCAGTGAATGGTGTTGATCTTCGTGGTTTACGCTCGCAGGAACTTTGGCATACACTTCGTATCAGACATATGTATTTTTGTCATCATAAGATATTGAGCATGTTACTGGTATTCTTTACAATCCTACTGGGCAACCGATCATAGAATACACACATGGTACTTTGGAGAATACGCTTTTAAAACAAGAATGATGGGGAAATCTCCCAATGAAACAATAGCTAAAGTGTTATAGGTGTTAAATCTCTTAAATCAAGAGCTAAATATTTTGGGATGAATAAAATGTCACTCATGTCAAAATCAGGCACAGGCAGGGTTACAGCAAGTAGCTTTCCAACAACTGACTGAATTGGCTAAGAGAGAATTAAGACGTGTCCCTGATTTTTTGGGACAGGGGAGGCTTCCTTTGCTTCCATTCGGCAGGGAGCACAGGAACCTTATGAGCATTTCTTTGATCAGCTACAAACAGCAGTTCAGAGACAAACAGAAAATCCAGCTGCTGCAGATGTCTTGCTATTCCAGTTAGTAATTGAAGATATCCTCTTAAGCACGTGCCAAGCCCATGTATACAGCAGTGTTGGTGACAATATTGGGGCAGCTGTAGCTATTGGCAGTGTTATAACAGGATGTTTTAAATGGCTGAAAAATCCTGAAGCGGAAGGTGACCATCTAAAGAGTGCTTTCCAGCATCTATGCTCTCCATCCTTTTCTACCTTTTTACAATTTCGTTTTATTTCGTTTTGCATCATGATGAACTGTCACCAGAGTTCTCTGCTCTGTAGTGACAGAGCATTCTGTGTATCACTGGTGGTTCGCAGCATCATGAGGCATTTCGAAGGTTTACGGTTTTGGATTTCACAGAGATCTTAAGCTAAGACAATCACTTATCTTGAATAGCACACCCTACTCCTCGCAATCTATTTGCACATCCATTGTCCCATATTGACATGAATCAAATGAATACTTTTTGCACAGGCAAGCTCCTGATCCTATCAGAAATCAGGCAAAAACAATTGCAGATTTAATAAAGGGTGTCAGAATGTGGGCTCAAAAATTAGGCGATGAACAGCTCAAATTAGGACATATAATTCCCTCCACTACCCTATGGATTACTCCAATATTTGCTAACCCAAAGAAATCAGGAAAATGGAGATTTACGTTAAAAGTTTTAAGAGTTATTAATGCAATCATTTCACCAATGGGTGCATTACAACCGGGTGTATGAAATCCTACTATGATTCCAGAATGTTAGCATTTGATGGTGATTGATTTAAAAGACTGGGTTTTTCTACCTTTTTACTCTTTTATTTATTTACACCCTAACGATTGTCCTAGATTTGCCTTTTCAGTTCCAGTACTTAACGATGAACAACCCACGCAACAATATCATTGGATTGTACTGCCTCAAGGAATGATGATTAGTCCTACAGTTTGTCAATTGCTGGTTGATGATACTTCCCATCAGGTCAGACAGTAGATCAAGCTCAGCAGATTGTACACGCCTGCCCTGACCGTCAGCGTATTGTGCCTTCAAATAATCCAGCAGGAGTAAATCCAAAAGGTTTATGTGTCAATGAATTATGGCAAACTGATATTACTTATATTCAATCATTTCTTCGATCTAAATATGTACATATACCTGTTGATATATTTTCTGCCTTTGCTGTTGCTACTGCTCACACTGAAGAAAACCATGGGAGTACCAAAGAAAATTGGGACAGACAGTGATCCAGTATGGTGCCTTTTTACAGGATTGGGGAGTGACTCACACTACCAGTATCCCTCATTCACCTATGGGACAAGCTGTTATTGAACAAACTCATTTAACGTTAAAACAAATGCTTGATAAAAAAAAAAAAAAAAAGGGGGCAGTCTTCCGTATATTTCCCCACAAGAGTTAAATTTATTAGGATAAAATTTGTAGGTAGTGCCAGCAACAACCACGTTACACAAACATGTTGTTTTAATCTAAGTGACCATGGTGAGTCCATCCACGAACAATTGCAATGGCTTGGAGAGCATTTGGGGAGAATTGTGGTAGAGGATTGTATATTGATATGTAAACTGTCTTTATGTTTCTTATGATTTAGTATATTACGTGTGTGAAAGTTGTTTGTATATATTGCTTGTATATATGCTTTGTGTGTTTTTTCCAATCAGAAGTGAGCTACTGGAAGGAGAGGCGTTAACTGGTACCGAATTAATGACAAAGAATTACAAACTAGACTTAGTTGTGAGCACGTAACTTTGAAAAAGGAAGCTAGGAGAAATATGTTACAACTTAAAAAATCTGCTGTTGGCCAGCAGAGCACATACCTGGCGGCCTTGTCGCATGCACTGGCCACGCGTGCAGCAACGCCGTGTCAGTACCTATTTCATAGACTCTGCTGAGGGTGTAAAAGGGATGGCTCAGAGCGGAGCGGAAGGAGGCTGCAGAGCACACTGTGTGGATAAACAGGGGACGCCCTGAAGGTGCCGTGCCTGCCTCTCTTCTCTGCGATGACCCTGCCGACTGACACCCTCCTGCTCAGTGGAATCTTGGATATAGCTGAAATAGTAAAGCCCTCAGAAAGGGAAGTAGTATGCTAGAAACTGCTTTTGCAAGGCTGTACCAAAACAACATGCTAGTAACTGGGGTTGACAGTCTTGTGCACAGGATTTTCTTCGTGCAAGAAAAGAAAGGGGGATTTGTCAGAGTGCAGATCCTTGAAGAGACTGCACGAAGAAAATCCTGTGTAAATAAGGACTGGAGCTCTAAAGTTAGGCCTCAAGGGCAGAATGCCCTTGAAGTTAAGGATAAGAAAACTATGCTGTATGATAAGGGAGTAGTGTTTGCTTAGAGCAGAGCTTCGCTAGGCGGGTGTCTGTTTGAAATAAGCTGTTAAATATGACAAGCATATGTATCATCCAATAATGGTGTAGAAAAGGTGTGGTCTCAGGATTATTGGCAAATACTGTCTATATAAGCAATAAGAACTGCGCAATAAACGAGACTTCCTGCAGCTAACTCATATTGAGTCGTCTCAGTACTTCTCCAAATCCCTTCTCCGCACCCTTCAATGTAGTTTTTTCTTTAAAGTCACAGCGAAGCACCAAAAAAGAACATAAAAGGAAGATGAGAATAAGGTAATTAAAGACATTCATCCTGAATCAAAGAGTTGAGAGTCAGCTGCTATCTTCAGTAGGGGTTTTGTGACGGAATTCTTAAGCAATATCTGTCTCTTAAGGACATATCTAATGTGAGAGGTACTTTAACCAGTATAATGTCAGACAGACGGTCCTGAGAATCTAAGTATGTTTCAACTGCTAATGCAGATATAATTTTCATTCTCTGTCAGAGAGAATACCAGGGACAAGTATAGTATTCAGAATCAGCCTACTTTGATCTACAGTTTCTGAGAGGCATACAAAAATCTCCAAATAAATTTTGAAGGATATAAGGAACAAAACCCCTGATGTGTCTGAGAAAAAAAACTAGGCAGAATTAAAGTGACTTGTCCATCACCACACTGCCTGTTGTGTCACATCTGAGGTTTAAATATCTCCTGGGCAATTAGCAATGGATTTACCATCCAGTTCTGTAAGGACTGTCAAAGGGACTGCAAAAAGAGAGTAAAAGTCCTTGGGCTAAGTAAGAGAAAATCCAGACAAACGACGAGTCAGGAAAATATAACCCAATATTTCTGCTAATAAATTATAATTCATGTATTTTCTACACTAGTCTTTCATCTGTAACTGTACTTACCTGTCTGTAAGATGGCCTCAGAAAAAAAAAGTGTTTTCAGACTATGGTTTGGACATTATTGTTTGTGGTACTGTTAGGGACACTTCAGGTGCTGAGTTTAAAGGAATATCTCCCAGAAGAAATTCCCAGTCTTAAGAGTTACTTGAATGACTCTCACCTTCACATTCTCTTTGCCCCTAAGAAACATGAAGTAGGCTCCTCCTGTCCAGTGAAATGAAGGTAAAATCATCACCTAAAGCGACCTCCTGAGCCCAACTCCATGCCTTTCTAATCTCTTGCTACCCATTCCACGAACTCACCCTACAGATTGAATTGTACACAGCAGTTTTTTCAGCTATCTTAATCATGACGTACACAATGTGCCCAAACAAGGAAATAAATATTCCTTCACATTGTGTACTAGCAATTCTCAACTGATACTCAAGACTACCTACTTTGTAGTAAAGTGTAATGAGATACTAGCACTACATTCCATGAAATGAGAGTTACCTGTAATATACAGGCGTTAATTAAGATGACTTATATACCTGATTTTAACATTTTGGAAGTCACATTGATTTCCATGATTCCTTCATTTCTCCCACAAAACCCTAAGAGGAATTAGAAATCTATTCCTAGACACATGATCACAAAGGAATCACAGCTATGAATCAAGCCACAGTGACAGATGAGAATCCTGAATGCACCTCTACAGCACCCGATAAAATAAACTGCTCTGAAATACATTAAGTTTAAATACTTCTTGATCTTTTAAGTGATCACCTGGCAACCACAGTCAAACTTATTGTCTCATTATTATTGCTATAAATTATACAATTACAGTGCCAGAATGAACTAAAGTGAGAAAGTAGGCTGACCTGTTAAACGTGTGCCAGAGGACAAGAATGTTAGGAAAGGACAGGAATCGTAAGAAAATTACCACTACTTGAAATATTTCTAGATTAAAAGTGGGAAAAATATTACAATGTAAAATAGACTACAACTGTCATTAAAATAGTATGCATAATCTATGTAAGAGCTAGATATCCATGTTACAGCACAGAAAATTCAAAAACTATTATCTGATAATTATCATTACTGAATATTAATTGTTAAAAGCTGCAGGCATAAGATTCAAGTGCTTATTTAGATTCTGAAGCACTCTCTCAGACAGTGATTTTGAACAACTCTGCAGTCCTTGTAGTTGGGGAAATGTATTCCTAGTGGTCACAATACACCAAGGATTTCTCAAATCTCTGCACTCAAAACAAAACAATAGAACTGAAAGGGTGTTAACTTCAGAACCTAATTATAGTTTTTCAAGTACCAGCACCATTAAGAATTTTACTGTTCAAAAAACGCCCTGGGGACATTCACAACACGTGCTAGTGCACTGGAAATGGACCTGCCTAGCTAATCATGATTACCCTTTCATTTTTAATTGATCTTTTACAATAGCTAAAGGTGAACAATACATCTGAATATTGCAGAAAGTTCTAAACCATTAGAAATAAAACCACTGCTTCTCAGTTTGATTCTTCTACAAACTGCTAGTAGCATAAGCAGTCCCAGTATTACCTCCATTTACATCACAGTTGCAATCTGCAAACACACAGATGTAACTACATACAACCTGCATCTTGCCAACGCTACTCCCAAAGGTTTAGGTAATGAGAGAGATCAAGACCAAAGGCTCTTACGTGAGCTTGCCCACACATAGGTTCCTAGTGCCCTTTGAGGGTCCAAGAGACGTTTGCCAAACCTGGCCCCAGGGCCTCTGCATATCATGCGTGGAGGCAGCTGCAGGCCTGGTGGGCTTCCCAGGCACGAGCAGATGCCTGTGTACTGGGTACTCACATGTAACACTGCAAATCCTTCCCTGATTAATGGCTTCACTAGAAACAGCTTAGCTGAAAAAAAGAAAACATACCAAAAACAAAATAGAAAATTTGATGAAGAATTAAAAAATACACAGCATGTTTATGTTTTGGGTTTCCTAGCAGTTTCACTAAAATCACTAAGTCATAACATGCCCAGAGCAGAATCAAACAACTGAAAAACCAAATGTCATGTGAAAAGAGGCTCGCACTTAAAGACTGGACCACCTCCAAAGACTGCAAAGAAAGGGAAAATTGGTAAGTAAAAATTTCAGATAAACCCCAACAAGGGCCAGAAGAGCATATGGAAACTTTGGGCGAGTTCCCAACTTCGGGCTGAAACATCGTTGCAGCATCGTTGTCAGAATCCAGGAGAGAGCTGGAGGAACGCTGCAAACGCAACTTGTGGTTTTCCAGCAACTGTAATCTATTACAGTCACTAGGGTAGATGAGTACTGTAGGCTGTGTTTAATTTGTCCTGTTTACACATGCCTTTTTTTAAGCAGTGTATACCAGATATGTGGACAAATGCAGAAATGAGGAGTCATTTTTGCAGGAAACAGCTCCTCCCAGAATTTAAGTGACCAAAAGATTCAAATGATATTGAAGTATAGAGAGGGGTTGGAGGAAAGGGTGGTATCCTTTCACAACAAAGATTATTTTTACTTAAGTGCCATTATCAGTTGAGCTTAGACACTTGCTTCTGCGATTGTAATTGACACTGCTGGGCTTTGCCACACACTCCTAAAAACGGCAGGTCTGAAGGTATAATCTTATAAAAAGCAGTATACCAGCACCCTTCTCTACTTCCCAGAATATCTCAAAAGAAATGTAACTTTGTAGAGATAGTATTTAATGAAGAAATACACATTCAAGGAGAAGTGCCATACTTTGTTAAGATAAGGCCAGGCTGTAAATCTAAATGGTCCCTTGTACAATTTGCAAGTTCTTTCAAATGAAGTATTTTCACCACACAATTAAGAGCTGAAAGGACCAAACAGATCTAGCATTTAAAAAATTAAAAAAAAACCAAAACTAAATAAATGCATCCACATTGCTCTATTAGGTCTAAGTTTTGCTCAAGGTCTCTTCCATGGACCTTTGGTGACTATTCAGCTGGAAATTAAGGGCCCAAGAGATTTTTTGAAAGCAGTAAGGGATATCCTGCATCCCAGCCAGCAGCCTAACAATACAGCGTCCAACAGCCAAAACTGTGTGAATTGTATTATGAACATCACTCATTACCGCACTGTTTACTCTTGGAGCCTTCACAGAACTGTATTTTAACTATTAAAAGTTTTTTATTTATGAAATATGCTACAATAAGGAATAGGTTTCTATTCTATAAAAATCATACTATGATTTTTAATTACTTTTTATTTCTTAATATATTCAAGTAGTCAGTTTTGAAAGCTATACTGTTTAATTCTGTTTTACTTATTTGGAATAATAAATTCCAATAATAATAATAATAATTATGCTGTGAAAAGTCTATTCCATACTTCACTTTCATATCATTTGCATTTCACATCTGACCAACATAATATGTAATTTTCTTTATAAAGCAAACAAAAATAAATCCAAAGCCAAACCAAAACTAAAAAACCACCTGGTTTACATTAAAATCTCATTGAAAACCTATGTACCTCCACTCTTTTCTGCCGTAATGTAGCTCAAGTGCACTTCTCTAAGCAACATCCTTTCTCTCCTACAGGACTGTGACATAGGTGGAGCTGATCAATGTGGGACTGGATTAGCTCCTTGGCAAAAGTTGTTATGACGTACTTGCTGTATCCTAAGGTTTGTTAGCATTCCTTCTCCTAGCTGTATCTATCACACCCATGCATAGTGATAACTAAGGAATTATTGCAGAAAGCTATTATCTTGGCTATAGATTTCAGAGTTTTATCCTTCAGAGCCGGGCTTTTGTGGCATTACCTGCATTTATGTCCAAGGGATGCAATGCTTCAATAACTTTCAGTGTTATTTGCACGTTATTTCTCATTTGTACGAAAAACCACAGAAATAAAAAAGCAGAACTGCTTAAGTTATAAAAAACCACCATTTCTAAAAGCAAGCCTTAACGCTTTAACACAATTTAGCTCCCATGCAACTGTTGAAGAGCTAAGAGCTATTTAGAACTGTGAAAATCTGTTTGTAAGTCCTGTCATTTTTTGGCACATCCAACAGTTAATTTTGATTGAGGTCCTTTGATTTAACTGCAGAGACAAGACTTGTTGAGACAACTACAAATGCGAGTCTTCACACGTTTATCATTCTCCTTATGCTACTCCTCTCCTCACAGCAGTGGGAATCCACTGCTCAATGTCATTTCTTCACTGTTACTCCTCTTAAGCACTTCTGTAGCTTGTCAGCCCTCTCAGCCCAGAAGAAGCCTGGGTGTAATCACGATCCTTCCCTGAAAAGCTTCTTCAACAGGAACTGTCATTATATTTCTTTTACTCTTCTCTGTGCTCCAATGGCCCTTACATCATCATGAGAGAAAACAGTCACTGAAATATAACTATCTCATCGAGGGTGTTGACTATGATTACAATGCAGAACACTTCATGCTCACATTATTAACCCAATTCTCTTCTCACGTTCATGTAGGAAGGAGCAAAATTAGAGCAGATGGTGAAAACTGATCCTGTCCTCGATAATGCTAGATGCTGAAATGGTCTTTGTACACGTTTCATTACCACTCTTGGCGAACTGAAGTTGTAGTCTTAACAAGCGTACTGCCTATCTGGCAAACACAGATTTTGTCACTATGACAAATACTATTTATGAATAAGTAAACTTTGGAAAAGTAAAAAAGTTAGGGAGCTGTTGTTGATCAAGGCTTTAAACAAAACACAAGCATGCCTTCCTTTCTGTGCTAATTCTAGGAGGAGAAGGAAGTCAACACAGTTAATGGCGGATAATTATAAAAATACTGCGTTACTTTATATAGCCTGGCATATAGCTTGAATAAACACTGAAGATCTTTCATTCAACGGCTTTCAGTTTGGCTTTTTTAAAAGTCTGGATAATATTACACTATCTTTTTAGCTAAATTTGTAGTTAGATAAAGATAGGTGAGTTACTGGTCATGCAGGTCGGAACCAATGAGGTAACAGAGAGCGGTCCAAAAGCCATCAAAAGGGACTTCAGGGCATTGGGGCGATTGGTTGAAGGGTCAGGAGTGCAGGTAGTGTTTTCCTCAACCCCTTTAGTGGCAGGAAAGAATACAGATAGGAACAAGAAAACGCACTTGATTAACAGATGGCTCAGAGGCTGGTGCCACCGACATAATTTTGGTTTCTTTGATCATGGGAGGCTTTCACAGAACCGGGTCTGATGGCAAATGATGGATTTCAGCTGTCTCAAAAGGGGAAAAGGATTCTTGTTCATGAGCTGACAGGGCTCATTGAGAGGGCTTTAAACTAGGTTTGAAGGGGGAGGGGGATATAACTAGGCTCAGTAAACTGGGCCCAGGGAATAAGGCCTCCCAACCCCCTACGGTGGAATCGGTGTGCTCAGCTGGCTCTCTGAAATGCCTGTACACCAATGCACGCAGCATGGGGAATAAACAGGAGGAGTTAGAAATCTGTGTTTGATCAGAGGGTTATGATCTGGTAGCAATTACTGAGACTTGGTGGGACAGGTCGCATGACTGGAATGTGGTCATGGATGGCTATGTCTTCTTCAGGAAAGACAGGCCAGCAAGGTGAGGTGGTGGAGTTGCTCTTTACGTGAGGGAGCAACTAGGATGCATTGAGTTCTGTCCTGGGGCAGATCAGGAGCAAGTTGAGAGCTTGTGGGTGCAAATTAAAGGACAATCTGGCATGTGTGATACTGTTATTGGTGTTTATTACAGACCACTGGATCAGGATGAGGAGGTTGATGAGGCCTTCTACAGGCAGCTGACAGCAGTCTCGCAAATGCAGACCCTGGTTGTCATGGGGGACTTCAACTATACTGATATCTGCTGGAAGGCCTACTCAGCCAGCCATCCAAAGTCCAGGAGGTTCCTTCAGTGCACTGATGATAACTTCCTGATGCAAATGGTGGATGAGCCTACTAGGAGAGGAGCGCTGCTGGATCTTATTCTCACTAATAAGGAGGGTCTGGTTGAAGCGCTGAAGGTCGAGGGTAGCCTTGGTTGTAGTGACCACGAAATAGTGGAGTTCAGGATCTCATGTGGCAGGAAGAGAATACCTAGCAGAACTAGAACCCTGGACTTCAGTAGGGCCAACTTTGATCTTTTCAAACAATTGCTAGGGGAAATCCCATGGGACAGAGTACTGGAAGTTAAAGGGACCCAAGATAGTTGGTTAGCCTTCAAGGACCTCTTTTTCTAGCAACCTGATCTAGTTGGAGATATCCCTGTTCCTCGCAGGGGGGTTGGACTAGATGACCTTTGAAGGTCCCTTCCAGCCCTAATGATTCTATGATTCTATGATTCCGAGCTCAAGACCAGTGCATCCCAACAGGTAGGAAGTCAAGAAAGGGCACCAAGAGACCTGCATTGTTAAATGAGGAACTGTTGGGCAAACTCAAGGGGAAAAAGAGAGTGTACAGATCATGGAAGGAGGGGCAGGCCACTTGGGAGGAATATAGGTCTGCTGTCAGAGGATGTAGGGAGGCAACTAGGAAAGCTAAGGCCTCCTTGGAATTAAACCTTGCAAGAAAGGTCAAGGACAACAGAAAGGGCTTCTTCAAATACATTGCAGAGAAAACTAACACTAGAGGCAATGTAGGCCCACTGGTGAATGAGGAGGGTGCCCTGGTGACAGAGGATAAGAAGAAGGCAGAGTTACTGAATGCCTTCTTTGCCTCAGTCCATACTGCTGGAGGCTACCCTGATGAGCCCCAAGATCCTGAGGCTCCTAAGGAAGTCAGGATAGAGGAGGAGTCTTCCATGGTTGATGAGGACTTGGTTAGGGACCAGTTAAGCAACCTGGCCATCCATAAGTCCATGGGTCCTGATGGGATGCACCCGCGGGTGCTGAGGGAGCTGGCGGATGTCATTGCCAGGCCACTTGCCATCATCTTTGCTAAATTGTGGGGAACGGGAGAGGTGCCTGAGGACTGGAGGAAAGCAAATGTCACTCCAGTCTTCAAAAAGGGCAAGACAGAAGACCTAGGTAACTATAGACCGGTCAGCCTCACCTCCATCCCTGGAAAGATGATGGAACAACTTATCCTTGGTGCTGTCTCTAGGCATATCAAGGATAAGAGGGTCATTAGGGGCAGTCAACATGGCTTCACTAAGGGGAAGTTGTGCTTGACAAACCTGATAGCCTTTTATGAGGACATCACCCAGTGGGTGGATGATGGTAGAGCAGTGGATGTGGTCTATCTTGACTTCAGTAAAGCATTTGACACAGTCTCTCACGGCATCCTCACAGCTAAATTGAGGAAGTGTGGTCTGGATGATCGGATAGTGAGGTGGATTGTGAACTGGCTGAAGGATAGAAGCCAGAGAGTAGTGGTCAATGGAACAGAGTCCAGTTGGAGGCCTGCATCCAGTGGAGTCCCTCAAGGGTTGGTACTGGGACCTGTATTGTTCAACATATTCATCGATGATTTGGATGAGGGAATAGAGTGCATGGTCAGCAAGTTTGCTGATGACACTAAACTCGGAGGAGTGGCTGACACACCTGAAGGCTGTGCTGCCACTCAGAGAGACCTGGACAGGCTGGAGAGTTGGGCGGGGAGAAATTTAATGAAATACAACAAGGACAAGTGTAGAGTCTTGCATCTGGGTAAGAACAACCCCATGTACCAGTACAAGTTGGGGACTGAACTGTTGGGGAACAGCACAGGGGAAAGGGACCTGGGGGTCCTGGTGGACAGCAGGATGACCATGAGCCAGCAATGTGCCCTTGTGGCCAAGAAGGCAAATGGCATCCTGGGGTGTATTAGAAGGGGTGTGGTTAGTAGGTCAAGAGAGGTTCTCCTCCCCCTCTACTCTGCCCTGGTGAGGCCACATCTGGAATATTGTGTCCAGTTCTGAGCCCCTCAGTTCAAGAAGCACAAGGAACTGTTTGAGAGAGTCCAGCACAGGGCCACAAAGATGATGAAGGGTGTGGAGCATCTCCCTTATGAGGAAAGGCTGAGGGAGCTGGGTCTCTTTAGCTTGGAGAAGAGGAGACGGAGGGGGGACCTCATTAATGTTTATAAATATGTAAAGGGTGACTGTCATGAGGATGGAGCCAGGCTCTTCTCACTGGCATCCAATGATAGGACAAGGGGAAATGGATATAAGCTGGAACATAGGAGGTTCCGCTTAAACATGAGGAAGAACTTCTTCCCAGTAAGGGTAACAGAACACTGGAACAGGCTGCCCAGAGAGGTTGTGGAGTCTCCTTCTCTGGAGATGTTCAAAACTCGACTGGATGCATTCTTGTGTGATCTGATCTAGGTGGTGCTGGTCCGTCAGGGGGATTGGACTAGATGATCCTTTGAGGTCCCTTCCAATCCCTAACATTCTGTGATTCTGTGAGTTTGAGAGGAGAGTAGTTCATTCCCAAGACCATCACGGAGAATTTTTTTTTTTTTTTTTTATGCAAAGCATTGCAAAAATAGATTCAGTTTCTTAAGGAGATGCATACATTATTTTTCATTTCAGCAAGGACCATGCACAGGGTACAGACAGAATTCAAAAGAAGGATACTCAAGCTCACTGGCCTAGATCTGATTCAAGACAGGAAATCCTCCATTTTGAGGGTGAAGATTCCATTCAATTACACCTGTGAAACAGCATTAAGTATTCTAAGATAAATGAAAAGTATGAACTACATTACAAAAATATAATATCCCTCTGATATGCCAACCCCTGAAAACAACATGTCACTGGTAACAAATCAAAAACATCTGTTTCCACAACATTAATTGGTCTTATGAACAATTTGTTGTGGAGCCAAACTTTTAAAAACTTAAGAAAAAAAAACACATCATCAGGATTGGAGGAAAGGTGACGATGGGAAAAAGAGAGCTCAGTCCCAGTATGTGTAAACAAAGTGGCACATTTTCTTTAGTTTACTGGAGACTTGGTGTGTTTGTCAGGTTTACATTTCTCAAGCTACAGCTACAGTTGCATGGTACAAATATATGGTATGATTATATATAGACCATCAGTACGTTGAAACTGCTTAAGCCAGAAAATTTCTAGTCCTTGTGTTACAAAAGTTACCTCACAGTCACTTAAACTTTGTAAAAACTAAGCTACTTACTCAGCTAGGTGCAATAACCAGGAACCAATTTACACATTAAGAGCAAAGGAAAATAAAATCAAGTTTATCAGCAAATACCTAAACCATCTCAGACTTGAGAAAAGACCATCAGTACCAAGTCCACTCTGACCTGACTTATTTTGGAGAGACGTGGTTTTCATTATGCTGTTTTTACTGCAGGAGATTTGCGCATTAATTGGACACAAAAATTGTGTACAAATTTATAGTAGGCGGGGTGGGAGGGTGCTGAGGCTGAAGCCCAAGGATCAGGAATTGATGAACAAATTCAGTTAATCAAGTAGCAGCATAGTTGCATAAGCCATGCAGCCCTCTGTATACTTAATATTCTTTCAAGTGCAAGCAAATTCCTCCATATTATTAAAAGAGTGCACACAGGCACAATAATTTATCTAATAAGTACTGTTTTGAAACTTAAGGGTTCTACAAAGATGCTAGCACAGGCCTGCTCAGTGCAAAAAACACTACCAGTCTACCAAGAGTTGGATTTCCCCCTCCTTATTCACAGTGAATATATTTTCATTAAGTCTCTCACCTAATAGAGGAATCTTAGGGACATTATTCCTGTATGCAAATATTTCCTCAGAGCAGCTGCAACAGTACGCATTACTGCGTACATGAGCCGGCAGTGCGCTCATGTGGCCCAGAAGGCCAACCGCGTCCTGGGATGTATCAAGAGAAGCGTGGTCAGCAGGTCGAGAGAGGTGATTCTCCCCCTTTACTCTGCTCTTGTGAGACTCCACCTCGAATACTGCGTCCAGTTCTGGTGTCCCCACCATAAGAGAGACATAGATTTGTTGGAGCATGTTCAGAGGAGGGCCACAAAGATGATCCAGGGGCTGGAGCACCTCTGCTACAAGGACAGATTGTGGGAGCTGGGATTGTTCAGCCTTGAAAAGAGAAGACTTCAGGGGGGACCTAATATCTGCCTTCCAATACCTGAAGGGAACTTACAGGAAGGCTGGGGAGGGACTTTTTACAAGAGTGTCCACTGATAGGACAAGGGGAAATGGGTTTAAGTTGAAGGAGAACAGATTTAAATTAGATCTTAGGAAGAAATTCTTCAGTACGAGGGTGGTAAGACTTTGGAATAAATTGCCCAGAGAAGTTGTGGATGCCCCCTCCCTGGAGGTGTTCAAGGCCAGGTTGGACGGAGCCTTGAGTAGCCTGATCTAGTTGAGAGGTGCCCCTGCCCATGAGAGGGAGGTTGGATTAGATGATCTCTAAGGTCTCTTCCAGCCTATGCCATTCTATGATTCTATGATTAGAGAAGCACATTTTCCCCAGGAAAATACACATAACTAAATAATAATAAATTCTAAAAGACCACTCTAATGCATTCTGTAGTCACAAGTTGTGCTGACCAATGTTTTTTCCCCTCACATTCATCAGAAAAAGTTTTTCCTCCTAAAGGCAAATTAATTTAAGCTTATGTGATCATCAAACTGTATTTTAGGAGAATATGGATGCTAATGTCATAAACAGAATTTAAACCACACATATCTAACTCGCTTACCTACTACAGAATCAAGGAGTCACCACTGCATAATATGTATTTGTCCGTATAGGTACTGTATGTCGAATGTGTTTTTCTTTCAGTGTTTATGTTTACTGATTTGTATCATTGAAAGATGAGAAACATTTCCAGTGAGCTCAATCCTACCTCCCTGAGAAATACAAAAAAACCCACAACAACAAAACCAAGAAACAGCACCAGCTGCTTGGCAGGATTCTGCTAGAATGGTAACATGGTCTCTGAGCTCTCTTGTTCAAGCAATGGAATTAATTACTGATGAATACTAACACAGCAATAGCCCTGAAAACTGCATCACCTACAGCACCTAGCAAACAGGCTGTTTGCTCGTGGTGGTCACTGCTTTAATGCTTTTCCAGCATTATTTCTGTGTGCACTGTACTTCTAGAGTAATATCTGAACAAAGTAGTTGACTGCGTTTAAAACAATCAAACATTTATATCTAGCAAAGATTTGTTAGTAAGAAGAATTTGATATTGCAATAGCAGGTAAACTCATTATTAAATCTACCTGAAACTAAGCATAGAAAAAACATTTTCTTAAATAATATCCACCCACTAACTTGAGTTAATCTTCAGTAGCAATACAGTCATAATTAGAAAATAAGTATGAACATGTTCTACAGTCCATTCTGCAAAATTCTCATCACCCTCCACTTTTACAGATCATTGTTCATAAAAAATGACACTTCTAAGAGAATGAAGAATGATACATCTGAATAAAAAAATATTAACAAGGGAAGTGAACAAAGGAAGTTCTTACAGAGCTGAGAAGACAAGAGTGAAAGAATAGAAAGGGGGCAAAATTACACAAAAATCTTTATTAAAGTGACAAGGGAAGAACCGCAACCAAAAAAAACAACCAAACAAACAAAAAACCACCAAAAAAAATCCATCACAAACTCCACTGTAATTGTGTGATTGTATAAGTATCGGCACTTTTTTGGATAATGTTCCAGATTTGTTTGTCTGGAAATTTGAACAGGAACCTCATGAGAACAGCCTTTCTGATGATATTTTAGTTACTCCCAGATTATTAGCCTGCCAGAAATAATGCAAAAGCAGCCTTTTTCCATAGTATTTTGGTACTTTGATTCCAACTCCAGCAAAAGAGTAGGAACTGCAGAGGCGTGTGATCGGTAATAAAACTCTCTTACTCCTCACCAGTGGTACAGCCTGAATTTTGGGGAAGACACAAGGACTCTGATTTCATTTGAATCACTTCACCCTTTTCTAGTTTTGAAAAAAAAGTATTGGTTACTGCTATGTAAAACAAACACCTGACAGGAGTCACAGGTTTGTTACCAAATGGTTTTCTAATAAAGATCAAGGATTTTTGTCTTGAGCACTGTGTTGTGACTCAACACACAGGATTCCTGCAGCTTACAGATATGGCTGGTAAATAAAACAGGATGTTACGAAGGTTACCTTCCTTAAACAAAACAAAGAAAACAGTTAATTCAATGGAAAGACTGTGAAAAGGGATCTTCTATTGGTAACAATGATAACACGGTGACTGCATTTTGGACAAAAAAACCCAAACAGCAACTCCGATTTTGTGCTAGTTATCCCTTAACGTTGGCTACAAAAACAGAGGTACATTCCTGCAAATAATCACATAATTAGAATTCCCACATGTATATCTTGCACTTCTTTGAAAGATGCAACTTAGAAACAGGTCTTCTGATAATCACACTCTCATGCAATCAGGATAAAGTAAATCAAAATGTTTACTGAGAGACATAGTTTTCTGGCTCAACCACCTTTTGTATTGTCTATATAGGTTTGTTGAGCAAGAATTAATCTATGTTTTGTTTTATTTCAACATATACTCACAGGTTATATGTGGAAAACACAGTAAATTCTTCTAGAGGTGACAGAGAAGTGGGAATCCTTCTCCTAAAGGTTTGGGGATACACACAGCTTTGGAAAGGCAGCAGTGCAAGACTCTCAGAGTACAGAAAAAGAAAAGAGTGAAGACATTTGGTTGTGCCACAGAAATGATGATAGATGAAAAGAGAGTCAGTAGGATCAAGTGGAACACAAAGGAAATGAGAAAAGAAGTTTAATTATTTTTTCTGGTTTTAGCTAGAAAACAAGGTATAGATACTGGCAAATTCACAGAAGCAGCACTGTTTTCTCTTTGAAAGCTGAGGTTCTCCAACAGTGGGGCAGGAAAGGCAGTTGAATCTCTTCAAACAGGCAGCAGTTGCTTGATAACTTGGTGACCTTCCTGTTAAGCCCAAAGGGCCACAAACACACAGAATCCATACAACCCATGACATCTTCAAACACTGGAAGTTGTTAACCAAGTGCCCAATGTCAGGAAACAACTGTCTGTCTGTGACAAGCTGAGTTCACCCCCCTCTATGGGCCTGGAACTAATTTATTTACTACTAGAGTATGCTTACTATCTCTCTCTCTTGAGAAAGAGAGTCAAGAGAAAGATTTTCAGCAATCAGTTGCAGGTTACCTCATTGGAAACCCAACAGAAATAGTTTTTAACCACATTTGTGGTCCCTTTCCTGGCACAACATACACCCAAGAAACCTAGTGTTCTTTCAAATGGTCATCCTCTAGGAAAATCCAACTGATTAAAAAAAATCATCACTTGTAATCCTTTTGACATGTTCAATGCTCTAAGCAATTAAGTGTGCACTTTAAAAAGTTACAAATAAATTCTGGAAATTCATCTGCATTTCTTGGATCTTTTTCAGTTCAAAGAACTGCTTACATACACACACACAAGATCACGCAGTATTTTAGGAGGAACACTAACTACTGTGCTGTAGTTAATGTGACAGAAATATGGTTCATTGGCATTAATTAGTTGCTTTATTTCTACATTAAACAGTGCACACTCCCCTTCCTATACCAAGTGATATATTACTGCTCTTTGTTAAACGGACGCAAATAACATTAGGCGTGGTAAATAATTACTGAGCATCTTCTATGTCTCACCTTTCAAAACGAGTGGTAGAGTAGACACAGTGGACAAAAGACATTTCCTCCAACACATACTTCCTCTTCAATAGTTCCTTGCTGGTCACTAGTTGCTTCTTCCTCATTTATAACTCCCTTTAAATTGTTGCTGGTTTTGCAAACCCTTGGCCTTGTTTAATGCTCTGTGTACCATCCATACAGTTTTACTAAGTATGTGGAACTGTTTAAGTGTAGTACTTGTGACTTCAAGGATTTTGTAGAACTGAAGACTCAAAAGCCAACTGGAGTCAGAAAGCTCAAGGAAAACAGTTGGGTCTCTAACACTTCCAACGAGCCATTTGTCAAACTGGACACAAGCTGTACAGTTTGGAAAAGCTTTTGGTGAGTAGCATTTATTCAAATCTCATTCACTGACACGAAGTCAGTGAATATGTTTCTTATTCTGCAAGAACCAGACTCACATGTGTATTCTTGTAGTGGCTCATTCCCCTCCCCACCCCCCTTGTCCTTGCATGCAAAAGAAGGCAGCACTGAGACACGCTTTAGAATATTCAGCTGCCAGGCTTTCCCCTCACAGTTCTGCTAACCTCAGTGCTGACCTACAGTACCCTCAGTTTTCCATTCGTTAGACTCTATTACACAAATATAGCCCAGTATTCCAATTGGGCTGTGTTTATTCCAAGAACACAAACAAGACCATTTTCTCATCTAAGAAAATTATGTGTCTTGATTAAAGTTTGAGACATTTTCATACAACGCTGAAAACAGATGCGGTTTTTATCAGCATCCCAAATCTCTGTGGATTAGTTTCTAGTCTATCCTACTAATCCCTGGATCCCAATTCCAAATTCATGTATTCCCGAATTTGACTGAATCCTCTTGCTTGAAATCCTTATTTCACATCAGTTGAAAACCTTCTTAAATGTTTGCAGCTGTGCTCCTTAGTGGGTGTCCTTCAGCTAGAGAATTGTTAATTTAATTATGCATCACAGAAACAGTTCACAGCTGCTTCAAAGGGCCACTAGGTGCTATTTCTTATCTTCACCTTTTACAAATTGACCCGTGGGATTCCAGGTGTTGGAAATTGTGGAAAAAAAATACCCTGTGTGTCAAAAAGTAGCATTGCGAATAAGCCGGTTTCTTGTCAAACTTCAGAAGGAAATTTGTTTATTTTTAAAATCTATCTACACTTTCAGATTCAACAGCCCATCATAAGCTTCTGTGATTTCATTTTGCTAAGTATGCTGGAGCTAATTTGCAGTTCGAGAGAGAAAAATTTCCTGACTCTTTTTCTCATTACCAATGATGATAAATACTGAATACTTAAAAAATAAATAAATGTATTATAAATATTGAAAAGCAGCTTTCCACAGAACCATTACATAAAATTTGTATTTCATCAAATTGAACTTTGTTAGAAAACAGGCAGTTCGTAGCTTTACAACACTAATAATAGGGTGCTGACAAATGAAACAAGCTGGTAAATATGAAGCTTGTTCATAACAAGATTGCACAAGAAAATATACTGTAATGACCCTGTCTTGAACATCCGGTAATAGCCCATTGTTCCTCTCTATTACTCTCATTCAGCATTTTTTCTTTTATTAGCGGATGCATGGCAGCAAAGGAACCAATGTAATGTGGGATTGCACATGCACAAATCATGGCACATAATACAGGTGAGAAAAAGACGGTGGCACACCGAGAGAAGTTTTGAATGGGCTATTAACCCGATATGGAGCCTTACAAAACAATCCCACATCTTTGCATAACTTGGATAAGACACATCAAAATATTTTCTTATGAATGCCTGAAGGATTTGTAAACATTGAGAAGATAGGAGAATCATTTTGCCTAGGAAGGGAGACAAAGGACAAGAAGAATAGGAATGAAGAAGGAAAACAATAGGCTTAAATTCTGAGAGATCATGGAGTCTTACAGCCAGTATGTTTAAAGTTAGCCCAGTAGCAGAAAAAGGAAGAATCCTGCTCTCGCAGAGATGGAAAAGAGATCTGGTAATAAGTATCTTCCACGTGTGACAAGTGGATGTTTCACCTTCACTCTATATGAGAAACGATGATCTAACTTATTGCCACAGTTGCTGGCATTTTAACTAGATCACGCACGGAAACTCAGCATCTGCTTTTGTTGACAAAAATACCGAATAGACAATTAATTTAGCAACCCTCCTGTGAATTCATGTCACACAACTCCAGATACAGATTTCTCATCATCTAAAGGAATCTTTCAGTTTATCCAAGTCGCTATGTGTGTAAAGGCATGGCTTTTGACTGACCACAGGATACCTGACTCAGCTTTGTCTCTGGAATTAGAAGGTCATGCTAAAGGTAGCATCATTCATTTACTGATTTGCTCAGTTTACTTTCCTATGGGAACTACATTTTGAGGTTCAGATTTTAATTCATGCCTTTGTCATTCCTTCCATCATTTTATGTTCCTTGCTTCCTTGCTAACAGACTTCTTCATTTTACTGTTACTTAGTGCTCAAGGAAGAAGTTGGACAACTGTTCTGTTTAAAAGCTGTAAATGTTTAAAAATATAAAACCTTGGAAATCTAGGAAACAGAAGGGCTAAAGAAATTGTAAAAATGAAATAAAGCAAAACAACCTCTAGTTTAAGAAGTCTCACATTCCTGCATGGTATAATGCTATTTTTGAACACTTTGGTTTGGCAAACGTGCATTCCCTGGGGAAGCTGAGTTATCACAGATAACTGGCCTATCATGCCAGTCTGTCTGCATTGGAAAAATGTATCTTTTCTCCCCTTGCCTAATCAGACTTAGAAAGCTTATTGCAACTGGTCCCTAAAATCTGCTTTGAATCTGGGCTTTTGTGGTGCTGACTTTGCCCTCACTGTACACACTTAACCTTACAGATGGCAGTGTACACTGACACGCTCTGGTGCCCCAGTGCCCCCGCAGAGACGGCGCAAGTATTCTGCCATCCTTCCAGCAAACCCTGAATTACTGCCACGTCCTTCACTGGGCTGTAATGTGACTCTAGGAAAAGCTTAGCATGTCAGCAAAGACTATTTTATTTCTGCAGCTCTAAATAAAAAGTGTCCAGTTAAACGACATCGGTTGAATTCTACCCTTGGGTTGCATGCATAGTTTTTAGAAGGGGGATCTTCTCTAGAGAAAAATCTCTACTTGTACAATCTCTTCTGAAATAATTGAGGGAGGAAAAAAAAAAAAAGAAAAAGAAAAAAGACCTAGGCCCAGCAGTCAGCCCAGTGGTTCATGCTAAAAGGTTAGAAACATCTGAATGATATTTTTCTAACTAGTTTCCTAAAACTCTGAAAATGTTGAGATAGCGCGTCCAGTGTGCGGGGTGGGGGACATAAGGCTTTTGTAAGACCGTGCTGAGACTTCCGTAAGTGATCTAAGAATGACATTGTCAAGATCTGAAGACTGCTCAAATCACGTCCTTTAGTCAGAAATTAAGCATTTCCAGTAGGAGAAATTAAACATAAATTTAAATGAATACAAAAAAATACCTCATGATTGTACTCAAGAAATAATTGTTTTATCTTCCAATTACAACCATTACTCTTGTCTTATAAAAAAACCTACATTGTGATAGTAAATAGAAATGAACAAATTTTCTATTTCTACTTTGCTCACTGGTGGGTAATTTGTGTCAACATAAATTACACTTCTGACATAACATGCAGAAAATGACAGAAGGAATATAACCTTTCAGATCTCCCTTAGTGAAAACTGATGGACTGTGAGATCCCCCAGCTCTGTGGGGCAAAGACAATGCTTCAATAGCAGAGTTTAATTTGACGGGATTTCTTGCTCTCATTTGTGTATTGGTTTCCAAAGTTATTCTTCTCTAGGACTATAACTTTCCATTTACTTTCGGAGAAAGGCTTCTATTTCCTGATGTACATACACAATTAACAGATCAGAAGCATTTTTTTAAAAGACTCTCTTTACCCACTCCTTCCAAAACAGAGAGAAAAAAAAAGAAAACAAAACAAAAACAAAACAAAACAAAACAAAAAAAACAAAAAACAACAAAGGGAAAAAAAAAAAAAAAAAACAAACCCCCACACAACCCTGGAATGTACATAACCACAAGAAAGGCTGCAATTTAGTTCACTGTTTAAGTGCCCATTTAGTGTTACCCATGTGCTTTTCCCTATTGCTGCTAGCTACACAGATAAAAAGCACAATCCTGGTGGCCTTCAATGTATTAAGATCCAATAAACAACACATTTAATAAAAAAATGAAGAATGCAGAATGGTGGCCATGCAAAAAATACTTGAATAGCACTCAGGAAAGAGGTCTTATTTTGGCTTTCCTGAACTTGTTTAAACTAACTTTTTTCCGACTCAATCAATTTAAAAAAGGTTACCAGACTTGATACTCTGTTACAGTACACACATCTGTTCTTCTTCGAGGAAGATGACTATGAATTAAAATATATAGTCATTTATGGAAAGGGTTCTCATCCCCACCTCCTCCTTCCAAGAAACTAGACATGTGAAGACAGACATTTCTCTTGGAGAGGAAGGATAAGGCAGAGGTTAATTTCATCTGCATGAGCCAGTGTAGGATAAGCTTTTGGAAATACTGTCAAGCCACATTCTTAATTCCTGGCAAAGTGACTTGTTCAGAGTCATCACAGGAAAGGAAGTTGAATAGAATAAAAAACGGAACAGGATGGGGGCTTAAACAGGAGAAAGAAGTGAGAGAAAGGAAACTGGATTGTTTGAAGTGGCCTGAGGTTACAAGTTCTATAACAAGATGATTTAAAAAAAAATATATATGTAAAATGCATCTATACACATGTAAAAACATATCTATACACACACGCATATTTAAAAATTAATGTAGGTATGCATGTATTTATAAAAAAAAACCCTTCCTCCTATTTGCAAAGAGACTTGTATTTGTGGATTGTCTTCCAAAGCTGCCTGCTGAGGTATTTGTTTCAGTACAAGGTGGCACTTACACAGTATGGGAACTAAACAAAAATCTCCTCTAGAAACCCAGAAGTTTTTAACAATCACGCTCCTATTCCGCACAATATGGAATACACAGAATATGGATTCCACTCACGTGGAAATCCACCAAACGCAGCAAACACATTGTTATACCGTTCCCCAAAGAAACACTCAGCACAATAAACAAGAGTGTGTGAACAGACAGATTCACTCGCAGCTGCCTACTGGAGAGCACCTCCTTGGATTCATCACGACTGAAAACACAACACTTGTGCAACTACAACTGCCACTGACAAAAAGAATAATTTTGGTTCCCAGAGAAGATGACAAAAGCATTTTTTAATATCATAAAGGCAATATTCAACTGATTCCCAGCTTTTTATGTTTCAGAATTGACACTTGTGAGTAAAACTTCTCATTGTACAGTCCAATACTAACTACTGTGTCATTTTTCATGTTCAAAGGGATACACAGAAACATGAATACACCCGTTAAATCATGTAACTAAAGAAAGAAACAAAAAAATTAGAAAAGTGTGCATAGTCAAAAAATTATCCTGGAAAATTGTATTAGAATGAATATTTCTAAATTCTACATCTCATCCTCCCCCCAAAATTACCTCTATTTGTGAAATATTCCTTATTTAATCCCCAGAGTGACACCTGCTGGATTTTACTAACAGAAACGAAAAGGCAGATATCCCCATTACACAGAACGTTTCAAGATAATAATTACAAAAATGTGCCCTTTTAGCAATAAAAGCTTGCATAGTATAGCTTTTTTTTTTTTTTCTCCATTTAGGGCAGTAAATAAATACATAGATGCAGCCATAGACAAAAGACACAGGATGTCTAAAGCTCTTATTCATTTCTGAAATAGATATTTTTAAATTTCTGTCTAGAAAGGATTATAGACCACAACATCGGGAGACAAGCTATATTAATTTCTGATAATATTGATATAAAAAACATTTTTAAAACATATAACAAATGAGTTTTGGTATGATAAATATGTTCTCAGCACATCTTTTGCATTAATGAAACTTTACCAGCATCGCCAGTATTAAAATAACACAAAATTTATTAAAGTTAACTTCCAAGATAATGGGGGAGGAAAAAAGCGAGGGTAAAATCTAAATGGTAATACAAAGAGTGATGCTTTATGCCCATATGAACATCACGGTTGTGCAGTTTTCAAGCTCAGAATTATCAAAGAATAAGTGGAAAAGATAATAGAGATTTTAGGAACTAAAAAGACATTCAGCGTAAACACAGTTAATGGTTGTATATGAGGTAGCTACTTTGAACATAAAAATAATATTTTTTTTAAAAATAAATCACTAATCACGGTGTTTCACTCCTTGTCCTTGGTATTATATGGGAAGTCAGACTGGTACGGGCTTCATGAAACAAAACTGTCACTAATTTTGTTGGGAATATTTTTTTAAATAACGCTTGTGTGATCCAGGCATAAATCCAGAAACATAACATTGTTTTATTTTCTAAAATTCCGGTAGTATCTTAATGGGCAGGTACAGCTTAATTGTGGCCAAAACTGTCAGAAAAGTCTTGGGTGACATCTGTGCAATATTAAAAGGTAACAGTTTCAAAGACACATGCAGATTTACACCAGTTGTGAATTTTTTCTTTTCTTGAAGTGAGTATATCGCTTCTCTCAGGGAAAGTCTTTTTCTAATGTATTACATTCAGTTAAGTGCATTTCAGATGCATCTTTCCAAGGAAAAGCAACTCTAAATATATCACTTCTGTCATTTATTTATTAAATCATTACATTATTTATTTATTAAATCCACTTCTGGGCAGCATATAATGCACCAATGATTGAAAGTGTTTGCACAGAACTTGGGCAGAAAAAAAATAATGACTTTGCTGGGAAAATGTAAACAGTATAAACAAACTTGGGAGACCAAAGCAGATATGCATGAGAGAGAACTGTGAAACAAAACTTTGCAAATGCAAAAGTTTAGCCTTCCAGTTTTGCCCAGATTCTAACACAGGACAAAAAGAAAAACTATTGCTAAAAACAAACGGTCTAATGGAAACAAATTTTATAAGAAGAACTTATATTGTATTGCAATGACTGTGGAATTCTCCATTAAGATAACAGGTAAGTTTCAGGCTAACTTCTGCTACTCTTTGTGCAAGTTTTCACTCCTTCCCCGACACAGTTGTATCGAGGATACAGTTAATTCCAGAGCTCTGACAATTTGCTACATCAAAGACTTAAAATATTTCCAGTAACAGAACAGTTACATGAGCAGCTTAGAGACTGTTTTCACTGTGTAAAGTTTCACCGAGGAAACTACCACATATGAAACCCAACAACACAGCTACACATGCTTTTAGAGCAGAGGTGACCATAACACTAAGATAATTCCAATATTGTGTGCACACTCTATAGGAACGACAGCTAATCAGAAGCACAGAAGGAATTTTGCTAGCAGACCAAGAACACTGCAAACACATTGGGAACAGATGGAAACAACTTCTTAAAGTCTATTTTGTTTTCCTAACTGTAGACTTGGACTTCTTATTGGAGAAATTCCTTCAATTGCTTTCATAAACAGCTTAGGTTATGTTCAGTATTTACTACAGAAGTGACTGAATATATATATTTTAAATATCACTGTGTACATGTTGTTATTAAAAACATATTGATAGCAATAGTTTCTTCCAAATGACCATGGACTGGTTTGAATCTTTCATCTGTATGATTTCGTGGACTCTTGTGGGCCCAATCCTACCCAGCTTTTGCACATGCTAGGAATGCTATTGGAAGCAGATGATTAACTTGAATGCACAGAACATAGAACCAAGCTAGTAATTATATTGGTGGCAAAGGAAACTTATTAGTGTGCTTTCTTCCTGCAGTTTTGTTCTTAACTGTATCCTAGTCTAAATCTGGACAGCCCACAGAACAATACTGCATTCCTAGAGCAGTTCCCTTTATTTAGCCAGGTAAGAAGATAGTCACCAAGAACAAGACATGCAGATATGTGTTTTTCAACTTGAGCATTCAAAAATTATAGAAGTTATCAAAAAATAGGTGCCAACAGACTGCAGAATGCAGGTGTCTGGATGAGTGTTGTATGTATAATTCCTTCAACAGTAATACCCACATTTAGGAATATCTTGCCTTTTGACAGTCAGGGGAAAAATTCCCACTG
Organism: Tauraco erythrolophus; assembly: GCF_009769465.1. Classification (NCBI taxonomy): domain Eukaryota; kingdom Metazoa; phylum Chordata; class Aves; order Musophagiformes; family Musophagidae; genus Tauraco; species Tauraco erythrolophus. The sequence continues at coordinate 8,293,391 of NC_141472.1, forward strand.
GCTCTCAGTGGGCCAGGATTTCAACAGTTGTGTTGTATCAGAAAAAGCCTATTCAAAGGGACAAACACCACATTTCTTAACGCAGAGCAAGACTCCAGCTGATCAGGAATTCAGAATATGGTAACATTTGAAGTTGACAGGACATACATCATGCAATTCTTGAACTTGCTACACATGTTATGCATTCAGGTGCTTAGTTTTGTCCACTAAAAAGTGCAGTCACACTGTTCTACATCATTATCTTGCCACTGCCTTTGCTTAATCTGCAAATAATGTAGATTCTGGCATCAAACCTGCAAAAACATGTATGCCTGACACTTCCTGTGTGGGCAGTCCCACCACAACCTAAACTAGTTACTTGAGTAGAGCATAAAATACAAGTCTAAATCATTTAACTGAAATACTTTCAAAGACAGTTGTTCCTACTGCACTCATCATTAGAACAACATCAACGTTTTTTATCTGAAATGTCATCTTGTTTGATTTAGTGTCACCAAATGCCTTTTGTGCTGAAGATTTTCAAAGTTAAAGACTTCGGGATTGCTCCTATATGCAGTGAAGTTAATGAGAGTTTAAGCAGACTACAAAAGTAAATACTGTGAAAATATAGATCATTATTTTTAATTGAGAATTTCAGACAGTATTGCAGCATGCATACTTTGAAAGAAAACACACGGATTCGGATCTAGTCTTATTCATATTTATCCAGATCTAGTGTGTCTCCTTTCAGTGCAACGGAAAGCACCTCAGATGCAGAGCACAGCAATCAGGCTTTTAGCACATCACCGATTTGATCGGGTTCAAACTGTTACATGTATTATTACTGTAAATGAATGACAAGATCCCCACTATGCACAGTATGACTGGAAAGACTCTGCATTGGCACAATTGTAAGAGCAGCTAAATCTGGTCCCAAGGTATCTGGCATAAGTTTATTAAGGTAGAGAGTAAAAAACCTCAGCTATTTTTACCATTATTTCATTCTCAGCCTCATAAAACATATGGATGATTAAATTAATCTTTGTAGATCAAATCCAAGTGTGACTTATAGCCTACACTATTTCCTAACTATCCTTCAGAAACAATATTTCTTTTCCTGATTCCACAGATCCATTGCTTACACCAACAAGCAAATGACTAGATGTAGCAATCTCAATAATGTAACCGTATTTGTAAGAACAAAGAGTATCACATCTGCTTTGGAAAGCTGAAGAGGTAGCAAGACTCTTAGCTGTCTCTCAGCTAATGCTGGAAGGCATAGAATCACACACTTCCCACTGTTCGAGTTTCTCAAGGAAATGGAAGAGCAGACAATTGCCTTTCAATAAATCATTTCAGTGTTCGTGGGAAAAAAATCTCAAACAGTAACACCCTGGCACACATGCAAACTTCAAACTTGAGCTGACTTTTTCTCAAGCAAACAAAGTTCAAACAAATGAGAAGCTGTATCTTTTTAGTTGTGTAATTACAACACAAAACCCAATTATGAAAAAACTCCAATATGACCTCTTTCTGGTACCATAACATCAACAAGATTAAAGGAATACTCAGTAAGAAAATCTACACCGCTTTATCAGTTAATTAAGCCTCTCTTGAAAGAGCTCCATTTGTATTGAATTAGTCTTAAGGACCCTTTTCAAACCAACGAGCCTCTAATTCTCTCCAGATGCAAAGGCAGAAATTTGGTTAGCTAGTATTAGAGGTTTTAGACACAATCCTTTAAGTGCTGATTAGGGTATCTTTATCTCCCTTTCTACATATTTATCGTTGCTTACTTCCTCAAGGATATATTATAACAACACCAGTTATAAAATCAGCTCAACACTTTGTTCACCAAAAATAAACGAAGCTTTTCCTCATACCCCTCTCTCCCTGATTACATATCACGCTCTGAGGTTAATGTAAAAGCACGCACACACGCGTAACTATAAATGCACTCAGACGGCAAAAAAAAAAAAAAAAATATCGTTCTTAGGCAAAGCAATGAAACTCACCACGCCGAGTTTTTCTGAGAACGGTTTCAGACAAATCAGTTAGATTTCCCTCTTCAGTCAGGGAGCAAGGAGAGGTCTCGTTCCCTCCCTCCCTGACCAAGTACGAGACCAACGAGAAAAGCCGGATCCTGGCTGCCGGGTACAATCCAGTTCGGGCGCCCGGGGGCTGCAGGGGAGAGGTGCCCCCGCCCCGCGGCGAAGCGCAGCTGCGGGTAGCGCCGGGAGCGTGTCAGATGGTGGGCGAGGAGCGGCGGCAGCAGCGAAACATCAGAGCTTCCTGTTACATCACCCGACCCCGCCCGCAGCCGCCGCTCGGGGACTTGGCTCTCCCAAACGGCATGGCCCGGGGAAGCCGTGCTCCTCTGGAGGTCCAGACAGGAGCGGGGAGCTGCCTGGGCCCCGACGGCTGCCATCTGCTCTCCAACAGCAGCGCTGGCGCCGGGGCCGGGCTGCCCGCGCCTTGCCCGGGGTCGGCTGCCGCTCGCTCGCCCCGAATAGACGCGAACGCTCTGAAAGCGCTCGCTCCTTCTGTGAGAAAGGAGGAGACCGCCGGACCTGTCTTTTCACGGACGGAGCCAGTGAGATTTGTCCTCCTCCTCCACCTCGACCCGGAGAAACACATCGGTTTGGACCCTTGTACAGAGACGAGCAGCACACAATGGCTGCGTTCCTCCTTACCCAGCTCTGCCAGAAATTGCAGGGGCTGCGTTGGGTCCCGTACCCTGAGTGCTGAAAAGCTCTACGGAGAAATGCCTTTAGTCCTCAAATGTAAAACTGCATTAAAGGTCAGAATGAAATTTTCAAATTCAGGCAAGTGTATAAAGTTCCACTTTCTTTGATACCCAAGAAAAATACTGTATTTAAGTAAATAAATATCAAGGGTAGAAAAGAGGCAGCAGGAATACTACTACTGCTGCACAGAACTGTAGGCTACGTTTTTTTAAACGCCAGTGATTTGAAAGCACAAGTATGAGCTGCCTGGTTTGAAATCTGCTGTAATTGAAGACAAAATAAATGGCAGTCCTTCTACTAGCTTCAAAGAATTTTGTATCAGGACACAAAAATGTTTCTTTTAGAAGATTTATCACTTGTTCTTTGTACGACTGATAACCTGTGCTACGGACAGAATCTGTGCTCTCCAAATCAACAGACAGCTGCTGAGTGCGAATGACATATGCTGAACAAATGGGGAGTTCAGGGAGCATTAAGTTCAAATACTAACACCTGTAACACCAGTACTCCTTATGGAAGGCCATAAGGACCTCCCAAAGGTTGTGGTTTCGTAAATGCTCATCAAAATTACAACCATTTAATTTGCTCATGAAACAAGATAAAGTATTCTGCTTGCTTCTCACTACCTGTTGTTCATCCACTCTTTTTACCAGCAGAAACATTTATGAATCATGTTGTGAACTGGATGAAGGCATTCATCAGGTCATTGAAAGTCTTTCCCTCAAAAATGAAAACAGCAAGAAACCCAAAACTGAGCAAATACAACCCCAGCCCCAAGCCAGGGTCAGAAAAAACAGAAGAGGGAAAAGAGGGGCAGGAATACTCTAAATCCACACGGCTTCTGGATAATACAAATTGTGAAATTGCTCTAGGGTCACTAAAAGAGCAGGCATATGACTTTAATACTCATTTGGCACATGCGAGTGTCGGTGCTTCTAGGATCTTACATCAACAGGAGAATGTTTGAGTTTTATAATCAGTGAAGAACCAAGAACTGGCACTCTAAACTTCTAGGCAATGTGAACAGACACAAGCCAGGGATTAGCTCTGATTCTGAACAGTGATGGAAATTAACTTCTCTGAAATAAACGGTGTCACCTCAGGTAGCAGAATTTCATCAGAAGCAAGCGTGGCTGTGTTATTTTAGACCAATTAGGTGTCGGCTATAGACTACAACATGGTACATTACACACTGTAACCTAGAAAATAATCCACGTATTCCAGCCAAGCACACATGTTCAAGGCAAGCATCTGAATTAGCTGAAGAGATTTATTACATAGGCCATGTTTGATTTGGCATGTCAAATTCAGTGGAGTTGTGCGGGGTTTTGAGGTGTTTTATTTTAGTTTAAAAGTCTTATATTCTACTTATTTAGTTGTTGTTGGAACTTTCTTACTCTACAGGTATTTGAGACATCTCAGCTGCTGTAATTTGCACTTCAAAGACACGGAAGGCCCCCACACTACTTCAGTTATCCCTTCTTCTGGCTGAAAGGCACCTAAATTACAGCAATACTGGCTGCCTCGGTTATCAACAGCGTGGGCGCGAGCAGTTCACAAGGGATCTAAATGCGAACAACAGACTGCGCTTGAACCAAAGAAAGCTTAAAACCACGCAAAGAGAAAAAACAAACCCTGATTCCACCTCTTACCACAGATGTTGATGCGATCTGAAAAGTTCAAGGACAAACATGGTTTTGCAAACAACGGGACTACTCACGACCGGCCGCGCGAACCCCTCTCTCTGGCGTCGCCGTTGCGACCAGCGCCGCTCCCCTCACAGCGAAGGGACCGCACGGGGCTGCACCACCGCACCGCAGTGCGCGCTCTCGGCCGTGCCCAGGGCGGCGGAGGAGCCGGCCGCCGCGCTTCCCGCCCGCCGCCGCAGCGCCGCTCCCCGCACCGCCCCGTCCAGCCGTGCCCGCCGCCGCGGCCCGGCCCGGCCCGCCGAGGAGGCCCCGCGCCCCGGCTCGCGGCGCGGCGCTGCCACCTGGCGCGCGGCGGCCGGGCTGCTGCTCCCGCGCTGCCCGTCTGGCTCCCGCCGCCGTTTGCACCTCGTCGTACCCCGCCCCGCCGGGGAACCGGGAATACGGGGAATGTTTTACCCGTACGTCGCGTGCCCCGCGGGGCAGGGTGCCCGACTCACGCACGGTCAGTGGCAAAACAGTCTTCTGAAAAGAAATCCTTGACAAGTGTCTTGCAGTGCGGTGTTGCTACAGGTGCAAAAGAGAGTACGGGATAAACAAAACCAAGGAGACGCCACACATGCATTGCCTACGAATAAAATATTAAGAGTTCATGTTTAAACACGTAGTGACCATAAACGTATATTCCACTTTACAGGAACCTGGTTCTTTCTCAGGAGAAGATACCGCTGAAAGCAGCCAGTCATGAAACATCATCCTTATGTCCACTTTAACATGTTAAAAAGGTAAAATCTAGAAAGGTGAAGACCTCACCAAAATGTAAATAAATCTATCAGCTTTGAAATAGTAGATGGCTTGGAGATGCAGGGAGAAAGAGTGGCTCAAATGCACTAAAACGAAAAGAGAAGCAGGCGATAGAAAGTGAAAAGGAGAAAAAGGAGGCCATATTGGTAAAATGTGAGGAAAAGAGAATTACTATAAAGACTTAAAATTATTTCTCAAAGACATTTTGCTTCATCATCTGTACGGACTAAGGGCACATACCAAGTTATTGTGGGTCAGATGATACATTGAAACTCATCAAACCCCTGTAAAATTGCTTTGGCTTATTGACTTCCATTAGAAAAAGTGGAAGAAATTTCACAACACCCTGCGTATTTCCTCCAACGCACCAGGGCAGATTCTGAAATGAAATGACTGGACTCTAGTTAATTTGAAACATACAGTTGCTGTAACACCTTAGCATAGCTTCATTTTCTGACCTCTTCACCATTCTGACATCTGATTCCCTATCTTTTCCCTGTATTGTGGCTCAGTAATCCCCTCTTCTACATTCACCCTTTAATTATCTTTGAGAATTGCATAGATCTTTTTTCTTATTCTTGCATTTGGTTGTTCTGCAGAAACTGAAGACACAGGAATGAAAAGAAGTAAATGAAGGAGAAGGGCACAAAAGGAAGTTCTTGTGGAGTTGATCAGATCACACTGCAGTTTAGACTTCGTATGGAAAAACTCATTCAATGCACTGTAGAGCTATACAAAAAAAAAGATAGGAAGACAGATGGATAACTGGTACGGTGGCCAAACCTAGTACACACACCAAGAAGAGTGTGCACTCTCAGATCGAGCCTCTGATTATGATCAGATCAATTTTTATACATTCTACAACATTCCAGTCTTCATGCTCATTGCACTAAGTCAGCAGCCTAAAAGACAAATCACTTAGTTCTGTCTCCTCAGTCAACTGAAATCCAGGTACTGTTGCAATGCTACTGTTGCGCATCTCTAAAGATTTTTTTCTGTCTCGACAATGACATAAGAGATCCATCAATGGATCACTTGTTTAATCACTGTTACTACAGAATGAATGCACAAGAAGTTCCTTTAGAGGAACTAAGGGAACTGAGTAAGAGGTGGGAGAGTACAGGGGGGTACCTGTTAGTCCTGTCATAGCTACAGCAGTTCTGGAAGCAGAGGAGACTGCACAGTCCTGGGGAGCAACTGAGCACACTCAGTGCGGAGACCCTGTTAGTTTGCAGGAGAGCTCAGCAAGCAGGAGACTTAGAAGAATGGGGAGCAGCCTCACAGCCAGGTTTCTGCAGGGACAGAAAGGACGATTTTTCCTAGACTTCCAGGGTGGGTTGCTGTAGGTACTGAATCCAGGCAGTCAGGGAGAAGTCGCTGGACCAAGAGGGAGCCTGAAGGAGAGATTGTCCTGGTTTTAGCTGGGACAGAGTTAGCTCTTTCTTTTTAGCAGCTAGAAGAGCTCCGTGTTTTGGTTTTACTCAGAGGCTCGCTCTGAGAAGAACGTTGATAGCAAGCTGATGTTTGTAGTTGGCCAAGGACTTTTCAGTGTGTCATGTCCTGGCCCGAGTGCAGAAGCACGGTGGGATAAGAGGGGAGCATAGCCGGGACAAGGGGGCCACGATTCCCCTTGTGATTTGTGGTGAAACTTAAGATTGAGGGCCAAACTGGCCAATTAGTATTCCATATCATGCAGCGTCATGCCCAGTATAAAAGTGAGGGTCAGCCGGAAAGAAGGGCTTTTGCGCTTTGGCTCTTTCGCCACTTCTGCTCTTTTGCGCTTGCTGCGCTTTTGCTCTATTGCCTTTTTTTTTTCTCTCTCTTCCAGTACTCCCACTCTCGGAGCACTATCTCTCTCTCTCTCCCCCCCCCCCCCCCTATTTTGGGCCCTTGCGTTCGTCTGGGATTGCAGCTTCGGGACAAGACGGGCTTCGCATAAGAGGGGGTGGTGAGCATCTACACTGTGTATTAAATCATCTGTATTAAATCATTCCTATCTCAACCCACGGGTTTCCCGTTTCTCCTTTAATTCTCTCCCTCATCCCTGAGGCTGGGGAAGGGTGAGTGAATGATTGGGGGGGGGTTGGTTGCCAGAGCGGCCTAACCCACGACAGTCTTAATTGGCGCTCAACGTGGGGCCCGAAAGGGTTGAGATAAGAAAGTAAATTGCTGTGATTTTCCATTGTGTTTTTTTTCCCGTGGATGTTGTTGGCCGTAATGTTGTTTGTTATGCTTTCATACATGTTACCAGACATGTATAATTTATTGCCTTATATACCTTATATGATATTAGGTGGAATGTTTATGCGGTTTTCTGGCTCTGGGTGTTGGAATGGTATGAAAAGTATGTTATTGTTAATTAAGGGTTTTGCTATACTGTACGGTGTAACTCTGATAAGATCATCGGTGCTGGGACCGGCTCAGTCTCTGTATTCGGCGGTGCAGAGAGGGATGGTGATGTGAAGCTCATTTATTAATTTTGAGCGTCACCTGGCAGATATCATTGCCAATTATACTGGTGACTTTTCATTTACAAAAGCTTATGTCGATTTTGATAAGGCTGAACGTCATTGGAATAATTTAACAGGTTTGATTTTGTTGCAAGGTCTCCTGAATATATGTTTAATTATATATATATTCAAAGTCAATCGACCATTTAGGGGTGCATACCAATTTATTTCTCGGGTTATTGTGCTTGCCATCTCGACTCCCATGACAAGCACTATAGCTACTCATACTACAATGGTATCAGTTGCCCCTGCAAGGAAAAGAAAATGTATACAAAAGTTAGAACATGAAGGAGAGCCAGGGCCATCACAACAACCAAATGAAGAAGAGCAATCAGGCCCATCAGAACAACCAGACAAAGAAGAACAACCAGAGCCATCACAACGATTGATGGAGGAAGAGCAACCGAGGAAATGTGTACGAAAGTCAGAACACAGAGGAGAGGATGATGATGATGAAGAGCAACCAGGACCATCACGAGAGATGAAGCGGGAATGTTCTGTTTCGCCCCAGAGAAAATCTCAGTGAAGGAGAAGTGACATCATAGATGAGACGATAACCACCCGATCTCTAAAAATGAGCGAGCTGCGAGATATTCGAAAAGATTATGGCTGTCTTAGAGGTGAGCCCATTGTCAGATCATTGGTTGCTCAGATGCTGGGACATGGGAGCCAATAGTCTGGAGTTAGATGGTAACGAAGCCAGGCAGCTAGGAGCCTTTGCTATGGATGGAGGCATTGATAAAGCAATTGGAAGACAGACACAAGTTTGCAGCCTCTGGAGACGGCTCCTGGCAGCTATAAAGGAAAGGTATCCCTACAAGGACAAGATGCCATGTAATGTAAGCAAGTGGACCAACGAGAGCTATTCAGTATCTGAGAGAACTGGCTGTGCAAGAGTTGATTTATTTTGACTCAAGAAGCGGACCAAGATGTGAAGATCCAGATGACGTCCGGTGCACACGACCAATGTGGCAAAAGATTCTGTGGAGTGCGCCAGCATATTCCACCTCATTGGCAATAATGGACTTTGGAGCCGATGATACACCACTGTCCATAGGTAATCTGGTCACTTACCTCCAACGATATGATGATAATACTTCTATACAAGCTTGTGTTACGTCTGTGGAAAAGCTGTCTGAGTAGGTCCAAGAATTAAGAGAAAAAGTAGACTTCCCACCACCTGAACATTATAGAATTTCAGCTATTAGAACCAGGTGTTACCCTCCTCGAGAGAGACAAGAGAGATGGTACAGATCACCGGGTGAGCTGTGGTTCTACCTGTGTGATCACGGAGAAGACATGAGGTGGTGGGATGGAAAACCCACCTCAGCCTTAGAGGCAAGGGTACGCCAGCTGGAAGGAAGAACCAACAGGAATAGAAATATTTCCAATTCCTCCAGGACAGCTGTTGCCCCGGTCTACAGTGAGCAGTCCACTTGTCAAAATGGGAGGGCTGATCCTCATAGCAACCCTGACTCTAATCCTGCTGATTCCTCTGATGAATATGATAACAGGCTTTAGAGGGGCCCTGCCTCCAGCCAGGTGGAGGAAAGGGACAATTGAGTTTACTGGACTGTGTGGATTCAGTGGCCTGGCACATCATACCCCAAAAAGTATAAAGCTCTAGTGGACACTGGTGCCCAATGCACCTTGATACCATCGAACTTTAGAGGGGCAGAATCCATCTGTATTTCTGGAGTGACAGGGGGTTCTCAACAACTGACTGTGATAGAGGCTGAAGTGAGCCTAACTGGAGAGCAGTGGCAAAAACACCCTATTGTAACTGGCCCAGAAGCGCCGTGCATCCTTGGCATAGATTATCTTAAGAGAGGGTATTACAAGGACCCAAAAGGGTGTCAGTGGGCTTTTGGCATAGGTGCAATAGAGACAGAAGAAGGCAAACAGCTATCTACTTTGCCTGGTCTCTCAATGGACCCTTCTGCTGTGGGGTTACTGAGAGTCGAAGAACAACAGGTGCCAATTGCTACTACAGCAGTGCACCGACAGCAATATCGTACCAACCGAGACTCTCTAATTCCTATCCATAAGTTGATTTGTCAACTGGAGAGTCAAGGAGTCATCACGAAGACCCGCTCACCTTTTAACAGCCCTATATGACCCGTACATAAGTCCAATGGCGAGTGGAGGCTGACAGTAGACTATCGTGGCTTGAATGAAGTTACACCACCATTGAGTGCTGCCGTGCCAGATATGCTGGAACTTCAGTATGAACTGGGGTCAAAGGCAGCCAGGTGGTACACTACGATTGATATCGCTAATGCATTTTTCTCAATTCCTTTGGCACCGGTATGCAGGCCACAGTTTACTTTCACTTGGTGACCAAATTACCTACGGACAGTGGTGTATCATCATCTCCGAAGTCCATTATTGCCAATGAGGTGGAATATGCTGGTGGCGCACGCCGTAGAATCTTTTGCCACATTGGTCGTGTGCACCGGACGTCATCTGGATCTTCACATCTTCGTCTGCTTCTTGAGTCAAAATAAATCAACTCTCGCACAGCCAGTTCTCTCAGATACTGAACAGCTTTTTCTATGTTGGTCCACTTGCTTACATTACATGACACCTCATCCTTGTAGGGATACCTTTCCTTTATAGCTGCCAGGAGCCGTCTCCAGAGGCTGCAAACTTATGTCTGTCTTCCAATTGCTTTATCAATGCCTCCATCCATGGCAAGGGCTCCTAGCTGCCTGGCTTCGTTACCATCTAACTCCAGACTATTGGCTCCCATGTCCCAGCATCTGAGCAACCAAGTGACAATGGGCTCACCTCTAAAACGACCATAATCTTTTCGAATATCTCGCAGCTCGCTCATTTTTAGAGATCGGGTGGTTATTGTCTCATCTATGATGTCACTTCTCCTCCATTGAGATTTTCTCTGGGGTGAAACAGAACGTTCCCGCTTCATCTCTCGTGATGGCCCTGGTTGCTCTTCATCATCATCATCCTCTCCTCTGTGTTCTGACTTTCGTACACATTTCCTCGGTTGCTCTTCCTCCATCAATCGTTGTGATGGCTCTGGTTGTTCTTCTTTGTCTGGTTGTTCTGATGGGCCTGATTGCTCTTCTTCATTTGGTTGTTGTGATGGCCCTGGCTCTCCTTCATGTTCTAACTTTTGTATACATTTTCTTTTCCTTGCAGGGGCAACTGATACCATTGTAGTATGAGTAGCTATAGTGCTTGTCATGGGAGTCGAGACGGCATCACAATAATGCAAGAAATAAACTGATATACACCCCTAAACCTTGTGATTTGTGGTGAAACTTAAGATTGAGGGCCAAACTGGCCAATTAGTATTCCATATCATGCAGCGTCATGCCCAGTATAAAAGTGAGAGACAGCTGGAAAGAAGGGCTTTTTGCACTTTGGCTCTTTCACCACTTCTGCTCTTTTGCGCTTGCTGCGCTTTTGCTCTATTGCCTTTTTTTTTTCTCTCTTCCAGTACTCCCACTCTCGGAGTACTATCTCTCTCTCTCCCCCTGTCGTGGTTTTTTTTTGGACTGAGGGTCGAGACAAGAACCGAGCGGGAGCACCCACCAACATGGTCTCGGGCAAAACATGACTCGGGCTTTCTTCTTAAAAACAAAACAATTTATTAACAGTTACTAAACAAAAGACAAAAGGGAACGAAACTGGTTACTTGAGAGGAGAAAGAGAAAACAAGGCCCGATCTTAAAACAACACCTCCCCACCCCCTATTTTCCTTTCGTTCCTGGCTCTGCCTTCCCCCCAGCGGCGCAGGGAGACAGGGAATGGGGGAGTACAGGTCAGTTCATCCATGTTGTTCACTGCCGCTCCTTTCTTAAAGGAGGAGGAGTCTTTACACCATTTTTCCCTTGCTTCGGTGGATCCCCTACTCACAAAGAAAAAGTCCCCAAACTTTTCCAAAGTAAGTCCTGCCCGCAGGATTGCAATCCTCCCCATGGATCGCACCAGTTCGGGCTTTACCAGTCTCGGCCTCTTAGGGAGCTGCTGCCACTCGCGTCGGCGTGGGTCGTCCCACGGTCTCCAGATGCCTCCACGACCTCGTCGTGCATTCCATGCCCCATTATCAACAGTACCTGGTCGCGCATCCCCTGCTCCACGACCTCTCCTGGGCTCAGGCATCTCCTTCCCGACGTGGGTTTCTCCACGGGCCACGAGTGGGTCGCTGCTCCGCCGAGTGCACCCTGGCTGCAGGGGGGCCGCCTGCCATCTCACACCGATTTGCAAGGGAAGCCTCAGCTCCAGCACACCTCCTCCTGCTCCATCTTTGCTGACCCGGTCGTTGTGGTTGTCTTCTCTTAGATATTAATCCTCTCTGGGGGAGCTCGGCCCGGCGGGCACCCCGGGAGCGGGGTGCTTACCGAGTCCCCCATGCGGCTCCCCGGCGCCATCTTGAGCACATGGCGCCGGCCCGGGCCCGGGCCCGAGCGGCCGCTCGGCCGGGAGCCGGGAGCGAGGGCCGCGCCCTCCTGCTCTCTCCTCGCTCCTGAGCAAAAAGCCCCTTTCCCGCCCCTTTGTCCCAACTTAAATAGGGCAATTCGCAGAGGCGCCGATTTGGCTCAACCTCCCCTGGGGGGGATGGGACTCAGATCTGGTGGCACAGGGAGCAAATCCCCTCCCCTGCCACCAGAACACCCCCCCCACATCAAACTATCACCCCCCCCCCCCCCCCCCCATTTCGGGGCCTCGCATTCGTCTGGGATTGCAGCTTCGGGACAAGACGGGCTTTGCATAAAGGGGGTGGTGAGCACCTACACTGTGTATTAAATCATCTGTATTAAATTGTTCTTATCTCAACTCACAGGTTTCCCATTTATCCTTTAATTTTCTCCCTCATCCCTGGTGCTGGGGGAGGGTGAGTGAATGACTGGGGGGGGGTTTGGTTGCTGGAGTGGCCTAACCCACGACAGAGATACTACCATGAAATGACACAGGAATCACAAGGCGATCTGTGTACAAACAAATGCATCTATTCTTTCCTATCTGTCTTTCAAATTTTTGCCCCATTCAGAATATTCTGCTTTAGGAAGTTCATCATTCAAGTTTATGATCTAATAAAACTTAAAACAGTTTACAAATCTTTGTTTGTGTTCTTGGTGGGACTGCTTTAAGAAACACCATTGGCAAACCCCCTCCCCTTCCTCCCAACCCCTGCAAGGGGTCAGAGTCCCATCACAACTGAAAACACTACCAGGTTTAGAGCTGCAGCCACAGCTGGGCGGAGAACACTGCCTCAGAAACAGCTCTGTCACCATCACCTGCATTTGGGCTTGATGCTGAGGGAAAACTCTCCTTAAAGAAACACTGCCACCAGTAACACAGATTCATATAAACACTAGAGTTACCTGAATGTTGCACTTCTGCTGCTAAAGAATGACTTTTGTAGTCTTTTATATGAAACTCTAGAAGATGTTTTAGTTTAATGGTCATGGTCATGGTCAATATCTCAGAATCATGCTAGGGAATGTGGCAGTTGAATGCACGGACTCTGTAGATGTGATACCAGAGACACCTTTATTATTATTTTACAAGCAGCTTTTATAGATCATCACTCCAGCCACGATGTGTCCACACACCCCTTACCCAGCTGTGATTGGTTACAAACAATAGTGCACGCGCCTATTTTAGCTTTACTATTGGCTATGCTTAAAAAAGCACTACTAAACTAAATATCAGTTTCTCACACACCTTATATCATCTTCCCATACTCCCTATGTCAGCTTCTCACACTCCCTGCGCTAGCTTCTCACACTCCCCAGGCCAGCTGCTCACACTCTCTTTTCTTTTCTATCTTCTTTATCGGTGGTTCCCAACTTCAGAAAGAACACAGGCTTAAATCATCAAGGTCAAACCCCAACTGTAACTGTGTGTATGAGTCCACAAGGGAATACCATGTTTCTTTGGAAAAGGATTTTAACACGGTGAATAGGATAGTACTGCCCATCTGTCAGACATCAGTGACAGAAGGCAGCTGTTGCAAATGTGTTACTTACCCAGCACTTGACACTTTCTTTTTTGCTTTAATCTGAAACCGTAGACTCAGAGTGTGCTTACTGACTCACTGAGCTGCCGGAGGAGCCAACTTGCACATACCTCAGCTCTGTCTCCACTCCAAGGTACATCACACCATCTAGCAATTATGTAAGTTTTAATACTGGCAGCCCATGGAAAATTATTATGACTTAAGAATGGAAGATAAGATAGATACTTTTTCCACCTTAATCATAAAATTTATAAAAGAAAAGACGCAGACATTTGTGCACTCACCTGCATTCCTAGCCAGGCTGACACAAGCCAGCGTCAGTGTAGAAGCAGGGTAACTGGGGCATTAGCGGGTCTTCAGCCCACTGGTTAGTCCTGCCTTTCCCATACCTCGTGCACCCAAAGCAACTTGTGCTTTAGGAGACTGTGTACACTGCTGTGCTAAGGCAGTTGCTATGCTACAAGTGAAGAGGCCTGTGAGCAGTTTAGATCATGAGCTCTCCGCTTGCCTGCAACGACGGCTGGTCCAAGCATTTAACCTACTGCTCTGCTCCTGTTCAGTGCAACTCACATCTACAGACTTGACTCCTAGTGTGTGGAGTACAGACAATACCTGGAGAACGAGGCCAACAAAAATGATGAACTAGAACAAGAAGATACCAAACTGGAATTCAAACTGGCAGGTAACAATGGGCCAAATAGTGCACCAGACACCTGACGGTACTAGTTTTCAGCAGTCTAAGGAGTTTACAGGTTTTCTGTCAGAATTGCACTTGTCCGATTTATACAGCTACTGCACTGTAAGTGCTCATACGTTTTATAAGATTCTACATAAATATTTTCTGGTGTACATTTCAGTTTCATGAGCATTTTTCAAACCATTAGTAGATCCTAGATTAAAAGAATCATGAAAGACTTAGGCACCAGAAAGGTCTATTTGGATAGAATTTCTGTATAAAAATCTGTGACTTTTACTTACCCCCTCACTCAGATATTTAGAATGCATAAATGCTTTCATTTTCAGCAGTAAAGTTTAGCCTCTTTGTGCAGTTAGTCCAAAGTTCATCAGGCATATAAAACGTAGGTTTTCTGAAATCATACATGCGAGTCATAGCACGAAGGCAGCTTAGTCCAACAGATCTTTTATTATTCTCACAATCATTTATTATTCTCACTGCTGTCCTTGCTCCTTGTTAGTGTCTGAGCCCCTCACATCTATTTCAGCTACTTATTTCCACACAATGTCTCACAGATGGCAGTGTAACCATCCTCAGTAGTTTTAAACATAAAAACAGGTGATACATTAAAAAAAATATTTACAACATCAAAGAAGATAGGAGAGAGCTTCAAAAATATCCTAGTATCTTTTGTTTCATAGGAAGCAAAGTGCTTCTAAAAACCTTAATAGGAATCCAACTAGCTTTTTCTTTCTTTCTTTCCTTCCTTTAAAAAAACTCATTATAAAAGATTTACTCAAAATCAGAGAGGTGCCTTGGAGAAGGGCAGGAACTGTACCACTGTTTCATGCCAGTCTTAAAAAACTTCACAAAAATGCAACAAAAAAAACCCTCAAAGTCAACTGGAGAGTAAAGCATAGTGTTATCTCTAAAGCAACTGTATTTATTTCTTTGAAAGGAATTTCTTCTGTTTTGTGTAAAAGCTTAGTATGTATTTCTAGAAATTATTAAGTTGCTGGGCATGAGACTAGTTCAGTCACAAGGATAAAAATCAATGATTCATATATCAATCAATATATTTCTAAATCTTTGCAAATCTCTGTCACACTGCTTCACACATTTACAACTTTAACACTCTCTTCATGGTTTTTGGTGGGTTAATTCTGATCTTACATTCATTTTACAATCGTGTAATTATATGCACTTTGACGGAGTTAAATCTAGTTTGCATAACCTAAAACAAATCTGATTAAAACAAACCCAGTGTCTATTTCCTCTTTATAGCGAGACCTATCTTTTAAACTATGATTGAAATAATCATTCTTGACAAGTGATTGACAAGCATTATGCTTTCTTTAGCACAAAAATAGATTTCAAAAAAGAATAATGAGGTAATAAAGTAAATTTGAATCTTGTCTACTTTTTCATCATTATGAGTTATACACCCATACAGTCTGTTCTGTCCTGTTCCAGCTCTGACAATTATATACAATCAAATTACAGTTTAAGAGCCTTTTTCAAAGTAAAAAGTAATCTTTATTAACATGAATGACGAATACACAATAAAAATATAAGCAGCTTAATAATACGTAATCAAAATAATCAGTACAGTAAATATATTTAAATGGTGTACACTAAAGGCTTTAATTCACAGGTGAATAGTAGTTTACTTCACATTTCCATAAAAATCAAAGCTGTATTCTTTCAGGGATGATTTCCTCGCCCAGAGCCTTTACTGACTGTTTCCTTCTTTTCTTCTTGATTTTTATTAATCTTCTTTCACCTTTTTTTTTATTGAATCCTAAAGGTAAAATGAAGAAAGATTAGATGCTGTATCACTAAAACATCCAAGATTACAAGAAATAAGAGACAAGAAAATAATTTCTCGTTTTCAAGAAATATTCTTGAAAAAAGAACATTGTCTTACCTAAAGTCTTCATATGCCTGACCAATGCCAAGTTGTCTTACTTCTGTTCTTGTGCACTGTATTTTACTGTCCATCTTTCTCTCTCTATCACTGTCTCTCTTCTGATTTCCATTTTCACTTTTCTAAGACTTTCAGCTATTACATTTTATCAGGCCAATACTGATAAAATCTTTACTCAAGATCAGAGGGGTGCCTTGGAGAAGGGCAGGAACTGTACCACTGTTTCATGTCAGTCTTAAAAAACTTCACAAAAACGCAACAAAAAAAACCCCCTCAAAGTCAACTGGAGAGTAAAGCATAGTGTTATCTCTAAAGCAACTGTATTTATTTCTATGAAAAAGTAATACATTTTATCAGGCCAATAATACCAAAAGTTGCAAGAATGTTTTAGCCTACCTCTTAACAATAGCCTGTGGCAGTAGCACTTCCCATACCTTTCTTGCAGATCCTCAAACATGACTTTCTGGAGGTGAAATTATTTTCATTCCCACCACAACCGCTGTAGCTAAATGGGAGACATCTTTCAGTTGAGTAGTTGTAGAAAAATCTTAACTCTTTGGCTCTACAAAGTCCTCTGTCCATAGGGGTCATGCACAAAGATGGGATAGGGGGTGGCTCTAGAAATAACAAGAAAAACCAGGTTAGAGACAACACTGCCATTTACCAGTTTTCTGTTATGTTGATATAATAATACGAATGTGAGATTTGAAGCTCACAGAACTTTGACATTTATATGAAAATTACTGGTAAATGTAATTCTGCCCTCTTGAAAATCCAGGATACTTTACATAAGCATCTGTCTTTTCATGATTACAGAAAATACCACAGGAAATGTTATTCTCTCTTTGAATACCAAAAGCCAGCAAAAGCTTACCTGAAAGCAAGTTTTGTTTCCTATATATTTATTTAGTGATAAAATTGCCATTTCCATGATAGGAGATAGTATTCAAGTACAATCAGAGAAGTTTCAAGTGAAGTGTTTGCAGAAAGTGAAGTGAAATAAATTTAACTTGGACAGCTTTAAAAATACAGTAAATATTTATGATAATTAATGAAGTGAATTTTCCTAGTTACTGTTAGACTTCTGAAATCAAGTAAAAGGTAAAAGTAACCATCATTTCCAATGTAAGATTCAATACTTTAATATTGGGTTTGTCATATGAATAAAAAAAGCTTGACCTGAATAATAGAAGTCAGTCTAATGGAAAACACTGAGCAATTACCAAGAAATAGCTTGTAACTTGCAGAATAACAAAGGATTAAATGTGAAGAGAAAGTGCACAAAGTGACTGAGGTGCTGGTGCTTTAGTGCTGCTGTTAGGTTTTTACCATTCGAAGGAGCAGACTGATGCTTTGTTTCTTCAGTGTTGCTGCAAAGTGAGAGTATGAGAACTGAAACGCTGGAAGATGAACCTGAGTTATCCGAAGTACATGGGCACTGAACAAGTTCAAGAAGCAAATCCATACCAGAATTCCCAAACCTGGAGAAACTTCATCATCTATCACCCTGGAGTGACTCATAGACAAAATCATAACTGACACAATTGCTGCACAGGATGCGTGAAACTGAATGGGAGCCATTATATCATCAGTTAAGAGGGACTTAAAGGAGTGCCATTTTCTTCCAAGAAGTAGCAGAATTGAGACAGCTGGGGTCTGAATGCATAAATGGAGATGTGAAGCTAGTCAGGTGGCTTTCTTGAAGTTACAAAGCCAGGTAGATGTGGTGCAGAGTTAAAAACAAGTGAAAATTCTAGGGAATAATTTGGGTTACAACAGAGCAGATGAGTTGCTGAAGGCAAGAATTTATGAATTAAGTTGGGCAATTCAAGAGGCTGATAAGAAAATATCCAAAAATAACATACTACATCTTACTTGTCTTGCACATATTGCACGTGCTGAGAAGGGTTCATCTGCCAAGTTTAATAGCTGAACTGGCATGGTGAAAAGTACGAAAAATTGCTAGGAAAGAAATAGAATGATGATTTATGGAAGGCTAAGACAGTAAAATGAAATTAATAATATATTTAAAGCTGTGTTAACAGCATCATACTATTCAAAAGGATCCTGAAATGCAAAAACTGAGTTATGAGTTGGTTTTTCAAGACAGACTAAGCTTATTTCAGATTATAAAATGAGCACTACTTAATTTTTTTTTATAACTGTGACATTATTGCAAAAGTAAGGTTCACTCTGGATCCAGAGTAAGAGCCCATTATGTGATGCAATTTGTATTAAATCTACTGTTTTACTTACAATGAAGATGGTAGTTAAATTAACTAGTGGAATGCTTTTGGTACTGCTCTAACTGAGAACTCTTGTGCCTAGAACTAATTTCATCTGTCTCTCGCTGGAAAGTATGTTAGCTTTCAAAGAACATGTCCAGCAACATGAAAAAAAATGCTTACCTATTTTAACCTGATAATTCTCAACCTGAAAAGAACAAAGCAGAAAGGCTTGCCAGTGATGAAAGAGCCAAACAGCATAGGTTTGTTAATTATGTAACAGATTTTAAATATATACTTTGTCATGTAAATCACTTATCTGGTATGCAGAATTTTCCAGAGGCACTCCAGAGTCCCCTCATGAAGGAGTTCTCACAACAACTGTAAGCTTTAGGGAAGTCACGGAGCCAGTGATATGGTTACTGGTGAATAAGGACTACCTATATACGTATAATGCAACTGGCAGAGCGGCATCCAAATGCTATTCTCTTGTACTCTTTCTAAAAATTATGTTTTTCTTTGTCTAGATCTTTGCTATATAAATTCCTCAGATCCAAAACACTATTCCTGTTCATCTTCAAAATACCTGCATATTCTCAACAATCCCAGAAGCAACCAGCCTATGAAGAAAACCTCTATGCTATATGTTGCCATATAGCAGCCATTTTTCGCAACAAAAAAAAAATGTTAAAATAAAAATGAAATTACTTATCATGATTTCCTGTCTGCTGAGGATTATAAAAATTCTGAATTGATTTTAATATACTGATCACTAAAAGCCCTGTTAATTTTAAGTTGCTGTAAACCTAAAATATGTACTGTGTCATGCTCAACTCAGCATCTCTATTGGCAGGACAAGCTATAAGACTGCGAGCCAGTATGTTAATATAGTCACTGAGAGCATTGGATCCAGGTAATTTGTCTCTATTCAGCCACAGCTTCTAACACAATACTTATGTATATGATGCTACAGTAAGTTTAGATATTATGCTGGTTCTTGAGTTTCTCTCTCAAATGTTTTAGTTTCACAATCTCATTTTTCTGAAAGTTGTTGAAATGTTTCATCTCCTGCTTTGTCTATGAATGGAAAACATAAAAGAAAACAGCAAACCCCAAAACCCACAAAACTACACAGAGAGGAAGGGGTACACACTGAAAAGAGTAAAAAAATTAGCAATGTATTATCAAAATTATTTTCCCCTAACCTAGTCTATACAGGTCTATGAACTACAAATGTCAACTTTATTGAGAGACTACTTGACATAGAAATGCTATTTTTAATTCTACTTTTTTTCACAATTTAGATTTCATTTTAGTAATTTTTTTCACAGGGCAAGTAGCATTACTTGTTACAATACATAACTCATTACATGCTAACATCAAATGGATAATATTAACCTAAAAATTAATGAATGTAATTAAATGCTTTCTAACTTCTTTATACATGGAACTACATGGCCCATCCTATTGCCTTTGATGCAACTTCTACAGAAATCGAAGTTATTTACATTGACAGCAACAGGCCTTGAGATTCTGACTTTACCCTTGAATACATGGTATTCTGTTTATCCAAAACACCTGGTTTAAACAGGTTTTAAATCTCCAAATAGCAAGCTCATAAACTTAAATTTGCTATGCATATTATTTGTCAAAAACGTATGACAAAAGTCAGCTCATGAGCAGGCATGGGAAAAAAGAATTTACAATTCATACAGGCAAAGGAAAAATGAAAGCTTCCAAACTGAGTTAGCCAAATATTTCCAGGTGTAAAGTCTTTTGGGAAATGCTGATATGATGAAATACGAAGTGTTCCTCAGAAGCATGCCAATTCCATCAAAAACTTTTGAAGGAAATTAGACCTTGGAACCCATCTCAAGTGGAGCCTGAGGAATGGAACTCCCACCACTAGCTCTGCAGGAGCTTCTCAGATGGGATTAAGGCTTTACAGCAGCAAAATACAGTGTAAATCTTTCTGTTATCTTTCTGTTACTTCTTTTTCTTGATGATGCAGATGTTTGGACTGATTTTTGTTTTGGTGAGAGAATAAGACCCAAAACTGCAATATTTGATATTTTGGTTATGATAAAATAGGTAAACTAATTATATGAAATAAGCAGTAGATAAAAAAGGCTATTGATCTTACCTATAAAGACTTGTATCTTACCCTTCACAGCTACCTAAACAATCTTTAAATATGTATAGTATGAGATTTAATTCTTATAATACAGCTTTTTCTTGAATCTCAGATAACTCTTTCTATGGTGTGAGCAGGTAACATGATCATACTTCAGACTCTCAGAAACATGCATTTTCAGATACAGACTCATATTTATCAAAAATAACCCCAACACTGCATTACAACAATAATAATTGTCCCTCAGGTTTAGCTGGGATTGTGTGACAATGAACAGTTAATTGACCACAGTACAAAAGAAGCGCGACATGATCTTGGTTAGCTAGATGAGAAACAATGCTTACTGCAATCTCTTTTGCTAGAGAAAGGTGTGTGACATTCATGAAGCTTCAGATTTATTGCCGGATTTTTGATATATGCAGACTTCAGTATCTCATTTCAGGTTGCAGCAAAGAGAAAATAAAGGAATCTTCAAGTAGACAAGCTATTACAAAAAGAATGAGTCATCAGCACTCGACAATACTCTGTAAGTACAAATTGGTGGTGAACCGTTATAGTGAATAGAACCGTATCAATTTATGTCGGCAAAAGATGTGGCCCTGACTGAGAAGTAATAACAGGAACTGCCTCTGTGTGCCATTCCGTATTTGCTGAGTTGAAAATTGACTTCTGATCTTGCATCCCACTTAGATCTCACAAACCAAATGTAGAGTATAGCACTCGTCATTTCCTAGCATAGATCACTTCATATAATCTAAAAATGAAAGGTTTGATTCTTGACTTCACTTCCTTTTAACTTCCCCAAGAAAAAAGTTATTTTAGATCTTGCAGCAGAGCAAGACTGCAACAATCTTCAATCTCTGCAGAAAGTCCATTACTGAAAGATAGCACTACAAGTTTCATGTTTATATGCAGAGAAAAAAAAGTAATCTGTTTTTTTTGGCCATAGATGATTTTCTGAAGATCAAGAACTTACTTGGAAATCTATTAATCTTATATTGTATACATATAATACATATAATACTGGTTATACACTCCACCAGTAATATATATTTTTTCTTGAAATCAAGATGAAATTGCAATTAAATTGTGAGGTAAAGTATTCTATATAAGACAACTCCATGCAATTTTTATTTTTTTAAATGGTGGCCATGTATTTAAAAAAGAAGATACATAGTCAGGCCAATATACACACAAAACAGATGTTACAGTGGCAGACCAGCTATCTTGCCTGTGCTTGAGAAGATGGGCATCAGCCACTCCACCCCAAACAGTCCATCCTGACCTCATACGTGCACGGACAGATTCTTGTCCCTCACTGAGGGCTATAGGGAGTCACAGTGCATGTTTGTGTGAGATGACTCTACCTTGCAACCTCAGTTTACACCTCTGTGTCTACTAACAGCAAGAGTGGAAGCTATGTTCTCCACATTTCTGTGGAGAAATTGGCTGTCAGTTTTGGCCCTACCCTTTCCTTGTCCTGTAGGGAGATTGCACAAAAGCACAGGATTTTAGGCTATCCTAGCAGCCTGAAAGGTACAGACTGATAAACAGAATGGCAGCAAGTGGCTGCATGTGGCAGGCTAGTGCAAGATGAACGAAGGTTATATAGCAGGGAAGAACCTGTGGGGTCTTCAGATTTTCCATTGGAACGCACTGGTCCTTCCAAGGTCGTATTTCTTACCTGGCCCATCCAGCTACACTGACTGTATCCACCCTTGTTCTGCAACACTTTCTTCCATCAACCTTCAAGTCTTCTTTTTCTCTTATCCTCACCTTTCTCTCCCAGGATCTGCTCTACTGGAAAATCCACTATTTCTGACACAACCAAGAACCCTTCTGTTTTCTCTGAGAAAACATAGTGAATCATGCCCCTTTGCTTGTATAGTTTAATTGTTTTGGGAGTTCATATTATGAGTGAAAACCTTCAGGGAACATGTATGCTCTTAGGTCTATAGACTTATTACCACGCCTTAAATCATAGACATATTTTTCATTAAAGTAAGCTGACAAGAGCTTTACAGTTTTATATTCAGGTATTTTAATAACAGAGTATATTGATGTTTTGTATGTGGTAAACAAACAATTCAACTATCACAGAAACTTACCTCAACCCAGCAGTATATGTGAATCACAGTGCGGGCAAAAAATCAGAATACAACACATGTTCAAGCTTTATTAGACATACCATTCTAAGCAAAGAGCACAGGAACATTACCCTACATGCCCATTATCTTACAGATCACATAAACCACAAAAACCTTAATGAGTCTGTAAGCCATCACTCAATCCCCAAAAGTACAAGTAAGTGTAAATGCAGAAAACCAACAGAAATACTTGGTAAGAACGGTCAGGCTTTTTCCAACTGTTCCTTGTTTCCTCTTGCATAACTGTGGATCATAAAAATGACATGCTTCAAATTCAGTCACCTTTTCCAGTGTGAGCAAGTACCAGCAATCTATAGTGGACTGCGTCCAGCTGCAGAAACTGTTAAAATCTAGCCCTCTACTGTAAAGGTTCAGATTAGCATCTGCATTATAATACATAGTGCAAAAATACCTTGAAGCAGAAACAAAATTAATTCATTAATTGCTTATACTCAAACCAAGAACTGAGTTTAAGATGGCTTTAGTGAAAATAAAAATTTATTATGATAAATATATTATGCCATATTCCAAAACCCAAATATGGTCCTTTTTTAACCAGTAAAAAAAGCTTTAAAGCAGCTGTCAATGAGATCCCCACAAAAGTACTAATTTTGACAAAAAGAACTCTGCATCACTGCTTTTGCTCTTGGCCTTTAACTTTTTGTATTTATCAGGCCTTCAGGAAGTGTACACTTTCAGAAAAGGACAAGTTCTGGTTAGTCTTCCACTTTCTGGTATTTATGGAAGATCTGTAAGTAGCAATATATTGCTTTGCTTTGACTTTCTCTGCTTATCAAAACATTTGACATAGATGAAAGCCCATTCTTTAGTCTCAGATACGTTGGAAAATGGGTGGAAATGGAAAAGCAATCCAGAACGCATATAAAAGACTGAGAGCTAAGAACTTCAGAAGTAAAACTCTTACCAAAAAAAATGGGAAACTGTTTGCGGTCCTGCTTTGAGGAGCTACTGTTCAGAGCATTAGATTTCTCATTCGGAGCAGTTGGCAGCAAATTTACTAAAAGGGAAAAAAAAAAAGGGATGAAACCGTAAGTGATGCGTTATATAGACAGAACAAAGTTCTGAAAACAAGCTCTGATTGGTACCCATTTGTCTTGCTCCTTGCCAGTATTAACACCACCAAAAGGCAGCATTCCTTTAAGCCCCAAATGCATAGCAAACTGATGTGCTAAGGCAACTTTGGGATGGATTCCTTTTTCTTCTTTAATTTTACTGATGTAAGATTTAAATCAAACATGGTTTGGTAAGGTTATTTTTGTATTACTAGCAGACATTCTAACCATTGCAATTTTAAGCCTTTCCACAATATGTATGACTTACAACAAAATGGCTGTGAAGCTAATTTTAATGTTACTGACTTCAATGTGCTTATGTATTTCAACTAACATACGTATCTTCGAATAAACATGAAAATGAGTGGACAAGCCAAGGAGTGTCTGCATTAAAAAAGGATAACTATAAATAGCAAAAGCGAATTCTTACCAAAAATCCCCAGAAACTGGTTGGGTTCTTCTGCTGAGGAACTACTGCTCACAGTGTTAGGATGCTGATCTATTTAAACCATGGTAATGGACCCTAATCCTCTCTTTCTTCTTGACTATTCGTACAAATTTACATGGAGGGGTTATTTGGAACTTTTAGTCTAGATGGTAAAAATGGAATCAGAGCTCAGGAAGGAATGCTTCAGCAAAGGAAAGGGAAAAACACATGGCTCTATAGGCATATCCTTTAAAAAAATCTTTATGAAAGTATCTGTATGGGTCTTTCTAAATGTGAATAAACTCAAGTTCCCCTTGCCAAAATGACAGACTATGAAACAGTTGTGGAAAAGGGCCACCAGAGACAAGCAAGACAAAAGGGTCTGGAGGCTCTGGGTGGGAAAAGGTATTCGCCCTATGTATAAAATGAAGTACTTTGTGAAAGGGAGAGGAGTTATGAAGGTTACTGTGTTCTGATATAGAACAGTTCATAGGAACTAGTAGAATGAGGAAGTAGATGAATGATCAACGGTCTTTCTAAATGGTTTCACAGCCTAAGCTGCAAAGCCAAATCATTCAGAAGCGAGGGATGGGTTTCCCACAATTCTTTGACAGAAAGCTAGCAACGCACAATAAGGAAACTGTAAAAAGAGAAATTCCTCTATTGGCACCTCTTCTCATTAGAAGACTTGGTTTGAAAAGAGTATATTCAGATGTGTGGATTAAAACATATATATTAACATTTTATGATCTAATAAAGCTGAGCAGCTGGTAGATTTTAGATCACAGAAACTATTTACGTCCATTTCTTCATTCCCTGTCATTATAATCTCTATTACTGTAATGTCTCTGCACCCTTCAATGTACGTACCAATATTTTTACAGTATCTTTGAAACCAAATTTTCTTAAACTTCTGTCCTAGAAAGTGTGTTTACAACATTTTTCCCCTAATGGCAAGTTTATTGGAGAAATGTGATGCTCTAATGTCAAGGTAAAGACAGGAAACAGTATTCATTGTGGACCAAATCCCCTCTTCAGCTGAAATTGATGTTATTTAATTACTTCTAACACTCTGTTTCAAATTATGTATCATGCACTATTTGTTTCATCTTAGATACATTAAACAGTATACAGATTTCTGAAAATTAATATAGTGTTCTTTCTTACACAAACAGGTTTAATATATATTTTGCAGGGGGTTGTAGAATTAACATATGCAGGCAATTAACTGTCACAAGAAAAGCAAACAAGTAGGAGTTCTGTAATATTCATTAAAATTAATAGTACCTACCAGGATTTTTAATTCACATTTTTCATTTTCGTATTTCTATTTAAATACATATATAACTAATGTTAATTTCAAATATGAATTATTACCACCTCAGGGTAAGATAAGTTGCCTTTTTTTCCATACAAGATACCTTCAAAACACAACATTGTTTACACAAATATAATGAGGACAACAACTTACAGTTGCCTTGACAGATAGTCTGGCATTCTTCCAAATTCTTGAAGTTGTTCTGGTTTCCTAGGCACCCACCATACTTGAATACTTCACATATCTTTGTCTCTTTGTTATAGAAATACCTGGAAAAATAGCCTCGGCAGATTCCAGGGTCTTTCTCATAAAAGCAGAAGTCGGGCTTTTCTACAAACAACGGTAAATGACGAACAGAGTGGGGGAAGAAAAAAAATCAACACACATTCCAAGACAACAATAGAACTGGAGGAAGTTTATAAAATAAACCTGTAACTTTGGACTAAAGACCAACTGTAAAATAACTGCTACTTTATTGTACTGCTTTTGTTCTATATATAACACTGTAATACTATGTTGGAGCATTAAAGGGGCATTTTTAATGCTTTTTTCCTCCTTCTCAAGTAGTCAGTAAATTATGTCTTGGAAAATGAGGACTAATGATTTCTTTAAGTGTCCTGCATTGGAGCTTTAAGACAAAAATTAGTTTTTACTTGGAATTAAAGCAAGACTTGAATCTCAGCTGGATCATTTTTATCTAAGTACACATTCTTGTCATTTATGTAGTTTTTTTAGTCAATGTTAGTGTGAATTTTACAGAAAATGATGTTGAAATACAAGGAAAAAGGAAATAGTTTTAAAAAAAGAACAGAAAAAAAAAAGTAAGAATGCATTTTGTCTGGGACAGTTTACTGCTATAAAAGGATACAGGAAACTGGGAGAGCAGCTATTATAACTACCATTTATTTTTCAGTCCCAGTTCCTAGTTTGCAATCAGTAACTAGAATATCAACCAAGAAAAAATTAACAAATGAATACTATTTAATTTGACTGAACATCAAGGCACGATATCATGGCTTTTGGCACAGAAGAAAAACACATAGCCATACAATAATCCCAAAATGTCAATTTCTCACCATATTCAATTTTTTCTCAAAATTATATTCTTAAAAGAAAATAATGGAAAAAATAGTGAAACCTATATGAGGTATTTTCAAATTCTTGCTAGTGGATACTTTGAACTATGATTCTTGACTGAGCTGACTTGCAGAGAAAAGTGTATTTAGCCATCATATAAGACAATCATATCTGATGTGACATATAAAGTCCTTCCTTACCTGTGAAACTTCATAGAATATTAAGACTAAAACACTAAAATAGTGTGCAGAGGGCTGCCATTTTAATAAAAATGACTATGGAACAACTACTTTGAAGTGCCCAACATTTTTGGAGTAGATTACAGAGTTTTAAAGGAGTTAATTCTATTACATCTATTTCAGCTAGGTTATCTATTAAAAATCCATTGCTAGAACAAGAATATTATTAAATTCAACTGATGCACATCATATATTTATATAAAATATTATGACAGCTCATAATTAGAGTTTTTCAAAGAATTAATCATCAATATCTTGTATTTCAATTGTTATAAAGCTTCATGAACAGCAAAATGTCATTTTCAGAGATCTCATGTAAAATTAAACCATTAAAATGTTCTTGCAAAAAGTAACAAAATCAACTATATTTTAAGCACTCCTGGACAGCTTAATTTTGATCGTTCATTACAAATTGCATTCTCTGCCAGTAACTGAATGTATTCTACAGTTCAGATATTTCACATTTCTTACTGTTCAAACGCAGCACCTATTGGTGTTCACAGATTTACAAAACTAAGTTCACATATCCCAATAGGTATGAAAAGTATGGGTAAAGCATATGATATGCTTTCAGCTGAGAATGGAAATGAGGCAGTTATGTAGACAGGCAGCAGGCAAGAATCTATCAAAGTGATATCTATTCCATATACCATCTATTAGGAGCTCGCAGGCAACAGGAGCTACAGAAACAACTCTTTCACCAAACATTGCATAATATTGTGAAATAACATAAAAAAATAATTAGATAGATATTAACTGAGAAAGGAAGGCAGCTAAGAAGGGTATGTAAAGTAGACTACAGGATTATGACTGATTCTTAAAGACAGCTGCTCTTCGTTTAGAAAATCCTTATATTAAAATAGTTCTTGCAGAAAAAGGAAATTAAGTCTGAATAAGTTGAGCTCACAGCTAACTTTTACAGCCACTTTTGAAGACAGAGGTCACGAGGCAGTATGTTTCTAACTATACAAACTAGTATTATACTTCTAAATGCCATGTCTTTCTCCAGAGACTTCAAGACTACATTACTGGAAACAATAGTAAACATGTAATTATGCTGATGATAACCACGAGCTGAATTTAACAGGATATGTTCTGTTTCGTCACTAAAAGCAGAGAACCAGGGTCAGACTTTAAAGGAAGTACTGCCAAACGTCTGCAGCATCTGTGGAAAATCAACTCTAGTAACTTACATAGCATAGAATCACAATTATTTTTTTATGCATTAAGAATGGAAAAGACAGCAGAAACAGGAAAAGAAAACCATCATCTCAATATGAAAATATTCCAGAATACTATTCTGCAAAGATAAATTAATTAATTACATTAGTGATGGGTGATAGGACAAGAGGAAATGGGTATAAGCTTAGTCAGAGGAGGTTCGGGTTGTATGTTAGAAAGAATTCCTTCTCTGAATGGGTTGTCAGCCACTGGAATAGGCTGCGCAGAGAGGTGGTTGAGTCCCCATCCCTGGATGTGTTTAAGAAAAGGGTGGATGAACTGCTTAGGGATACAGTTTAATGGGGGATTAGGGACGGTTGGACTGGATGATCTCTAAGGTCTTTTCCAACCTAGAAATTCTATGAAATTCTATGAAATAAATTAGTCTAGTTCAAAACATATGTGTAAATATTGGTATTTCTGTGAAGAGCTTAATGCACATCAATTCAAGAGGAAGCAAGTGAAAGGAGGGATAAGGGAAGGAGGGTAAGCAGAGAAAGAGGAGCTGACTTGCGAAGAAATTTACTCAAGCCTGTATTCAGGGAACTCTGGCTACAAGCATTGGACCCAATCCAGATAATCCTTAAAGGTGGAAAGAGGAGGGGTGAAATAAGTGTTCACAAGCTCTATTGAAAACGTCAAATTCAAGTATTCTTGTTAGGAACACAGGTTACCTCCATAGACCAAGAGTGTTTCAAGACAAGCAATTCATAGTGCTCAAGCATTGGCTATTTAGGAAGTCTGAGTATCAGGCATTTAAATTTCCGTAAACAGTCTGCCCCTTCAGGAGTGGGAAGCTTGCCCCTTTGATTACTACGTTATTAGAGAATCTGCCCTAACCTCTGTTAGCTCCTACACAGGCAATGCTTGAAAAGTCCTGTTTCAGAATGATTTTGTCCTATTTTTGCTAACAGTGGAGGAAGCATTTCGATTATTCTAAATAAGAATAGGAACTCTAATAAGAGTTCCGCATCATGACTATTTATATAATGCTTGCGTCTCTGCAAAGTCCTTCTTTTCCCTTTAATGAAGAAAGAGAAAAAAGTGTCATGACATGTTTATTTTGACAGGAAGAGATTGCAGCTACCATCTTCAGTGACCACAACTGTCCTCAAAGTCTTTGATGAATACGTAAGAAGATTAGGAGCAAGAACTCACTTTTGTCTAACATTGCTGGTTTTGTTAGGAGATAGGCTTGGAACAATACATAAAGAATTTATCAAAAGAAGCTAAATCTCTTACTGTTGTATAAGAGGCTTAGATTGCTATTTAAACATGATTACCTTCCGTAATTTTCGCTAGCATCATCTTCCAAGGCAAATCTGCAACATAAATAAAAAGTATTTAGCAAAAGCAGAAATATTAAGTCTCATCTGTGATTCTAGGATGCTTAGCAGTGACTATGAGCACTGAGGAGGAAGAATGCAGCATCTTTTCCCTTTCTTTCTTCACTTTATTAGAGAAGTAGCACAAAAGCTTATTCTGGAGGACTGAACTATCATTTCCTTTGTATGAGAAGATCTGCTATATTGGAAACTTGGCAATATGGAAAGTACTGGAATCAAATCATGCCAATATTGAATTGAACAGAGAAATTCATCTTCATGTTAGTGGAACCAGAATCCTGTATTATGTAATTTTACACCTCAAAATAGGAGTAACCAGCAGACTTACTTAACCCGACTGCTGTAGCTACTGATACTGCTAATAGCTTTGGCGCTGATCTAGTTAGCAATAAAGACCTCTCTCATGTGATCTAATTCCTTTTGCTATGCTAGATAGTGTCTGAGTAAAGCATTCATTACCCTGTTTATGATATTAAAGCCCATTCAGTCAGGTATCTACAATTATCTTTAATGCAGGATAGATGACAAACTTGTTTGCACTGTTCTTTCAGTGCATGAACAGTAGCAATGAAGTTGCTATTGTCATTTTTAATGGAGGAGCCTGGGTTTTATTGTACTTGCTCAAGAAGCTGGATATTGGAATTCAACCCCACATTCCTTTTCAGTGGGGTTCAAACAAACCTTCTTCTTCTAGGACACTGCTTAATCATAAAACTACAAAGAAGTCCAAGGAGAGACTGGCTCAGCTAATGTGCAATAAAGGCTGACAATTTTCAGCAGCTGAGAGAGAGTGGCCAAGGATAGCTTATACATTTTCTATTACAGAGATATTTTGCAAGGCACATGAAATAATAGCTTCTGGACTTCACCTAAATCATCTTTATTGCATTGCTTCCTAATTCTTGTGTTGTACTGTGCTTTTCTTAATGGCATTATAAAATGCTAGTTTCTCTAAAATTCTCCTTTGCCTACTGACCTCTTGCATCTGAGAGAAGGGATAGAGTAGTACAGCTAATGCTTTGCTTGAAGTTGTCTGTTGGAAAGCAAATGCGATTTTGCTTTGCATTTTGCTCTGTCAGGCAATCAAACATACTGTAATGAAGCAAAACATTTGTCTGACCCTGTACCACAGCCTCTCTTAAGAAGACACCAATTCCCTACAGTACATGCCAAGACTAGCAGTTCAGCAGCAGAAGCATATTACAACTACTTTCTACTGCAGATGGCTCTTCCTGCTTCAGTGGATACATCTTCCAGAGACCTGCTCATAAATCCTCAGTGTAACCCATAGTCTAGCCTTCTTTAAACATGAAATGAAAGGGAATTCAAAGGGAAGTACAGATTTTAATCTGAATTTAAATCACATGCAGTAGTCTCTCATGCCATGTCTCCCAGAAGGCCCCTAAATCATACACCTAAAGGACATCACTACAGTCTCTCTGTAACTTTGTATGCAAGATAACAGTTGCTCTGCCTAGCTGGCAAGAGTGGGGGATACAGGAGTGCTGTGCCCTATCTCAGCTTGGAAGTACCTACTTAGCAAGACCTCAGACTGAAAACAACTCCTGCTGGAAAGCAGAGTTGCTCCTGTGCCCTTCCTTCTTATGGAAACAGGAACAGAAGATACTTTAGCCATCTGTATTCTCACCTTTTCTGTAATTTGTAATTTTAACAAGGTCCCTCCACCACCACTGCTATTCGTAACAATCTCTTCAGAGTCCAAAAGTTTTAGTTTTAGCCGTTTATTCTCCACTCATATTCCAAAGCAAGCGTTTCTAACCATCCTTTATATAGTGATATACCTTTCATGGCTCCTATTTTAAGAGGAGCTGCTGATGACTAACAAGCTTTTAGCATCAGCTGTACTGCCCTTGTGTGCCATAATCCTACCACGGTTTTTTCTTTTTCTTCTGGAAACATGGCCTGTGTTATCTTTTTAAAGCAAATCTGTTGGGTAGAAATTCTGTCATGATACATTTTCCTTCCATCTATGGGACAATGCAGCTGGCATCCTTAAACAAATATTATTTAAAGACATGACATGCACTTTAGAGTAACATATTTTTTTGAACATATTTCCAGTGCTTCCTGTTAGTAGGAGGCTGTACCTTCAGCATTTAAACCCATGACCTAACCCCTGGACACTCACATCAATCTATTTCACTAATTTCACTCAGCTGTCCCCTTCAGGCCAAAACCAGCAATAATACTTTGGCATATGATCTCTACTCTTCTGGCACAGAAAAAGAAGAACTTATTGTGTGTTTATACAGGCCTAGAATATTTTAATCTTACTACCATGTCAACAGTGTCTTTTAGCTTCTGGTTTCAGTCAAAAAGCCAAATTCACAGCTGAGTAAATTTCTTCTTTGCAAACAAACTGTATTTCTGAGTAGATCTGCTGTGTAAATAACAGATATTAGAATTGCTGTCATGTCCAGAACCTTTTATCGGCAGGTATTTTCCCGTGTTACATGTTTAAATAGCCTAAGATATACGCTGCCTTGAAAATTAGGACCTTTGCACTAGTGATGACATTTGTGATTCTGTTCATATCCAGTAAACAATGAGGCATTATAGGCAAATCTCTCTAACAAGTAATATTTTCTTCCCTGAAATGATGAGTATTGGGTGCAAGAAACTGAAAATGCAGCTGATTTCTAGGAGACTTGAGTCAGAACTAGGCATCTTGAATCTCAACACTATCCTAGAGTCTTGGAGTAGTAGCCCTGTAGTTGGGCTCGTTGAACTCTATTTTAGTGACTTCAGTAAGTTCTGGGAATTACTCATTTCTGTCTTTGATGGCTTTTTCAATTCAAAATTTTTAAAAAGTTGTTCTGATTTAAGGAGCCTGGCAATTCACTCATGTTTGTTTATTCTTGTATTTGTGCTCAATAATGGAAAATCAAACACTTAGACCATTCACATTATTTCTTCTGAATTTGTATATAAATGTTGCATAACTTCCCTTTAGCTTACTTTTAGCAATCTTGACCTTCACATTCTTAACAGGGATAATTGTCTGAGTATCTCTCAGATTTTTCTTTATTTTAAAGCATTTTCATATCACTCATACTGTCTTTTCAATCTGATTTCTACAGTTACTAAATAGCAATTTTCCTGCAGTAATAAATACCGAAAACATTAAGTAAGATTAATATAACCATACACTACAAGGCTGCACTGCAGGGCTACATTTAACAAATAGAACTTATTGAATCATTTAATTTTTTTACAGAATTATGTTGGCAAAAGTAAGTCCAACTTTGGTTTATGGCTGATGGTCGACAGCATACTGTGTGTGCCACCAAACCATTTTATCTGCTGTTATTCATTGAGAGAATACAGAAATAATAAGCCTTTATAGCTTCATTTGCTCATAGCAGATTCAACACTTGCAGTCTTGGATCACTATTATGTATACACCAAATACTGCACTTGGGCTGAGTACCAAGATTTTGGACACTTCATTCCAAATTCTGTATCTATCAATCCTGTCTTTTTCAGTTTAGACCTCTGTCTTAGCCTTTAAACTGGACTTTAGGACAAACACTCTAAACCACCAAGAATTTGCATGTTTTGAATGAGATACTGACAGCTGCAGTTCTGCAAACAACCCTGCTCCGAGCATGGCAAAAATGTTGTGGGTCCAGCTGAAACCCAAAACCAGATACCAGATGTGGAGTACCAAAAGTCAATCTGGTGACACAAAAAGAAGAGATATCTTCACATCCTAGATCTCAGGTCTTTCTGACGCTGAATGCTAATCAAGAAAAATAATTTTCCATTTTTCATCTTGAAAGATTGTATTCATTAAACTTTGTGGAGCCATAACTACAAACAGATTAATCGCAATTTTCTAAACAAAACACTGTAGGAGTGAAGAAAATGCCTTTTAAGGAAGGTCATTCTCTTAGAATGACATTGCCAACATTTCATTTTTAAGCTTACATGTATGTATTAACTGTGGAGTTCAGCTGCAAGTTTTGTTAATTTCTGTGCTAAAAATTTAATAAATAGGGAAAGAAACTTTTTAGCTGGTTGTCCACAGGAAAAAAAAAAATAAAATCAGTTAAATTCATGACACAAACTTATAACTCATGGAAGTCACATGACAAAAGAAGAATTTTAAGTCTAGAAAGGTCATTTGTCAGATAGGCAGACAATACTATGCAAAATATTAAGACCATAATTTGAATAATTTTTAACTCCTTAAAATTATATGTCTGTATCGAATGCTCACGAAAACACCACCATTCACTTCTGAATAGAGATATATCTTCTGGATAACCATTTCAAATAAGTAATATTAATTAATACTCAAATACAAATACTTCAAATTAATATTAATTAATACTCAAAATGATGAAGGACATCAGATTTTTAGCAACAAACCTTTATGAGAGTGATGATTATCAAACACTAAATGTAAGTCTCTTACATCCAGTTCGGTGAGTGGCAACCTTCAGCCCAAATTGGAAGCTAGACCAACTTCTGCCTTTTAAGACTCAAGCATTACATCCCCACCTTCTCTACTAACAAGCACTAAAACTGGATACTCCTGTTGGAGAAAATGACCCACATATTATCACTTAGGCCTTGATACAAGAAATCTGAAAGCTGTTACTGATCAGAAGCTGTGCTACAACCAGCACAAGGCTTTTTGCTCTCCTTAAATACTGTAGGGTTCAGGTCTCAAACAGGATGAACAGCTAGAACTTTTGATAGGGTGATTTATAGAAACGTAAGAAAAAACATCAGAGGTAGAAAAGGAGCAAGATGCCATTTTGTGAGAGTTTTGCATACTGATTAAGCACAGCCCTGATCTTCCATTCCTCTGTAATGAATTTCTGCTTTGTTTGATTTTCTGCCAAGAACTGTCATCTGCTCCTATCCAGTAGTTTCTTATGAAGAAGCATAGAAACATACTGCTTGAATTCTGTCTTACTTCTGTATCTGTTTTTTTACTCAGGTAAGAAGAATCTAAGACAAGAAGAGTATACTCTGGAGAAAGAACACTATTGTAAACAGCTTTTGTCCTAATTGATTTCTAAAGAAACAAATACAGGTACATAAGCACCAAAATAGTAATCTATACTTCTAGTAGTATCTGAGACTTGAGTATGAAAAGAAACTGAATCACTGATGTGTAGGTCCTTTCCCTTCTCAGCCAGTTCAGTAACAGGTGGCTTAAGATCCAATTCAGATCCAAGTAGGACAGAGTTTAATTGACTTTATTTGTGCTTGCATTTAGGGCAAGATATTTGTCCCTGTTCACTGCAGGAGGGTTGGGCTGAATGACCTTTAAAGGTCCCTTCCAACTGGAACTATTCTATGATGATGATTCTATGATGATTCTATGTTTATATTCAGGAAGATTCTTTTCTCTATGCCACCTCCTTTTTGGCTTGAAATGCTAGATTATGTTATTTATTAACTAAAGAATTAGGATTTCCATATCGTTCTTCCTCGATGGGATGCCACTTCAAGATATACCTTATTGTAATATCATTAGCACTACATTTACCCATATATGACTCCCAAAAACAGAGCAAGACTGTGGCCAATTCTTGACACCTCTTGCTTGGAGCACATTCGGTCTCTGAGGCTCATTAGGAGATCTTGCCAGAAGCACTGAAAAACTGCCATTCACTTAAAGAATGGGGTGATCTGATATATTTCACTTCGACAAGTTGTTCAATAAGTGAAATTTTGTAATGCTTTTCCCATCCTGATAGAGATGGTTTTATAAGCATACAATTGTATGAAAGCAAAACATAGTTGATCAGAAAAGTAAACAAAATCTGCCTTCATTCTAAAATTAAAAATTCATATTTGTGTTTGGTTTTTTTGGTTTTTTTTTTTTTGCTTTTGAGTGGATTGCTTGCAGTGTCAGATACATTAACAGAAATGCATGGTGGAGCCAGCAGATCAGAAAATAGATGTAAATGATGCCTTGACTTAGTATTTAGTGAGTAAATAAAATGCATGCAGTCTCATTGGAAAGATCAAAGAGATCAAGATCAGGGATACCTGTTAGGAAGGATGGGTTTTCCTCTGTTAGCTGTTCTTCCAGTATTTTCTTAACAGTGAAACTTTGTGTTCATGTATAACACATCAGGTTAAATTTTGCTATTATTTATACATTGAGTCCCATTGAGGCCTTGTTCCACTCAGCTACACTATTCCGGCTCACTTTGTGTAGGTAAGAAAGCAACCTTGTTTTACTCTATAAATCATAAACATGATTGGAAATTGTCATACTAGAAATGTGAAACAAAAGTATATACTCACTTTTGCTTTCGCTTGTTGTGGCTAGACTAGATACAGAGGGAGAAAAGTCCGAGTCAAAGAAATGAACTACAGACTTGAGAAATTCACAAAGCCTATGCTGGACAATGACGTATTGCAATTACATTGGTTTGTATTCAAACAAATTGTTCTACGCAAGGAAACGTCAGCTACCTATACGAGTAGCTGAAAAGTAGTATAAGGAAACATAGAACCTGAAAAATCTTTTTAGTAATTTTTCCTCTCATTTTAAACACCTGTAACTATTTGAAAAACTTGATCAACCTTGTGGAAGTGTAAATAGGTATTAAGACTATATAATATAGTATCAAGACTACATAAGTCATATAGACAGAAGCCATGAGATTATACCTGCTAGTTAAGTAAACGCCAGACATATTGAGCGGTATTCCCTGCTCTGATTGCAACACAGTCTATGGGCCTCACTTATTTTTCTGTTACCTTACCATCTTTCTTTTTCTGTCAGTAAAAAGGGAAGACAATAAATTGCTTATTTACAATACTTGACTTATTGGTATGATCAGTTAATGATCATAGATTCTCAGAATTAGAAGCATTATAATTAACAGGCATTATTAAATATTACTTAGGGTAATGTATACATCAGCTCCAGCCATTACTCTGACACCTGGATAAGAGACAGAAAATTACTTTGGTGTCTAGAATAAATTTTAGTGGCACAAATCATAGTAATTTTTGTCAGAAATTACAGATGTGTTGTGAAACACACAATTTAACAGTTTTAAGGCCCGATCTAAATACTACGTAGATGTGAATTCTGGAAGGGATAGGAGATGGTTAATGGATACATTTACATTTATTACAGACAAAGCATAACACTATAAATCAGCTTGTCTTACATATATATAGTACCTTTGGGTCAAAACCCACAAAAATAAGCTTCTGAAATCAATTTTCTAACCAGACATTCTGGAAGTATGTTTTGTAACATATATAAACTAGCCGTGCTTGAAAGTGACCTATGCTGATCCTAGAAGGTACACTCCTGTGAAGAACAGGGGTTGATTACTTTCACCAGACCAAAAGTCTTAGCTAATTATAAGGATTATTCTTAGTGGTAAAATCAGCATCTCTAAGGCACTTTCTGTGTATTCTGCTATGCATCATATTTTGGATCTCATTTTCCTCTTTCTAACGATTAATTCATGAGGTTTCAGCAAAACAGATCTTTTATGATCAACAGTTATTACTGACATTTTTAATGAGAATTATTTACTACTTTAGTTCTAATTATGTTGAATCATAGAATCATAGAATGGTTTGGATTGGAAGGGACCTTAAAGATCATCTAGTTCCAAACGCCCTGCCATGGGCAGGGAAACTCTCCACTACAACAGGTTGCCCAAAGCCTCATCCAACCTGGCCTTGAACGCTTCCAGGGATGGGGCATCTACAACTTCTCTGGGCAATCTATTCCAGTGCCTCACCACTCTCTGAGTGAAAAATTTCTTCCTTATATCCAATCTAAATCTCCCCTCTTTCAGTTTAAATCCATTACCCCTTGTCCTATCACTACATGCCCTTGTAAAAAGTCCCTCTCCAGTTTTCCTGTAGGCCCCCTTTAAGTACTGTAAGGCTGGGATAAGATCACCCCGGAGCCTTCTCTTCTCCAGGTTGAACAGCCCCAACTGTCTCAGCCTGAATCATAGCAGATGTCCCAGATTTTGGACAGCTTCTATCAGCTTCTCAATTGGAGGAGAAACCTGGGGTCAAAAATTGGGTTAGATGCTCTTAAAGCAATAAAGAACATCTGTGCTGCCCAGCAGCTTAGCCCAGCCTCAAAGTCAATTTCACTTTAAGAACTCATTCAAAACACGGTTTTAAGTAGAAAATAAGCTTTCTTGCTTTGATTTCTCTATTCCACAGTCCCACTAAAAAATGTCACCCTTATCTTTCAAATCCTGATTGTTTGCTTACATAATGTGAAATAATTCAGATGACTACAACATAGTATAATACTTGGGAATTTAATTACAGGCATCACATTACTGTATTAAATAGGAGCTGAAGAGGGCCTCTACTTCCAAAATTCATATGGCTTGTGGATAAGAAATAACAGATGCAAAAGAAGAAATGATAGTAGTATAAGAGAATAGGTACTGGCCTGTTACCACACACTTCTTCTGACATTCTTCCAGCGTTAGAAAGTTGTTCTCATTGCCATGGCATCCACCATATTCAAATATTTCACACTCACGGCTTTGAATATTGAAGTGATAGCGCATGTGGATTGCTTTGCATGGACCTTCATCTGCTTTCATGGCACAGACTGAATGCCCTAGTTTCAGTGGTGGTAAAGCAGCGTCTGTAACAAAAAGGAGAAGTAGAATAACTTTTATTAAGTTAGATTGTTTCACTGCATGGCATAACTTCAAAGCGAGATTGCTTGCATCTTCTGCTAGAGGTGCTACATAACATCTGGCTGTAAAGCTCTGAACACTCTAAGCACAGATGTAAAAAGAAAATCGTCATCTGCATTAGAACACAAATTCTATTCAATCAAACCAAATGCGTGGTTTCAATTTTCCACCAAAACAGCTCATATCATAAACTTTAACTCTTCATTATAAATCTCTAAATAGCCATGGATAGTGGCTTAGTCATAGGAGTTAGACAACAAGTCTGAACAAAAAATACATTGAGAAAATCCCAGCAGCTCCCAAAGACACACTGGCTATCCCTGCATAAAAAAAAAAAAAGGCAGAAAAAGGGTTTCTGGTGCTCTCACCCACGCACTTTAGTGAACAGAGCTCATAAAGACATCTCATAGCAAACAGTGTGGGATGAACTAAACGAGACATCCCTGAAGAGGGCACCATTCCCCTATCAGATTACACCTCACTGGTACATAAACCCATCTGGTACAATTAAAAGATCATCATACTGTGTTATTTTCTTTGATCTCACTGTTTTTGGACTGGAGCTTTCAAGAGCTAGTAAGCACACACCTAGAAAGTTAAGGTGAAAAGAAACTGTATCTTTTCAAATTGTGTCATTTCTGTGTCTTTCAATATACATTATTAGGTCAGGGACTGTTTTGTAAAAATTGTCGTATATATTGTGAAGAAGAATACTATCAATGTTTTACACCGTCAATGTCTATATGGAAATTCTGACTGACGATCTCTTCTGTGATACGATTCCCTTATCAATATGTGGTTTAACATCTTGTCCTGTTTTGCTTTTCCAAGGAACTATTTTACCCTAGAGGATTTTGAACACTTTACAAAGTTTGTGTGCTTTCAACAGCAGCCAGAACAGATCTGAATTTTTTCATTCATTCTCCCAGAGCTAATGAGATCGTTGATGTCTCTTAACATGTATATGCAAAAGTATCTATCAATGCTCTTTGCAGCAGCCCAAGAAACAGGGTAAAAAAAAAAAAAAAAGGATGACAACAAGCGTTTATGTGATTATTACTAACCAGATTTTAATTTTTAAATTAAAAGAATTTTAATTAAAAGAATCCACAAAAAACAGGCTT
Source organism: Tauraco erythrolophus (assembly GCF_009769465.1). NCBI lineage: Eukaryota > Metazoa > Chordata > Aves > Musophagiformes > Musophagidae > Tauraco > Tauraco erythrolophus. Next base: position 8,332,693 of record NC_141472.1, read on the forward strand.
CATGACATGGTAAAAAGAAAACTGCTAGAACTACTACCTACTTGGTCTGTGGATATCTAATTTTAACATGCAGAATTTGCCTTATATAATCTTTAAATGAAATGCATAGCTGAGAGAAATTCTCATAAATACTTAGGTCAATGGAAGTTTATTAATTTTATTCCATTTGAGACATTTATTACTAATTTTATTCCATTTGAGCCATTATTATACCTACAGGAAAGAAACAATTTTCACTTGTTGCACTAAAATCTTTTAACTGATAGCATTTATATCCTTGAAAAATTAACAACCTTTATTACACAATTATCATCAATGCAAAAATTGTAGCACACAATTAGATCTTCCGAAAATGGATAATTTGTTGTTAAAATACAGATTAAGAAGACTAATTTCAACATTCTCCTTAAACATTCAGTCCCCAAAGTATTTTGTGACTGTTTCCTCATTAGTGAAATTATACATACAGATTTTGAAGTTAGGAAAATAGATTTGAAAACATTATTGAAGACTGTCTAAGAGAAAATGTGGATGAATTAAAAGAAACATTTTTAAGAGACGTTAGATTCAGTAAACATTCTATGGAACTCAGCTTGTCAAACAGATTTCTGAATTTCATTTCTTGCCAGTTTCCTTATCCGTGTCTTCCTAAATTCATGAAGAATTAAGATTTAGAAGTCCACAAGAGATTCAAAGTTGGACCTCAAGGTCTAAAGCTCTCCAAGAGGTTTGGGAATCCTTTGGAAGGGACTTAAAAAGGCTCAACTTGAAAAGTTCAGAGGATATTGAGTTGCAAAATGAAACTTTGGAATTCCCCCACTCAGTAATAGAGAAAAAATGCCTTCAAAACATCAAAGTTTTCAATAACTTGTGGAATAACTCCTGAAATGTTAAAATCACACATTCAGAGCTCCTCAGAAACAGATCCAACTCAAATGTCGTTGGCACGAGGGCTGGCAGCTCATTTATAAGCATGTTATTTTCTTGGCACACAAGAAATGAGATCTCCTACATGACCTGCGTCAGTAACCCAGGTCTGTCTAGAAGAGATTGTGAAAACTTAATAGGTTTCCTAACTACTGGAATTTCAGACATGGGGTTATGTCAGCTCATTTTGCTTGCTACATTACGCCACACTAATGTTGTGGGCCATCAAAACAGAAACAGTGTGCAAGCATAGCTACAAAACTACACAAAGACGATGAACAAATGGCTTAGTAGAGTTTATCTTAGGAACCTTCTGGTCTCAACTCCCAGCCTATTTCCCATCAAACCCACAGAACTAAAACACTGTTTTGCTTACTGCCCAAGGCCTTTCTGTTCCTCTGCAGTCACAGTGACACTGCTACCACTGTCAGATGCACTAACATCTGCTGCAAACATAATGACTATGTGTGTCACGCTTTTTGGCAATCATCAGATTTATTTTCTTAGGAGTGCTAGCAAGTTACCATACTTTGTACCCTGTGAAACCCCCAGAGGCCAAACCCTCCAACTTTGAACAATAACCAAGTGATTCTGAAGAAAGACATCTCAAAGGGATTCATGGGAACTGAATAATTTTGAACAGTGAAAGAATTCTCCCGTTATTTTACATCTGGGAAAACTCATCTCACACAGATGATATAACATTAGTCTTCCGACATTAGAGCAGCAGATGAGAAGGCAAGCGTGTTTGGCCAGTAGATCTGCATGGATACAAATCTGCCTGCACTCATTTTGCATGTGGAACACACCTTGAGAGAACTAAGTAAAAGGCCTCTGCTCTTGAACATTGGAACAAATTGTTCCTACAACATTTTAGGTCCCGTGTGAAGACCACAGGATATGACATTTAGGAAAGCTGTCTGTCAGGAAGGTCAGTGAATATTTTTCAATAGAAACACGGGAAGTTAAAACTGGAGGGAATTTTAATGGAGTTTCTTATGCAAGTTTTGGCATATTTCTATGGGATAAATAACTTGAGACCTTTTCTGACAGAAGTCCAAATTGTTTTTAAAAAACTCCAGTGAAGTAAAATTTCCAGCAACCTGAAGCAGACAGTTCCAGGATTTCACTGCCCTGCTCACAAAACAGGCCTTTTTTTTTGGTAATATACAACTCAAATATTCTTTATTACATATTAAATCATTTTGTACTTCCTTCAGTGCACAGATAGAATAATTTAAAACCATCCAGTCTTTCTTTCTTTCAGAAGACTTTTGTCTCCTCTTAATTACCTCTATACTAAATAAACTCCCTTCTTCCAATCTTTTTATTGGCCTTGCTTTCTAACCCTCTTCCGAATCTCCTTTGTATCTTTTCCTGTTGGTCTGGATTACTGTTAAAGTGTGCTGCCCAGAGCTGAACATAATCCTCTATCTGAAGCATTACTGGTGCCAAATAGAGTGGAATAATTGTCTTTCGTGTTTTTCTTAATATATCACAGAATTGCTTGCCTTTTTTTATAAGAACATTGCATTATTTTTGTAATGCTCTGCAACTTCCCCTTACTTTCCAGCAAATATAACTTTGCTATACACTTGCTTCAATGGTTGTGTTCCACCTTATATTTATGAATGCATTAACTTTCTTTAAGTATAGCACATTGCATGTGTCATTTTAAAAAGCAAATGAGTGTAATCCTCCACATTGGATCTGTCCCTATAGGATATCTATTACTCACCCAGTTTAGGCATCTGGTCTAAATAAGCTCAGAAAATCTATATAATTATAGGACTGTACTGCTCTAGACCAAGAAAATCGAGTTTGTTTTCCTAGAAATAAATTAAGTAATGGTCACAGCTGATGCTCACTGTCACACAAAAGTGATTACCTGACATACTAAAAATGAAATAAAGCAAAGCAAAACCTCCTCTCCTCTCCCTCTCCTCAAATTTTTAATTCAGTAACTTTATTACATCAGCTACATGAGTTTTCATAACAGAAGGTACCAAATGTCCACTGCTCTGTCTTAATAATCTTTCCCCTCCATAGTATCTGGTAAGTGCGAAGTAACGGTGACGAAATGGCTCACAATGAGCTCGAGTTTAGTTTAGATATTTTATGTCACTACCTTCTTCCTCCATTCCTTCAGCCTTCCTACTTTGGCAACTGCCAGAAACAGGATACTGGCCAAGACTGTTCCTACATAGCAAAGCTATTCTCACATTTATTGTCATTCACATGGCGAATTTTGCAACTCAAGACATGGCTGTTTAACACATGAACAGCTACGTGCAGTAATTTCATTGTGAGAGCTCTAACAATCTGCAATTAGTCATGCTGTTGCCCTGCGCACATGGACCTTATATGAACAATGCAAAGCACTACTATCACTTTACTATGAACAGCATAATATTTTGTAATATTATGAAATCACAAGTGGTGAATAACGTCTTTAATCCTCTTACATGAATACAAGTAAAACCAATACTCTTTCTCCTGGCTGCAGGCATAATACAAGACTATAATTTGATTTTCAGACTCTTAAGGATAATCTGCAGGGCTGTTTCTTAAAAATACATCCTTTTAATTAGAAAGTGAGCTGATTTCTCTATTATACCTATGGCATAATAGACATGAAAGACAACAGTATTATTGCACATATGCTTTTCAGAACAGAACTATAGAAATTAAATTGGGAAAATAAAACTTGGTCAGGAGTATTTCTGACTTTTTATGTAAAATACTTTCTGGTTACGGGTTCTCAACCTTATAAGACTTTGTGTAGCTATCCTTAATTATGAAGATATGCTGTCACCTTTCCAGGCTTTCTTGTAAATGTCTCTTTTTGATAAATGATATCAATACTAAGCACCGTGTCATTAATGAATAGCTGTTTCTTCTCTCTCCATTTTTGTCACTTTGACAGCTTCCCACCCGCACACTGTTCAGTGCTCTTCCTACCCATGTGTTTCCTACCCTTTCTTTAAGCAGTCACATTTATTCTTGATAAGCTTTCACATATGAATAAAAAGCACATTCAACTTGTGAGTCATTTTCTTCAGGCTTTGGAATATTGACTAAAGTGCTCTCAACCACATAAGGTATTACTGAACAATGTACATAAGCTAGTTATTTTTATATCTTTTATTTTTGTTATCATCCTTATTTATTTGTGGAAAATGACAGGTTTTGCCAGAAGAGAACAAACTGATAATCATTTTTATCCCATTGGACTTGACTTGCAACCTTAATTATTACTATTATATAAATACTAAGAGAAAAAAAAGCCTCATAGATTCGCAAAGCACTTGTACCCAATGTGATCCAAAAGTATGACATTACGAATAATGGATGCACAAAACTTATTTTATCTTTTAATACCAGAAATTTATTGAATTCTAGGGTAAAATATGTCAATGTTTTATAACTATCTAACTCAAAAAATAAATGCTATCAGTGATATTGCAGTCTACAAAATTTCTACAGCTAAATTCACTGAGACCAGAATTTCAGACTTAAGAAACCACAAATATAATTTTAATTAGCAACAAATTAATCATTTTATAGAAACAGATTACTGCCAAAGTATTTTTTTGTAAACACTGCAATCGAGTCTTCAGTAGTCACAAAACCAGAGTCCTAGCTTAGTTTCTAAGCATCACATTTGACTGTTTTTTATTTTCAAATGTAAGTCCAAAAGTTCACAACTGTTCCTCATAGTAAACCAGTTACTGGTTGTATAATCTTAAATGACTGGTTGTAAAATAATCAATGATAAAATAACACACAATAAAAAGACTTTAATTTCCTTGAGATGATTTTCTTATTGACTTTTATTTAAAAAGTAAGCAAATAGAATAAAAAAAATCTAGCAAATTTCTTGTTCTGGTGATGAAGTGTGTTATTTTAACAAGCAAGACAATTTGACCTTCATGAACTGCAAGCTTAGGCTAAGGATTTTTATAAAACTAAGAATTACAGAGTAGAGCAAAGATAAATGTGACTTTGTCCTCCAACAAGAAAGGCATTTATGTACTTCAAGGTTAAAGAGAAACAAATTTATTCAATATGAAACAGCCTTAACTACACAACCATGCTAAGTATATGCGTAACGTGGAACGCCACAAATCTTAAATTTAGCGACTAACTGTGACACCATCCAAAAGCACTTGCTTCACTTGTAGTATAGCCATGATTGGGCGCGATTAACATTTTTTTGTCAAGGAACACTGCTGCAAAAGACTGATAGAAAGAAATAATCTGGATGGAAATCAGACAAGACATGGGCAGATTAAGTAGAGTGCCAACACAAAAAAGGGTTCCCCTTAGCTGCATTCCCATTTAGGCTTCAAAATCAGACCTGTCAAATGGGAGAAATATCCACTGCATAGTTCTCTTGAGCTTAAGAAAGAGATCACAACTTTAAATCATTTTCTCAAAGGAAAGAAGAATATTTTAGTATGGCCCAAAAAGTGTATTTTTCCCTCATGTGCTTTCCCAAAACTGTTTGGGAGGAAATTAAAATATCTTTCACAATGATATCCAGTATAGAATTTTGGTCTACCTTACTTAATTTCAATGAAGTGAAAGCAAACAATGATCTTACAATGGTAAGAATACAAGAATCTCCCCTGTCTAACAGTCACACTTGTGACATTATTTTTCTTAACAAAAATCTCTAACTGCAAGTTTTTATTTATCCAGCAGTATCAAATCAGTTGGGGCTATACTAAGAGCCTCTTCAAGGCTCAGAAAAACAACTAGGGCAGTCCATCTTTAGACCAAACTTTGCAAATTAAACGTGACTCAAGAGAGCTGTGCACAGGACAGAGTAACACCAGTCTACAATGTTATTCATAATGTTTCTGCTCCATTTGTGTGAGGAGATAAGACCGGAGTTTACCAGCTTTGTGTTCTTTTCCTTAAACATGGAACATTTCCATGGGTTTTAAAGCAGAGCTTTAAAGAAATAATCTTGATAGCTAAGAAAATGTTTGATTTGGATTAGAAGTTCCAAAAAGCAAGGGAAACGGAAGACTTTATAGAAGGCAATTTTCCTAGAGCTTAAAGCAAAATTCTGAGCAACATTTTGTTAGTTAGAAACAAGTGCATTTTTAACTTGGTTCCACTTTCAAAAGTTTCGCAGAAAAATTCTCAAGTGCAGAATTAAATCTACAGTGGATTTTAACATAGTGGGGTTTGTTATTTGAGACAGTTTTATGTGTCGGTTTTGTAATCTCTTACCCAGAACATCCTCTTCTTCGCCATCATCTAAGTCAGTAGCTGCATGCCCAGTCATACAGATGAACAGCAAGATAAAGGTTAAAGGTAAGGAACGTCCCTTCTTTCTTCCTTTCATCTTTCCTGTAACATATAAATGACAATATACACTTCAACCAAATTCCTTGAGTGATCTGCAAAAGTCATTAACAGGGTAGTGCATAGCTATATGGGTAGATACACAAACTGGGAGCTTTGGAAACAATGATGTGAGTCATGTTAGTATAATTATATTGTAAGCACAATGGAAAACAAGACAAGATTTATAGTTGTGCTCAGCTGATTGCAAGTCTCCTATTCCATCTCCAGTACAGATTAGAGATACTGCTATTATTTTTATATTGAATCTCCATTACAGTGAAAAACACTGAAAGATGTCTTCTTTTTTTTTTTTTCTTTTTTTTTTTTTTTTTTGTAAAGGAACAGAATTTTGGGATCAAAGGAATTTCTATTTTAGCTGGACAACATGACAGCATTAATTTTTTTATCATAATGCTTTCCTGCCAAAATAAACCAAAGAATGTATTTGTCTTTCCTTTTAAGCTCAATTTTTAAGCTTAATTTCTACATTGACATATAAAATCCTTTGTTAACATAAAGTCTGGCAAAATGATTGGCAAAATAAATCATATATCATTTTGTGCTATTAATCACAATTTTTAAACAAACTTTCTTCAAATATTATTTTTTTATTTCTATGAGCAAATTCAGAAATTGTTGCTTTCTACTACAGACATAAGAACTACTCTTGGAATAGAAATAAACTTGTTGCAAATTCTGAACCATCATGGAAACTGAGAAAATACACAAGAGCCACAAGAGCTCATTTTCACATATTTTTCAAACAAATAGAAGTATTATCCTTATTCACGTTTCTAACTAGAACTCTGGTTTTACATTGCTATACTATTTTACATACTAAAACTTAACCTAATGAGGTATTATTTTTCCCCAGCAACAAATTTCTAGAGATCTGTTTGCTCCATTCAGAGTGAATAATCCATAAATAATTTTTGCCCAACCTCTTTACTGGAGGAATTACTTATGGGCTGCTTGGCTGATCACGGGATATCCCTACAATATCGCTAAAACACAGGGAAAAAAACCATGGCATTGTGCTGTGGATTTATCAGTTGTCAGTTCACTCTAACATGCCAGATGCGTAAACTTAATTACATTCATTAATGCTACTGTCTACATTTACTTGTGTACTCCATCTGCTTTCATTTGCCTTACTTTTTTGTCACTTTAGAAGTCCCTTGTTTATATGTGGTAATTATGTGCTAGTTAATTTCCATTTTCTAATACCATCATCCACCCAGCTGTTGTCCCAGTGTTATCTCACCATTGACTTTTTAAAATATTATGTGATCAAAGGAAAGGAAGAGTCTTTACTGAAATGCTCAGTACTATCCACTGAATACTTTTGAGTTACAGCATCCGACAGTAGCATTTGTATGCTCTCTGTTTGGGATATTCTCAGCATTTCTTGTCATTATTCAGATAATTTTCAGTTTTCCAGTCAAAGAACAGATATTCCCTCTCCATTTTTTTTCTGAGTACAGTACATACTATAACTTAAATTGAAAGCAAAGTAACTGTTCCAGACCAAGGGCAATGACCAACTTTGACATTACTGTCACAGCCTCAGGAATTTCGCCCTGAATTTGAACTGCTTCTGTGAAAGTGGATGAAGTTTAACGCCGAAAGATCCACAGATATAGATCTCTTTATACACTATCTGGCAAAAATAGTGTCTTAGACTTCAGATGCTAGAAATAAATCACCTGTGTAATAAGCAAATCTTTTAACATATCGAAATAATATCATGTAAGAGTGTAACACAAATCCAGAATAAACTGAGAACACATCTTTAAAAGGAGTCTATTGACTACATTTATGTACAAAGTGAACAGAGGTAACAAAGTTTCTTTTCTGCTTTCATAGTCCATTCTATGATTTCCAGAAACAGATTACCTCTTAAAACGCATTTGGCCCAAGATTTTCTTCCATGCAAAGCTTTGTAGCACATAGCCTTGAAAGAATTTTACTTTTTATCCAAGGGTTAGAGAAATAGTTACAGCAAATCTTTTTTTGACCCTGATAAAAAGTCCAGTTCTGCTTTAAAAAGGGAATAAGTAACTCTGTGCAAGGTACCCTGAAGTTGTTTAAGATTGTCTTTATGATTTGAGAGACTTCTGAGTTATGATGTTAGTTTGACATTATCTAAAATTAAAATAAATCTAAAGAGAAAATTTAAGAAGATAAAAAAAAAATTGTATGGGGAGAAACATTAAGTAAAAAATCTCAAACAACAGCACAAGAGTAAGTCCTTAACATTACAATGTAAATAAAGGTGGTGATAGTTTGAAATCTAGGCTGAATAAAAGCAAAAATATCATCAAATATTCAGATTTGATATTTAGATAGATAATCATAACAGATCCTAATTTTTCACACTTTGCCTGGCTGATGTGAGTTCATGGGAATAAAAAATTAAAAAATAAAACTTCAATTTTAGCTTTTGAAATGATGTGGGAAAGGGTAATTTTCTAAGTCAATTGTTTTCCTTAGAAGTTTTTATTTGTAACCACTGGCACAGTTGTGACCCTTCATGAAGGAACTTGCAAATTATCCCTGACCTCAATTGTCCATAGATTAATTCCAAATTTGCCCCTGTGCCCTCATTTTCTATATTTGAGTTTTTCCAAACATGATGATAAAACTCTCAGTAGCTCAGGAAAATTTTATTTGAATTTGCTTTTGGATCACTCAAGTTGAGGCCTTGGTTCCTTCTTCCAGGAATCTGCAGAGCATAGATTTAGATTACAAAATTTATACTTAGTCACGCAATATTTCCAAAAACCTGTTACCAAATAGAAGAAAAATATGAGAAACAATCAGCCAGAAATGGAATCCTCAATATGTTTCTATTTCTCATTTGAAGGTGACTCTTTAAAATAGAATTTTGTATATCATGAGCTACTGTATACAACTGTCACTGTGTGATTATGAGGATAAACTAGAGCATTTATACAGAAAACAAAAATCTTACCAGGCCATAGTATTTCTTTTCTTCCACTCAACTGCCACATTTTGCTGAAACACATATCATGTGAAAAGCAGGGCTTCCTGATGCTTGGGAAATTCCCCAAGAGGAAAAATTTAGGCTGTATAACTGCGTATCTGTCTTACTGCAAAGTCTACTGACCAAAGACAATCTCCTTTATCTTCTTGCTAACCTTCCCCCAAGGTCACACATTCTCAGAACATTGTGTCAGGTATGAGTGGAGGTGGGATGTAGGGGGTGAAGGTTTTAGTACTGAAATACTTAAATCCTTCTGTAGCTTAATTAATTCTTATAATTCCTAAAAGAAGAGTGAAATCCAAGATCAAAGTGAACTTGGCACTGCTTTTTCAATTAAAGAACCCGAACCCTCTAGAAAAGTCTGTTTTCTGATTTAATGTGCAGCTGCCCAGTAACAGAGATTTAAAGCTGTAAGCCTCTTATGATATTGATTTTATTTCCTTTTTTAATGCAGTCTGTTTATTTTTTATTGTATTTACATGGAAAGCACGTTTCAAAATACTTCATCTATGATGTTTGGCTCAGTAAAATAACAAATGCATACATTTGTGAAGGACTGTCTGTCATGGGAAAGGTAGGTATTGTTAAGAGTTTAAATAATCCATGTTAAACAGTTTGATTATTTAGGGTAAACTCTGAAAATCTCTAGGGGTAAATGTAGCCCCTTACTCCAGAAGGGCTCTAATTTAGGACAGCCAGGAATCAGTCCAACGTTAATTCCAGCTTTTCTCTACATCAAAGTGTCATTAATGCAATTTTCACAAAATTTCTAAGACATTTCCTTAGGAAGTGGCACTCTGTTGCTTGCGAAGTAACTTCATTTCGAATGAGGCATTTTTATATCTATAACAGACAATGACCAAGTTACCTGACGAAGAGGATCGAAGATCTATGGGTAATAATTGATGCTGATTTATTTACTGGTTTATTTAAATGCTTTCATTTGTGAATAATGCCATTAGCTTCCCTCAAGCTGGAATATAGGTAGACAAAGCAGACCACAAGCAATCAAGGAAGTTCCTGGTAACGGATCCTTATTATCCGGTCTTATAACCAGGCCACCTAAACACAGAAATATGAGAAAGCTCTCAAAACTTCTTTTGCTAAAGACAGACAGGCATAAAACTCGGTGTGCTTTCTGTGCAGTTTGCACACTCTGGAGTCAGATCTTTTATGTGTGTGTGCATTTGCTTAGCAGTCTCTTCAACACCAATTTCTATAGTTACCAGAAGGTTTAGAGGCAAACTTTTCTTCAGCATGGTGTTCATCTCTAACTAGCTACCTGGAAAAGCCAAAATAAAAGCTTGCATTTCTGGTAGCAGCCATAGCCAGACAGCTTTAGAAAAATGGCACAAAGTGACATTGTAATGACTGTAAAAGTGACTCATTCACACTGACAGCCCAGGAAATGGAAGCGCATACACACACCAAAAAAAAAAAAAAAAGAAAAAGGAAAAGGATGTAAGTAAATAGAGGAATGAATAGCAGGAGATTGGACACGCATAGTCAGAAGCTGAATTTAGCACAGCCTAAAACTACATAAAAAAAGGACTAATTAGTCAGAATTAGAGCACCTCTGTTATAAAAGCAGATCTTTTTCTGTTCACTACACTTTAGAGGCATTATATTTGTCCTATAATATCTTGTACTACCTACTAGGACTCGTATGACAGAGATTTAACTAGACCGTACCTGTAGCATTGTCTCCCAGCCTGGAGAGTCAGTGAGTTCCCTTAAAAAGTATTTTATTACACGTGCTATTTTGCAGCTGTTTGAAGCATCATGTTTTCTTATTTACTTTGGAGTAAGTATGAAGAATGAAATAAGTATGAATTCTACCACCTCTGCTCTGATGTAAACTGAACAAAGAATGATGATATATGCCCTAGTTTTGCAAGTCCCAGAGTCAGTGCTGATTTCTCATTCCGCAGAGCAAAGCCTTGCAGCGTCACAGTAACTTAAAAAGGGAGGCAGTCTACTGTGAATCAGCAGCATGCAAACATTACTGATTGAAAGCACGAGCTAGGGCAATTACCCCTCCTCGATTTATCTCCCTCCTGTCCTGTGCAGTAGCAGCCCTAACTTTCAACCAGTCCTGAGACCAGAGACTCCATTAGATTCCTCCAGGAATTTCAAAATTCCTTCTTGTTATGAAAGAGGATTTTGGTTAGTTACCTACCTTTCATCATGTTGACTTGCTGCTGTATTATTCCAGCCTCTTAAATTCCCCCGTGAAAATTGCGAAGTGAAAATTTAGAAAAACAAACCCACTTTGGTTCTGTTTGCATTAAGGTTGTAAACGCTGCTCTGCAAACACAATTGATAAACTAATTGAGAAGAAAACCTTGATATGTTTTGAAACTGAAACAAAAAAACCCCAAATTAATAAGCATACCACAAGAACACCCTTCTTATTTTACAGAACTATAGACCTCTCTTGCCTTTTCATGTTCCTTTGTCAACTACATTCACTTGTGCTTTAAAATTGTTTTCCATTTTCCCAACTTAGTTGCAGGACCTATTTACTCCCTTTTCCTAGTGAGCTCACACCTGACACTGAGTACTTTTGTCATCCTGTCTCCACTCAACTTCTCTTGTGACATAGCTCTGGACCTTAATTTCCTCCTCCATTGAGAAGTTCTCACCTGGCTCAGTCTGGGTTTCATATCCATGATAACCATCACCTGGGAACTGGATATATTCTGGAAGGCAGTGAGATGATAAGAGTGTGCCTTGGGAGAAGTAGCATGCAAGAAATTCTCCTAGCTCCCTGATCATGCAGTGCAGAGCACCTGATGCAACCGTCTAAGTGAATTACAAACTCTGAAATTAAGAGTGATTTTTAAAAATAGCTGCACTTTTCACAGGAACACTGAATTTGCCTACATCAAATCACATGACCACTAGCGATGCCTGTATGGACAACGACAAATGATTTTGTAGCTATTTCTACTAGTCATACAGAAAAAAATCCAAAATAAAACACATGGCACAGGACCCAACACTACAAGCTTATCATAAAGGACATTATGAGAACATCATTTGAATTTCAGTTTCCACCTCACAGAAGACTGATTCAAACAGAAATAAAGATATAAGCCAGTTATTTATTTAGATGTGGCAACGGCATCTGACATGCCACATCCCAGCCTGAGGTAAATCTCTACTCCACATATACAGCCTGATTTCATTGGGATGTAGTTTTCAATAGGGAAAGAAAATACTATTTTGCTCCTACCAAAATATTTTATAATGGACTAAACCAAGCTGGTAGTTTACGTAATTTTGTAAATCTTAAAAAACAAAACACTAAACTCACCACACTCAAACCTGTTCTATTTGGACAGAAATTACCTGTTTGTAGCAAAAATATGTCATGTAATCCTATTTTCAGACAGGGAACGCCTTCAGCATCCTAATATTAGCTACCCTCAGAGCACAAAAGCCATTAGCAAAACAGACAAGCGGCAATTTTAGGAACACAGCATGGCAGTCCCAACATTAGCATTATAAAGCTTCTAGCCTTTTTCTTTTCCTAGCAGTTTGGACTGGAAAAGTATAGTGCACATTTTCAAATCTCAGCTGTGCTTATTGATAAATAGTCATGTATTCAGAGGCCAGGTAACTTACCACAACCTTTTCTAATGGAGAGAGTAATTTCAGTGCTGAATATTTGTTATCAGCCCAGTTGGGCGTAATTTCACATTGTACAGACTACAGAAACACAACTACTCAATTTCACCATGGTGAAGCTGTCAGCTACTCGAAATATAACAGGCAGGCATAGGAGGAAACTACCTGCCACACTAATACCTCTCGTGACTGATTTTGATCATATCTCACTATTAAACTTTTGTAACCTCATCATCACATAGATTATTACATTTTGCACGTATACCGAAAAACACAAGTTTCCTTGCTTTGTCAAGCAAGTTTAGCTCACCCTGTGTATCTTCCCAGCTGGAGACACCACATAAATTTTTACTGCAATGGATGTATGAGCTTTGGATCATCACATATGTCAGAAATGCTGTAACTATCATCAGTGGGAATAGCCCCAGACTCAGACTGCTTCAGATTATCATCCTACAAATACTTAAAACCAACATAAACGAACAATGCCATAGAAAACAAAAGGTCACATTCCCTTCATCTTTCACCATAGTATATAGGTAGTGCTGCTAATTCTGGTGGCCGTGCCAGCTTCTGTGGACCTAGAACATTGATCAGGTAAGTCTCAGAGCACAGAAAACTTCAGCCTCATCTTTCTACACTACTTTTTCACTTACTGATGAAAGCATAAATCATTGTCTAGGATCTCATTATGCTAAAGACTGTACAAATATAGAGGATAAAGATTGCTTCTTGGCCAAAGTAGAAAATGTTTACAGAAAATGCTAATACACTTTTACAGACCTTTCTGTGATGTTCATGAAAACGATACCAGCTAGGTATTTCCTTCATATAATATTTGTATTTCTAATTTACTTGCTGCAATTGATTTTGTCAGTTAAATTGTTTTAAAATCAGTTCTTTTAGAATGCTCTATTTTCTGGAAGAAGGTTGAACTTTCTTGTATTCAGACCATATCCGAGGTCAACATGTTCAAATGCCTGGTTTTATTTTTTCACTACACAATAAATCACATTAACTAGTGAACTTCACAGGTAAAATCAGTTATGAATGGCACATATCAGGGAAGATGGCAATGTTACTAAGGATGGAAAATGAACAGCTATATTAACAGCAACAGGAAATAATTCAGGAAACTGAACAAAGGACTAAAAATAAGCCTATTTTGCTGTGAAATAACTGTGAGAGGAAAGGAATTATACAATTCTCCATATGGTTTTGCTTCATTCTGTCCTTAGGGACATGCTGTCCCTTTTGTAAAGTAAAAACAGTTTCATAAGAGAAATTCAAAGAAGGCAGTAATTTGTCTCTGTTTTAAAGGCAGTTCTCCCTGGTTTCATTGTGAAGAAGAGCTTTAAATACGAAGACCTCATCTTCATTCCTTACCAAAATATCTATCCAGTTTTTGTTTCTTTAGGAACTGTCAGCTTCTCCTAGTTTTTAGAGAGAAAATATGACTGTTCAGAATGTAGCCCAAACAAAGAGCAATAATAAGTACTGGAATTAGACAGATTTTAAACAGTTTGCTCCAGAATTGTGCCATATTAGTGTCATGTAAATCTTGAGGCTCCTAAGTTCTACTGATATTCTATTTTTTGATTTTAAAATTTCTTTTCTTGTTCCTGGACACATGCTCTGACTCCTTCTGGAAGGCATTCTCAGAACATACTGAATGCACACCAACAAAATCATGATAAAATCAAAGCACTTCAAGCAGCTATCACTTTATTTTAAAACACATAAGAGAGTTATTGCCAGAATCATCTTTTTAAATTAAACATAGGTGCTAAAGCAGCTTCCCAGAACGTGAAAGACAGTTTCAATGTCTCTTTTTTTTCCAGAGGAGACTTAATATTCATGTTTCCAGAAACTATCCTAATCCCATTGATATATCCATGACAGCAATCTGTGTTCTGCCTCTTAAAAGTAACTCAACATCCACAGAGTCAGAAGAGTAGCAAAAAGGACATCAGTGCCTCTGTACGAGAGGGCAGACAATCTGAACGTTAGTATCTGCTCCTGCTTATGTATTTAAATGGGAATGGTTATTGGAGAAACATGTAACAGACCTTGAAGCTAGATCTGGAATCCAATAACTCTCCTTCTCTAACTGTGGCTCTAGTCTAGCTAGAGGCGAGATTTCAAACTAACGAAAGGCTCTGGACATGTTCTCTGAAAGCTTGTTAGGAAGATTGTTCTTTTACACCTCTGCTTTGTTTCCTAGACACACTGTATCTTGGACCACTTCTCCCCTAATCTCTTAAAATTTCCTCTCTGACAGAAACTCTGCCTCTTTTTTGTACACCCTGGAAGGACTGGGAGCCCAAGATTGCTGGTTGACTTTCAAGTATCATCTCCTCCAAGTTCAAAGGCATTGCATCCCTAAAAGGAAGAAATCAGGCAAAACCACCAGGAGACCTATATGGACAAACAACTCCTGGCTAAAATCAAATATAAAAGAGGATTACACAAAGCATGGAAGCAGGGACTGGTAACCTGGGATGAGTACAAGGAAGTTGCTCGTGTACTCAGAGACCAGGTTAGAAAAGCTAAGGCCCTGACAGAGTCAAATCTGGCCAGCGATATTAGAAATAACAGAAAAGGATTTTATAGGTATGTGAGAGAAAAAAGAAAAACGAGAGAGAATGTGGGGCCTCTCCAGAATGATACGGGTGACCTGGTTGCTGAGGACATGGAGAAGGCTGAAATTTTCAACAACTTTTTTGCCTCAGTCTTCACTGGCAACCACTCGGATCACACCACCCAAATCACAGAGGATGTTGGCTGGGTCTGGGAGAGTGAAGAACCACCCAGGGTAGGAGTAGATCAGGTCTGGGAACACCTAGAGAACCTGAAGGTGCACAAGTCCATAGGACCTGATGACATACATCCACGAGTCCTGAAGGAACTGGTGGCTGAAGTTGCTAGGCCACTAGCCATCGTATTTGAGAGGTCCTGGAAGTCTGGTGAGGTTCCTACAGATTGGAAAAGGGTAAATGTAACCCCCATCTTTAAAAAAGGGACCAAGGACAACCCGGGAAACTACAGACCAGTTAGCCTTACCTCTGTGCCAGGTAAAATCATGGAACAGATTCTCCTGGAAGCTGTACTAAGGCACATAAAAAGTAACCAAGTGGTTGGTGACAGCCAACATGGCTTCCCTAGGGGCAAGTTGTGCCTGACTAATTTAGTGGCCTTCTAAGACAAAGCTACAGTGCTGGTTGACATGGGTAAAGCAACGGATGCCATTTTCCTGGACTTATGCAAGGCGTTTGACACTGTCCCACATGACATCCTTGTCTCTAAAATGGAGAGACACGGATTTGACCGAAGGACCACTCGGTGGATAAAGAACTGGCCGGATGGTCACACTCAAAGAGTTGTGGTCAATGGTGTGATGTCTACATGGAGACCAGTGTCAAGCAGTGTCTCTCAGGGATCTGTTCTAGGTCCAGTGCTATTCAACATCTTTGTCAGCGACATGGATGATGGCATTGAGTGCACCCTCAGTAAGTTTGCCGATGACACCAAGTTGTGTGGTGCCGTGGACTCACTTGAGGGAAGAGATGCCATCCAGAGGGACCTTGATAGACTTGAGAACTGGGCCAGTGCAAACCGCATGAGCTTCAACAAGTCAAAATGCAAGGTCCTTCACCTGGGTCGGGCCAATCCTAGGCATAAATACAAACTGGGCACAGAGTGGGTTGAGAGTAGCCCTGAAGAGAAGGATTTGGAAGTGTTTATAGATGAGAAGCTCAACATGAGCCAGCAGTGCGCTCACGTGGCCCAGAAGGCCAACCGCATCCTGGGATGTATCAAGAGAAGCGTGGTCAGCAGGTCAAGAGAGGTGATTCTCCCCCTTTACTCTGCTCTTGTGAGACCTCACCTCGAATACTGCGTCCAGTTCTGGTGTCCCCACCATAAGAGAGACATAGATTTGTTGGAGTGTGTTCAGAGGAGGGCCACAAAGATGATCCAGGGGCTGGAGCACCTCTGCTACGAGGACAGGTTGCAGGAGCTGGGATTGTTCAGCCTTGAAAAGAGAAGACTTTGGGGGGACCTAATAGCTGCCTTCCAATACCTGAAGGGAACCTACAGGAAGGCTGGGGAGGGACTTTTTACAAGAGTGTCCACTGACAGGACAAGGGGAAATGGGTTTAAGTTGAAGGAGAACAGATTTAGATTAGATCTTAGGAAGAAATTCTTCAGTACGAGGGTGGTAAGATGTTGGAATAAATTGCCCAGAGAAGTTGTGGATGTCCCCTCCCTGGAGGTGTTCAAGGCCAGGTTGGACGGAGCCTTGAGTATCCTGGTCTAGTTGAGATGTGTCCCTGCCCATGAGAGGGAGGTTGGATTAGATGGTCTCTGAGGTCCCTTCCAGCCTATGCCATTCTATGATTCTATGAAGTATTCATCAACAATTTATAATTTTTTACCATTAGACTTTCAGAATTAACTCTCTGGTTAGATTAAGGATAGATAAATTCAATGCCATTAATTGTTCTCTCTCTCCTGAGACAAGATCATAAAACTTTAATTTACAGTTATTCTGCATTAGGAATATTGAGTTTTCATTAGCAATATTGGTAAATGTGGGCATGGCATTAAAAGGCTAAATGCACTTTAAAGGTCATATAACTACACCAGACAGCTGAAACACATTAAATCTCCAAATTGTGAACTGTGCAATGTAAGGATAAACATAAACACTACTGAAAGTCAATTCAAAGCACACTCGGAGATTCTCCAGAATGAAAGTTATAAAAATATCAAAGAAATGGATTTGTCAAGCAATTGCCCCACATGACTACTTTTTAATGAACCCTTTCACATGGGACATATTTAACAGGAGAAAAGGCCAAAGCAGAATGTGTTTTAATCATCTTTACCTCCTCAGTATTGCTTTGTGTGTATTACACATGAAATAAACTCAATTACAATTCTCAAATTCAGCTTAAACAATAATCCAGATTAATTGCTGTGGCTATAGATATTTGCTGCCTTCACAATCACAAGCTCTCTCCTAGCAGAATTAAAGAATGAGCAGAATATTATGAAGGGTAAAGGCTGACAATTTTTCCCAAGTAGGTGCCTAGCATTTCCTAAAGCATGCCTTTGCTGTTCATATCTATACTGACAGCTGGACTTCCTGTCTTTGCGTCTGTCCATCAGACATTCAGGAAGGAAGGTTTATATCTTTACGTGTTTTCCATGCAGTACTTTGGTGACTAATTACTAGAATACTGAGTCACATCGACCTTTCACATACTCCCCCATCCAAATTGTCACTGTTCTCCCTCTTCCACTTTTCCCAGTGTTACATGCCTTTTCCACATTTAAATGGTATTTAGATTTTATAAAACACAATTATTTATTATTTAGCTAACTTTTTTTTTAATATAGGCTAGCATCACTGTTTTTCATTACACAGTTACTGAAAATGAAGTTTATGTCAATTCCTTCAAGTAAAAGATTACAAAAATCACCAATAATATTCTGGATCTTCAGAGGAAGGCGCAGGGGGGAGGGGAGAAGCGGTGATGTGTGTTTGTTACATTGGCAGCACCGTAAGCCTCATTTACTACCCTCCTCATTATTCAGTTTTTTTTAGTTTCTTGAGAATGTCAACATACATTGTGAGTGAAATCGGCTTGTAGTAGCATCAGCCTAATTTCTTTCTCCTAAAATGTTCTTTTACTTCTCAAAATACTAACTGCTTCAAATGCTACATGCCTTAGAAGGATTTGAAAAAGCCTGTCAGACCACTCTGCCTGAATCCAGCTCCCCTTGTAGCTACTGTAGTGGAGAAATTGCTTTAAAAACCAAGAGCTTTTTCTCAAACTCCAGCTATTGATCAAAATTAAAACATTCACCTTTAGGACAACTTTCTTTCAAAGAACTGTCTTGGAGCTCAAAGTACCTCACTCTGACATTCTGATGACCAAAGATTAATTATATTTGTAATCACAAAAGTATATGCATTGTCCTACTGTTTCAAATTTACAGAGAAAAAAAGACTCCCTTTTCCAGCACTCATTGCTGGACTTTGAATCTAAACAGCTGACTACTGCATCTACCACATTCTAAAGAAAACATAACAGTAGATACTCCTTTCTGCCAGCTAAAGAAAAAAAAGACACCTGTCATGTAAAACGGAAAGTCTGTTACACAGTACTCACCAAACTCCTAGCAACAGTTCTTGAAGAAAGAAAGAATTCCTTAATCAGTGCTGCATATGATCCTCCCCTACTCCTTCACGCTGAAGGGGTGTGCTGTAAAGCTACAAAGGCAGGATTGCAACCTGATCTGAGAGCAGGCTCTTGCTTGCGGATTAATCAGCTACTCGTTGTTCTTGCTTTTGTGGAGCACATGGGTTCACTCCGGGTGGAAGTCAGAGATCTGCAGCAGTGGCAGGGACGCTTCCTGTTTAAAGTTTTCAGATCTGCCTGCAGTTTTGAGCAACTATTTTCTAAACAGCACTAGCTGAAATGAAATGCACTTTTAAAAAATGAGAGAGTCTGCAGGATATTCTGTTCATTGTACCTCACAGGTTTTGGTATAGCTCGTGAGGATGCCATATTCACTGCCTGTTTAAGAGAGATATGTTACCGTTTACTGTTGGCTTTTGTTTGTCTGTTTTTAAATAACGCCCACGCTGGTTGCTCTACATCTGGGCTGCATTCATCACAGTATCTGGAGCTGTACTACAAAGGCTATTCTGCCTTCAACTAGAACATATCGTCTATTTACAAATCATGCTGATACATGCTAAAACTAGAGTTAAGCATCACTAGGAGTACCATTGCTGAAGACAGGGATGGGGACTCTAGTTGTTAAGACTGAGACCTTGTAATGTGGATGTAGAGATAGACGATCGGAATAGTAGTCCTAGACATGCAGCATAAGAATTTCCCAGATAATGAATTAAACAGCAACAGAGACAGAAGTAACAGCTGAAGAATGGTAACTTACACAGTTAATAGCTGTAACTAACTGAAATTATTTCAGGGGAAAGACAAATAGCTGAGTTAAATAATTTTCATTGAAGATTTATATTCATTTGTTCATCACCGTCCTGAAACAGAGTGGAAGTTTTCCATAGTCAGTTAACAGGCGAACTCTGACATAAAACAGAAGTGCTCTTGGCAACTTCTTAGATCTCCTGCCTGTTGTTTCTGACTGTAAGAATGTCTGTAATACTTTTCAAGGCAAAGTCAGTAGTCAGCTGAGTCTACTGACTATTAACTGGGTCAGTAATCAAAAGGATTAACTGTCCTGAAATGGTCTAGAAGCACTTATGAAGTAAAAGGTCAGTTTGCATGCTGGGGGTGGGAGTCTACAATACAGTTACTAATTACCAACTCCTAGCTCACACAAAGCAAGGAGCAACCCAGTTCAGGAGAAGTCAGTTAAATGAAAACGGTCATACTGTCATTTGTGTGATACTAAGCCACTGAAAAACATATTTCGGGGGCCCATGCGCTAAGAATTGGTATCTGACAGTGCTATCTATAAACCTCTTTAAGGATCACAGGGAAGACAGGCCCAAACAGATGTACTAAAATGACATAATGATTTAAAAAAAAAAATATCTCAGTTTGTGCATTTATAATACAAACAAACTCAACTAGATTTCCAAAAAATGAAATGCTTCCTCATTTTGCTTTTCCTAAAATGTATCTATGTGGATGAACAGAGATCATTTCAAATTTGTTCCACTCTATAAGGCATTTAGAGGAGCTGCTTTATTTTCAGTCATACCAAATATTGAATAGTCTGAATTTACTAGTCCATGAAAACATATTCCTAATCTAGGGCCTTGACCTGAAAAAATCTTCAAGTGGGCTTTTTTGGTGTTAATGAGAAACTTAATATATTTTAAAATGAACATGCAAAAAAGAATTTTCAAAGTTTGTGTCATAATGTTTGTGGCTGTTCAGCCTGGAGAAGAGAAGACTCCAAGCTGATCTTATAGCAGCTTTCCAGTGCCTAAAGGGGGCCTACAGGAAAGCTGGAGAGGGACTTTTTACAAGGGCATGTAGTGATAAGACAAGGGGTGATGGATTTAAATGGAAAGAGTGTAGATTTAGATCAGATGTATGAAAAAAATTCTTCAGTCAGAGGGTGGTGAGGCACTGGAATAGGTTGCCCAGAGAAGTTGTAGATGCCCCATCCCTGGAAGTGTTCAAGGCTAGGTTGGGTGAGGCTTTGGGCAACCTGTTGTAGTGGAGGTTTTCCCTGCCCATGGCAGGGGGTTGGAACTAGATGATCTTTGAGGTCCTTTCCAACCCTAACCATTCTATGATTCTATGTGTTAACATCATTCCTTCTTTTCATGCAAAATGTCACTCAGATTAGATGTGCAAAACAATTAATTCTAAAAGAAATAGTCCACCCAGACATGAAAAACAAGAAAATGCTACAGTCTTAAAACACATTTTGTCTTCTTATGGTCAAATAAGTTGAGAATCACACATAAAGATTATTCTGGCGGACAAATAAGAGAATGAAACCCCTTATTTAGATTAAAAGCTAGATTAAGAAATCTTTGGTAAATAATAAAACAGAATGAGAGTAAAAATATCAGCATGTGTATGAAGAGTACACACCCAAAAGAAAAAT
Source organism: Tauraco erythrolophus (assembly GCF_009769465.1). Lineage (NCBI taxonomy): Eukaryota > Metazoa > Chordata > Aves > Musophagiformes > Musophagidae > Tauraco > Tauraco erythrolophus. Next base: position 8,354,243 of record NC_141472.1, read on the forward strand.
TCAAAGGAAGCAGCATTTAATTTTAAGATTAATAATTTTTCTTTCTATCCTGTTAACGTCTCTCCAGTTTCCATGTGCATTCCTCCTAATTTAGTTGTTAGGAGGGTCTCTGGATTCCTTTGCATTGTAACTATAACATAAAAAGCTTCAGATGAAAATGAAATCAGACTTTGAAGATGGAAACAAAACTGTTTTGAACCTTTAGTGGGATCAAAGAATTCCATTCAGCTATGACCTGGCCTAGACAATCACACTAACCTCTGAAACCTGCTGATAGCTTAAGACAGTTGTCAACAGTTAAAGGTCCACAGAGGAAAATGTCCTTAAAATTCTAAAAAACATTTTTTGATCCTTTTTAGAAGTAGCTTTTGAGATCAGCAAGATTAAATCTGTGATCTCTAAAACTAGACACTAAAAAGCACTTTTCTGTGCACTCCTACGGGAGTCTAGAAATTTCTCAAACAGAAAAACTTGCAAAGCGCAGAACTCGCTGACCTAGCTTCTCCTTAAGAGATCACTTAACAGTGGTTACTTTTATTAAGCTTTGTTGCTGTTCTGAAGAACCCAAGAATCCTTACTTAGGGAATTTCTAACCTTTGAGTATGTGACATTGTCATTATGTTCTCTCTTCATGTTTACTTACAGTATGTGCTACTTGAACCAATTGCCAAAGATTACAATTCGGAAGATAACCATTTCATTTGACTTCTGAGGTCAACCCATAGAGTTATGCTCTGGCCAGTTAGGCAATAGTAGGAACCGCACACGTTATTGAATCAGTGTGAGAAAAGACCATTTACAGTACATACATCAGCAAGCTAGCTACCAAATTCTGCTTGTTTTTCACAGATTACACCAGCATGCAACAGGGCCAGTACAAGCCTAATACTCCAGCCCCCTTCACAGTCTCCTTTCTGCTGGCTTATTTTGAGATTACTTAGGTCTGACAGTCAAAGGAAAGACTAGAGAGCATTTATATTTTTGTTCTATAACCAGGATAGATTTACTTGGGGATTACGACCCCAGAACATCTCAGATTGGAGAGGGGCAGAGAGGGCCTTGCAAGAAGGTCTGAAGGATTTTTTCACAAGCACAGTTTATGCTGTATTTTAGTTAAAAAAAAATTGACTTACACCTGCAATTTTCACAACCTCTGTGGTTCAATATGTATCAAGAAAGAGATATATGCAAAAGTATAGCTAAAGTAAACCAAAACAGAAAGGCCATAAAAAATGCCTCATATAAATTCTTGGAATACTCAAAGTTAGTTTGGCTCTGGAGAGTTCAAAGCTGAGATGATTAGATTTTAGCCTTCTGACAGTGCATAGGATTGCTACCCATAAATTGGGATATCAGGGAATGAAAAAAAAAAAAAGAATGGAGGAAGCTTTATGTGAGACATCAGCATCATTATAAATATATCTGATGAACAGACACTGCTTGAAAAGGCACACTGGCGACCATCTGAACACAGAAAAAATCTTTCAATTTCAGGTTCTCAACTGGTAACTCTCACTACGGACCTCTTTCTGGTGATAGATCCACTTTTTTCCAACAGCAAAAACAGAACACAAAGTCCATCCCAGAACATCTCCTAGCTTGGAGCTCTGTCTGGACTACTGGTCTGCAGAAGGTAGGCAAGGATAAAAATCCTAATGGTAAAAGTCTTAGTATTTGAAAAATGTTTATAACCCATAGGTCAAGAACAAGTGACTCTTCAGTCACACCAATGGCTTCAGGTCAGATACTCCACCCTCCTCTCTCTATCATCTGCTTTGGTACTACCACAGCCTATGTTTCCATCGTAGTGTGGCAAGTTATTACTGAGAGTATTGTTAGTGCCAGCAAGACATCAGGAAAATGGAAGACAAGGGCTAAAAACTAACCTAATAGCTTCAGAGGACTGGGGCAGTGTCACCGTCTTATGGAATGTCTGTCATCAGTTTGGGCTGGTGGTTATGCTGAGTCTGAAAGGAATAGAGGCGAAGACAGTGAATTTCAAATTCAAATTCTCCTACATGGTGCATCTTTATCTGTACAAAGTGGATGGGCTTTAGCAGACTACATTATACTTAACCACAGTGCTAAATACATGGTATTCAGAAATGAAAATGATGTGCAAATGTTCAATCTTGTTATTGTTTTACTGTACCAGAACAGAGATAAAGCAGCACAAAACTATATGAAAAGTTTTGTGTGTGCATATATAACATGTATGATGGGTTTTTTTTTAGCTCTATCATCCTTGAAGCAAGATTTACTGTGCAACACAGCTGGAAAAACACAAAAGCATTTGCTTACACAAGCTGTTCCTCAGGTCATAACACAGATGCCTGCCTCAGTGAGAGTGTGACATTGCTTGATCTTTAACATCATAGCTGTTTGCAATGTTTTGTTGCCCTCTAGTGATGTCACTTCATTTTTCCACTGCATAGTTCTTTAAAAAATTTCACAGAGACAAGAGCTTCCTGTCTCCTGCCTTCAACAAACTACATCATGACTTGGTATTTGAGTTGGACGAAAAAGTGTGAGTATTTCTGGATCCTCATAAGGAACTAGATGGCAAATTTACAGGAAAAATGCCACTAGCATAGCTGGCTTGCCTCAATGAGTTTGAAGTAATAGCTAAGATGTAGCAGTCACTGCCGCCAGCCAAGGCAAAAGCTCCCAAGGGCCTATTCCTCAGCGCAGACACTAATCATCTTACAGTACAAGGCTGTTGCTCTTGCAGAATTTCTGACAGCGCTGAAAGTTGCTTTTTCCTATGTACAATGTCATGCCACAGCAAACGCAGGAGGGGACAGTCAGCTACTTATTACAGACCCCACATTTGCACTTTTAGTATTCCATTTGGTAGTAAAGTGTTACATTATCTTAGAATTAGCTGAGCTTTTTGAGGTCACTGAACTCCAGCCAGGTTCTAAAAGAGGTACTTAAGATAAGTCCCTTTTAGTGAGAGTTTTGCAAATGGCTCTATTACTATTTTATATTATATCTGTTGTATTATTTTTTATTGTGGTCTTTATAGCATTTAAAACCTACATAAAAATACATGAAAGAAAGTGAAAGTGAAGGACATTCTCCAGTGAAAGGAATATCAGAATCCAGCAGCTGGCCCTTGAAAACCTGTCTCTATAATTGTTATGGTTTGAAGTGGGGTGGGGGGGGGAGGTCCGAGTGGCAGAAGCTGCCCATCACACTGGACTCCCATCCCCCTCGGGGCTTGAGCCAATCGACGCCTCTGCGAATTGCCCTATTTACCTCAGGACAAAGGAACCAGAAAGGTGTGCTTTTGCCCAGAAGCAAGGAGAAGGGAGGGGGGCACGGCCCCCGCTCCCGGCGGCCTGGGCAGGGCCGGTGCCCGCCCCGGATGGCCCCGACGGAGCCGCTTGGGGAACTCGGGGAAAGCCCTGCTCCCGGGGTGCCCACCGGGCCGAGTTCACCCAGAAAAGACTGAGATCTGAGAGAAACGGCCACACAGATAAGAGGTCAGTGAAGATGGAACGGAACAACGTGTGCCGCAGCTGAGTCCCCCTTGCGAGCAGCCCCTTTGCAGCCAGTCCTCGGTGGAGCAAGCAGAGACCCACTCACAGCCCGTGGAGGATCCACGTCGAGAAGAGATGCCAGAGCCTGAGTACGGTACGCATCTAGAGTCCGTGGGATGACCCCCTCCGATGGGGAGGTGTTTCGTTAAAGGAGATGCCTGAGCCTGAAACTATTGTGAATCATGGGCACAGGTCGAGGCGCATTTACGCATTTTAAGTCTGTATGGAAACGTATTTAAGGTCGATAAGGTCGACCCACGCCGGAGCACATTTAAAGTTTGTTGATGACCCACGCCAGAGCGAGTGGCTACGGCTCCTTAAAAGCCCAGGACTGGTAAAGCCCGCACTTGGGGCAAATCCGATGGGGTAAGGATTTGCCCCGCAGCGGGCAGGATTCACGCTTTCGCCGTGAGTAGGGGATCCACTGGAGCAAGGGACAATGGTGTAAGGACTCCTTCTCCTTTAAGAGAAGCGGCAGTAACAACTTGGAATGAACTGACCTGCACTCCCCCATTCCCTGCCCCCTGCGCCGCTGGGGGGAGGAGGTAGAGCAGGGAAGAAAAGGCAAAGGGGGGGAGTGGTGTTGATTTTAAGACCTGGCCTTGTTTTCTTGTTATCCTCTCAAGTAACCGTTTTTGTGTGCATTTTTTTTTTTTTTTTTTTTTTTCTCTTTCTAGGTAGCTGTTAATAAATAGTTTTGCTTTAAGAAAACAGCCTCTTTTGCCCGGGACCATGGTTGGTGGGTGTTCCTCTGTTCCTGTCTCGACCCTCAGCTCTTTTATTACATTTTTCTCCTCTCCATTTTACTGGAGTGGGAGAGCTGCGTGGGATTTAGTTGCCGGATCGGCCTAACCCACCACAATAATACACTTCTCTTTTCCTCCTTATTATTCTTTCCTGTAACTTCCTGTTCTTATATAAAAACCATGGCTATCATCTCAAGTGTTTTCTAAAGACTGAAATTAGAATGAACAGAGAGGGTGACTGTTGTTGCTGACAGCAGAATATTGAAAAAGTACAATGAGGAAACTAAAAACACAGACTTTGTTTCTGTCCTCACTTTGAAGGTAAAAGGTATAGTATTACTGATGTTGACTGATGGAAATGTAGAAATGATTTTAAAAGGGAGAGAATCTTCGAGTTTCTCAGGCTTTAAACCCAAATTTATTTTATCACAAATGTCTCAGGGTTTTCCACTTTGAAAGTCAAACATTTAACAAGGCTAATAAGGGTAAGTTGGATCAGTGGATTATCCTAATTTTTATTATTTTTTTTCAGGGGTAAGAAGGACAATATTGAAACAAAAAGCTTTCCCCTGGAAAACTTGAGCTAAATTAGAGCTCTTGTTCAACTAACACTTCATTAGAATCCATGTTATTATAAACTACCTGTACTTACGCAGTGCATTGCCTCATGGGTGTTGGTCCCTCGGTCTGTTTAGTGAGCTGAGTTTGCTTGTGGACCACCCTTCTGATCAATGCAGTATGTGTCCCATTGTTTGGAGCTGAAAGGTGTATCATGGTAAATTTACTTCCACACTGCTCTAGAAATGCGCATGTATATCCTTTTAATACATTTTTTCAATTTCCCCATTCTTTTAGTTCATATCACTTAAAAAAAATTGAGACTAAAAGTCTGATGTTATATTTAACTTCACTGTAATTTCAGGCAGAGGCCTAGAACAAATGGTTCTATGAAATACCACATTTAGACCAAGTGAACACATCATGATGTCCATTTTGTGAACTTTTAAGTTTGTTCTTAAAACTGTGCTTTTAGTTTTTAATCAATTTTTCTGTGCATTTCTTTTTGCTTATGAGCATACATAACTCATATACTTATTTCTTCATTCATCGATTTTTTAACAGTAAAAAAAAATTGGACAACTTGAAGCATGCTTTGAAGTTGAAATCCTAAAGAATTAGTTCCTTTTTGAAAAGCTCAGATATAAGCTACTTCTATAGTACAATTACAAAAATGAGAAAGTACAGAACATATCATGTAACACTGTGAATAATGTGGAGATTTCAAGACTCAGTTCAATCAAAAACCTTTTGGATAACTGAGGAAGCAGATGATCAGACCAGTACCAGATGTCACTAATTTTTAGAGCCAAGAAATATATGAGGTTTTAATTTCATCATAACACGCACAATTACTTCAACCAAAACAGAATAAGGGACATCTCTTGTGAAAGGGCGGTAAGCATTTTGTCACCTTCCCTACACAAGGAAGGTTTCTTAATTCTTTTTAGTCTTGTTATTTCATTAATTCGATACAAATTGAAAGAACTTTCCTTCATATAGCTACATTCAGATCTGAGGTAGATCATATCTGAAGCAAAATATAATAGAAGTACTACCTCCTAAATTCTGTTATTAATGTTAAATAATAGAAAAGAGTATGAAATGCTGCACAGTCTTGTTAAGCAAATTGCCTCACTGGACAAAGCACTTGTTTTAGAGTAATTTATTTCCTACTTCGCTCAGCAAATGTCTAATTCTGAAACAGCTATGGGTTAATTAAACATTCATATAATTTTTCTAGATAGCTATTTATCACGTTTTACATTCTCATGCAGTGTTTGTTTATCCTCTCAATGAGTCTAGTGCTTCACTAAGGATCTTAGTAAAAAAGACTCCCTTACCATCCATGTCCTTCAGCATTCATTCCAAATGTAGGTAAATTTAGAACTAACTGGTTTAGTCACTGGATGTCACTGTTGCAGCACTAAGCTTAGGTGTTTTATCTGGAAACAGGAGGCAAGCGCACTTGTATGTGTTTTATTCCTTTGTTAAAGGATTGCATTTCTGCTCAGGTAGAAGTCAGTGTAAGTTTTATTATAGGTCAAATATTTAGAATTGTTCAGGCCTGAGGATAATTTATGCTTTAAAGAGAGGCTATTCTATCAGTGGCTTTTCATTTAATATTTAAAACTGTTTCTATTTCAATTTTAAAATGTGTCCTTTCTTAGTTGTTTATTTCTGCTGCTCTGAGAAGAGTTTTATTTCTGAATATGTTTTTATATATATAGTGTACATAATTCTGGTACTACATATATACACATATATACACACACATCTCGGTACCAGAATTATATACATATTTATATACATGCATGCACATATAACATCAACCTAGATTTCTAGAAACATTCCAAAATAATTTTCTTGGTAGGCTTATCTAAGCAATAAATCTAAAGGATTAATTACTGCAAAAATAGAACACCTACCCTTTGACTTAACAAGCCTGAGGGAAAGCTGAACAGCAAGAGAAACGTCAATCTACATGTTCATAATTTTGAAAATCGAGTAATTTATGCATGTGCATAAGTAGCTTACAAAGTCAGTCTTATTTCTTACAGGGGCTTTTCCAAAAACCCTTGAAATGTATTACATCAGTACCAAAGTTATCAACTATAAATATACTATCACAGTATTATTTAACTGTTTCTAACTCTCATCTAAATGAAACAAAATGAAACTAATTGGAACCTGGTTTTAGACAGACAACCACAAAACAGGCAGAATTCCTATTTGTTGAACTTTCTACTGATTTCTCAGGTTGTTCCTTTGTCTTGACAAAGGATGAACAGAAGTGAAACTTTTTTCTGTGGTGAATTTGACTGGAAGACACTACTTAGAGATGTTCCTGTGAACAGAACTCAGGTCACCTTCTGTGTCATTTTGTTATTTTTAGTATGCCAGCTTCTAACAGGTTGAATCCTCCTCTATGGTACAGCTGGGAAATAAATAAAGAAGGCACAGAAGATGCTCAAACCACGACATAAGGAACAACATCAGGAGTTTCACAATATGCTTTTGGAAAAGCATTTTGAGTGTATGAGTACATGATGGCAAGTGAGGACATTACCATACACTGACCGTTCTGCAAAGTCTGAGCAGCTAGTAATGAAGCATTTACCAGCAGATGTGTCAAATGTGTCCTCGGGCCCTGCTACTGCAGCATCAGACCTGCTTCCTTCTGTTCACCCCATCTCAACACTGTGCCATACCCTCTTGTCCCAGCATCCTTGTCCCAGTCGTCATTTCTGTTCTATCACCTGCTGACTCCTAATGTCTAAACCAGACATAAAAAGGCAATCCAAGCACATAGGCAGGAAAACTGTTTCCCAATCCTACTGGGCTGCTAAAAAAAACCCCTAAAGCATTTCCAACAACTACTGGAATAGAGACCCGCACTCCCTGGGGCTTCCTGCTTCCTCACCAACTGACTGGCTTGCAGCCTGCCAGGTGTTTATTTGAAGAGGAAAAGGCTTCTCTGGGAGATACAGAGAGGGCAAAAGTTGTTTGAGAAATGCTACATAAGCTTTGGCTGTCTTCAGCTGCTATCCAGTATCTATGATGATGTCTCTAAGCTCAACAAGCTCTTAAAGCATTGTCGTGAGAAGTCATTAGATAACTAAAACCAGCCAACTGTCCCTGTGTGACAGTTATTGCAGTGCACATGCTTACCAGAGAATGAAGGGCAATTATTTACACAGTGTTCATAACTCCTAGAAGGCATGGAACAATTGTCTGCCCTTTGCCATGCTCCTGCTCTCTAAGAAGCTGGGGACAATTCATGCTTCTTTCCCAGGTGACAGAACACTAATCCATTTTCAGCAAAGCACATGGTGTCTTCCAGCATTATTACTGTTTTTTCCAGTAACAAAGAAGATTAGACACAGGTAGGAAGCCTAAATATCAGTCTGTACTTCAAGAAATGGGGAAGTACTGGGTTCAAACTGTAAAAAACAAAGCATGTTCAGAGTTCACTATTACTGTTTCAAAGCTAATCAGTCAAGAGAAGACTATGTGGAACATGGAATATTTTGTACAGTGTAATACTGATATTCACGATGTGTGATACTAACGAGTTGCGAATCATAGAATGGTTAGGGTTGGAAGGGACCTCAAAGACCATCTAGTTCCAGCCATCACAGGTCCTGTGAGACTACTCTAGGTGGGAGATCCCTTTCAGACTCATTAGGTAAGAGCTACCTTAAATGACTGCTATACATCAAATTCTTTACTGGGTAATATCATTTGTTCCTTTCTTTAGCCGCAAAATGACTTCAACTACTACACAGGACTCAAAACATCTCTTATGTGCAACAGTTTTATGGCACACACACAAAGCCACAAAAAAACAAACTAGATCCTTTGCAAGATTGCCTGTCTCAGGAGATAGGAAATGGAACACGAGAGTTTTTCATTTAGGCTTGATCTTTTCAAAATGAAGATTAAACATCTGGGATCCTGACCAGCCAAAACCACTTAAGCGTGTGCCTAACTCTAAAGATGTAACTAATAACACTGGAATAAGAAAGTATTTTTTAAAGGAGAAAAACATGTAACGGTTGCTGCATAAAATTATACTTACTCCTGCATTCTTGTCTCATCTAACAAGTTCAGACATGTTGGTCTGGTCAGTAAATGGATGAATGAATTAACTGAAATTGTATCCATAATAGTTCTTGAAGAAAAATGAATTAAATTAATGACAGTTCATGTGAAAGATTTACTAATAGTACTACCAGATAACAAGTCAGACAAGAAACTGTCAATGGAAGACTAACAACAATGCAATGATCCTGTTTTGCTCATCAGAAAAAACAGTATTTATAGGTGCTTCACTGAGACTAATTACATCCTTAGTACAGCATAGTTCAGAACACAATTGTTCAGAACACTCACAAAAGTTGTATTTACAACATATGGAAATTTGTGTGGCTTTTATGGAAAAATCCAAATTTAATTTCTGTAAAATTCGAGTTTGCTGAGTGACAAATTTTTAAATGGTAGGTATCTCCTACTGCAATATTCTGATGGTATAAACAGTTTTTCATAATCATTATGAAAGACAATATAAACTCAAAAACCATTATCACACTTTTGGATGCTTCTCTGAACCAAACCTACAAGAGGTATGTTTTTTTACAGGTGAGATTTCCTTCTGATGTTGGTTTTGTGAGGCTTTTTAATAATGCATCTTTTTCATTAAACATCATTGTAAACCTGGTTCAAGGGTTGTCGTGTCTCTCTATCATCCCTGAATTAGCCCATTTTAATAAGAAAACATGTGGAGAAGCAGGATTTTTCATAAAGCTCATGTGCTGTTGGTAAAAGAAGATGAAGAATTATTTTATATTTTTCTTTGATCATCTGCAATCTCTTTCCAGCACCATACAAATCTCCTCTAGATTCTGGCAGAAACCTGACAGCTTATTTGATTTCTTTACAGCATGTGGGGTAGCAGGGGTGATATTTTTTGCTTTCTTACACTACAGGGTAACAAAATCTGCCCAGAGCCAAGGCACTATAATACACACATCCTGCTCTAATACACCAGATAACTACTCTAATAGAAGGATATAAATTTCTTTCATAGAATAACCCTCATACAAACAAGTTGTAATTGCTTACACCTATGTTTCAAGAAAGCTCTTAATACAAACTACTTGCAATAATTCAAACACTGAAAGTTTCCTTTCAATAATTGAATGCAAACTGAACGAAAGCTTCTTACAGTCACCAGAGTGCTCTGCTGGGCCATATTTAATTAAAGATATTTAAATATTTCCTCAACAGATTCTTTTCCTCCAATACTCTTTTTCATTTTTTTTACTTGTTGGAGAAATAGCTGATATATAGATACAAAATATCTGTTCATGTGGTTTTTCATCATATCTAGAAAGTCAGATAAAATTCAAACAAATTAATTTTTCCTTCAAATCATATGAAAATAAAAACCACCATGAAACCACTTACAAAAAATACTACAATTATTTAAACAGAATAAGCTCACTTGGAAGCTATATGCAAAAGAAAGTATGTTACTATTTGACTGATGGAAAGCTTTCCAGTTTCAGATCTTTTTGATGGAAAGTCAGATTTTTGCTATATACTGCCTTCACTCCCACCCCCTGCTCCGAAATTCTGGAATACACTGACATGCATAGATTTCAGCTAGAAATTAAAATTAAGAGAAAAGTTATATATTCAGAGATATAGGTTCTGAATATCGACTTTCTTTAAGAAGGCTCTGTTTATTCTGTTGTTTCTTCCAGTTTGATTTTGTAATATCTTGTCCATTGTGCAGATGGGAGAGAATCTAAATTGGGTTAATGAAATAACCATCCAGTCTGTGTGATTGTCAAAGTGGAATATCTCATGTTAATCTTTCTTAGCCACTGTTTGCACCACAACCAGGCTCATGCTGGTAAAATTAAACTCAATGGGACACACTGACTGAATGTGGAAGATTGGTACTCGTCTCAGCAGGTCAGTTCAGCAAAGGGAATGTCGATGAAGGAAGCCTAACAAATAGTTGAGCAAGTCAATTGAGAAAAGCGGCAAAATAAACAAAAACATGAAATTGGAAGCTAACTGGCACCACTTCTGGCTGCAAAGTAAAGGTTACCACCTCCAGCTATGAGAGGTTGGTTATATTCTAATGCATCTGTCTTTACAAACTGAGATGCAACCTTGATCTTCTTGGCAGAAATGCAGCAGTCCACTAGTACATGTGTTTCACATCATGGTTCTCTTTATGCACATCAACCTTTGCATATATGCATGGCTGGATTAATGTTCATTAAAAAACAAAAGGGTACATCAGACACAAAATGGGAATTCTTTCAAGTTTGAATGACTTTTGTTGACTATCTTTTCTTGTTAAATGCCTATTTCTGTACATGCAGCTCTGTGCTTCTGGCTTCTCGTACAGACTAGAAGTGCCAGGTAAGTACCAGGAAGAGCATTGTTGTAAGACATTGAATGTGATGAAGAATTCAACACACTGTCCTCTGGGACACTGGAGATTGCAGTATCATTTGGTACTTAGAAAGATGTCACAGGTCTGTAGCATATGAAGCATTGTAAAGATAGAGCTATAATAGTATGCAGTGTATTTCCTACTTGGTCAAGACAGAAGAACTTCAAGTTTTGAGGGTGATTGATTCTCAAAAGCTCTTTAAGTTAATTTTGCAGACTAAGTTGGCATAAATATTTCAGTTATCCTTTAAAGAAATAACTTCTCCTTTTGTGTCCTACAGAAGGGAATTGTACAGATAGAGATCACCTAAGTACAGAAATCTTGTAACTGTGCTGTTTTACCATTTCATATACCAGGTCCACAAAGTATGACTCTGATCATTTAATCAGCAGTGACAAATGACAAACTTCCCTCCTATTTTTGCTCCCTTACTGCTGAACTGAAAAAAATAGTTACAAGTGTGGATCCTTTCTAAATAAAAGAGGCCTGAATAGGTTACAGACACAGAATAGGGTTAGAATTGTTCATACACTGAAACACAAGAAGAAAATGAAGTTTTTCAGGACTTATTCCAGAAGTGTAAAAGGATGTGTAAATAGACAAAAGCATTTTTACAACTCGATTTTTTTCTTTATTTCTGGTAGTGTGGTGCAGGGAATGGAGGCTGAGGTCAAATTTAACAAGAAAGCAAATCAGAGTTTTCTTCAGAGTAAACAGTTGTTCATGAGAAAAAAAAATACTTTGTAACATATGCACAGGAACATATAATAATTTAATTAATAATTTTCAACCTAGGCATTTTTGACTGTATTATACAATTTTGGTTTTAGCACAAAAAAATCAAGTTCAATCAGTGCTATTGATCAGGATGTGATTTTTTTTATTTTTGGCAGGTTATGTCAAAATTTTTGAAATAATGAAGAACACAAGCATTATTATGACTGTTTTGTTCCATTTTAAAAAGAAAATTCTTATTGTTTTTTTAACTGTGCTTCTTGGATACAAACTGTAAGCAGGTGGACAGGCCAGCTGGAAAGCAGAAGGAAATAAAATAACCCAGAGAAAAGTTACAAATGCCCAAAGCAAGAGACACATTTATTTGAAGATGAACCTCTAGGGAGGTTTTTAAAGTATTTTTGGAAATAAAAATATTCATGCTAAATTAGGTCCCTCCTCAGCAAACAGCATTTTGCTCTGAAACTAAATTGCTTTTGCTAAACATAGCTGATTTGCATCATCAAAAGAAGGTTCTTTGATTTTTATAGAGAATATTCACTTTTCTTCTCAAAAAAACCCCAACAAACTCAATCTCAACTATCAATGCTTTGCTCACTATAGACAGCAGAAAAATGATTAAACCAAATGTCAGTGTGAATAATAGGCTACCAGTTCTTCTTGTTTATGGAATTAAGGGAGCACTGAATAATCAATTAAGTAATCTATTGAGCAAACACCTTGTCTGGGCATAAGGCATATCAAGGGGCACGTGCTCAAAACACCAAATGTTGAAAACAGTTTCATGGTGATTGATTACTGCTCTTTGGTAAAAAGAAAGAAACTTCAGTGTTTAATTTGATTATTTGCTTACGATTTTTCAGAAGCATTTGTGACTTAGGTGGTAGCTTTTACTACCATTAAAGTGGGAAAAAGATATTTCTTCCTTCATTGTTGCAAATTGGCCTACTCATTGTGTCTTTGAAATCAAAGAAAGTAACTGCAGCTCTGTAATAATAAGCATGGTTGTACAAAGTCCAGCAAGCCTGGGGCTTCCCTCCTAGCTTGCAGATGGACCTTTATGCTATTGCCTGCAAAGTGTCTAGAAAGAACCAATACACCTTTTATTTCAAAATGGACTTGAAAACACACAGTCTACTCAGTGTAACTTTATCATTACATAAAAAAAAAAAAACTAAACTAAACTGTTCTACTAGAATATACCTACAGGAAAGCTGGAGAGGGGCTTTTTACAAGGGTGTGTAGTGATAGGACAAGGGGCAATGGCTTTAAACTGAAAGAGGGCAGATTTAGATTAGATGTAAGGAAGAAATTTTTCACTCTGAGGGTGGTGAGGCACTGGAACGGGTTGCCCAGAGAAGTTGTAGATGCCCCATCCCTGGAAGTGTTCAAGGCCAGGTTGGATGAGGCTTTGGGCAACCTGTTGTAGTGGAGGGTGTCCCTGCCTATGGCAGGGGGGTTGGAACTAGGTGATCTTTGAGGTCCCTTCCAATCCTAACCATTCTATGATTCGATGATTCTATACACGTCTAACAGTGGAGTATGTTACTGGATGAAAACAAGCTTTGTGTGCTCACTGTCTGATACATGCAGATTTTCTGTTTATGTACTTTGATTTTCAAAAAGATTTTAAAAAAAAACCAAAAAAAAACCCCAACTGTTTTTCCAAATTTACTTTAAAACATTGTCCACTTGTAAGTGACACAGCAAACATTCTCTATGTGTGGTATTAAGCAATGGCTATGGAAAAAAAAATAGTTACTTCTCCACCAAGTATATTTTTGTAAAGTATACATAATATGAAAGAACCACACTAGTACTCTGGTATTACAGTGGCTATTCGTGAGAGCATCTTTCTTCCTCCAAAACAAGCAGAGTTTAAATAAAGTGGAATGCTGAACATTTACCACCTCACAGGGATGGAGATGCTCCATCATCTTCTGGTAAACCCCTGTAGGTGTTCAGCTCTGGCTTTAAAGCTGACTGTCATGGTTTTAGGCTGATCCAGCAACTAAAACTCATACAGTCTCTCCTTCTCCAGTAAAGTGGAGAGGAGAAAAATATAATAAAGGGACTGAGGGTCGAGACAAGAACAGAGGGAGCACCCACCAACCATGGTCCCAGGCAAAACAGACTTGGCTTTCTTAAAAGCAAAACAATTTATTGATGGTTACTTAAAAGGACAAAGGGAAACAAAACCGGTTACATGAGAGGATAAAAAGAAACAAAACCAGATCTTAAAACTGACACCTTCGTTCCTCCCCCAGCTCCCCTCTTTCCTTTTCCTCCTGGCTCTACCTCCTCCCCCCAGCGACGCAGGGAGGAGGGACTGGGCGAGTGCAGGTCAGTTCATTCCATGCTGTTACTGCTGCTTCTTTCTTAAAGGAGGAGGAGTCCGTACACCCTTTTCCCCTGCTCCAGTGGATCCTCTACTCACAGGGAAAAATCCACAAACTTCTCCAGCGCGAGTCCAGCCCACAGGAAACAATCCTTCCCCATGGATTGCCCCAGTGTGGGCTTTACCACAGTCTCGGATTCTTAGGGGAGTTGTAGCCACTCGCTCCAGCGTGGGTCATCACGCAGACTCCAGATGCTTCTTTGCCTTGTCGTGCGTCCCAACATGACCATCCTCAGGCTCAGGCATCTCCTCTCCACGGGCTGCGAGTGGGTCTCTGCTCCACCGAGGCCGTCCTGGTTGCAGGGGGGCCGCCTGCCGTCTCACCACCAGCTGCAGGGGAAACTCGGCTCCGGCACACCTCCTCCCGCTCCATCCTCACTGACCTGGTGTCGATGCAGCTGTTTCTCTCAGATCTCAGTCCTCTCCAGGTGAACTCAGCCCAGTGGGCACCCCGCGAGTGGGGCGCTCCCCGAGTTCCCCAGCTGGCTCCGCCGCCGCCATCCTCAGCGGGCGGTGCCGGCCCGATGCAGGCAGCCGCCCATCTGGGAGCCAGGGAGCGGGGGCAGTGCCCTCCTCCCTTCTCTGCTTGATCCTGGGCAAAGCACCTTTTCCGGTTCCTTTGTCCGAACTTAAATAGGGCAATTCGCGGAGGCGCTGATTGGCTCAACCCCGAGGGGGATGGCAGTCTGATGTGGTGGCCAGAACCAAGTCTAACCCAGTTCCAAAACTGGGGAGGTCACAGGGAGCAAAGCCCCTCTCCTGCCACCAGAACCCCCACCCCCCTCCACATCAAACCATGACATCCACTGCTCAGAAAAGCAGCACAACCTCTAGATGGTGGGGAGGTGTTCCAAACGGTTGGGCTGTGCCAGTGCATGGTCAGTATTTTATGCAAGCCATTAACATCACGATTTTTGTAGCATTTGCTCAATACTTTAAAATTTTTCATTTGCATATCCTATACCTTCTTGGAATTAAACATATTAATCAAATTACACAAGTGTTTCAGTAAACTGGAGCATATAGAAGCCTGTGAGATACAACAACTCGCTAGATATGGAGGTTACTATTAATCCTAAAGTCTAAAGTATGCAGAATCTCTAGCCATTATTTGCAGCATAATCATTTTTTTCTGGAATGACACAAATAATATAACCTGATAAGGAACTATGTTTTAATTACTGCCATTTAATTACCGCCTTAGAGCAAGGGCTGCAGCTTCGGCCGCGAGGTCTGCACCGGCTCCCCCTGCGGTAGTCGATGCCTCCGTGCAGACAGAACAGCCAAGGGGAGAGGCTGCGGTGCAGACCCTGGGCTACAGGCAGTGCCTGGATCCCACTTCTGGGGCAGGAACAGGCTCTGACTGTAGAAGGTGTATCCAGGTAGAGGAGCTCCTGCGGCAGGTAGCTGAGCTGCAGGAGGCTGTCAGGAGGCTGAGGGACATCAGGGAGGCTGAGAGGGAGCTAGATACTTGGTCCCAGGCGCAGTCTGCACCCAAACTGCAGCAACCAGTACACCAACCAAAAACCCCTCCACTGACACACAAGGTAAGTAAGAAGGCAGAAGATGCCAACAAATGGGAAGTTGCACGGCGCAGCAGGCGCAGCAGGAAGAAGAAGCAGCTTCCCCAGAACCCCGCGGTGCCCCTGCAGAACCGCTTTGCCACTCTGCAGACTGAAGAAGTAAAACCTAGCACCTCGGGGGAGGCACTGGAGAAGGACGAGGCAGCCCAACCAACAAGTGTGGTAACTAGCGCCACCAAGAAAAAAAGGCGCGTGGTGGTAGTGGGTGACTCCCTCCTGAGAGGTACGGAGGCACCCATCTGCCGACCCGATGCACTGTCTCGGGAGGTATGCTGTCTCCCGGGGGCTCGTATCAGGGATGTTGCCGAGAGAATACCTAGCCTCATACGGCCCACAGACTATTACCCACTACTGGTGTTTCATGTGGGTGCCAGTGACACAGCTGGTAGCAGCCTGAAAAACATCAAAAGGGACTCCAGGGCCCTGAGTGCAACAGTCAAGGACTCTGGGGCTCAGGTAGTGTTCTCGTCAGTGCTCCCAGTCGAGGGGCAGGGACCTGCAAGGGCCAAACGTATCTGGCAGGTTAACTCATGGCTCAGGGACTGGTGCTACAGCCAGGGCTTTGGGTATTTTGACCATAGGGTGATTTTTGAGAAGCCTGGGTTGCTAGGGGCAGATGGCGTGCACCTAACCAAGAAGGGGAAGAAGGCGCTTGGACAAAGGCTTGCCAGACTTGTCCAAAGAGCTTTAAACTAGTATTGCTGGGGGAGAGGGAGCACAGTTCAGCCCACCGCTGTCAGCATGGCACCAGTGCCAGCACCGAGGGTCCAGAGGCTGAGGAAGGATCGCAGGTATGTTCAAATGAACTTACACTGCCGTCCAAGAGAACCCCTGTCGCTCCAGCCAGCGAGTCGGCTTTGTTGGGGGCACAGCTGAAGTGTATGTACACCAACGCACGCAGCATGGGAAATAAACAGGATGAGCTGGAGATTCGTGCACATGAGCAGGGCTACGACCTTATTGGCATCACGGAGACGTGGTGGGACGACTCCTATGACTGGAGTGTCAACATGGAAGGGTATAAGCTTTTTAGAAAGGACAGGAAGGGGAGACGAGGAGGGGGTGTCGCTCTCTACGTCAGCAACCGGCTGGAGTGCGTGGAGCTTCGCCTGGGGTCGGAGGACGAGCTGACAGAGAGCTTATGGGTCAAGATTAGAGGATGGGGACGGATAGGGGATGTTACGGTAGGGGTCTGTTACAGGCCACCTGGCCAGGAGGACAGAGCAGATGAGGCGCTTTATAGCCAGATAGGAGCAGCCTCGCGGTCACAAGCCCTGGTCCTCATGGGGGACTTCAACCACCCTGACATCTGTTGGAGAGACAATACGGCAGGGCACAGGCAGTCCAGGAGGTTCCTGGAGTGTGTGGACGACAACTTCCTCCTGCAGGTGATAGAGGAGCCGACAAGGAGGGGTGCCATGCTTGACCTTGTGCTCACCAACAGGGAGGGACTGGTGGGCGATGTGAAACTTAAGGACAGCCTTGGCTGCAGTGACCACAACACGGTGGAGTTCAAGATCCACGGGGCAGCAAGGAAACTATACAGCAAACTCTGTACCCTAGACTTCAAGAAGGCGGACTTCGGCCTCTTCAAGGACCTGATGGGCAAAGTGCCGTGGGATGTGGCCCTGGAGGGACGAGGGGCCCAGGAAAGTTGGTCCACATTCAAGGAGCACCTCCTCCAAGCTCAGCAGAGGTGCATCCCGATGAAGAACAAGTCGGGCAAAAAGACCAGGAAGCCCGCGTGGATGAGCAAGGAGCTCCTGGACCAACTGAAAATGAAGAGGATAGCCTATAGAGGGTGGAAGCGGAAACAGATAGCCTGGGAGGAATACAGAGAAGCTGTACGAGTGACCAGGGATCAGGTGAGGAAGGCTAAAGCCCTGAAGGAATTGAATTTGGCAAGGGATATAAAAAGCAATAAGAAAAGCTTCTATAGGTATGTAGGGGACAAAAGGAAGTCCAAGGAGAATGTAGGCCCCCTCCGGAAGGATACTGGTGCTCTGGTTACCCGGGACAAAGAGAATGCTGAGTTACTCAATGACTTTTTTGCCTGAGTCTTCACTGATAAAGCCTCTTGTCTTACCAGCCAAGCTGTGGAAAGAACTAGCAGGGACTGTGAGGATGAACCACCACCCACTGTACTTGAAGAGCGGGTTCGGGAACATCTGAGGATCTTGAAGGTGCGCAAGTCCAATGGGACCTGATGAGATCCATCCGCGGGTCCTGAAGGAACTGGTGGATGAAGTTGCCAAGCCACTGGTATTTGAGAAGTCGTGGCGGTCTGGCGAGGTCCCCGATGACTGGAAGAGAGGGAACATAACCCCCATATTTAAAAAGGGGAACAAGGAGGACCTGAGCAACTACAGGCTGGTCAGCCTCACCTCTGCCTGGCAAGGTCATGGAGCAGATTCTCCTGGGAACCATGCTAAGGCACATGGAGAGCAAGGAGGTGGTGGGTGACAGCCAACATGGCTTCACCAAAGGCAGATCGTGCCTGACCAACTTGGTGGCCTTTTATGATGGGGTGACAGCATCGGTGGACAAGGCTCAATATGAGCCGGCAATGTGCTCTTGCGGCCCAGAAGGCCAACCGCGTCCTGGGCTGCATCAAGAGGAGCGTGGCCAGCAGGTCGAGGGAGGTGATTCTCCCCCTCTACTCTGCCCTCGTGAGACCTCACTTGGAGTACTGCGTCCAGTTCTGGAGCCCCCAACATAAGAAGGACATGGACCTGTTGGAGAGGGTCCAGAGGAGGGCCATGAAGATGATAAGAGGGCTGGAGCACCTTTCCTATGAGGACAGGCTGAAAGAGTTGGGGCTGTTCAGCCTGGAGAAGAGGAGGCTCTGGGGTGACCTTATAGCGGTCTTCCAGTACCTCAAGGGGGCCTACAAGAAAGATGGGGAGAGGCTGTTCAGGAGGGCCTGTTGTGATAGGACAAGGGGTAATGGTTTTAAAATAGAGGGAGGTAGATTCAGATTGGATATTAGGAAAAAATTTTTTACCATGAGAGTTGTAGAACACTGGAACAGGTTGCCCAGAGAGGTGGTGGATGCTCCATCCCTGGAGACGTTCAAGGCCAGGTTGGACGAGGCCCTGAGCAACCTGATCTAGTTGGAGATATCCGTGTTCCTTGCAGAGGGGTTGGACTAGATGACCTTTGAAGGTCCCTTCCAGCCCTAACCATTCTATGATTCTATGATTCTATGATTGGTATAAACTTTAGGCCTTTGAAAACATAACCAAAATAAAACTAAAATTAAAACCTTATAACCTGGTATCTCAGCAGAACTCAGTAGTAAATAACTCACTGATTTTCTCTGCACTCACAGAATGCTCTACTTCAAACTCTGGAGCACTCAAAACCATATTGACTGCTTTAAAAATCTTTCTAGAGGAAATTCTGTATCTCCTTAGAAATAAAGCAGTTACTCATTTGGTCACTATCACCAGAAAATTATATAAATTTTATCTCCCCTATTCCTAATTTTGTCTCTATGTTGTTACTAAAGTCTTTGCAACATAATTAATACTTTCTACACAGAGTAGCCTCCAATCTTAACAAATGCTTCTGACTATGTATAGTTAATCTTTGGAATCTGCCATAGGAAACATGCATGATGTCATGACTGACTATGAAACCATCCCAAATTATAATTCATGGCTTTCAAAAGCACAAACAAAAATTCCACAAATGGAACATCCACCAGTTCGTTTGACAAAAGGGGCTTTCTGCATGAACATAATTTCTGTTCTGCAAAGCACTTTTTGAAGGATCATTTTCCATGAGCTCTATGTGCAAGTTTATATACAAAAACCCAGTATTTAGTGATCCATGCTAGTGGAAGTTATAATGTTTAAAGGTCATCCTCAGTTAGATTGCTGAGATATTGTTTCCTTAGGACCCTTTCTTCCTATTTTTTCCATTATTAGCAACAGTTGTCACCAAGATTCTTCTATCCAGAACAACACACATTGAAGAAAACTCAACTCACTGAACAGATATTATTTGAGAATAGGAGAAATTCTGGAGATTCAGGCCCCCCTTACAAGGTTCCAACTGGTATAATTTTGAGAACTTAGCAGCAAACCTTTAAACTAATTCAAAAGCAGAAGTGAAACAAAGACGATTCAACATTTCTGACATATTACTTAAAGAAAATGTGTGAATCGATTTTACAGATTTTCCTACCCTGGAACCAGTTGCAGAATTAGCTCAAGGAGAAGGCATTCCATCATCTACCTTCAAGTATGTTCTAGATGTTTTTTTCTAGTTCACTATTATACTCTATTATCAATTTTGTTCAATCACTGAAACTGCTTCACAGAGAAGAAACCATCATTTATTTGTCTAACAGTATGGAATAAAAGGTTTTGTCTGCAGTGTATGTTTAGTCAAATTCCTCTTGTAAGATGGCGTTTGGCTCATTTAAATCAAAGACAGCCAAAAGAAAATCCTAAATGAATACTGTAGCTACTGGTGACATAATCGATTTGTGTTTTGCAGGACCAATCCACAGGTCACTACTCTATTTGCCTGTACATTTTGCAGCTGACTAAAAGGATTTCTTGTTCCGATCAAAAAGAGAAACATTTTTCTACTTGGCAGAATGACTTTTGCTAACTGTTCCTGCCCCTAGCTTTAGAGCTGAAGGAGAAGAGGAAATAAATACCTGAAATAAGGCATCTTGTTTTATTTTATATGAGATGCTCTATGTATCCATGGCTGCTGCAGCATAAAAAGCAAAAAACCTGCAAAACCTTTGTTTGACAAAAACGATTTTCTTAGGATAAGCTAACAGATAAAAGATTTCACTATTTTCTACAATAGGAATGTCAACGGGCAGAAAAAGAAGGCCTACAGAGGGTGGAAACAAGGACAGGTAACCTGGGAAGAATACAGAGTGATTGTCCGAGCAACCAGAGATCAGGTTAGGAAAGCCAAAGCCCTGATAGAGTTAAATCTGGCCAGGGACATCAAGGACAACAAGAAAAACTTCCATAGCTATGTCAGTGATAAAAAAAAATCTAGGGAAAATGTAGGCCCTCTCCGGAAGGAAACGGGGAACCTGACTACCCGGGATATGGAGAAGGCTGAAGTTCTCACTGACTTCTTTGCCTCAGTCTTCACTGGCAAGAGCTCCAGCGGCATGGCCCAAGTCACAGAAGGCAAAGGCAGGGACTGGGAGAATGAAGAACTGCCCACTGTAGGAGAAGATCAGGTCCGAGACCATCTTAAGAACCTGAAGGTGGACAAGTCCATGGGACCTGATGAGGTGCATCCACGGGTCCTGAGGGAACTGGCAGATGAAGTTGCTAAGCCACTATCCATCATATTTCAGAAGTCGTGGCAATCTGGTGAAGTTCCCAATGACTGGAAAAGGGGAAATGTAGCCCCCGTCTTTAAAAACGGGAAAAAAGAAGACCCAGGGATCTACAGGCCAGTCAGTCTCACCTCTGTGCCCGGCAAGATCATGGAGCAGATCTTCCTGGCGACTATGCGAAGGCACATAGAAAATAAGGAGGTGATTGGTGACAGCCAACATGGCTTCACTAAGGGCAAATCCTGCCTGATTAATTTGGTGGCCTTCTATGATGAGGTTACAGCATTGATGGATAGGGGAAGAGCAACTGACATCATCTACCTGGACTTATCCAAAGCATTTGATACTGTCCCACATGACATCCTTGTCTCTAAACTGGAAAGACGTGGTTTTGATGGATGGACCACTCAGTGGATAAGGAATTGGCTGGATGGTTGCACTCAAAGAGTTGTGGTCAATGGTTCAATGTCCAAGTGGAGGCCTGTGACGAGTGGTGTTCCTCAGGGGTCGGTACTGGGGCTAACATCTTTGTTGGAGACATGGACAGTGGGATCGAGTGCACCCTCAGCAAGTTTGCAGATGACACCAAGTTGTGTGGTGTTGTGGACACACTGGAGGGAAGGGATGCCATCCAGAGGGACCTTGACAGACTGGAGAGGTGGGCCTGTGAGAACCTCATGAAGTTCAACAAGGCCAAGTGCAAGGTCCTGCACGTGGGTCGGGGCAATCCCAAGCACAAGTACAAGCTGGGTGGAGAATGGATTGAGAGCAGCTCTGAGGAAAAGGACTTGGGAGTGTTGGTGGATGAGAAGCTCAACATGAGCCGGCAATGTGCACTGGCAGCCCAGAAAGCCAACCGTATCCTGGGCTGCATCAAAAGCAGTGTGGCCAGCAGGTCGAGGGAGGTGATTCTGCCCCTCTACTCAGCTCTCGTGAGACCCCACCTGGAATACTGTGTTCAGCTCTGGAGTCCCCAACACAAGAAGGACATGGAGCTGCTGGAGCGGGTCCAGAGGAGGGCCACAAAGATGATCCGAGGGCTGGGGCACCTCTGCTACGAAGACAGGCTGAGAGAGTTGGGGCTGTTCAGCCTGGAGAAGAGAAGGCTCCGGAGTGATCTTATAGCAGCTTTCCAGTACCTAAAGGGGGCCTACAGGAAAGCTGGAGAGGGACTTTTGACAAGGGCATGTAGTGATAGGACAAGGGGAATTGGCTTTAAATTGAAAGAGGGCAGATTTAGATTAGATATAAGGAAGAAATTCTTCACCCTGAGGGTGGTGAGGCACTGGAACGGGTTGCCCAGAGAAATTGTAGATGCCCCATCCCTGGAAGTGTTCAAGGCCAGATTGGATGAGGCTTTGGGCAACCTGGTGTAGTGGAGAGTTTCCCTGCCCATGGCAGGGGGGTTGGAACTAGATGATATTTGAGGTCCTTTCCAACCCTAATCATTCTATGATTCTACGATTCTATGATTTATATTGCTATCAACTCACTTTTGGAAAGTAAAACGAGGTGATCAAGGCATAAGGGAATAAGTTTCTCCAATCGCTAATCCTCACCCTCCCCCTGCCTAGTCACTGTAATTTTTGACTGGTTTTTGTTTGTTTGTTTATATTTTTTTAAGAAGGTTTCCCTGCCCATGGCAGGGGGGTTGGAACTAGATGATCTTTGAGGTCCCTTCCAACCCTTACCGTTCTATGATTCTATGATTCTAAGTCGGAATTATAACCATACAAATTCCTCAGTTGTTGGTAAACCAGGTCTTAACCACTTACATTGAGTAAACTTCCACAAAAGACAGGCCCTTCTAGACAATCATAGAAAAAGGATGAAATAAATGTAATTGAAAAACAGTTATGCAGCAGTGTATCTTAAGAAGTAGCAGATTAAGTGTATCATTAAAGTAGAATACACTTTGATTTATTCATGTTGTTTGTTTTAAAAATGAACTCTAAGTGTTCAATGCTTCCAGGCCTTTTAGAAACCATGTTTCAATTCAGGACTTTTGAATACCCACACTCAATTACGATTTACTTCAGCAAGATACAGTTATTTAACAAGCATAGCACAAGCTATCCTGCCTGGTAATACAAAATAAAGTTTTATAAGACAAAAAAATTAGAGAAAATTGAAAAAATAACTGCTGATATCAGGGTAAGTATAAAGTATAACCACTAAGGAACTAAGAAATTAACCTTCAGCATTATCTGATGCTGTGAAAGTACAGAATAGACCTGCTTTGCATGAACAAGATTTGAAAGTAATAATTGTACCACAGGCTTTCAATCAGCATGGAATATGCAAACTGAAGTCATTAATAAAAAATTTTATTCATAGACAAAATGTGATGTAAATGGAGGTAGTTTCAAGCAAAGCAAGTCAACCCTGCCACTGTGCAGAGGGTGAGCCCATGCACTGCTTTCTGCATGCTCAATGAGAAAGATAACTTGATGGTCAAGGAATTAAGTAACTTCTGTGCCTCAAAGCTCTCAATCTGAGTAAAAAGGAGGCTCATAATGACACAGACCTGGGCTTATACAGCACAGCTTCATGGAATTTTCTATTTCATTGGAATAATATGTTGTTCATTTCCACAAAATCCACAAGGCTATATAAACACACACTCTACTTCAGCAATACAGAGCAGAAAACTAGGTCCACATTCCCTAACTGGTTTTTAAAAAGCATGCTTTGAACAATGTGCTCACACTACTGGCTGGTTATGAAGAACCACATTCTCGACACACAACCATGTTAAAAGGTAATTTTCTTTAACTCTTTGCTGGATCCTTTATATAATTTGAGGATACTGTCAACTTCAATAAACATCACATTTATGAAACGAAGTCTCACTGGTTGTTGCTCATCACCATTAACGAGAGCAAATTCCTTCAGTCAGTGTTTCAGCAGCTTTGTTGGCTGAGAACCAACTTAAACACTTTTTTGATCAGAGAAGTATGTTTTAATTGCTAGGCATTTAGTTATAGACAATGAGTCCCAGCGATCATCAAACAATGAATAAAGAAACACCGTTGCTTGCCATGGTTGAAGAAAAGAGAAGACACTGAGAGCTCCTGCTAACAGGGTCTTTAAGCTTAATGGATAGAGTGCGGTATCTTAACCATTTCTGTGACTCCCAGAAGTCCAAAAGCCATGGTGAGTTCTACAACACAACTACCATTTTTCAAGCCTCATTAATGCTGAAACACGAAACCAGGAGCAGAACAGCCTACTACCTATTGGCCAAGGCTCCAACATTCCTCTTCCTCAGTCTCAGACTACAGTACAGGGTTATTACATAGGTCTGATGCTGCACAGGCTCTCCAGTAGCACCTGACCTACTCCACCCACAGCAACATCTGTTCTTAACTAGATATTAGAGTTTGAGGTAAAGGAGTGCTTCTGGTTTCAGTTAGAAAAGTGTCATAGATTCTTGCTGGTGAATAACCTTATTCTTTTTATACTTGGTGCTGGAGGGACCGTTTAACTCCCCATTGCTGCTGTGTCCTCAGCCAGCATTTCAGCTGTATCAGACTTCGGTATTCATCTGTTTGTTTTTTTTTTTAAAAAAAAGCCACAACAAGTAAGGGATGCTAATTCTTCTTTTAGCTTCTAAAGGCATAAATAATGGAAACATTTGTCAAAAAAAAAAAAAACACCAAAAAACCAAACGACAATGCGATATCAGTAGCACAGAAAATATCTGTAGAAATAAATTATATCTGTTATATAATGCTGCAGGAACAGCTATTAATTAAGTATCACTTATTACAAAACATGAAGTTCTGCAGTGATCTTTCCTTGCATCATCTGGCATCAGTCTTGTTCATTATACTAAAAGGGACAATTCCTTCTTTACTTCTGAGAATTCCCTTTACTACTGACTCCAGCAATTAACTTTGAAGAACAAATTCTTCTTTCCTCCTCTTTGTTCTCATTAAAGATATAGAGATGGAAATAGTCTGTTACAGTTAGTTTATCCTCTTCACAATTTCTAATAAAATGTGTAATACACTTAAACATGTCACATGCTTGAACTGGTGCCAGTGGAAATGCAATCCCTGTTACAGAAGTAATTTCAGAATAGATAATACAGCATGCTGAACTGGTTTAACTATAGCTCAACAGCAAGTAACATCAATGCTTCATAAGATGCAATGACAACATATTAGCCACACTACCATTTAACTCTAGTTTAAAAGTAAAATTTAAGCCAGAGGTATAAGAAAACACTTGGGCAATGGTAGCTGGACTCTCTTTGAGATGACTTTTAAGTTCTTTTTACATTTGACTAATGATAATTACCACTATTGAGTCAATAATTTTTCATTAAACTGCTAAGAAGTCACTGAAGTTAACACACACAAAAATCTGAGCAAATACAGAGTTTATAAGATTAACAGGTAAAAACAAGCCTGTAATTAAACCTGGAATATTTGGAACTGGAATAAAAGTAGTTCTTCAGGAAACACAAAGCATGTTAGAAAAAGAAAATTTCTTCCAGCTTACATCTATGGAATTAGCTTTTTTTGGTAGCTTGTCAATTATCATTATTATTTTACATAGTTCAGCTGAAAAGTTCCAGCTTGCAGAGTTTTAACCTGTATTTCACTTTGTGTGTCTGCAATGTAATTTTCTTATTAAAATGCAACCCACACTGCCAACTTCAGGGTTTACCTGCAGTATCACTGGACTTTGAAATTAAGCCCAGAGCAAAATGTGAAGCTTGAACTACTTACAAAAAACCTTGATACTTGGAAAAGCAATAAACTATCAGCTAATTGGGGGCTAATTTTTTTGAAGGGCCTTTTTTTCTTTTTTGTCCAGAGATCATTGATCACTTCAAGTACTTTCAGCATTTGATTTACCTAAATTACAGTAGAAATTATGTACTAATACTAATTTATAACAAAAGAAATTACAAGGTCAAGAATGAAAGCTGAAATTTTAGATAAAGACTTAATATCTGTCTCCATATACTTCTATGTTTCAGTATTAAAGTAGCCAGACCATGTGCTGAAGATAGTGCTGAAGTAAATTGAAAACCAGTAATCATTTACTCTAATTTCAGTCTCAGTCCTAAATGGTATCTCATTGAAGGAGGGAAGTCCATTATATCCAGAAAACCAGTCAATGGTTAAAATGCAGATCAAATGTTCCAAGCGCATTTTGAAAAGTGCATTTACACGAGCCTTCTGTTTTGCAACATACAAACGCACAAGTAATTACTTATATCATTTCCACATGATCTGGATTTCCACATATGATTCATAAAAACTGCTAGAGATAAAATGTCACAGACTATGCCTTTGACATGATCTGGATTTCCACATATGATTCATAAAAAATGTTAGAGATAAAATGTCACATACTATGCCTTTGATTTCTGAACATCTATTTAATTTCAATGCTACTGTAAGCTTTGACAGGAATGTGTCCTATCATCTAAATGACATATAGTTTACTATATGCTAGTTGTATGTATACACTCGTCCTAGTTTTAGCTGGGACAGAGTTTTTTAACAGCTAGAAGAGCTCCATGTTTTGGTTTTACTCAGAGGCTCACTCTGAGAAGAACGCTGATAACAAGCTGCCAAGGACTTTTCAGTGTGCCGGAGTGCAGAAACACGGCGGGATAAGGGGGGAGCATAGTTGGGACAAGGGGGACACGATTCCCCTTGTGATTTGTGGTGGAACTGAAGATTGAGGGCCAAACTGGCCAATTAGTATTCCATATCATGCAGCGTCATGCCCAGTATAAAAGCGAGGGTCAGCCGGGAAGAAGGGCTTTTTGCGCTTTGGCTCTTTTGCACTTTTGCTCTTTTGTGCTTGCTGCGCTGCTGCTCTGCTGTTTTTCTTTCTTCTATCTCTCCCTCTCTGCCCCTTTCTATTTCGGGGCCTCGCGTTCGTCCGGGATTGCAGCTTCGGGACGAGACAGGCTTCGCATACGAGGGGGTGGTGAGCACCTACACTGTATTAAATCATCTGTATTAAATCATTCTTATCTCAACCCACGGGTTTCCCGTTTATCCTTTAATTCTCTCCCTCATTCCTGGGGGTGGGGGAGGGGGAGTGACCGGCTGTGTGTGGGGGGCGGTTCAACCTAACCCACGACAGTCTTAATTGGTGCCCAACGTGGGGCCCGAAGGGGTTGAGATAACGATGTTTTTGGCTGGAATGCTGTTTGTTATGCTCGCATACATGTTACCGGACATTTATAATTTATTGCCTTATTTACCCTATATGATGTTAGGCGGAATGTTTATGCGGTTTTCTGGCTCTGGGTGTTGGACCGGCATGAAAAGTATGTTATGGGTAATTAAGGGTCTTGCTATACTGTACGGTGTAACTCTGATAAGATCATCGGTGCCGGGACCGGCTCAGTCTTTGTATTCGGCGGTGCAGAGGGGGATGGTGATGTGGAGCTCATTTATTAATTTTGAGCGTCACCTGGCGGATATCATCGCCAATTATACCGGTGACTTTTCATTCACAAAAGCTTACATTGATTTTGATAATGCCGAACATCATTGGAATAATTTAACCGGTTTGATTGTCCTGCAAGGTCTCCTGAATTATCTATGTTTAGATAATTTTATCTAAATATAGATAATTATAAACTAAATAATTAGTTTAATTATCTATATATTCAAAATCAATCAGCCATTTAGGGGTGTATATCAATTTATTTCTCGGGTTATTGTGCTTGCCATCTCAACTCCCATGACAAGCACTATAGCTACTCAGACTACAATGGTATCAGTTGCCCCTGTAAGGAAAAGAAAATGTATACAAAAGTTAGAAGATGAAGAAGAGCAATCAGGGCCATCACAACAACCAAATGAGGAAGAGCAACCAGGGCCATCAGAGCGACCAGACAAAGAAGAGCAACCAGGGCCATCACAATGATTGGAGGAAGAGCAACTGAGGAAATGTGTACGAAAGTCAGAACGCAGAGGAGAGGATGATGATGATGAAGAGCGACCAGGGCCATCACGAGAGATGAAGCGGGAACGTTCTGTTTCGCCCCAGAGAAAATCTCAATGGAGGAGAAGTGACATCATAGATGAGACGATAACCACCAGATCTCTAAAAATGAGTGAGCTGCGAGATATTCAAAAAGATTATGGCCGTCTTAAAGGTGAGCCCACTGTCTCTTGGTTGCTCAGGTGCTGGGACATGGGAGCCAATAGTCTGGAGTTGGATGGTAAGGAAGCCAGGCAGCTGGGAGCCCTTGCCATGGATGGAGGCATTGATAAAGCAATTGGAAGGCAGACACAAGTCCGCAGCCTCTGGAGACGGCTCCTGGCAGCTATAAAGGAAAGGTGTCCCTACAAGGACGAGGTGCCATGTAATGTAAGCAAGTGGACCAACATAGAAAAAGCTATTCAGTATCTGAGAGAACAGGCTGTGCGAGAGTTGATTTATCTTGACTCGAGAAGCAGACCAAGACTTGAAGATCCAGATGACGTCCGGTGCACACGACCAATGTGGCCGAAGATTATACGGAGTGCGCCATCAGCATATTCCACCTCATTGGCAATAATGGACTTCAGAGACAATGAAGCACCACTATCTGTAGGTAATCTGGTCACCTACCTCCGACGATATGATGATAATACTTCTATACGAACCTGTGTTGCGCCTGTGGAAAAGCTGTCTGAGGAGGTCCGAGAATTAAGAGAAAAAGTAGATTTCCCACCACCTGGATGTTCTAGAATTTCAGCTGTCAGAACCAGGTGTTACCCTCCTCGAGAGAGACGGTACAGATCATGGGGTGAGCTGTGGTTCTACCTCCGTGATCATGGAGAAGACATGAGAAGGTGGGATGGAAAACCCACCTCCGCTTTAGAGGCCAGGGTACGCCAGTTGGGAGGAAGAACCAACAGAAATAGAACTTTCTCCAATTCCTCCAGGACAGCTGTTGCCCCAGTCTACAGTGAGCAGTCCACTAGTCAAAATGGGAGGGCTGATCCTCCTAGCCACCCTGACTCTAATCCTGCTGATTCCTCTGATGAATATGACAACAGGCATTAGAGGGGCCCTGCCTCCAGCCAGGTGGAGGAGAGGGATAATCGAGTTTACTGGACTGTGTGGATTCGGTGGCCTGGCACATGATACCCCAAAAAGTATAAGGCTCTAGTGGATACTGGTGCCCAATGCACCTTGATACCATCGAAATTCAGAGGGGCATAATCCATCTGTATTTCTGGAGTGACAGGGGGTTCTCAACAACTGACTGTGTTAGAGGCTGAAGTGAGCCTAACTGGAGAGCAGTGGCAAAAACACCCTATTGTAACTGGCCCGGAAGCACCGTGCATCCTTGGCATAGATTATCTTAAGAGAGGGTATTACAAGGACCCAAAAGGCTATCGGTGGGCTTTTGGCGTAGCTGCAATAGAGACAGAAGAAGGCAGACAGCTGTCTGCTTTGCCTGGTCTCTCAACGGACCCTTCTGCTGTGGGGTTACTGAGGGTCGAAGAACAACAGGTGCCAATTGCTAATACAACAGTGCACCGACGGCAATATCGTACCAACCGAGACTCTCTAATTCCTATCCATAAGTTGATTTGTCAACTGGAGAATCAAGGAGTCATCACAAAGACCTGCTCACCTTTTAACAGCCCTATATGGCCTGTACGTAAGTCCAATGGCGAGTGGAGCTGACAGTAGACTATCGTGGCTTGAATGAAGTTACATCACCATTGAGTGTTGCCCTGCCAGATATGCTGGAACTTCAGTATGAACTGGAGTCAAAGGCAGCCAGGTGGTACGCTACAATTGATATCGCTAATGCTTTTTTCTCAATTCCTTTGGCACCGGAATGCAGGCCACAGTTTGCTTTCACTTGGAGGGGCATCCAGTATACCTGGAATCGACTGCCCCAGGGGTGGAAACACAGCCCCACTATTTGCCATGGACTGATCCAGACCACACTGGAACAGGGTGATGCCCCAGAACATTTGCAATACATTGATGACATCATTGTATGGGGCAACACAGCAGAATAAGTTTTTGAGAAAGGTGAAAAGATAATCCAAATCCTTCTGAAAGCAGGCTTTGCCATAAAACAGAGTAAAGTCAAGGGACCTGCCCAGGAGATTCAGTTTTTGGGAATAAAATGGCAAGATGGGCGTCGTCAGATTCCAATGGACGTGATTAATAAAATAACAGCTATGTCCCCACCAACCAACAAAAAGGAAGCACAAGCTTTCTTAGGCATTGTGGGTTTCTGGCAAATGCATATTCCCGACTACAGCCAGATTGTAAAACCCCTCTATCAAATAACCCAAAAGAAGAATAATTTTGAATGGGGCCCAGAGCAAAAACAAGCCTTTGAACAAATTAAACAAGAAATACTCCATGCAGTAGCCCTGGGACCAGTCCGGACAGGACAAGATGTCAAAAACGTGCTCTACATTGCAGCCGGGGAGAATGGTCCCACCTGGAGTCTCTGGCAAAAAGCGCCAGGGGAGACACGAGGTCGACCTCTGGGGTTTTGGAGTCGAGGATACAAAGGATCCGAAACCAACTATACGCCAACTGAAAAAGAGATATTGGCAGCATATGAAGGAGTCCGAGCTGCTTCTGAAGTGATTGATACGGAAGCACAGTTGCTCCTGGCACCCCGATTGCCAGTGCTCGGCTGGATGTTCAAAGGCAGCGTCCCGTCTACACACCATGCAACTGATGCCACATGGAGCAAGTGGATCGCGCTGATCACACAAAGAGCTCAGATAGGAAACCTCAATCGCCCAGGAATTTTGGAAGTGGTTACTAACTGGGCTGAAGGTAAAGACTTTGGAATGTCACCAGAGGAGGAGGAGGTGACACGTGCTGAGGAGGCGCCACCTTATAATGAACTATCAGACAATGAGAAGAAATACGCTCTGTTTACTGACGGATCCTGTCGCCTTGTAGGAAAACATCGAAAATGGAAAGCTGCTGTATGGAGCCCTACTCGATGGGTCGCAGAAGCTACCGAAGGAGAAGGCGAATCAAGTCAGTTCACAGAGGTGAAAGCCATCCAACTGGCTTTAGACATTGCTGAACGAGAAAAGTGGCCAATGCTCTATCTGTATACCGACTCTTGGATGGTAGCTAATGCCCTGTGGGGATGGCTACAGCAATGGAAGCAGAGCAGGTGGCAACGCAGAGGTAAACCCATCTGGGCTGCCCCGTTGTGGAAAGACATTGCTGCTCAAGTAGAGAAGCTGGTTGTAAAAGTACGACATGTAGATGCCCATGTACCCAAGAGTCGGGCCACAGAAGAACATGAAAACAATCAACAGGTGGATCAGGCCACCAAGATTAAAGTGGCTCAGGTGGATCTGGACTGGCAACATAAAGGTGAAAAATTTCTAGCTCGTTGGGCCCATGATGCCTCAGGCCATCAAGGAAGGGACGCCACATACAAATGGGCTCGCGATCGAGGGGTGGACCTAACTATGGCCACTATTGCAGAGGTGATCCATGAATGTGAAACGTGCTGCAATCAAGCAAGCCAAGCGGTTGAAACCTCTTTGGTATGGAGGGCATTGATTGAAATATCAATATGGAGAGGCTTGGCAAATTGACTATGTCACACTTCCACAAACTCGCAGTGGCAAGCGTTACGTGCTTACAATGGTGGAAGCGACCACTGGATGGCTGGAAACCTATGCTGTGCCCCATGCCACCGCCCGGAACACTATCTTGGGCCTTGAAAAGCAAGTCTTGTGGCGGCATGGCACCCCAGAAAGAATTGAGTCAGACAACGGGACTCATTTCCGTAACAATCTTATAGACACCTGGGCCAAAGAGCATGGCATCGAGTGGGCATATCACATCCCCTATCATGCACCAGCTTCTGGGAAGATTGAACGATATATTGGATTGCTAAAAACCACACTGAAAGCAATGGGTGGTGGAACCTTCAAACATTGGGATACGCATTTAGCAAAAGCCACCTGGTTTATCAACACTAGAGGATCTGCCAATCGAGCTGGTCCTGCCCAATCAGAACTTCTACGTACTGTAGAAGGAGATAAAGTCCCTGTAGTGCACATGAGGAGTATACTCGGGAAGACAGTTTGGGTTTTGGGTTATTCCTGCCTCGGGTAAAGGTAAACCCAGTCGTGGGATTGCTTTTGCTCAGGGACCTGGGTGCACTTGGTGGGTGATGCAGAAGGACGGGGAAGTCCGATGTGTACCTCAAGGTGATTTGATGTTGGGTGAAAATAGACGATAAAATGAATTGAATTGTGTGATATTAATTGCTGAATAACCCTGTCCCTGCATACCATCATTGCTATGGTTGTCACATTGTACTAATGTCATTATATTAAGAATCATCCAGGTTAATGAAGAATGAACTTCGTGAGAATCAGAACCGATTCCAAACACCCAGCAACTTCCTTGAGATCAACATCTGCAACCTGCAGACAGCGGCTGGATACACCAACTACGAGCTCCAGGCGCCACACACAACAAAGACTACATGTCGTCCGTTCTACTGACTGAGCGAATTCCATGTCATCTTTCCTGCCCTGAGAGACTGCTACAACAGATGAAGACACATTTTGGAGGGATGACCCATGGCTAAGGGAATAGTATATATGTAAGGTTTGAGCATGACGTGCATGGTATGGAATAAGGGGTGGATACTGTCCTAGTTTTAGCTGGGACAGAGTTTTTTAACAGCTAGAAGAGCTCCATGTTTTGGTTTTACTCAGAGGCTCACTCTGAGAAGAACGCTGATAGCAAGCTGCCAAGGACTTTTCAGTGTGCCGGAGTGCAGAAACATGGCGGGATAAGGGGGGAGCATAGTTGGGACAAGGGGGACACGATTCCCCTTGTGATTTGTGGTGGAACTGAAGATTGAGGGCCAAACTGGCCAATTAGTATTCCATATCATGCATCGTCATGCCCAGTATAAAAGTGAGGGTCAGCCGGAAAGAAGGGCTTTTGAGCTTTGGCTCTTTTGCACTTTTGCTCTTTTGTGCTTGCTGCGCTGTTGCTCTGCTGTTTTTCTTTCTTCTCTCTCTCTCTCTTCCCCTCTCTATTTCGGGGTCTCGCGTTCGTCCGGGATTGCAGCTTCGGGACAAGATGGGCTTCGCATACGAGGGGGTGGTGAGCACCTACACTGTATTAAATCATCTGTATTAAATCATTCTTATCTCAACCCACGGGTTTCCCGTTTATCCTTTAATTCTCTCCCTCATTCCTGGGGGTGGGGGAGGGGGAGTGACCGGCTGTGTGTGGGGGGCGGTTCAACCTAACCCATGACAACTCTTTAAGTAAAACAAACAAACAAACAAACAAACAAACAGAAAAAACCTTTAGAAGTTATCTCTTTAGAAGTTATTTTGGAGTTATTTATTTCCATTTTTGCTCAGACAAGTTAGCAGGAAGATTCTACTTTATTCAACTACCTCTCATAACTTGACAATGGTGTAAAGTGATATAAGCATCAAAAGGAATATAAGAATTACTTAAATTTTGACAATAAAAGTAATAATTTTAACCTCTGAGACCAGTAGCCCCAGCAAGATGCTCATTACTGAGAAAAAATGTTTTGTGCCTCACCCACCACTTACAGCCTGAAAGAAAGGAAAGGCAGTCCTACTCCCAGAAATCTATCTGCAAAGCATGGCATACAAAGAGCACTGAAGGTCTGAAATTAAAGCAGATTATTGCATTTCTTTTCTTAGAACTCTACAATATTGAGCCAGATCCACTAGCATGGACAGAAACTATAAACCTGGAAGAACAATTTTATGAATTGAAAAGAGACAAGAAAAATGTATACAAATAATAGCACCAGCTTCACGCGACTCGGTTTTCTTCCCCTGTATAGCCAAGCTATACCACACTTTGGCATTTGTTTCAAATCATCTTTTACCACATTAGCAAGTCAACAGAATCAGCAGAGAAAGTGAAATATTCAGAAAACAAAACACACCTGCTATTCAAATATAAAAAATGCTGCAGAAGCCCAAAAGTTATTTAAAGCAAGCAAAGAGAAGACAATAGACAGAAAACATCAACACCAAATATCATCATTAAAAATGTGGAGGTATTGGGAAATAAATTGATATACAGGCATTTGGTATAAATCAGTTCCTGAGTGACAGGGCTGAAAAACTGGCTTTGCACCAAGAAAGCTAGTCAGATTTACCCACCTATTGAAATAAAAACAAGATTGAGCTCTAAAAATCCAGTAAAGTATACCTTTCACAGATTAAGCTCTTTTGGTTTGGGCTTTGAACCAAGCAGTCTACTATGCCCTCCCACTGTTAAATGGTTTTATGAATTCTTTTATTCTGTTCTATACTCAAAAAAACCTGGCATGCTTAAATTCTGAAGAGCATATTTCCTCCACTTTGCAATAGAAACATGCACTACAGCTTTTATTTTCTCTACTGTTGTCCAAGGAGAAACTTGCAGGCTTGCTTTATCAACTCATAGATTACAAAACCAGAAAAAAACCGTGACCATCTAATTTGTCCTTTTTTATCATTCTGGCCACAGAATTTTGTGAATTTTTTTAGTAAATTCAATTACTGCCCATACAATATTTTAGAAATACATATCTAATTTTGATTTAAAGACTTAAGATCGCAAAGAGCATCCAATGCACTTTCACAAATACATCTAGTGGCTGATTACGCTCACCACATGCATCTTATTTCTAAAAATAATATACTACTCTTGGTTCCTAAAAAGGTAGCCTTTCTGTCAAGTCAGCTATCAGAAATTTCTTCCCCAGCTATTATAGTTGGAGAAAGACAATACAATTTTGATTGTTATTAGAATACAAATTATTTCATCTCTCATCTTTATTCGCTCATTTCCTCCCCAACCAGTGACCGGTTAATAATTAAAGTTACCGGGAGTATTGTGAGTGGCACTGCCAGTGCTATCAAAAACCTAATCATTTTTCAACTCAATCTACCAAAAATACAATGGAGATCGAGGCAAATGTGCTAGCTACAAAATAATGTTCTAATTAGGCCATTTTTTCCTGCATCTTCTATAAATGCTAAAGTAAAAATCCCTCAGAAGTCAACTACTCAAATAGCTGTACAGCTTGAACTAGGGATTTTAGACCAATACAGTTCAGTACAGTCCCAAATAACGTCCACTGAATGGCTGCACTGTGATAGAGTGATTTTTCCTCTGCTATTAATTGGCAAGATGCAGCTGACATTCCACACAACAAAACAGGTTCAGCTAACTTTTTGACAAGCATTTTACCTGGATTAGAAGAAAATATTAGACAATTATAAAGCAATTGTGCAAAGGGAAGACAGAAATACTTTAATGCCCTTTGCTACTTTCACTTGGGTGCAGATTCCATAGAACTGCAGAAAAGGAAAGCTATAATAATTAAAACTATAGATTTCCCAGTACAAACCTGAAGTTTTTAGAATGCTCTATTATAAGACAATGCTATTTTTTTTGGTAAACAACTCTCACTTTGATTTCAGCTGTTGCAGTATGGCTTAACACAAATACAGTTAAAGGGCTTACTGCAAAAAAGGAAGTAAGGCCTTTAAAAGAACTTAAAAGAAATATTAAAGAGAAACTTTCATATTCTTTGTGCATCAAGATGAAAGTTTTGTACAGCTGCTCTGCACTGAAATCTTATTTATGTTGTTTTTTTTTTTTTTAAAAAGAATCTCCCTCTAACCTAAACTTCTTTCTCTGCAAGGCTATTAAATCATGTCTACATACAGATTAATGGCCATCTAAAACGTCATATATGGATTTGGGAAGGAAAACATCCTTTAAATGTGGAAATGCTGTACAAACAGAGATGATTTACCATGAAATAACTTTCAATCAGAAAATGCCAATCCATTAAAGCTTAATCTTTTCTTGGGAACGTGCCAACAGAATGCTGCAATCAAATCTATGCAGAAAGCCAGAAACTGAAGACAGATGCCAGAAGTGCCAACATCTTAGCAATTAGGGCCTTGAAAAGAGAAAACGGTGTCAGGCAAGTGCTCTACTTACCAGTCTGCTTGTCATTCTGTCCTTTCTGCTCTGTGAGTTAGAAATATAACAGCAGGAGCAACACAAGAGGTCTGAGCTTTCACCTTCCACAGCAGAGCAAAATTCCGAAATTCTGTTTAAAAAAAAATTAAAATCATTAAATAGAAACTCATCTCATTAATTAGAAAAACATCTGTAAACTGTTGTTCCTTACACAACACAGAAAATTCTTTCCTTCTTTCGTACTTAAGCTCCAGAAAATTATGACTTATTGTCCTAGTTTTAGCTGGGACAGAGGGGTTTGGTTTTTTTTAACAGCTAGAAAAGCTCCATGTTTTGGTTTTACTCAGAGGCTCACTCTGAGAAGAACACTGATAACAAGCTGCCAAGGACTTTTCAGTGTGCCGGAGTGCAGAAGCACGGCGGGATAAGGGGGGAGCACAGATGGGACAAGGGGGACACGATTCCCCTTGTGATTTGTGTGGAACTTAAGACTGAGGGCCAAACTGGCCAATTAGTATTCCATATCGTGCAGCGTCATGCCCAGTATAAAAGCGAGGGTCAGACGGGAAGAAGGGCTTTTGCGCTTTGGCTTTTGCGCTTTTGCTGCTTTTGCTCTTTTGCGCTTGCTGTGGTTTTTTTCTTTCGCTCTATTGCTTTTCTTTTTTTTTTTTCCTTTCTTCTCTCTCTCTCCCAGCACTCCCACTCTCGGAGTACTATCTCTCCCTCTCTGCCCCTCTCTATTTCGGGGCCTCGCGTTCGTCCGGGATTTGCAGTTTTCGGGACGAGACGGGCTTCGCATACGAGGGGGTGGTGAGCACCTACATTGTATTAAATCATCTGTATTAAATCACTCTTATCTCAACCCACGGGTTTCCCGTTTATCCTTTAATTCTCTCCCTCATTCCTGGGGGTGGGGGAGGGGTAGTGACCGGCTGTGTGTGTGTGGGGTGGTTCAACCTAACCCACGACACTTATCCAAAGCTAGAAGAGGAAGTGTGTTCCTCCAGCCAGGTACTTCATTATTTCAAAGGAATCATTTGTCTACAGCAGCAAAAAAATATTACTCTCTAGTATATGTCATACTTACTATATGAAGCCATAACAGGAGAGAATGCATGGAATACTTCATGCTTTATCTTTCTTCAGTTTTAGTCATATTATCACATAACACTATGTGAGACATCTTCAGTATTTTTTTGTTTTGTTTTATTTTGTTTTTTAAACATTCACATTTCTAGCATTAGGTGATGAACAGGTTTAGAAATCATTGAGAGTTGTAACGAAGCTAATGAAAGTCAGGTGGTCTTTTGCGCCTTTTGCCTCCCTCTACCTGAATTTACTGTTAGGACTGGAGAATGGAAATGTAGAAATCCGGGTGTGACTGTAAAGATGGCAAGAATGGAAACCATCAAAGCAAATGAAATTAGCAGGACCTACGCCTCTTGAGCCATCTTTTGCTGAAAGAATGACATGGATTACAAGCAACTGTATTACAGGTTACTTTATGCATGACAGAATGATGAGGAGACAGATAATAGCAAAGTAGCGATGAGGATTCCTAAGGGAACTGAAATGGAAGCTGAATGCCAGCGCATATCTCTAAAGAATTGACAACTTTGCAACAAAAAAGTGTCCTTTTGCATCCTGTCTGCCTTAGCCTAAGGTTAGGATGGGAAAAGAGAAAAACAAGAGACATTCTAAGAATGAGAAAGAACAGGAGTTGCCAGAGAAAATGCAGGACAGGAAAGCCCTGTCCCCATTGGGGAGGTGCCTGGGAAGGACAGCCAGACACTGGTGTCAGAAACAGAGTCAAGTTAAGGCGAATGTGGAATGGGAACACAAAAATGGGGTAGGTAATAGCTGCCTTACGCAACCTGAGGACTCGCATTGATTTCCTACACTCTAGCTCAAGCATGGGAGTTTCTGCCACCACACCCTACATTTGCAAAATAACTTTTTGGATCTTTTAACACAATTCGCACAACCCTTACGTGGTCTGAGTTTCTCCTGCTGGACAAGACAACATTTGGAACATTTCTAAAGCTAATCCTCTTACTGTATCCACTCAGTTTGTAGCCAGTTGTGCTACAGACCTCACTCTTCTGATATATATGTAGGTGAAGACAATCAAAATTGCTGCGTTCTCACCAGTACCTCTGCCTGAAATGTGACAGCCGTATGCAATACCTTCACCTGACACAGAATGGATTGTGATCAATATACTTCTCTGTCTCTGAGACAAAAAAAAAATGGTTGCTCTTAATAACCTTGATAACTTTTATAACCTTGTTTTACTTTCACATAAAACTTGTTTGCCAAACTTTCGTCTCTGAGGTTGTATTTACATTCTTCTCCAACATGAAACAGTAAACAAAAATCCCCTAGTGACCTCCTCTAAATCACTCTCATTCAATATGCTTTTGCTATGCTCTTTTTTATCCCTCTTCAATCTAAACTGAATGAACATATCTCTCTAATCTCTACTTTTAGGGAAATCTTCCCTTGTTTAATCTTATTGATTGCCCACTTGTGTCCTATCTGATGGACAGAAAGTGAACTGAGAATTGTATTCAAGGCAATGCATCCCTTAAATTTATATTGTTTGCACTATATTTTCATTAATTTAACCTTATTCTTTCATCATTACAATATAAAACAGTTTTGAGTCTTTTAATCTCCTTTTCTTAATCATATCTTCTTAGAACAACTTGTCATCAGTGTTTTGCCTCAAGTATGGTTTCCTTCTCCCTTATTTGTACACAAAGCCCATGGCTTCACAAGGCAATCCTGGAGAATTACTGCTGATGGGATTGGCTGATACTGTTTTAAACCTTAATTTAAACCCAAATCTATTTATCATTTATGTTATTTCTTGGAGGTTTTAATGAACACTTTAAACTTAACAAATCTGTTTTAGCAAAGCAACAAACAAAACGAGAAAATTCAAACAGATTTTGGAACCTTGGTTACACACTAAGTACCTTCAAAGCACATAACACAATTTAAAAAAAAATAAAATCAATTGTAATACAAAATTGCAATTCATAAATAAAAAGGCAACATATTGAAGCTTAGCTTTCTTAGGTGGAAGCAACAGACATTATTAAGACTCAGTAATGCTTGTAGTGTCAGCAAAATACATGTAGATAACTTGTTGATCATTCAAAAATGTTCATTAACGTAACTTGATTCCTGAAGGTAATTACAGGATAATCTAATCTTTCTCTTACCCTCTAGTAATTAATTTGCGGGATTTTAGCAACTTGTCTCATCTGACTCTCCCCCCGGAGAACTCTGAGACCTGTGAGGTTTTGTGAGCACAGTGGTCAGTCAGCACAGAGCTCACTGTGGGTCAGAGCCTAAGGGCAGATTAGCAATCAACAATTTTACTGAAAACATGGCATTGAAATTTTGTCATGAAAACTCAACATGCCCATTAATAATAAGAAAAGCCTTTGAACAGTTAATTCAAAGAAAAATCTTGCACTAATAGAAGCTCTCTGGAAATTTATTCCAGCAGAAGAATTGTCTCATTTCATTTACTGCTACCTTTTACTTCTCTACTTGGTGCAGCTGGAGGAGGATCAAAACGTTCAGATGTGTGAAAAAGGAAATCAATCCAAGCACTCGTCATAAAGAAGACCTATCCCCACCTCCATCCTCCTGAAGAACGTTACTGAAAAATATCCTTTCCTATTCTTCTAAATTCCTTTGCCATCTTCTCTCTTTCTGAAGGGTTCATTCTCACAGAATGTAGGCACACTCTAGTTGCACTCTTCACTCCAGAGAAGCTGCTTTTCTGTATAAGCCTGGCATACTTAAAAGCAAGGATTCCCCATCACTCATTAAATATTCAGACAGACAAAGGAAGTGCGCGAATTTAGAAACTTTTCCACACAGCTTGGAACTATATAGCACGGAAACAAACCACTGCAGTCTGGAATTGCTTTGTTTGTAGCGCTATAAAATATTTCAACAGATCATAAAAGAAATGCTACTGTGTAACAGCTACCCAAAGCCTCTTCTCATTTTGGAAGCTGTTTTGTTTATGTTGAATCCTTCCTCACAGAAAAACAGATGATTTCCAACCAGTCATTTGCCTGGCACAAATAAAAATAGCAAGACAAACAGACTTTGTCAAATTTCATTTCAGGTATTTATATCCGCTAATATAAAAACTAAATATGATATCTTTGTGCTTACTTTTTGGATAGAGAAATGCGCTGCAGGCTGCATGAAGAAATAAACTATCAGGAAGGTTGATTTCATTGAAGAGTTGGAGATGGAGACTGCTGCATCTATTTACCTGTATAAATTGGCTCATACGTGTAACAGTTGGCAATGCCAAATAATAACCTGCAGTACCTTTTCTATAAAGTTGCTCCCAACTTAAATAAAATGAAGTTTTATCCTTCTACCAAAGACCAAAATTAGAATCTACTAGGGATCCAACAACTGTTTTTTTGTTTGTGTATCGAACAGTGTCCTTGACTGGAATTGCCACCAAGTAAGAAAATAACCAGCTTACAAAAGAGCATTTGATATACAACCCATGACCAATTGCCATCACCCAGAATACTAGTCATTTTTCCTTTATCCCCAACCACCCTCAAACAAAAACTCTGCTTTTTCATGTGCTAGTTGGACTGGATTCCTTTAGGAAATGAAGTGTCTTTGTTTCACTTGAGTTACATCACTTACTATCTTGAGTTCCAGTCTCTGTTTAGCTGACGTACTCATTTAAATCACACAGCTTGCCACACTGGATTTTTCTGGGTGAAAGGAAGAACACATTATTAGTGTCTGGAAGCCTTGTGACTTTTTCTGGGTAAAAAGCAATTCCCATAAGGTGAATGCCATTTCGTCTTAAGCTTTTTAGTAGCAAATTTTTAAAAAAACCAAAAACAAACAGAAAAGGCTTAATATCCTTCGATGAATCTCACTGTTATATTCAGTTTAAAATTTGAATATTATCTTAAAGGAGAAGATAAATAAATTTATATTTTCACTTTCTTGCTTCAGATGCTCCTTTCTTGATCAAAACTGCAAAGATTTTTACAGCCTATATAATAAAATCTTGTCAAGACACATGTTAAACAGGCAAGAAATAACAGACTGTGGAAAGATTACAAAATATTAAATAAATAATTATTGCTTCAGTCATGTGGTACCCCAATTATAATTTGTTATTTTTTTGATTTGAGGTAGTATGTTGCAGGAGCCCTTCTGTGGACGGCCCAGAGTCATGACCATACACCAATATGGTTAGAAAATCATGCTCCGTTTATTACAAACAACACACAGGTTATATAGCGGAATGTGGCGTGACACGACTACATTCTACAATTGGCTTGCTTAGCGTAAACACACTCTCGTGGGCTATAGTGATAGGGCAGCGCTAGCAGACCACAGGTAATAAGCTCATCCCTTTAGTCTCCTCATTGCGGTCATCGGAGAGGCATCCGGGAGGTGTGCATCTTGGCAGGCAATCAATCTACATTTCCTTTTAAGGCCGTTAGGCTAACTTGAAGGACAAAAGTAATCTAGCTGGTAACCTTGTGCTCTGGGGCCCAAACAGGGATTGTCCATACCCGAAAGAATATTATTGCCAGTCTCGGAGAGGAACTCCTCCACAGTAGTATAAGATTTATTTCTTTGTTCATGTGGAAACTGGAGCAGAAGCATGCTCCTGGAGCATGGAAATAATATACCATGCTGGTAGGAAGAAAAACTTTGACTAGCTAATGCATGGAACAGTATTGGGGAGTATAAGCTCTGCAGTAGTAACCAAAGTCAAGTCAAATAACTGGCTGTA
Organism: Tauraco erythrolophus; assembly: GCF_009769465.1. NCBI lineage: Eukaryota > Metazoa > Chordata > Aves > Musophagiformes > Musophagidae > Tauraco > Tauraco erythrolophus. The sequence goes on from NC_141472.1 coordinate 8,396,403, forward strand.
TTTTGTAGAGACTCAGAGCAGTTAAGCCTCATCAGCTACAGCTCATGTCTTCTGTAAAGATTATGACAAGCTGCCTTTTCAACTCCTTCAATACTAGACTGGAACAGCAACTGAAAACACCAAAAGCACAGCCTTTGAAAAGCCAAAAGATGAGATGCACCAATTTGTAGTGATCGCTCAGCAGTGACACCAGATGACATTTCAAAGGAATTAATGCTCCCATTGCTTTCCTGTTCCTTCATCCAATTCCTGCTATGTTCTGCTTACAATGAATTTTGACCTCACTATGTAGAAGCGAGAATTATTTAAGAATAGCTTTGTATTCTGGGTTCTCTAATGAGACCTAGATAAAAATTAGAATGAAGTTCTTTGCTAAAATAGTTGAGATACAAAAGTTCAGATGAAGATAGTAGGACTTTGCAGTTTTAAGTATGTCAGGAATCTTATCCTTCTGTTTTCCCCACACATGTTCCTAATGTTATACTGCTTAATAGCATTGGTCCATTTTGGTATTTTTTTTAGGATGTTTGGAACTGGTGTGTGTGTGTGTGTGTGTGTTTTAAACACAGAAATAAATACATGTATCCATTATCTTATATGGATAAAAATAGTGACGTTATTTTCAAAACATTTTGATAAGTGCCATATGCACGCTGGGAATTGTTCTGATGAGATTGTTTCCAGAGTTGAGTTTGGTTTTGGTTTTTGTTTTCCTTTCCATTAAGGGTGACCTGTGCTACTAACAACATCTGTCCAGAAATAATAATAAAAAAAGAAGTCAAGTCATTTGCTTGATTCTTTGTGTGTGGTCAAACAGACAATGAACTCACAGAGGAGATGCAGGGATGACCAGGAGATGGCTCAGCCTATATTCAGTGTGCAGATCTATAGAAAAATCTGGTCAATGCTAGTTTCACATTCAGAAATGTAAGATAGAAAGCTTAAAGTACAGTCAAAGGCCATCTCTGCTGCATTTATCAATAAATCGCAATGCACATGTCCTGCGCCTTATAAACTAAATCACACATGGAACTGCTATTAGCCAGTTATATGGAGAAACTATACAGACACAGCAAGAAGATTCTGCTTTGTAAAACAAAACATAAAATTACAGCTCATGCAATAAGTATTCCCTCCATACAGGCAGAACTACTTGCTCTTCATTTAGTATTACCTTGCACTGTTGATCAAATCATGCAAAAATCCCACCCTCTTGGACCTTATGTCCACAAACAGATTGACAGTATCTTTCCACCCTGCCCTGTGCAGCGCTATTTACCTTATGTACAGAACAGGTCAGATAAGGAACTATCTTAATTGGCCTGGAATACAGGTTTTCTGAATGATTTGCAGGAGGCATTATTGAGCTATATTTGACATGCAGTGTATAACTCACATATTCAGAGTGCATTTGGACTGTGGTAGTGCAGCAACGATTACTGGATGAGCACAAATCCACTAATACTATTCCTAGGCTGGAAAACCTGGGCAGTCATAAAAGAGCCCCTACCAAGTTCTCTTCCACTATGACGCTGTCGTGCTGGGGACGGAGAGAAGAACAACACAGAATTCAGATCCAGGAGAAGATGCCAATGCAACGCCAGCAGCAGCAGCAGCAGCGGCAGCAGCGTTTAATTAATTACAAATCCGTATATATAACATGGTTCACAAGGATGGCCAAGGCAATTGGTCTCTTGACCATTCACTTCCCAGAGTGATTGGCTAAATGCTACAACACCCATTTCAAAACAACTTTCCCAGTGTGCCATAAACAAGACTGCATAACAAGCTACAGGTGCAAGATAAAGTCTTAGTTTACAAAAATCTCAAACTGTTTCTCAGCTAGCCTGCATGGGAAAAAGAACTTTCCCAGGATGCTGCAGCAGCTGGAAAATTTCTGCTTCTAGCTTTTTAGTATCCACAATTCCCCCTTTTTGTTTAAAACTAATTTAAAGTGGGCAGAGAGATTCTCCAGCAATGCCATAAGAGATACACATATATAAAACCCAGTTATACGTCCAGTCCTTAATTCTAAATAGCCTTAAGGGCTCTACATTCTGACTCCATAACATAAGAAACTTAAAGTTCGGTCTCTGCTTGTAGAAGGACCAGGCTGATGGTCGATGTCTTGGTCGTTATCAGGAGGATCATCAATCGAATGATCTGCATTCTGGTCATCATTTGAAGGTTGCCTTGGAGGTTGCCTGCTCTGCTTCTGGTGCCGCAGGTCAGGGCGAACACATCTTGCAGGTAGCCATCATACCCCAGTATCTGTGGAAATGCAAGCATACCCACGACCCCAAGCAACAAGCTCACACGGGCCTTCCCACTTCTTAGTGAGTAGGTTCCATACCCAGACTTTTGTTTGAGGCAGGTGCGACTCGCCTGAAGACTGCAACGAAAGAAAATGATTCAGAATAACAGGATTATTTGAATTTGGTGACACTGTAATGTCGGAGGACATCTAAGGGTTAACGGACAGGTGAACAATCCAGCCTTTCCTGATGACGTATGCTGGAATGCAGAAGAGCTGCAGAGACGTGGACAACCCCCGGATTCGGAACTGAAAATGGACACTATAGTGACGCTGCTTCCTTCGGTACAACCAATCACACTAAGAGGCGGGCTATTTGCTTGCAAGGTTATAAAACACGCTGAATGTAAATAAAGATAGGTTCACTTGTTTGATCACATTGATCGTGTCAGGTGTCCTCACTCATCTCCCACACTTGGCGCCCGAACAGGGACCCTCAGAATCCTCACAGCAAAGTTGCGAGACTTGGCGAGGAAGAGGGTGGAAGGCCGGTCGAATGATCCGCTGCCCCGGCGGAATGAGCAGTGACCTGCGTAGTCACTGAGTGGAAAAAGGTGCACCTCGTTCTAGTCGCTGGATCGACGCTGGAATCTTGCCTTGGAGGATAGTTGAGCGGCCGGGGAGACAGATGGGGTTAGATAAGCAACAAGAGGCTATCCTAAATCTGCTCCAGCATATGCTCTCTGTGAGAAAATTTAAATATGAATCCTTGGCTCTTAAAGGGCAGCTGTTGTGGGCTTGGAACACAGACTTGATCCCCACAGTAGGAGTCGCTTTTGAACTGTCTACGTGGGAAGCCATAGGCAGAGAGCTATGGGATGATATCAGCTCAGGGGGAGCGGGTGCGAAGGAGGCGAATAAATATGCTACCCCGTGGAAGTCAATTAAAGAAGCGTTACATAGCATGAAAGCCGAACGAACTGTTGCTACTGCTGTAGGTGCTGTGGCTCCTGAAGCTGCTCTCAGTACAATAACTGGCATCGTCTTCATCCTCCATCTCTTTGGGGTAGTCAGAGTCGTCGTTGTCCTCCTCCTCCTCCATTATCTCCTCCTCCTCTTCCTCCTCGGACACCATGCTTTCCTCCTCCTCTTCACTCTCATGATCATCGTACACCACTTTGCTGATGCTCCTTCTGGACGGGGCAGCCCTGCCTTGGTTGTTGCAGCTGCCTCCCCCACCAGGGCTGCTGCTGCTTTTGCTGCCTTCGCTCCTTCTTCTACTGATTCTTTACCGACAACTACGAACACTTCCTCTATCTTTTCTACGCGAATTTCTGTGCCTCTAGCACCACCCTTGCCTTCTGCTACCAAGGTAGAAACTGCGGATTCGGGAGAAAAAATGGACCCTATAGGGGCCACACCCCTAAAAAAGGAACTGCGCCACAATGGCGGCAGCCAAAATGGCGACAGCACGTTTGTTCAACAAAGAGTCCCGGAAGAGAAGGCAGAAGAACTACAAAGGGGCGTGGAAATAGGTGGACCGTCTTGTCGACCTAAGTCCCGCCTCTATCCTGACCTCACAGAGCCCCGCCCACAGCCCCGCCCACAGCTCTGCCCAGAGCCCCGCCCACAGCTCCAACCTGGGCTCTGTTCAGAGCTTCACCCAGGGGAGGAACCCATGCCCCCGCTAATTTCATTGCGAGAACAACAGAAAAAAGAACTTTTTGAAGAAGTTTTGCAACAAGTTATGGACAAGCTGTCGGAATTGAAGACATCAGATGCCGATGACAACAATAATCCACAATATTCCTCAGATATTACAGTCCACAATATACCTAATCCTTTTGCTACGCCTTTGTCACCACCGATGCCTATGCAACACCTATCTGTGCCGACTGCCCCACCGCCCTTTGCGCCACCAGACGAACAAGAGAGAAGCAGAAGATGGAAGGGAGTTACTCGTGAAGCCTTAATCGAAGGAAATTTTTTGCCGTGTGCCTTTCCCATTATCACAGACCATGGGGGAAATAGAAGGTGGGAACCTTTTGACTGGAAAACTTTAGAAAAGGCACGTTCTGCGATATCACAATATGGGCTTCAATCCGGTTATACTCAACAACTGTTACAATTTATTTTCACAGCAGATGTGCTGATACCACATGACTCACAACAACTTGCTAATATTCTTTTGTCCCCTTCTCAGCAGCTTTTATTCTCCAGGGCCTGGCAGCAACTATGCGACCGTGAAGCTGTACGACCTCGGCAGCAGGGAGACCCTCTATATGGTGTTCAAGCACAAATGCTGATGGGTCAAGGTCCTTTTGCAAACACGACATTACAACAAGGCTTTCTGGCAGAAGTATTGCAGTTGTCACAGCAATTAGCTTACCAAGCAATGATTTCAATTAGAGAACTGGGGAAAGTATATTCCTTTGCAAATATTAAACAAGGCCACCAGGAAAGTTTTCCTTCCTTTATTGATCGTTTACATCAGGCTGTTCGAAGTCATCTTGATTTGGACGACACAATGAAGGAACAAGTCTTTAAAATGTTTGCCTTTGAGAATGCCAATGATAAAGCAAAAAGGGTCATAAGCACATTACCTAGAGATGCCCAAGTGGCAGATATGTTAGAAGTTATAGAACGCACCACTGGTCCTGCATCTCTAGTTGCTGCTGCGGTATATGGTGCTGTTCGTCCTCTGTTAGAGAAAAAAGGGGGAGGAGCCAAGCGAAAGAAATGCTTCAATTGTGGGAAATTAGGCCACTACAGAAACCAATGTAAACAGCCACAACAACAGCAGCAACAGGTTAGCAGGAAATGGTGCAAAAATTGCAAAATGGATAATCATAATACCTACAAGTGCCGGATGCAGGGAAACTGGAAACCAAGTGCGCTAGCCCTGCCTGCGATGATAGTAAATCAGGGGGCAGCACCATTATCAAGTCTGAATTTAAACCAGAGCCAAAGTCAGGAATTTGTTCCCTCCGTGCCCCCACCGCGGAAGGTGCCGGAGTGGATGTGGAAACCGCAGTAGATTCAACACTCGTATCTCACAAGGCATACTAAAGTCCTGTGCTTCCTGTCAGAAACTAGGTTTTGGTTTTGGTCAAGGTATCAATCCACGAGGACTGCATGTGCTCCAGCTATGGCAGATGGATGTTACTCATGTAACAGAGTTTGGGCATTGGAGATACGTACATGTCTGTATAGACACCTATTCTATGGTGATTTGGGCCACCGCACAAACTGGAGAGACCACGTGACATGTCGAGCGGCATTTATACGCGTGCTTTGCAGTTCTAGGGGTTCCACATGAAATTAAGACAGATAACGGACCCGCTTATGCTTCACTTCGCTTTGCTCGTTTTTGCAATCGCTGTGGTATCTCTCACCGCACTGGGATACCGCATTCCCCCACTGGTCAAGCCATTGTTGAGCGCTCCCACCACATGTTAAAGACCATGTTGTTAAAACAAAAAGGGGGAACTCAGGGCTGGCTGCCCGGCGATCGATTAATGAAAGCGTTGTACGTCCTGAACTTTTTACGGCTGGCGGGAAACAGTGATGAGCCGCCTATGCTGGTACACAGTAAAGGAATGAGCTCATTCTGGAAAGAAAAAAACACAAGGCCTGGTAATCTATAAAGATTTAAAAACAGGGAAATGGGAAGGACCAGTAGAATTAAAAGTAACAGGCAGGGGATATATGTGTTTACTTACAGGAAACGGACCGCTGTGGGTTCCGGCGAAGTGGGTAAAACCATATATACCGGAAGCAAACCATTTGTTACCGACAGGAAATGTAAGACCAGCTAGGACTTCTGAAACTACAGATAGAGATAGGGAGATCCAAGATTTTACAGAGCAAGCAGAAATGACAGAGATGCCAGATGAGGAGAATGGCTCACAAGATTCATAATAGAAGATTTCATATTGATATATAAACTGTTCTTATGTTTTTAATTGTTTGGCATTCTATGTGTGTGGAAGTTGCTTGTATATATGCTTTGTGTGTTTTTCCGATCGGAATGTGTATGGATTCCACCCGTAGCTACTGGAAGGAAAAGAATTGACTGGTACCAAATTAATGACAAAGAATTACAAACTGGACTTAGTTGTGAGCACGTAACTTTGAAAAAGGAAGCTAGGAGGATTGTTACTGAGCAACATGTTGTGATTCACAAAAACCGCTGTTGGCCAGCAGAGCACATACTGGGCAGCCTTGTTGCACGCACTGGCCACGCGTGCAGCAACGCCGTGTCAGTACCTTTGTCATAGACTCTGTTGAGGGTGTAAAAGGGATGGCTCAGAGTGGAGCTGAAGGAGGCTGTAGAGCACACTTTGTGGATAAACAGAGGACGCCCTGAAGGTGCAGTGCCTGCCTCCCTTCTCCGCAATGACCCTGCTGATTGATACCCTCCTGCTCAGCAGAATCTTGGGCATAGTCGAAATAGTAAGGCTCCCAGAAAGGGAAACAATATACTAGTAACTGCTTCTGCAAGGCTGTACCAAAAAGATATGTCAGTAAGTGTTTCTGTAGGGTTATGATAGAGTTTGGCAAGGTTTTTTTTTTTTTTTTCACATATAAGGGAAGATTTATGTGCACACCCGGAATAGGCGAAGCATGCATGTTTGTAATAGCTAGTGTATTCCAGAGTAGAATTTAGGCTTCGACATTTCCACCAGAGTGAAAAGCCTTCTATTAGTTTTAGTAGCTAACACAATGTTTCTCTTAATAACTTTTGTCTGTTACACTTGCTCACGGAAATGACTGAATGGGTTGTAAAATAAGTCTGGATTGTTCAAAAACAAGAAGGGGGATGTGTCGGAGGACATCTAAGGGTTAACGGACAGGTGAACAATCCAGCCTTACCTGATGATGTATGCTGGAATGCAGAAGAGCTGCAGAGACGTGGACAACCCCCGGATTCGGAACTGAAAATGGACACTATAGTGACGCTGCTTCCTTCGGTACAACCAATCACACTAAGAGGCGGGCTATTTGCTTGCAAGGTTATAAAACACGCTGAATGTAAATAAAGATAGGTTCACTTGTTTGATCACATTGATCGTGTCAGGTGTCCTCACTCATCTCCCACACTGTAAGATGATTAATTGTATATAATGCTTTTTCTAGTCGACTCGGTGGGATTTTTCCATGCATTCCTCCTTTTTGTTTATTAAAAACACACTTCAAAGTGCCATGTGCACGTTCAACAATGGCTTGGCCAGTAGGAGAATGCGGAATACCCAAAGTATGATTTACATCCCATAGGTGTAAAAATTGCCGAGTCTTCTGTAAGACATAGGCCGGGCCATTATCGGTTTTCACAGATAAAGGCACGCCCAAGACCGCAAAAGCAAGTTTCCAATGGCCAATGACATCGTGACCTTTCTCCCCAGTATGAGCAGACGCCCACATAGCTGAGAAGAAAGTGTCAATAGACAAGTGCACATACTTAAATCTACCAAATTCAGGAATATGCGTTACATCCGTCTGCCAAAGCTGCAAGGCTTTTAGGCCTCTGGGGTTTACCCCCGATGGCAGAGGTGCAGTGAGTCCGTGGCAGTCAGCGCAAGTGCTGACAATGTCCCAAGCCTCAGTGGGCGTTAAGTGGAACTGTTTCTGCAGGGTATGCGCACTTTGATGGAAGAAACTATGCGATGCCTTGGCTTGCGCAATTTTGTCAGGCTGAGGCACTACCCATGCAGGGTTAGCTAGCATGTCAGTCCTGGCATTGCCTTCTGTTATAAAACCTGGCAAATTGGTGTGACTATGAATATGCAAAATGTAATACGGATGAACTCGAGCTTGAATTGCACACCACAAAGTTTTCAATAGTGATAACAGAGCCACATTATTCACTTCCTTCAAAAGTGAACAATCTAAGCATTGGGTTATGTCCGCGACATAAGCAGAATCAGTGATCAAATTCAAAGGTACCTGAGAGAACCACTGAAAAGCCATGGCAATGGTCCTCAGTTCAACCAACTGGGCTGAGCCTGACTCGTGGCCTTCCAGCACCTGCCACTCAGATTCCTCCTTCCAGGTAACAATAGCTTTCCCGGTTTTCCCGGACCTGTTGGTGAAGACGGTGGGGTCCTTGCACTGGCACCCGACTATTTTTTGGCCGCAAGGTAAAGCTTGTCGATTTTGCCAATTGCAGTAATTTATGGCTGGGCAGATGATAAGCAATCTGTCCCGAAAAGTTTTGCAGTGCACTTTGCAGAGGAGCACTCCACTCAAAGTGTTCCTGCTGTACTGGAAGAAAAATTGTTGCAGGATCCGCTGCCATTAACTGCAAACACCGTTGGCGGCATTTGATTATCAGACAAGCGATCAATTCAAACAAGGTGGATGCTGTCTTTTTTGGCGGATGTGGCAAAAAGACCCATTCCAGAATATGCAAAGGGTTGGGCCACTGTTTATTTCACTGGCCAATGATACCTGTAGGATGAAAATCTGGAGTGGTAATGAAAGCAGTGATATCAATGGAGGGACCCACTCGATAAACCTGACAAGCAGAAACAGACTGTTGAACCTCCTCCAGCGCTTGTGGCGCTTCAGGAGTCAATTTCCGAGCTGAATTCAACTCGGGGTCCCCCTTTAAAATATTAAAAAGCAGGGAAAGTTGTGCTGTGGTTAGCCCTAGATAAGGATGTAACAAATTGATGATACCCAGCAATTTCTGAGCATCATTCAAGGTTTTAATAGAACCTGAGAATTGCACCTCTTGGTGTTGTATAGTTTGATCCAGAATTTTGACTCCTAAATATTTCCGAGGATGCTGTTGAACTTTCTCCGGAGCCACTTGCAATCCATGAGAATGCAGAGCAGTGAGCAGCCAGGGCTGTATCCTCAGCAGCTCGTCCTGGGTGGATGCTGCCACCAGGATATCATCCATGTAATGGTAGCAGTATGCCTCAGGAAACTGCTCGCAGACTCCGGACAAAGCTTGAGTGACATACCATTGGCAGATAGTTGGGCTGTTCTTCACGCCCTGAGGTAGAAACTTCCATTGATACCTCTTCACAGGTTCGGCATTGTTAACTGCAGGCACAGCAATGGCAAATTTTGGCTTATCATCAGGATGTAAAGGAATAGTGAAAAAGCAATCCTTCAAATCAATGATCAGGATTTCCCAATCTGCTGGAATCATGGTGGGTGAGGGCATACCAGGCTGCAATGCTCCCATACTTTTCATCACTGCATTGATTTTTCTGAGATCTTGCAACATTCTCCATTTTCCTGATTTTTTCTTTATTACAAAAACAGGAGTGTTCTGGGGACTAGTGGAAGGCTCAAGGTGTCCCTGTTGTAATTGTTCCTGAACTAACTGATGAAGGGTGACTAGTTTCTCTTTTGTTAGGGGCCACTGGGGTTGCCAGATAGATTTGCTTACTAGCCACTGCAAAGGCAGCGTAAGATACTCTGCGCCCTTCAGCGCAGTGGCCCCCATCAAAAATTTGTCCCAATACGTACCCCCCAAGCTGCCAATACATCCCGTCCCCCGAGGTTAAGCGGAGCTGCAGTGACATAGGGCCAAACCGTAGCTGTTTGCCCCTCTGCATTTTTCACCACCACAGGTCGTTCGCTTAAATAGCTCTGTGTGGTTCCCCCCAACCCTGCAATGGCTGACCCCACAGGGGCTAAAAGCCACGTAGGAGGCCACACAGAGAAGGAGATGATTGTCACATCAGTGCCCGTGTCGATCAAACCTCGGAGCTGAATCTTGGACAGCTAGGCATTTGGCAGGATTAGGGTACATGTCATCTGCGGCTATTGGCTAGAGATGTCTGCTGTCCAGAAGACCTGCAGAAGTCCTGTAGATCCAAAGCCACCATCTCCATGACTTCTTTGTTCTGTCCTGGGAACACACGACTTGAAAGGCACAAGTTGAGCAATTCGAGTCATTTCAGGAATAGTGACGGGGGGGTGGATGTGGAAACCATAGCACAAATCTGGCCTGTAAAGTCAACATCAATAACTCCTGGGTGTACAAAGATCCCTTGAGTGGTGACACTAGATCTTCCCACCAGCAATGCACTCAGTCCCTGTCCCAGGGGCCCAAATGCATCCAAGGGAACCTTATAAACACGACAGGATTCTAAGATGACTGTTGCTGCCGTGTGCACATCCATTCCGATTGATCCCTGGGTGCTGGCTCGAAACTGGCTGAATAGGCCTGTGTCGGTGCCATGCCCTGGGGAAGTATTTATGTCTGAGTGCACATCCCCTTTGCGCTCCTGGTTGAGTTTCCCGAGCATGTCAAGGGTCGACCATTGGCATGATACAGAGATTGACAGTATTTTGCAAAATGACCTGGCCTATCGTGTCTCTCGCAGTGAGCAACTCCCCTGTTCTCTTTATTTTTCTTCTTTTGTTTAATCTGTTTCTGCTTGCTCTCAACCTTAGGTTGCCTTTTCAGTCCATGATCAGAATTTAATTGAATAGGCCACAGAACTGCAGCCAGAGCAGACTTATGATTCTCAGATCCCACTTTGGAACAGGGTTAAACCATCTCTGTTAGTATGGGTTCCCCTGGCAAAGCACCTATGATCTTTCTACACTCATCATTGGCATTATCTCTCGCTAGTTGTCTGCACAACAGCTGCCTCAAGGTCTTGTCTTTGACCTGCTTCTCAAGGGCTGCAGCAATCTTTTCCACGAAAGATAAAAAGTGCTCTTTCTGCCCGTGAGTTATTTTCAGATATGGTGTTTTAGGAGCAGCCATGTCCATGCCTTTTAATAGGGCTCCCATACCAATCTTCTGAGCCTGCTCAAGGACCTGAGGATGCCAGGTAGCTTGAAGATCAGGATCAGAAAAGGCATTAGCTCCCATAAGAGCATCTGCTGGAACTCCATATCTAGGATCAGTTGGAGGCAGTTGCGTATTCCCAGCCGCAGCTTTTTCAGCCGTCCTTCTCCAATTGGCCTCAAAAACTGTATACTGTACAGGTTGAAATAATACCTGACCTAAATGCTTAATATCAGATGGAGGGAGTAGCTCAGTATTCAGCACTCTAATAATCCACATGACTTCAGGAGACCCTAGCCCATATTGTGCCACTTTGGATTGTAAATCTTGGACCACTTCCCAAGCAATAACTTCATGTTGGTCAGATTGAAGTTAGGAAGAGCTTTCAGTACAGGAAAGGCTTGGATGATACCCTTTGTGCGTTCACTACCACCTTGATCTACCTGCACAGCACTTTGAGGCACTAAAATAACCCACTCAGGTCCCTTTTCATCTTTAGGCATCCCGACTTTCTCTATTAAATCCCAGTCCCCAACCTCCAGAGCCCGCCTCTTGACCGATTCCCAAAACCGCTTTGAATTTTTTAGACACACAGTCACACTACATTCGGGAAGCGTCCAAGGACGGTTGTAGGCCAGCGGTGTTACTGGTTGCCGATGTCTGACCACTGCCACAGTTTCCCGCAGTGTAGTAAGCAAGTCCGCAGTAACACTGCTGGCATCGTCAGGCCTCATGGATGAGGAAGGCTGGCAGGGCACAGGTGCAGGGCCAGAAGACAGTGTAGAGGTGGAGGCTGTGGACGGTTGCGGAGCTACGCACGGCAATGCAGCTTGCGGCGCTGCGGCTTGCGGCAGCACCACTGTCCGTGCAAGTGCCTCCACCAGGGCTGCTGGCGCCGCACTCAGCGCCATTTCCGGGGCCGCCGCAGTTGGGGCTGCCAGCGCCGCACTCGGTGCCACTTCTGAGGCCGCTGCTGCCAAGGCGGCTGACCGCACTGCCACTGTCCGCACCGCACTCGGTGCAACTCTCCGCACTGCCTCCATCAGCACCACTAGTTGCTGTAGCATTTCTCGCAAAAGCGCCGTACGCCGGTGTGCTGAGAAATCCACCACCAGCGTCTGCGCCGTTTGCGCCGAGAAATGCCTGGATGCTGGCGCGGGACACAAAGGCGCCGGAGCCGACGCCGCCGTGATACCTCCTGCCCCTCCCGGGTGCGGTAGCACCCCGGCTGCCGTGCCTGGCTGCGGCAATGGCGGAGCCGTAGGAAGGACAGATCCCGCTGCAGTAACTGAAGCAGCCGGCTGTACGGGCGGCCGTAGCGCGGAGGAGGAGGGGGGGGGCCGCTGGGGCGGAGGGTGGGGGTCGCTCCAATGCTTTGCTTTGACCGGCTAGTTTTGCTAACTGTTCCACTGGTGAGGGGTTCTTAGGTGGAACATAATCCCGCGGGGAGGGGTAGTACCTCTGCGCCGTCCCCGCGAGTCTCTCAGTCCCCGAGGGCAGTGGAGACGCGGCGGGTATGCTGCCCATGCTGTCCGGGATCAGTGTTCCCTCAAATAACTCACCGTCCCCTTCAGAGCCTTCACCCGCAGATTCGTCCATGCCCGGTAATTCTTTTCCTTCTCTTCCTGCTGTCCACTTCTGCATTATACCATGTAGTGACCACCATGTACGTAGCAGGTCGAGTACGCTCTTATCTCCAAACACGGTCTCATGAAATAACTTATCCCCTAACAGTTCCCAAGCTTATGGGTTAAGGGTAGTGTTCAGATCAGCTACAAACTCATGTTCTGCTGCCCAATTTAGCAATTCACAGTGTTACCCAACAATAAAGGGGTTAAAGTTTTTGTGTAAAAGTTTCATGAAGGGTTTAGTCGGCAGTAGGCGATTTACGCATACCTAAAGAAACTAACAACATGACCATCCTTGAAGCTGTCAGGAGTGATTAAAACAGAGACTTTTTATCAAGAACTGTCTGCCCTTGGAGGGAACATCCCAGAAACTGCATAAACTTTGTTATCATGTTTTTTCTGAGCTGCGAAAATGCAGTGATTTGGGGGAAAAGGTAATTCCGGCAGGGGGAGATCGCGACCACCAACTCACGGACCACCTACCTTAAATACACCCCAGACCCAAAAGAAAGGGGCAGAGAAGGAAAACTGAGCATGCAAAGTAATTTACATGTAAAGCTAGAGAAAATTAACCAATTGCTTAAGAATATGTAAATATGTTATGAATTATGCATGATTGTAGTGTATAACTAATTTTCCGTCCAGAAGCTGGGTGTGCACTCTAGGAGGAGAAATCCCCCGTGCACCCAGCGCTGCAATAAAGAATACCTGCTTTCTAAAACTCCTAAATGAGTCTTGGAAAGTTCAGTTTCCTTTTCAGGTATCAACAGAGAGCTTCATCACTTATGTCAGCTCCCGCGATCGTTATCACAATTTTTGAAGGCAGAAAATATCGTGCTTTCTTTCACAGAGCTTTGCTCCATCTTTTCAGTCCAGAGTTTCGTCCCCGGAGCCTCGGGGGGAGCACGTACCTTCTAAATTCAGTTGCGGTTGTATCATGTCGGGGTCACCAAATGTTGCTGTCGTGCCGAGGATGGAGAGAAGAATGACACAGAATTCAGATCCAGGAGAAAATGCCAATGCAACGCCAGCAGCAGCAGCAGCAGCAGCAGCGTTTAATTAATTACAAATCCGTATATATAACATGGTTCACAAGGATGGCCAAGGCAATTGGTTGCTTGACCATCCACCTCCCAGAGTGATTGTCTGAATGCTACAACACCCATTTCAAAACAACTTTCCCAGTGTGCCATAAACAAGACTGCATAACAAGCTACAGGTGCAAGATAAAGTCTTAGTTCACAAAAAACTCAAACTGTTTCTCAGCTAGCCTGCATGGGAAAAAGAACTTTCCCAGGATGCTGCAGCAGCTGGAAAATTTCTGCTTCTAGCTTTTTAGTATCCACACCTCTAAAGCAAATCCAGAGCTAGGGTCAACTTAGTGTGACAAGGACTCTGAGGAGCCAGGCTGTGTAGCATATATTATGTTGTTGAATTTCTGTAGCAATATTTAAGCCATAGCACAGATTAGTTTCTAAAAATTCACTCAAGCAAAAGCACAAAACGTTGTCCCTTTTCCCTCCCATCAATCAGATATTCTCTGTTCCAGGAAAATACAAAATTTAATTCAGTTGAATAGTTTTTAGCTTAGACCTAGTAATGTATTGTAAGGCTTCAGGTTTTCGTATACATTTTATATGGCTTATCTGAGATGGTTTGAATTACTATTAAAAAAAACCAACAACAAACCAAAATCAAACTACAAACTGCCTCCCTCTCAAACCAGAAAACCAAACAGAAAAGCTTTTTTAAGCTATACATAAATTCCAGGTACTGCACAAAACAATAAAACAAAATTCTGTTGAACTGGCATATTAGTACATTTCTTATTCAAAGAACTCATGCATTTGTTACTCTTGAGATACTTTCTCTGGGAGATCTAAAAAAACTGAGTTCTTGTCTTGCTCATTTAAAAGACCAGTAATTGTATCACTCTTGCCCAATGTCAACATATGAATCATTCCACATAAATGACAGACTGGAACAAAGTTGTACTAGGTACTTAGAACTCTTAGCCACCTTTACTTAAGTTTAAGGTTGAACACCAATTCTGTGTTTTTAATCAGTAAAATCACAGCTTCCTAAAGTATACAATATTGATCTATGAATAAAGATGAATTTTTACACTATGAAAAACCTATTTGTCTCAGCCCTTTAGTTACAGAAGGTGCAAAACCTTACAAAACTTACGCTATTTTTGAAAACTGCATCTCATTAAGGTTTCTATCATGCTCTCTGATAATCCGGTTTGATACTAAATAATTCTTCAATAAAATAAAATGTGTTATAACAATTTTTGACCCAATATTGAAAATTCAAAATATTTATAGCCGAAGCTATGCAATTGTCACAAAAAGTCTCATTTTTCTCCAAATAGGGAATTCATTTGCTAGATCTGGTCACAGATCTAAATATATTTGCTTTAAATACCTATAGGTGGTGAAGAAATACAATTGTTTCTTTAAAAAAACAATAATTATAAAGTGAATCAATATCAAAGCTACCCATGAAGATAGGTAGCCCTCCTGGTTGTGCAGATTTATTTCAGGGAAACATACCTGAATCAGAAATCAGACCGAAGTTCATTATTTGTGTTTTCCTCAAGTACTTATTACAATAGATTTTTCTCATATGGCCATGTCTTATAGCCAAGACTGTTTTGAAGACTGAAGTTGCAAAATATAAAGGTATTTTTTAATTGTTGGTAATACCAATAATAACAACATCAACTGTGAAAATGTAGCTGTCATTAACATGGTATAACTACAAAAAAAAAAGAAAGAAATAAACATGTTTCCTCAAGAATTTTCCTTTCAAGTTTCCCATTTTACCCTGATAATCACAAATTTCAACATTTGGTGTAAATTATGACAATGCAGCTACCAATAATAGCTCTCTGGGCATCAGCCCAGTTTGCTGAGATGAAGCAGAACTAACTATCTAACTATCTTCTCCACAAACATATAATGGAAAAGAACAGCATCTTTGCCAGACATAATTAATGTGTGGTAACACAATAATCAACACCAGATGAATCCATACTTTCTGGTTTCAAAAAATACATAATAATTCCCTGTTAGTGATTATTTATAGAAAAACCCCGAAGTGTTTGCAATTATGAACATACTTTATGGTAAAATTCATAGCTTGAGCCGTTTTCTGTAATGCTAACACTTTACACTTAATTTCCAAACCCTATTCAGCCTTTTAAATTTATGAAACTTAAAAAAACAAGTTACAGTAATAAAGTAAGCAACTTTAATAGTCTAGAACTTTTTGAAAATACATAAGGCACAGTAAAAAAAACTATGTGAGCAAAAATTTGTATAAATACTTAAATGCTTATAATGTTTGTGAACAAAGTTTTACACATATCATGTAAAACAAGGGAACGACATAAAACATGACGGAAAAGGGGCCCTTAGTCCCTGAATCCAGCTCTACCCACTTGAAAAGTAGCTACAGAACACATGTCAAAGCGTGCAGAAAATCAAATTGCCTCTCCTTGCGACATAAATTGCAAGCCACAGATGTACTTTTCCTCAGAGCATCATATACCCCAAGGAACAAAACACAGAAAGCTACATTTACCCCTCAATTAACAAGACATAGTGAGAAAAAATATACGATTGATATGTTAAGATCCTAAAAGAATAGGAAGTTTATTTACTAGAAATAGTATGGAAACTGACATTTATTTATTCTAGCTTTCCTGTAATTGTGACTTTCCTTTAAGCTACTTTCAGAAAAAAATAGGTTGCATGGGAAATAGAATTCACAAGAAACGGAAGACTCTTTACATTGGAGTTCTTCACAAAGAGGTACACAACCCTTTCCCTCAGCATGTTCTTTTGATTAAAATGTAATCCATGGTTTCTTTTTTTTTTTTTTTCTCCTCATCATCTTCCAGATGTTAACCTCTTCCTTGTAGCTAATTTGGAAGTTTAAATAAAATGTAGCATGATTAAAATACAGTAAGCCAGCATACAAAGACAGGTTTAAAATGGAATACAAATCCCCTAGAAACCATGCCACAGCTTCAGAGCTAATGCAGGCTCTTGTTCTAACCATGAAAGGACATCATCTTCAGGCCTTCAAAAATATAAACAAATTATCATTAAATTTGGCCAGGCCATCACACTAAAAAGAAGTGGAAAACCTGCACAGGATGAACAACTCAGTTATTTCCTTTGGCAAATCTTCAGCTGTATTTGCCCACCTCTCCTCAGAGATCTTTTTGAAATAGAGGGCATTTTTAGCTTTTGCTTCCCACTCACTTTCTGAATCTGGTGTCACATAATTTAGTGGCAAAAACAGGATTACAAATTGTTAGTAGTAGAGACAAATAATTTTTACAAAAACAAGACAGCAATAAGTAGTCAAGTCCACTAACTACTGTCTGATCTTTGACAAACTTCTATAAATCTAGAGGCAAGCCTAAAACTGATTCAGGTTGCTTAAAGAAGCTGGAAAAAAGTAGACTTTCTCAGAGTAAACACAGTTTTAAGTGTATTGCTCTAGATGGCACAAATCAGACACATTATGGTTACTGTATACAATTATACTTAATTATACTTCTATTAAATTGTTTGATTACACAGGGAGAGTTTAAGGTAATATGAATGAGTCACTAGATTAGATAGAGGAGCATTATCTGGTAACATTTAGATTAATTGAAGTTGTTAGGTGTCCTGGTTTTAGCTGGGACAGTTAGCTCTTCTTTTTAGCAGCTAGAAGAGCTCCGTGTTTTGGTTTTACTCAGAGGCTTGCTCTGAGAAGAATAGTGATAGCAAGTTGATGTTTGTGGTTGGCCAAGGACTTTTCAGTGTGCTGGAGTGCAGAAGCAAGACGGGATAAGGGGGGAGCATAGCTGGGACAAGTGGGACACGATTCCCCTTGTGATTTGTGGAGAAACTTAAGATTGAGGGCCAAACTGGCCAATTAGTATTCCATATCATGCTGCATCATGCCCAGTATAAAAGTGAGGGTCAGCCGGAAAGAAGGGCTTTTGTGCTTTGGCTCTTTCACCACTTTTGCTCTTTTGCGCTTGCTGCGCTTTTGCTCTATTGCTTCCCCCCCACCACCCCTCTCCCAGTACTCCCACTCTCGGAGTACTCTCTCTCTCTCTGCCCCTCTCTATTTTGGGGTCTCGCGTTCGTCCGGGATTGAAGCTTCGGGACGAGACGGGCTTCGCATACGAGGGGGTGGTGAGCATCTACACTGTGTATTAAATCATCTGTATTAAATTGTTCTTATCTCAACCCATGGGTATCCCATTTATCCTTTAATTCTCTCCCTCATCCCTGGGGCTGGGGGAGGGTGAGTCAACGACTGGGCGGGGGGGGGGGCGCGGTTTGGTTGCCAGAGCAGCCTAACCCACAACATGAGGAAAGGACTTAGGTTGCACAGGTGTAGTGCTAATGAACGCTATGGCATGGATCAATCATTCCATAGGCAGACAGCAGTGCATCAAAATGCAAACAGTGATGATCTATATGTATTTATTGAGATTGTAGCTCAATGTTTTCACTAAAATCAGAAAAACTAAACCAAAACAATTTCAAGCCTTACTGACTGAAAGAGAAACAGCTGAACTTGACAGTTTCATTTTACCTTAGGTATCTTTCGAGGTTTCCTAACTTGGAGGTTTAGTACATTCATCAGTATATCACCCACTGGATGGTCTGGTCATACCCTACCTACAAATTGTAAGGCTCTATATGCATAATTTTTGGACAGCTATAGAATATAACATGCTTGAAATCAAATGGTGAACTCCCTCAACTGTTAGGAGCATTTACTGTGGTGTTGCTTTACGTCTGCTTCTATGAACCTGAATTTGGGTCCTAATGCTTTTCATAATGGGACTATCTCTCCCTGCAATTTTAGATATATTTTAACAGCATCTTTTACCAACCAGCATAGAGAGAAAGGTAAATTTAGCCATCCATATAATCCAATTGCACAAAACCATGACCCACTTTGGCACAAAACAGTCTGGCTCCTTTGATATGAGTGACATTTAATGAAAATAAATGTTAATTTTTGTAGGAAGGCCACGAAGATCGGGAGCTGGAACATCTCCTGTATGAAAACAGGCTGAGAGAGTTGGGGCTGTTCAGCCTAGAGAAGAGAAGGCTCTGGGTAGACCTTATAGCAGCCTTCTAGTACTTAATGGGGCCTACCAGGAAAGATGGGGAGGGACTATCAGGGAGTGTAGTGATAGGACAAGGGGCAATGGTTTTAAACTGAAAAAGGATAGATTTAGATTAGATCTAAGGAAGAAATTCTTAACTCTGAAGGTGGTGAGGCAGTGGAACAGGTTGCCTAGAGAAGTTGTGGCTGCCCCATCACCGGAGGTGTTCAAGGCCAGGTTGGACAGGGCTTTTAGTAACCTGGTCTAGTGGAAGGTGTCCCTGTCCATGGCAGGGGAGTTGGGACCAGATGATCTTCGAGGTCCCTTCCAAACAAAACCATTCCATGATTCTGTGATAGGTTGGAAATCTGGTTCAACAACGTGTTTTATCAGTTCAGCACATAAGCCAACTTTGAACCAACAGCTACATGTTCCAAATACACCCTATAAAGACTAATGCAAAAATTGGCCTGCTTAAGTATAGTATCTGCAAAAAAGCCGATTTGATTATATGAATTAAATAAATAAGCCCAGACAATCACCATGCACTAACATGTTTGTGGTGATCTGGTATAGCTATATACTTCTGAGAGCTCAAAAACACATCTTGAGAGACCTAGAGGAGGCTAAGTTAACGTCTTTATTCTCTCATTTAATTTGCTGCTTATAAATTATCTTTTTTCTGACTTCACTCCCCTTCCAAATATCTCATCTTACATGAATGACTATTCCTTCTTATCTGGCTCATTCTGTGTATCCTACTTGTCTTTGACAATGTGCTACTTTTTTGTACTTCTCTCTATATATACGGCGGAAAAAGAAAACATCTGGCACATATGCAGCCATTTATCTGAGAAGTTGAGGGGAAACAAGAAAATAACTACAACTAGATTTGAGCTGTCAGCACTGAAGCTGAAATTTCATCTAATTATAAAAGAAATTTCCAATTATAAAAGAACTAGTGTTCTCATTTTTCAAATTCTCACTGCGGACAGGATATTTCATTCACTACTTTCTTTTTCAATGTTCCCTAAAGCTACTTGGTACTAGAGAGAATTAAGGTAAGTTATTATTCATACTGTGTGCTATGTATAGATCAGAATGTAGAGATTAAGTCTTGCCTAGCTTGTATTATCAAAATACAAATCAAGATCACAGCTCTGTTGACATACAGTTTCCAAATTTCTTAGGACCAACTACATATTGATAAATTTGTGGACAAAGTTAGTTATATTCTAAAAGTGCTCCTGACAGCGTATTTTAGAACGTTCAAATGTTCATCTGGGTTGTTGTTTCCTTTCTCTTTTTGCATTCAAGATATTAACACATAAACAAAACCTGGTATTTTCATGGTCAAAGCAGACCCAGTGGAAGCAGAAGCATTTTTGTCTTCCGTTCAAGGAGTTTATTTAGTTGTATACATACACAGCAAACAGATGCTGCTACTCAAATTTATTCATAACACACTGTGATGATATCTAGAGAGGAACAGAGCAGACTTCATTGACCTTTACTGTCCCTTATCTTTTCTGCAATACATATGTTCTAGTTGCAACACCCAAGGAGCACTTTGTGGTGCTGGCAGCTATTGTTTACACCCACAAATGAAAACATCCCTTTCCTTCTTCTCCTGTCACAAAGAAGCTAGTAGCTTTTATGAGGTACAAAGCAGAACAAAGACATTGTTTCTATAATCACTTCATTAATAACTTGTTCCCAAATCACACACAATTCTGCTCTCCCTCCTATCAGGATGCAACACACACCACATCTCCAAATTATTTAAAAACTTGTATGCTTATTAACCTCATCATTTAAGTCACTGAACACAACTAACAAAGTCTGTCATTGTGAAAAGCACTTTAAGTTGACCCTAACATTTCAAGTATTTCAGAAATCCCCCATTTCCATGCAAACCTGACCTGAAAAAGAGCACAACACATGCCATTCCTGCAGTTTCCATCCACCCATGAGCTACGACTGTTCCAGTATTTCAGATGAATGCTCCTTCATGAGCATGCGTTGAGTGATGGGCAGGACTGCTCTTCTGAAAAGCATCTATCACGTAATGGCCAAGACAACGTTTTTAGACAGCTTCAAGTATGTGAGTAAATGACTACTTTTTCTACACACAGTCAATGTTGAGCATGATGTTGGTAAATCACTCATTATTTAGCCCTGCTCCTTCCATAACACTTTGTTAACCTCAAAGGAACACTACTGAACTTAAAGCAACCCACATTTTTTCAGTCAAGTAACAAAAATTTAAAAAACAAAACAAAACAAACAACAAAACAACTAAGACTCTAAAACCAAGAAACAAATCCTCTTTTCACAAATTAAGTGCAGTCTTTCCAGAACCACCCCCTTTTTTAGGTCTGCAGAAAGATTTTTCACAGAGAGCTGAAGCAGGAACACGCCAACCGGTTCCCGCCTGCCGCCACATACGCCCTCGATCACTGCGCCTCCCACGCGCTGTGCGACAGCTGCACCATGCACCGAAGCGCAGCCCAGCTGTGGCTCACATGGCCGCCAGTTGCTCACCTGCTACCATCATTACCCATGGGCAGGCGGCAGACCCTGAATTTAAAAGGATCCCTAATTTCTTCAACTGAACCACTCGTGCTGAGGAAGTTGCCCTTCTTGTCGAGTCAGCATGGGCACGTTGCACAGCTCACTCTTCACCGGTGCCTGCTCCTGACCGTGGCTATGTGAGCCTCAGCCTGACTCCTTAGGCTCAAGGCACCTCCAGGCAAACTGGGCCAGTCGTCTGGAACAATATAAGCAAAAAAGTTTAGGGAAAATTGCTTGCTGAGCAATATAGGCAAAGCAATAAAGCTCAAAAAAGTGGTACAGAGACAAGCATGAGCACAGGGGAGACAGGCAAGCCATTGTGAGTGACCAAAAGCTGGCGAGGGAGGAGGAAAGCAGAAAGTGTTAGAGACTGGTTGTACCTGTGCAGTTTGGTGCAAAGAGGCCAATGACACAGACCTGCCTCCAGAGGCTAGAAGTGTCTCTCTCTGAGGGGGAGGAAAACCTAGTCAAGAATGACCGCAACTCAGTAGTCAAAACCTTCCCAGCGACAAAAGCATTGACTTAGACGTAGACTGTAATCTTCTGCAAATTGTGGAGACCAAATGATGGGATTACTAAGCAAAAAAAAAAAAAAGAAGGTAAAACAGAAGTCCTTTTCTCACAGGATTAAGGGTTATTTTTCAGAGAATCAAGGTTTCAAATGACAAAATAAGACTGCTAGGTGTTTTGACACCTCTGGGAAGGTGTTGTGTTTTACACAGAATACAGTAGCAGTTACACTGTACTTTATGTGGCTCAGTTTGACTTGTCCTTATGTTCTTGTTTTCTCCTGAGTTTCTGTGAGCCATAATTAGTTCACCTGTCAGGCATATCAACATATGCACAGCCATGTGATCCGGACCACAGAGACAAGCTGCTTCTTGCAAACACATTTCAGGTGACATCATTTAGCACAGTGGACTGCAGCACTCAAATGTTTGATGAATAACCAAAGTGTTAATTATACAAGTACTCTGGTGATTGGATTTCATACATATCTTAGAGCTCTAATAACATATCATTATTTTAATAGTTCCAGTCAGTTTGGCTCCACTACATTGGTGGTGTTCTCACAACGCGTTTTGGTTGTTTACAATGTGCAAAGCATATTCTGTCATTGCTCTCCGTTACAGGCCAGCTCTGTTTAGTAGAGTAGCATTCCAGAGGTAGTTAAAGACCATTCAGTAGAATTAATTTTAGCCAGTTCTTGAACTACATATTTAAACTCCCTTTAGCACTTCTTGTTTCCTCCATTTTTCTCATTGCGCCTGGGCTTGTTTCTTTCTCCTGCCCATTCAGGATGATCTCTGTAATATTTGAGATGACATGAGGGAGACAATTGCCTTGCTTGCTCCCTTCTCTGCTTTCACTCCACGTTCTCTTGTCCAATCTGCAAACAAGATAACATTCATGGGTTCTTTGGTTCTGAACAAGGGCTTTGCTTTCCATGTTCACGAATAAAAATATTTTCAATTTGGGAAAGCAAAACATATATTTATGCTTAGGACTTTAAAATGGCTGAATGTGCCAGAGAGCATACGCTGCCAGATGAGTGGAGATCATACTTTTAGGAAAGCTGAGTCAGATATCTGAAAGTTGAAAACTGGCTCAATAACACCGAACAATCCTAACTTAAGTCACAACAAGAAGATAATCTCTGGAACCTCATTTTTTTTCTATTAGTCAGCAAATGATACAATTACAGTTGTGCCGATAATAGGCTCTATGCTCATTTGTATTTGCTTGCATTGGAGTCAATTACTGTTTAGTAATTATCTTGCCAGAGTCTTGAATCTGGAGAAATCTCCCAGATTTCTGGGAGATCTCTCCAGATCTCCTTTGCGTGTGTGCCTGAAAATCAAAGTAGAAGCATGACGCTCATTTTGATGAAAAAGTTGAAGAAAATGACAAGAAAATAGGAAATTAAATAAGTCTTTTGTACTATTGTCTAAGGCACATGGACTTAGATAATAGTCCATTAGATATAATTATTAGGTATAATACCATTAGATAATGGTCAGTTGCCGAAGGAGCTGCGCCGGAGCAGGACGGACCCGCTGCGGAGCAGCAGATCTTGGCACGCACACGGGCTTTTCTCAAAAAGTCGGGAGACGCCGAGGGAGCGAAGTGACCGTACCCCAGGAGACAGCAGCTCTTGCGGGAGACGCTGACGTGTCCTGGGCGTTGCCAGAGCAACGGCGGTCCCTCCCACCCGTATAAAAAACCCGCCCAGGGAGCGTGAGCGACCAGGAGCGTGGTGAACAGGACAGGCAAACAGGGCATGGCACGTCAGCCAGAGCATGGCGCGGCAGTTTGCGCAGCAGTTCGCGAGGCAGGGCACGAGAGAAGGGCGCAGTCAGTCAGTCAGGCTGCTGCTCGAGAGGCAGGTTTAGTAGTCAGCTGTCGCCTTCTCAGAAAAACTCAGCCATGGTGACCACCTGGCGGAAAGCGAAGACCTCCACACCTGGCAAGAGGGA
This sequence comes from Tauraco erythrolophus, assembly GCF_009769465.1. Lineage (NCBI taxonomy): Eukaryota > Metazoa > Chordata > Aves > Musophagiformes > Musophagidae > Tauraco > Tauraco erythrolophus. The sequence goes on from NC_141472.1 coordinate 8,420,233, forward strand.
TGTGGGAGCGCAGACAGAGCTCCCACGGAGGGATGTGGCTGTCCAGGTCTCAGGCTGTGGGGAGTGCCTGAGCCTCTCCATGGTAAGTAGTGAGAACAGCTGTGTGAGGTGTGACCAGGTGGAAGATCGGCTTATCACAGTTGCAGAGCTGCGGGAAGAAGTAGAAAGGCTGAGAAGTATCAAGGAGCCTGAGAAAGAGAAAGATTGGAAGTGTCGGGCACTGCCCGACCTGAAGCAAGAACATAAACAGGAAGACCCAGAAATGGCAATCCAAAACAAAGGGCATTCTGATTCCTCACCCCACAGAGCAGAGGACAGTAGGTCAAAGGTGAACCATGAATGGAAAGAAGTCCGTGCTCGGGGCAACAGGCGACCCCCCCGCTCCTTGCCTACCTCAGCTCCCCAGGTGCCCCTGAACAACAGGTATGAGACTCTGGAAGTGGAAGGCCCGTCAATGAATGGTGAAGCTGAGGGATCATCTGCACTGGAGGTGTCAACCAGGGTCAGAGAGGGCTACGCGTTGTATCGAGACTGCCTCCGCAGGGAAGAAAAGAAGGGTAGTAGTTATAGGCGACTCCCATCTGAAGGGGACGGAAGGTCCAATATGCCGGGCTGACCCTGCTCTGGGGAAGTCTGCTGCCTCCCTGGTGCCCGGGTTAAAGATGTTTCTAGGAAACTTCCTAGCCTGGTACAGCCCACAGACTACTGTCCTTTACTACTCTTCCATGTGGGTGGAGACGAAACCGAAACACGGAGTCCACAGTCGATCAAGAGGGATTTCAGGACCCTAGGACAGCTGGTAAGATCTGGGGCACAGGTAATCTTTTCTCCCATCCTTCCTGTTGCGAGCAATGACACTGGAAGAAGTAAGTCCATTCAATCAATTAATAAGTGGCTCCGTGGCTGGTGTCATCGCCACAATTTTGGCTTCTTTCACAGTGGCATGGGTCACATGGCACCAAGCCTACTGGCACCAGAGAGAACTTGTCTTTCTCAGAGGGGAACGAGGGTCTTAGCGCAAAAGCTAGCAAGGCTCCTTGACAGGGCTTTAAACTAGATTTGAAGGGGGAGGGGGGGAATATCAAGAATGACAAAGGTATTCTGGAAGTACCTGAAGAACAGAAGAAGAGAATTCCAGTCGCTTCAGCCAGGAAGTCATATTCATCTGGGGCTCAACTTAAATGCCTTTATGCCAATGCGCGCAGCAAGGGGAATAAGCAAGAGAAGTTACAGGTGTGTGCGTGCCTGTTGGGTTATGATCTTATTGGCATCATGGAGACGTGGTGGGATGAATCCTATGACTGGAGTGTCAGAATAGAAGGGTATAGGCTCTTTAGGAAGGATAGGCAGGGGAGAAGAGGAGGAGGAGTTTCTCTCTATGTCAAGGACCAGCTAGAGTGCATGGAGCTGCACCTGGGGACGAATGAGGTCCCAACTGAGAGTTATGGGTTAGGATTAAAGGGAGAGCAGGGACAGGGGACGTAGTAGTAGGGACCTGCTACAGACCACCTGACCAGGAGGACTGGGTGGATGAGGCCCGCTACAGACAAATAGGAGCTGCCTCACGTTCACAAACTCTGGTCCTCATGGGGGACTTCAACCACCCTGACATCTGTTGGAAGGACAACACAGCAGGGCATTGGCAATCCAGGAGGTTCCTGGAATGCGTGGATGATAACTTCCTTCTCCAAGTGGTAGAGGAACCAATGAGGAGAGGTGCTTTGCTGGACCTTGTTCTCACCAACAATGAAGGACTTGTGGGGAACGTGATGCTCAAGGACAGCCTTGGCTGCAGCGATCATGAAATGGTAGAATTCAAGATACTTAGAGAAGCAAGGAGGGTGCATAGCAGGCTCACTACCCTGGCTTTCAGGAGAGCAGACTTTGGCCTCTTCAGGGATCTCCTTGCTAGAGTACAATGGGACGAGGCCCTGGAGGGAAGAGGGGTACAAGAAAGCTGGTTAATATTCAAGGATCACCTCCTCCAAGCTCAGGAGCTGTGCATCCCAACAAAGAGAAAGTCAGGTGGGAACATCAGGAGGCCTGCATGGATGAACAAGGAGCTCCTGGACCAACTCGGGCACAAAAAGAAGGCCTATAGGGGGTGGAAGCAAGGACAGGTAGCCTGGGAAGAATATAGAGCGATTGTCCGAGCAACCAGAGATTAGGCTAGGAAAGCTAAAGCCCTGATAGAGTTAAATCTGGCCAGGGACATCAAGGGCAACAAGAAAGGCTTCTATAGATATGTCAGTGATAAAAAGAGATCTGGGGAAAATGTAGGCCCTCTCCGGAAGGAAACAGGGGACCTGGCTACCCGTGATATGGAAAAGGCTGAGGTTCTCAATGACTTCTTTGCCTCAGTCTTCACTGGCAAGAGCTCCAGCGGCACAGCCCAAGTCACAGAAGGCAAAAGCAGGGACTGGGAGAATGAAGAACCGCCCACTGTAGGAGAATCATAGAATCATAGAATGGTTAGGGCTGGAAGAGACCTTCAAAGGTCATCTAGTCCAACCCCCCTGCAAGGAACAGGGATATCTCCAACTAGATCACGTTGCTTAGGGCCTCGTCCAACCTGGCCTTGAACGTCTCCAGGGATGGAGCATCCACCACCTCTCTGGGCAACCTGTTCCAGTGTTCTACAACTCTCATGGTAAAAAATTTTTCCTAATATCCAATCTGAATCTACCTCCCTCTATTTTAAAACCATTACCCCTTGTCCTATCACAACAGGCCCTCCTGAACAGCCTCTCCCCATCTTTCTTGTAGGCCCCTTTGAGGTACTGGAAGACCGCTATAAGGTCACCCCGGAGCCTCCTCTTCTCCAGGCTGAACAGCCCCAACTCTTTCAGCCTGTCCTCATAGGAAAGGTGCTCCAGCCCTCTTATCATCTTCGTGGCCCTCCTCTGGACCCTCTCCAACTGGTCCATGTCCTTCTTATGTTGGGGGCTCCAGAACTGGATGCAATATTCCAAGTGAGGTCTCATGAGGGCAGAGTAGAGGGGGAGAATCACCTCCCTCGACCTGCTGGCCACGCTCCTCTTGATGCAGCCCAGGATGCGGTTGGCCTTCTGGGCCGCAAGAGCACATTGCCGGCTCATATTGAGCTTCTCGTCCACCACTACTCCCAAGTCCTTCTCCTCAGGGCTGCTCTCGATCCATTCTCCGCCCAGTCTGTATTTGTGCCTGGGATTGCCACGACCCAGATGTAGGACCTTGCACTTGGCCTGGTTGAACTTCATGAGGTTGGCATGGGCCCACCTCTCCAGCCTGTCGAGGTCCCTCTGGATGGCATCCCTCCCTTCCAGCGTGTCGACGGCACCACACAGCTTGGTGTCATCGGCGAACTTGCTGAGGGTGCACTCCATGCCACTGTCCATGTCACCGACAAAGATGTTGAAGAGGGCTGGGCCTCACACGGACCCCTGAGGGACGCCACTCGTGACCGGTCTCCACTTGGACATCGAGCCGTTGACCACCACTCTCTGAGTGCGGCCATTCAGCCAACTCCTTATCCACCGAGTGGTCCATCCATCAAACCCATGCCTCTCTAGTTTAGAGAGAAGAATGTCATGTGGGACAGTGTCAAAAGCTTTGTACAAGTCCAAGTAGATAATATCCGTTGGTCGACCCTTGTCCACCGATGCTGTCACCCCATCATAAAAGGCCACCAAGTTGGTCAGGCACGATCTGCCTTTGGTGAAGCCATGTTGGCTGTCACCCACCACCTCCTTGCTCTCCATGTGCCTTAGCATGGTTCCCAGGAGAATCTGCTCCATGACCTTGCCAGGCAGAGGTGAGGCTGACCAGCCTGTAGTTGCTCAGGTCCTCCTTGTTCCCCTTTTTAAAAATGGGGGTTATGTTCCCTCTCTTCCAGTCATCGGGGACCTCGCCAGACCGCCACGACTTCTCAAATACAATGGCCAGTGGCTTGGCAACTTCATCCGCCAGTTCCTTCAGGACCCGCGGATGGATCTCATCAGGTCCCATGGACTTGTGCACCTTCAAGTTCCTCAGATGTTCTCGAACCTGCTCTTCAAGTACAGTGGGTGGTGGTTCATCCTCACAGTCCCTGCTAGTTCTTTCCACAGCTTGGGTGGTAAGACAAGAGGCTTTATCAGTGAAGACTCAGGCAAAAAAGTCATTGAGTAACTCAGCCTTCTCTATGTCCCGGGTAACCAGAGCACCAGTATCCTTCCGGAGGGGGCCTACATTCTCCTTGGACTTCCTTTTGTCCCCTACATACCTATAGAAGCTTTTCTTATTGCTTTTTATATCCCTTGCCAAATTCAATTCCTTCAGGGCTTTAGCCTTCCTCACCTGATCCCTGGTCACTCGTACAGCTTCTCTGTATTCCTCCCAGGCTATCTGTCTCCGCTTCCACCCTCTATAGGCTATCCTCTTCATTTTCAGTTGGTCCAGGGGCTCCTTGCTCATCCACGCGGGCTTCCTGGTCTTTTTGCCCGACTTGTTCTTCATCGGGATGAACCTCTGCTGAGCTTGGAGGAGGTGCTCCTTGAAGAAGAAGATCAGGTCCGAGACCATCTTAAGAACCTGAAGGTGGACAAGTCCATGGGACCAGATGAGGTGCATCCACGGGTCCTGAGGGAACTGGCTGATGAAGTTGCTAAGCCACTATCCATTATATTTCAGAAGTCGTGGCTATCTGGTGAAGTTCCCACTGACTGGAAAAGGGGAAACATAGCCCCCATCTTTAAAAAGGGGAAAAAAGAAGACCCAGGGAACTACAGGCCAGTCAGTCTCACCTCAGTGCCCAGCAAGATCATGGAGCAGATCCTCCTGGCGACTATGCAAAGGCACATAGAAAATAAGGAGATGATTGGTGACAGCCAACATGGCTTCACTAAGGCCAAATCCTGCCTGACTAATTTGGTGGCTTTCTACGATGAGGTTACAGCATTGATGGATAGGGGAAGAGCAACTGACATCGTCTACCTGGACTTATCCAAAGCATTTGATACTGTTCCACATGACATCCTTGTCTCTAAACTGGAAAGACATGGTTTTGATGGATGAACCACTCGGTGGATAAGGAATTGGCTGGATGGTCACACTCAAAGAGTTGTGGTCAACGGTTCAATGTCCACGTGGAGGCCTGTGACGAGTGGTGTTCCTCAGGGGTCAGTACTGGGACCAGTGCTATTTAACATCTTTGTTGGAGACATGGACAGTGGGATCGAGTGCACCCTCAGCAAGTTTGCAGATGACACCAAGTTGTGTGGTGTTGTGGACACGTTGGAGGGAAGGGATACCATCCAGAGGGACCTTGACAGGCTGGAGAGGTGGGCCTGTGAGAACCTCATGAAGTTCAACAAGGCCAAGTGCAAGGTCCTGCATGTGGTTCAGAGCAATCCCAAGCACAAGTACAGGCTGGGCGGAGAATGGATTCAGAGCAGCTCTAAGGAAATGGACTTGGGAGTGCTGGTGGATGAGAAGCTCAACATGAGCCGGCAATGTGCACTGGCAGCCCAGAAAGCCAACCGTATCCTGGGCTGCATCAAAAGAAGTGTGGCCAGCAGGTCGAGGGAAGTGATTCTGCCCCTCTACTCAGCTCTCGTGAGACCCCACCTGGAATTCTGTGTTCAGCTCTGGAGTCCCCAACATAAGAAGGACATGGAGCTACTGGAGCGGGTCCAGAGGAGGGCCACGAAGATGATCCAAGGGCTGGAGCACCTCTGCTATGAAGACAGGCTGAGAGAGTTGGGGCTGTTCAGCCTGGAGAAGAGAAGGCTCCGGGGTCATCTCATTGCAGCTTTCCAGTACCTAAAGGGGGCCTACAGGAAAACTGAAGAGGGACTTTTTACAAGGGCATGTAGTGATAGGACAAGGGGCAATGGATTCAAACTGAAAGAGGGGAGATTTCGATTAGATATAAGGAAGAAATTTTTTGCATTGAGGGTGGTGAGGCAGTGAAACAGGTTTCCCAGAGAAGTTGTAGATGCCCCATCCCTGGAAGTGTTCAAGGCCAGGTTGGATGAGGCTTTGGGCAACCTGGTGTAGTGGAGGATTTCTCTGCCCAATGCAGGGGGTTGGAACTAGATGATCTTTAAGGTCCCTTCCAACCCTAACCATTCTATGATTCTATGACTTCACCAGTTTCTGGCAGTATGTGAGTGAGGACTACAGAGGATTTTAAGTGGGAAGCCCTGAGGTATCTCAGGAAGGACAGCAGCAAGATTTGGATGGGAAGTTTGAGGTACTTTTGCAGGGACAATTCGTCTGTGTTTTGGTAGGAAACTACCTCACCAAGGAGTGCAGAGGAGTTTGGGAGGGAAGTCCTGAAGTACCTCAGCAAGGTGAGCAGATCGTTTCGAGATGTAAACACTGGGATACCTCTACAGGGACAGCAAAAAGGGTTGTTTGGGAAGTCCTGAGGAACTTCTGTAAGGAAAGCAGAGGTATTTTTGCAAGGCCAATTGCTGTATCTACGTAGGATACCCTGCCATGCCTGAGTGGGTACAGCACCACACTGAAATGGTGGTTGGTTGGGAAGTCATCTCAGCAGGGATAGCAGAGGAGTTTGAGAAAGAAACGTTGACTGCAGAAGGGTTTGGCATGAAGCTCTGAGGTACCTCAGTGAGGAAAGCAGAAGAGATTGAGAAGCCCTGAGTTATCTCTGGAAGGATAGCAGAAAGGTTTGGGCAGGAAGCTATGATTTACCCCAGCAAGGAGAGCAAAAGCGTTTGAGTGAAGCCTTGAAGTATGTCAGTGAGGAGAGCTGCAGGGTTTGGGCAGCAAACCCTGAGTTTCCTCAGCAGGGAGAGCAAAGAATTTGGAATCCCTGAGGTGCCTCTGTGCAGTGAGCAGAATGTTTTGAGCAGAGAGACGAAGGTGGTACTGTCGTGTTTAGGTGGGAAACACTGAGTCATCTGAGGACTGCAAAAGCATTTGTGTGTTAACTAGTATTGATATCGAGTAGAGCAGCTGATTCACAAGGCAAAAAGATCTGATGAATTATATGAGAAATCTAATAAATTCTCTGGGTTAAGGGACAGCATGAAACAGGTAGCCCTTGAAGGAAGAACAGTATATGAGTAGGAGCAAAGAGTTGAGGAAAATCTTTGCTGGAAAGGGGAAAGAGTGTGCAGGGACAGGTCTAAGCTGGTAAGTGTACAAAGCAGGAGACGGGATCAAGATTTCAGTAGGAAATGACAAAGCAGCTTTCTTGACTACTACTGACAGTTCTAACTCTATGTGGTAGGTAAAATGTATTAGAGCTGAATCAAGGACTATCCCTCATCATTTGAAACAGTTTAGAAAAAAAATAATGCTGCATCAAGGAAAGAAAACAATCTTCAGACTTTTCAGACCAGCTGAAGACAAGAATTTTGAATTATATTTACAAAAACAATAATTCCTGAAAAATTGTGAAAGTAAGTCTTAGGGTTTGAACTCAAATTTTTTGTATCCTTACAGAACAAGGAAAAAATATGGGACCAAGCCAGGAAGAAAATGTGTAAGAAGCAGAACAAAAAGAATAAGAAAGGAGAATGTCATTCAGGGCACAGGTCACAGGTCACCTAAAAGCATGGCTGGCCCCACTGATGGTCTGCTTGCCTTTGAGCCAGCTGTCCCACCCTGCTATCAGGGATGGGGTCTTGTCCTGTTTTTGGCTCTTGGCTTTGTTGCTCCTGGTGCTGCCTGGGAAGAGTGACAACCCTGTAAGGAGGGTGAATGTCACTTTGTCATCCCTGGAGGAGGACATCAAGCTCTCTGGAACCCATTGCCTGCCCTTACCCCATGGCTTCGTGCCTGCTGGCTGTGTAGCCAAGGTAAGCACCCTGGAAGAAGTGGGGTGTTTTGCAGTGTTGGTCAGTGTGCAACCTGTGGAGCCCCCTGTGGGCATTGAGAGTGGCCTGGCCTCCATACCCTATGGATGCAGGTCTGAGCTCATCCTCCTGCTCATGAGCTAGAGCATTGATGCCTGGATGCTGGCCACCCTAGCTTCTCTTCCTCTGCTGGGAAGGCCTTTTGGTGTGTGTTTGTGGCTGCCTGCACATGTGCATATGCCTGAATCCATGTGCGAGCTTCTTTAGATTGAGTTTCAAAATCTCTGCAGTATAGAAAAACGAGGCTTCCCAACACTGGGAGAAGAACCTTATGTGCTAGCAGATAGGTCCTGCCTTATAACTTGAGAGGAGGGAGAGTTCAGGCTTGCCCCTTCTTCCTTTGAGACAGACCTAAGTAGCTGCATAATAGTCTGGGCAACGGGACCTCCCTGTAATCAGGGCCTTAGAGTCTCTGCCTGTGCAGCTGTCTGTCCTTCTGGGAGCTCAGCTGGTGTGTGAGCCCAGTAAACAAAGCATCTGTAACACACTATGGAGCCTTTGTGAACCTGGACCAGCTCGAGTTCCCTGTAAGCAGGGCTCTGGGGCTGCAGTGCTGCAGTTTGCTGCTTTAACCAGCACAGACCCCTGCGCCCATAAGTAAGGGGCAAGTGGAGGAACTGCTGCTGCGTGCAGGGGCAGTCTAAGATTTTGTACTGCTTTTTGTCTTGGTATGGCTGCTCTGCTGCCAACAGAGTTGAGGTTTCTACGTAGGCTCCCTAAGACACATTGTGCTGCAGCCAGGACTGCCAATCCGTCCTGTGGGGTGGAGCCTCCCACTGTAGGGGGCTCGGTGCTAGCACTGAGCAGTCAGGGTGACCTTCCTGTCAGCAGGGTGCTACACATCCCCTGTGCTCAGCTAGAGGTGCTTGGAGCAACCCCCTGTAAGCAGGTGGGAAACTCCTGCCCCAGATTTTCAGAGGCACAGGGGAGCAGGCTGTACCCTCTCGGTAGTCAGGGCTAGGTCTCCAGCTTTTTGGGTGGCTTTCTGCCACTGTGTTCTGCTGCCTGGCTATTGAGAGTTATTCTTGTTGCTCTGGGCAAATGTAGAGCTTGTTGACCCCTCTCCCACCCAGACAGTCATCTGCCTGTAAGGAGACTCCAGGTCTCTGCTGCTTCCTGCCCAGCTGGCAGCCTGCTTGGTGTGAGTGCCTTTTAAATCTGGTCATAGGAGCCTTCTCTATCCTTTGGGACCAGGGCTGCCCTGTAATTTAGGGACTGCCCTGTGCCCTGGGGCCCCTGGCATGGTGGTGCTGAGCTAGTGCTGACCATGCCCTCTGTAACCAGGGCCAAAGAAGCCTCTTCCACCACTGCTTTTCCTGCCCAGCTGAACGTGGCCAGAGTGCCAGCCTCAACACCAACTTGAATTCTGCAGCCGCAGCTCTCATCAAGGAAGCTGGGCAGATTCCCCCTATTCTAAGCTGGGTCTTATAAGCAGCAGCTAATGAGTTGACCAAGAGATCCCAATCCCAGAGCATTTTGGACCAAGCATTTTGACCAAGGGATCCCAATCCCAGAGCATTCCTCCTAGCATAGCTAGGAGGAGGTTACCTTGGTCCAGGCAACCTCCCTGCGGACAGGGCTTGAGGCTCTGCTCTCTCTGCCTCCAGTATTTGTGCTTCCCTCAGCTAGCTAGTGAGAGCAATGGCCCTGTAAGGAGTGTGAGAGTCACACAGAGATTGTTCCTACTACTGGGATCTCTGGGGTGGGATGTGTCTTCTGTGGCTCCATGCCCTGCTGCAGTGCAGTGTTGTACAGAGAATACGGGTGCATTTCACAGTGCTTATGGGACAGCCCTTTTTTGTGCAGACAGTGCCTCGACTTCACTGTAAGAAGGGTTCAGGTCTGTAAGGCATCAGTGTCTTCTTGTCAGCCAGCTTCACAGCCTAACCTTGCTTGGGAGGTTTTGTGTCACAAACCTCAACTTTGTAGGATGCATGGAGCCTCTTGTAAACTTGACCCTGGGGCTGATCCTCTTCTGAGGGTTTGGCTCTCTGCCTTAGCGGCTTCATGTCCTGTTGGCAGGTAAACTGACATGGCAGCCCTGTAATGAGGGTGGATGCCATGGGTCCAATACCCTCCTGAGGGGAGCCCTTTGAAGGATAGAGCAATGTGGATAACTTTGTAAGACAGGGCAAGAGATGTCCCCTCTTGGTGCCTTAGTTTTGGCTGCTTTAGTGAGAAGGACAGAAGGAAGACTCTGTGAACATGGAAGAAATTCTTTCCTATCATTGCTTCTGGCACCACCATGTCCCACCCCTAGAAAGTGTGCTCAGAGTCCTAGACCTCTGCCTCAGCCTTGTCCCTGGTCAACAGATATCACACTGCCTTGGAGACTCTGCAGCTGTTACTAAGAATGAAGGAGTGGAAAGCACTGCATAAGCAATAAGACAAATGGCAACAATAATGCTATTCAGAAAAAAATAAAATTCAAGCAAGTGTTTGTGGTAGTAATGCACTGGTATAATGGATTCCTGATTTATTTAACATGCTTACTATTCTCTTTCAGCTCATACAATAATCAATAATCCTTCCCTCATGGACTCTATACAAATTTTTCTCACAGGGAATACATTCTGAACTCGTATTTGTTTACAATCATAGTCTAGAGATGTGAGTAAATTATATTATAGTACTCTTCATAAAGCCTGGTATGCCACATAAAACAAGTATAACTCTCAGTCCTGTCACCTCCCATAACTCAGACAGTGAAGAACATGACAAAATTCCTCAATTCTTGTTAGTCTCAGTATTAAATACAGTATGAACATATGAATAAACAAAACAAAACCAAAATCCATGTTATTCTTGTCCTGGCAAAATAAACATTTGAACCCTAAAAGCTTTATTCATTCATTTTCTTTAGATAATCTTACTTAGTGTGTGTTTGCTCCCTTTTCCTGATGGTATTTGTGAGCCCTTGAAGAATCATTGACTTCAAGACACAGGAGTGCAAAGGGCAGCCACCACTGTAGCTCAATTAGCCAGTGGCATAACGTAAGTATTTTCACTCTGGCCAATTGCTTACCGAAAATGGTATTACCAGCCTGGATTTACATGTAGTGTAAGCCTCTTGTTCAGTTTGAGGATTTTCTGTGCATCTAATAGAACGCAAAGAAACGCAGGGAAGACTAGTAATGATCTCTGCAGTAGCAAGGGAGTTGCCAACACTTTCCTTTCTCCAACTGCAGGTTTGATTCCTCTATTCTTAACGTGTTCACTTCTGCCTCTTAAGAACTGGTGGGTATCTTGAGAGCTAGATAATGAATCCCTAAACAGTGCTAAAACCAGCAAAGTTGTATACGTTAGCCTGCAGTATTTTGAGCTGGAGCGTAACAGTTCTGTTTCCATTAAATACAAGACGTCACAGTGACAAACTGTTAAAAAACCCACTAAACTCAAGCAGCACACATATTATTCCAAAGCTTAAAATCTATGTAGCTTCATGCTAATTAAATGTTTCTTAATGTTAATATCTTTGTAGAAAACCTACTGCAGAAAAGGTAAAATAATGCTACTATGGGACTCAGGCTGGTATTAAAATGTAGGGGCTATTTACTAATAAAATGTTAATAATGCCACATGGAAAAGGCCCAGGATGAAAGACATTTTCAACGTATCTATCCTCTTCCATACATGCAGAGCTCACCATCACAACAGTTTGATTAGAGTATAATGGGGAATGTATATGTTTGTATATTTACTCGTTCACCATGTATTTTCCAATTACACGACACTGACACTAAATTGGGCATGTTTGCTAGTTTTGATTTATTTCTCATGAAGGGTAATAAATACAAATGATCTCTCTCATATTCCTTCTCAGCATGTTTGAATATTACTGCTTTTACTTAGAAAATTTATTCTTTTAGAAGCGAGTGCATGTGTCATCCATACATTTCGCTGTGGGAAACATGAATTAATGTTATTGTCAAATTACCTGGTATGTGCTGTAGAAACAATGCCATCTAATTTTGTGATAAATACAACCTACAAGAAGGAAGAGAGAGAACTCTCTATTTTCATATTATGTTTTGAAACAGCAATGAAAATAATACTCTAAAAATGGTAGATTGGCTGTCTTAAAGCATAGAACTCCTCTGTCTATGAAGATGGAGGGGGAGAACCACACTCTTTTCTCAGTACTCTTAATTCTTTCCCAATTCATTTAACAGGAGTTATTGTTAGCCTTTTAGTCATTATTAGTCTGTGTTATATTTAGACTAGCTACATGGAGGATAAAATTACAGTTGTTACAGAATTATCCACTAAGTCATCTCTCCGGAAATTAGTTTTTCATAGCATGAGTACTTGAGATAAACAATTGCTTCATTAATGTAGCCCTCAATATTTTGCCCTTCAGTTTTGCTCTACTTAATTAGGCAATGCTCAGATTGAATGAGGCCACCTTCTGAGGGTTTTTCCTCTGAGCTAACTTACCCTCCTCCTTGGTTCATACTGAAATCCTCCACCCAGAGAAGGCACTGCTCTTCATTGTACAATCTTGGATGCACAGCAAATCTATCGATTTAGAAGGCCTGTAGAAGGTCAAGCAAGTGAATAACACAGTTATTCTAGATTAGACAGTATTACACACCCCATGTGAACACATAGGGCGTCTAGACAATAAAGAAACTATCTCAGATTATCCTCTGTAAGAAATTAAAGACTCATTAAATGGAGTTTAATGTATCTTTCTTGAGTTGTCTAGGAAGTCAAGGTGAGTGTAAGGTGAGCGCAAGTAAAAATGAAGCCCACATAGCTTCAATAAAATTTATTGTTCAACATAGCCCATGCCAATGTAGTAATCTCTTTTGTTCTTTTGGCTAGTAACTAGTGATTTTCAGAAGTTTCTTGGTTCCATATAAGACCCTTTGAAATAACCTGGACCTAAGAGCAGCTGGTAATGATGCAGCTGGGGAACATTTGCATAAAATATTGGTTGTGCATCAGTATACTAGTGAAAAAATTATCTTCTTTAAAGTTTTAATTAAAGATGGAATGATAGTCTGTTAGAATACACCTTTTGAACAACTTTTCATAGACCATAATGCTGGTATAATTTCAAATGCTTGACTAACTTTCTGATATTAGCAGAAAAGTGTACTATAATGAGTACAAATTAATACAGCTTTGGATTTATGTGTTAGAAGAAACACTATGTGAAAAATTAATTGTTAAAAGTGATTGTCAGTTACTGATAGGCATAGGAAGTGAAGCAAATTGTCTGAAACTAGGACAAATGGCTAGCTCAACATTGTGCAAAACAGCTTATCTGATATAAAACCAAACTCTGCCTAGGCAGCACTACATTATCTATTTTATCTCTGAGCTTACAAGAGATACTATCGCTGTTGCTGAAATTCTGCCTTTTGTCAAGGATTTTATACCAGCATTTTGAAGGCAAACATGCTGGCTTTAATAGTACTGCATGTTAACAAATAAACCTGTATTTATGCTGCATGAAAACAGCAGTAGCCATCTCATTTTCCATGAGGTATTAGAAGATAAGAATCATCTTTCAAAGCCTCATCCAAAGCTCATTCACGGTCAATGGAAAGATCCGTTTCTTCAGATGGAAAACTGCTATTATTTAATTTAAAACAAAATAAAAGAAAATTCAGTCTTTTTTTCTTTCTCTTTCAAGACAGTAGATAATACAATGATTAAATTACTATAGTGGTACTCAGGATGACATCACAGACTTATTAACTGAGATCATAATTATTTTGTGTGGGATAAAACATACGCTTTCTACATTTTGATTTGCTTTTGGGAAAATGAAGACAATATAACTTTTATATTTTTCTACTGTATTGTTAGGATAATTAAATTGATTATTGTATTAAATACACCACCAACTACATTCATAAAGTGATAATAATACCATGAACACTGACATACCTGCATTAAATTTATAGAGGATATGATGAATTCAGATAGCATGGCTACCCTAAGAGAGAGACATTTCCTAATCTTCCGTGAAATCACATTGTAAATTCTTGAGGGCGGTTCCTACTCCTAGCCCAATAAGTAGCATAAAGGCTTTTTGCCCACTGTTCATAACCGTGAGGATTTCAATTAATTGTGTAATGGTTGAAGTGCTTTTAATAAACACAAAATGCTTTATTGTGTATTAAATTTCATCCAGCCTGTATAAATTTAGTAGGGAGCACAGTGATATGGAACAAAAAGTGGATGGAGTGAAAAAGGCCATGTGAGTGATAAAAAGCATTGCATGAGAGTCAGGCTATATAAGAAAAGAAATATATCTATATATGAATTTTCCGTCTCTTTACTAGAGCATGCATCTGTGTTGTACAACGGAACTAAAATTGGGGGCAGGGAGGAGGAGAAGTCAGGCAAGTTATGAGGTTAAGGTTGGTGGAAGTAAACTACAGAAACAGAATAACTCATAAGAAAATACTCCAGTTCTATTAAGGCTAACTTTTGCTTTTTGTGTAGCTTCTTCACTGCCTAAAGTTGACATTAATATTTTCTCACTCTTAACCTCTTTCTAAATCAAATATTTTCATAGCCTTCCTGGTAGTACCAGCAATCACTGATCCCGGAACAGAAACTGAAGAACAAAAGATTTTGTAGTGTTTTCCATTGACATAACCACCTATTCCCTATCTATCTTGGCAAGGACTAATTAAAAAAAAGAACAATAAACAATCCCAAACCAAAAACAAAACAGTCACTCAAACTGAGCAGTCTCAGTTTTTAAGTAATTTGCCTTCAACACAGCACTAACAGAACACTCCTATTCCTGGAGATCTGCGCATTAATAAAGAGCAAAGAGAAAAAGAGAAAGATCGATAATTTGTGGTTCTTGCTGCTGCTTTGCTCCTCAACTTGCGTAATGTGTAGGGAGGTCAAGCACTGCTGTATTAAAGCACAGCAAGTTCTCTTCTAGCAGAGCTAGCGATTTCTGGGACTGTTCTCCACTTATAATCGAACTATTTTGACAATAGGACAAACAACATAACCAAAATAAGAGCGAGAAACAAACAAAATAAAATTATGTCTTACACAGTGAATCTCTGGTACAAAAGTGTTATTTACTGTAATGATAAATAATAACTACTTGTTTCTAAATTTTCTATCCATGACGAATAAAAGAAAAGATAAAAACTTCAGAAGGTTATTCTTATTGGTTAGGTAGTAAAAGCAGATTCACTTCTTGTGAACTGATTCAAAATTCAAGTGATTCTCTACTTTGTACTAAGTAGAAATGATCAGAAAGAATAAAAATGATTGAGTTTTTTTTATATCAATGTGAGGAAAAAAAAATCAGGTTTACCACATATTTGTTGTCATGCAGAGTCTATTTCAACAAGCCACAAGTGATACTATCAGATGAGGAAAAAATACACCCCCACAATCTTTCTCCCTTTTGAACAGTTTCTTCCTGAGTATCCATATTTTCACAGAATCAGATCAAAACAGAGTTCTTCTAAGCTATCTATTAGTATTTAGTGAGTATCTTTAGGACAAACATTTTAGCTTCTTGTCAAAAATCACATTGTTGAAAACTGTGAGTGTGCTCAACCAGTTGCTCTCACAAGTCACTAAGTCTTCTACCTTTTTCATGTTGAAACTGTCTGGAAAAGCATTCATTTATAGATCATTGTTTACCCTGTAACTGCATATGTCTAATACACAATTATTTCACAGAGAGACAAATGCCAGGCTTACATGAAACATTTTAGCAACACAGCTAACTATGTGTTTCATCCATGCCTACTGTCCTTCCACTTCACAGAATCACAGAATGTTAGGGATTGGAAGGGACCTCAAAGGATCATCTAGTCCAATCCTCCTGCCGGAGCAGAACCACCTAGATTAGATCACACAAGAACACGTCCAGGCAGGTTTTGAACATCTCTCGAGAAGGAGACTCTACAACTTCTCTGGGCAGCCTGTTCCAGTGTTCTGTTACCCTTACTGGGAAGAAGTTCTTCCTCATGTTTAAGCGGAACCTCCTATGTTCCAGCTTATATCCATCTCCCCATGTCCTATCATTGGATGCCAGTGAGAAGAGCCTGGCTCCATCCTCATGACAGTCACCCTTTACATATTTATAAACATTAATGAGGTCCCCTCTCAGTCTCCTCTTCTCCAAGCTAAAGAGACCCAGCTCCCTCAGCCTTTCCTCATAAGGGAGATGCTCCACACCCTTAATCATCTTTGTGGCCCTGTGCTGGACTCTCTCAAGCAGTTCCTTGTGCTTCTTGAACTGAGGGGCCCAGAACTGGAAACAATATTCCAGATGCAGCCACACCAGGGCAGAGTAGAGGGGGAGGAGAACCTCTCTTGACCTACTAACTTCTAATACACCTCAGGATGCCATTTGCCTTCTTGGCCACAAGGGCACATTGCTGGCTCATGATCATCCTGCTGTCCACCAGGACCCCCAGGTCCCTTTCCCCTGTGCTGTTCCCCAACAGTTCAGTCCCCAACTTGTACTGGCACATGGGGTTGTTCTTACCCAAATGCAAGACTCTACACTTGTCCTTGTTGTATTTCATTAAACTTCTCCCCGCCCAACTCTCCAGCCTGTCCAGGTCTCACTGAATGGCAGCACAGCCTTCAGGTGTGTCGGCCACTCCTCTGAGTTTAGTGTCATCAGCAAACTTGCTGACCATGCACTCTATTCCCTCATCCAAATCATCAATGAATATGTTGAACAATACAGGTCCCAGTACCGACCCTTGAAGGACTCCACTGGATACAGGCCTCCAACTGGACTCTGTCCCATTGACCACTACTCTCTGGCTTCTATCCTTCAGCCAGCTCACAATCCACCTCACTACCCGATCATCCAGACCACATTTCCTCAGTTAGCTGTGAGGATGCCGTGGGAGACTGTGTCAAATGCTTTACTGAAGTCAAGATAGACCACATCCACTGGTCTACCATCATCCACCCACTGGGTGATGTCCTCATAAAAGGCTATCAGGTTTGTCAAGCACGACTTCCCCTTAGTGAAGACATGTTGACTGCCCCTAATGACCCTCTTATCCTTGATATGCCTAGAGACAGCACCAAGGATAAGTTGTTCCATTATCTTTCCTGGGATGGAGGTGAGGCTGACCAGTCTATAGTTACCCAGGTCTTCCTTCTTGCCCTTTTTGAAGACCTTGACACTTGTTTTCCTCCAGTCCTCAGGCACCTCTCCCGTTCCCCACGATTTAGCAAAGATGATGGCGAGTGGCCTGGCAATGACATCCGCCAGCTCCCTCAGCACCCGCGGGTGCATCCCATCAGGACCCATGGACTTATGGATGGCCAGGTTGCTTAACTGGTCCCTAACCAAGTCCTCATCAACCACGGCAGACTCCTCCTCTATCCTGGTTTCCACAGGAGCCTCAGGGTTCCGGGGCTCATCAGGATAGCCTCCAGCAGTATAGACCGAGGCAAAGAAGGCATTCAGTAACTCTGCCTTCTTCTTATCCTCTGTCACCAGGGCACCCTCCTCATTCACCAGCGGGCCTACATTGCCTCTAGTGTTAGTTTTCTCTGCAATGTATTTAAAGAAGCCCTTTCTGTTGTCCTTGACCTTTCTTGCAAGGTTTAATTCCAAGAAGGCCTTAGCTTTCCTAGTTGCTACATCCCTACATCCTCTGACAGCAGACCTATATTCCTCCCAAGTGGCCTGCCCCTCCTTCCATGATCTGTACACTCTCTTTTTCCACTTGAGTTTGCCCAACAGCTCCCCATTTTACCATGCAGGTCTCTTGGTGCCCTTTCTTGACTTCCTACATGTTGGGATGCACTGGTCTTGAGCTCGGAAGAAGAGGTCCTTGAAGGCTAACCAACTATCTTGGGCCCCTTTACCTTCCAGTACTCTGTCCCATGGGATTTCCCCTAGCAATCGTTTGAAAAGATCAAAGTTGGCCCTACTGAAGGCCAGGGTTCTAGTTCTGCTAGGTATTCTCTTCCTGCCACATGAGATCCTGAACTCCACCATTTCATGGTCACTACAACCAAGGCTACCCTCGACCTTCAGTGCTTCAACCAGACCCTCCTTTCAGGACAGGCTGAGAGAGTTGGGGCTGTTCAGCCAGGAGAAGAGGAGGCTCCGGGGTGACCTTATAGCGGTCTTCCAGTACCTCAAAGGGACCTACAAGAAAGATGGGGAGAGGCTGTTCAGGAGGGCCTGTTGTGATAGGACAAGGCGTAATGGTTTTAAAATAGAGGGAGGTAGATTCAGATTGGATATTAGGAAAAAATTTTTTACCATGAGAGTTGTAGAACACTGGAACAGGTTGCCCAGAGAGGTGGTGGATGCTCCATCCCTGGAGACATTCAAGGCTGTGTTGGACGAGGCCCTGAGCAACGTGATCTAGTTGGAGATATCCCTGTTCCTTGCAGGGGGGTTGGACTAGATGACCTTTGAAGGTCCCTTCCAGCCCTAATCATTCTATGATTCTATGATTAGTGAGAATAAGATCCAGCAGCGCTCCTCTCCTAGTAGGCTCATCCACCATTTGCATCAGGAAGTTATCATCAATGCACTGAAGGAACCTCCTGGACTGTGGATGGCTGGCTGAGTAGGCCTTCCAGCAGATATCAGGATAGTTGAAGTCCCCTATGACAACCAGGGTCTGCATTTGCGAGACTGCTGTCAGCTGCCTGTAGAAGGCCTCATCAACCTCCTTATCCTGATCCAGTGGTCTGTAATAAACACCAATAACAGTATCACACATGCCAGATTTCCCTTTAATTCTCACCCACAAGCTCTCAACTTGCTCCTGATCTGCCCCAGGACAGAACTCAATGCACCCTAGTTGCTCCCTCACGTAAAGAGCAACTCCACCACCTCACCTTGCTGGCCTGTCTTTCCTGAAGAAGACATAGCCATCCATGACCACATTCCAGTCATGCGACCTGTCCCACCAAGTCTCAGTAATTGCCACCAGATCATAACCCCCTGATCGAACACAGATTTCTAACTCCTCCTGTTTGTTCCCCATGCTGCGTGCATTGGTGTACAGGCATTTCAGAGAGCCAGCTGAGCACGCCGACTTCACCGTAGGGGGGTGGGAGGCCTTATTCCCTGGGCCTAGTTTACTGAGCCTAGTTATATCCCCCTCCCCCTTCAAAGCTAGTTTAAAGCCCTCTCAATAAGCCCTGCCAGCTCATGAGCAAGAATCCTTTTCCCCTTTTGAGACAGCTGAAATCCGTCATTTGCCATCAGACCCGGTTCTGTGAAAGCCTCCCCATGATCAAAGAAACCAAAATTATGTCAGTGGCACCAGCCTCTGAGCCATCTGTTAATCAAGTGCGTTTTCCTGTTCCTATCTGTATTCTTTCCTGCCACTAAAGGGATTGAGGAAAACACTACCTGCACTCCTGACCCTTCAACCAATCGCCCCACTGCCCTGAAGTCCCTTTTGATGGCTTTTGGACCTCTCTTTGTTACCTCATCGGTTCCGATCTGCATGATCAGTAATGGATAATAATCAGAGGGCTGTATCAGACCAGGGAGTTTTCTAGTAACATCCCTGACCTGGGCCCCAGGGTAGCAGCAGACTTCCCTGTGGGTTGGGTCCGGTCGACATATTGGCCCCTCTGTTCCCTTCAGAAGGGAATCACCTATGACAATTATCCTCCTTCTTTTTTTAATAGAGGCAGTCAGAATGCATGGGGCAGACTGTCTCACCTTAGGCAACCCCCTGGGGTGGGCCCTCATCTATATTTTCCTCTTCTGATGAGGTTTTAATGCCGACAGCAGACCGACTAGGCTTTGGTGACACCTCTAAGCAGAGACAACCATCATCCTCAGTGTTTTCCAGTTCCCCTTGCAGAGCACTGTACCTGTTATGCAAGGACACCTGAGGGGGCGGAGGAATTGCCAGGCAGTTGCGCTTGCCATGCTGAGCAGGGACCTTGTGCCATTGGCCCCTGTCCCTTAATTCCTTACATTCCCTGATCCCCTTTAACCTCTCTATTTTTTCTTTCATCTCTGCCACAACCAGATTATGGAAGTTGTCAATTTCCCTCTCGCTTTCCCTAATTATTCTTAACCTGCTCACCTCCTGCCTGAGCTCCAACACTTCACCCTGGAGCTGCGCCACCCGGCTTAGCAGGTCATTAACCTGCTCGCACCTCACACAGCCATCCTCAGGATTGCTCCCAGATACCAGGGAAAAGCTATGACCTTCCTCAGAGCCTGTGACCTGAACACCGATATCCCTTCGAGTGAGTGCAGAAAGCACAATTCTCCTCCTCCGAGAAGCCACCACGACTCCTTGGTAAGGTGGAGGAGTTCAAATCCCCTCCAACGAGCTGTAAGCAGCAGCAGTTGCCCCCTCGTTAGGCAGGAACAATAGGCTTGCTTGCCTCGTACTCGTGGGCAACAACCATTCCTTGCCCTCCCTGAGGCTATTTATAGCCCAGTGACTCACAGCTGTGCTGGCTCTGCCCGGCTCTCCCAGCAGCCCGCCTACACCGGCACCGCCCCCAACAGCGGCAGATCTGGTCCCGGCTAGAAAACGCTTCGAGAAAGCCCCAAAAAAGAGCTTTTCTTCGGCTTTTTTTCTGTAGCAGCTCTCCCCAGTCGCAGTCTTACCTGCTCTGAAGTGGATCTCCACAGAAAAATGATTTCTTTTTTTTTTTTTCAAAAAAACCTCACCAAAGATTTCATATTATTTAATGTTATGCAAAAAACATTAGGCAAAGATGAATGTGATATGGATCGAAGCATCTTCACTGGTTTGTGAAAGTGGATGCATGGAATGGTTATATGAAGATTAATATGATTTATCTTTGTGAAACTATTTCGGATTATGAAAGGAAAAAGCAGTTACTACTGAGACAGTCTCATGGAAGTCATACAGAAAACAAAAATGTTACATTATTTTTTTTCTTGCTTTAATCTTTTATGTCTCAATTAAGAAATGTGTTCTCCCAGTGACCTGTCATTACATGAGAGCAATAAATTTCTTTAACTTACAATAACATTTGGTACAATACAGTACCAAATCAAAACACTATTTAGAATCATAGAATCATAGAATGGTTAGGGCTGGAAGGGACCTTCAAAGGTCATCTAGTCCAACCCCTCTGCAAGGAACACGGATATCTCCAACTAGATCAGGTTGCTCAGGGCCTCGTCCAACCTGGCCTTGAACGTCTCCAGGGATGGAGCATCCACCACCTCTCTGGGCAACCTGTTCCAGTGTTCTACAACTCTCATGGTAAAAATTTTTTCCTAATACCCAATCTGAATCTACCTCCCTCTATTTTAAAACCATTACCCCTTGTCCTATCACAACAGGCCCTCCTGAACAGCCTCTCCCCATCTTTCTTGTAGGCCCCCTTGAGGTACTGGAAGACCGCTATAAGGTCACCCCAGAGCCTCCTCTTCTCCAGGCTGAACAGCCCCAACTCTTTCAGCCTGTCCTCATAGGAAAGGTGCTCCAGCCCTCTTATCATCTTCGTGGCCCTCCTCTGGACCCTCTCCAACTGGTCCATGTCCTTCTTATGTTGGGGGCTCCAGAACTGGACGCAATACTCCAAGTGAGGTCTCATGAGGGCAGAGTAGAGGGGGAGAATCACCTCCCTTGACCTGCTGGCCACGCTCCTCTTGATGCAGCCCAGGATGCGGTTGGCCTTCTGGGCCGCAAGAGCACATTGCCGGCTCATATTGAGCTTCTCGTCCACCAGTACTCCCAAGTCCTTCTCCTCAGGGCTGCTCTTGATCCATTCTCCGCCCAGTCTGTATTTGTGCCTGGGATTGCCACGACCCAGATGTAGGACCTTACACTTGGCCTGGTTGAACTTCATGAGGTTGGCATGGGCCCACCTCTCCAGCCTGTCGAGGTCCCTCTGGATGGCATCCCTCCCTTCCAGCGTGTTGACGGCACCACACAGCTTGGTGTCATCGGCGAACTTGCTGAGGGTGCACTCCATGCCACTGTCCACATCACCGACAAAGATGTTGAAGAGGGCCGGGCCCCATACGGACCCCTGAGGGACGCCACTCGTGACCGGTCTCCACTTGGACATCGAGCCATTGACCACTACTCTCTGAGTGCGGCCATTGAGCCAATGAATGAAGAAATATTTGTTGAAGAAATATGTCATCTCTTTAGCATTACTTTCCAGATGAATTTTCCTTGGTTCGTTTCAGCATATTCCCTAGATACTGATTCATTAACCTCTTGAAAACTGAAGACTTGATAAAATGTTCATAATGCTAATCCTGACAGTACATAATAGGAGATATGCAAGCAAAATATCACAGAAAGAAAATATACAGAATACCATATACAGAATCTTCTCACTGCTACTATTCTACTGTTTGTTTATCATTGTTGCGTTACTGTGATATACAAAGCTTAGCAGTACAGGAACAGTTGTATAGATGACAAAGTAGTTAACCAGGTATATAGTAAGGAATTGTACAGTTTAGCATTCTAGTTACTATAAAAAGATCTATTTTTAAAATTTGTTTTCTTATATTGAAACCATTTCCCAATATTTAGATATCCAGTGATTTCTTTCATATATGTAACTGTCTCAAGAAAAATTTAAGCAATGATGGAGTCATTTCAATTCAAAGACCTTATACACTATTTAATCTCCACCCTCGCCCCATTCCTTTGTCTATCAACAGCAGCCGCTCAAGGAATGTGTATTTTAGTTTCTATGAGTTTCTCTATTTGGGAAGCAGGGTATTTATTTCACAAAATACTTACAGATAAAGCTGAGGCAATTCAACCAAAATAATGTTGAAAATGAGAACAAGCACGTTTGACAGCAACAAATAGCTCGGTTTTGAGTTTTATTTAAAACAAATAAATTGAAACAGTTTGGTTGAATGAATGGCTCATTAGTGGTTGTGAGATCTGCATCCCCCATTTTGCCACTAATTTATTGAATGATTGTAGCTGAATTGCTTTCACTTTTATTGCTGCTGTTTACCCATCTTTTTTCCCTCTTTCTCATTCTTGCCTATTTAAGACTACAAAGTCTCTTAATAGGCTGTAGTCTGAGTTCTCAAAGCTATAAAGGCTTCAACTTACATTCTAGTACTGTTTTAATTTGACTTCAGAGAAAAAATACCACAACTCAATTTAATGAATTCCAATTCCCCCTCTCATTTGTTTCAGTTACCTGTTTTGACTCCTGAGTGATCTTTTATTGGGCCAAAATACTGTTTCAGTGGCTGTGACGTGAACTGAACTCGGTTAAAATAAACAAAAAAAAAATTTTGAGAAACACTTTAAAAGCTAGATTTGTTCAGTGGTCTAGTATACAATACCACATTCCAGTCTCAATAATTATTTTGCCTATCTAAATGCATTCTATAGTTGTATTTGAATATTGTAATCCTCATTTATTATCTTGAACTTCTGTGTTACCTTATAATGAAGTGCTAAACTTATTAATTTCACTATGAAATTCACCTGACTTACAGATAAGATATACAAACAGTGATCAATGTATCAGAGACATTG
Organism: Tauraco erythrolophus; assembly: GCF_009769465.1. NCBI lineage: Eukaryota > Metazoa > Chordata > Aves > Musophagiformes > Musophagidae > Tauraco > Tauraco erythrolophus. The sequence continues at coordinate 8,443,550 of NC_141472.1, forward strand.
CCAACATTGTATTTCCAAACAAGTTATATGTGATCAGCAAATGAAAATTTATATTTTCAGGGATTTTAACGGGGAAATTTCCCTGTGTGCTGGGAGGTAATACAAGATGTTTGGCTCAAAACTATTTTTTTCATAGATCTTCAAAAGAATTTGTATATTTAGCTCTTAACTTTTTTACATCTTATTAGCTGAAGTTTAAAGATTTTATGTGTAGATTAACCATAATGGACAGTCCTGTTGGATATCATGTCATGAGGAAAGAAAGTTAGTATTATTGCTCTTTATCTACCAATTACTATGTAAGAAGCAGAATGAGGCATTCTGCTGATGTTTCTTCCTCATTCTGAAAATCACTCATCAGACCTATTTAAGATACTTATGCTAATGGCCATGCTGGAACAAGAACAAATGAATTAAATTATCTATAGTTAAATAATAACCTAAAATTTGAAGAAAGTTTTAATAAGAGCAATAATAATCTAGAAATGCCTTCCTATATGACCAGGAATATGGAAGCATGTCTAAATTTAAGCAAAGAATTAGGATAAGTTTATGTACAACGTTCTTTGCTGCCAGAATGAGAAGATGCAGGACCCTACAAGACCCTAGAGTGGGCTATATTGCTATATTACAGTAGAGGGCTATATATTAAATGAGTTAAAAAAAAAGAATTTCTGTTTTTGACAGTAACAAAATTGAGCATAATTCATATTTATCCTGATCATGGAGGGTTTTTTTTTCCTAATTTTTTGTTTGAGTGTTTCTAGGATATCCCAGGTTTAGACTTAGGAGGAGAAAATCTGTGACAGCCTGACCCAATAAAACTAAACCTCATGCTCTCTAGTAAAAGTATGATATTAAATTCAAATAACTTTACCTTAGATAACATAGGGCAAAAAATTCTCTTTTTAACGCACTGCTCCTTTAAAGCTAATTATCTAGATCAATCTATTGTAAACTTATGTAGCACATGTGTACAATACAAATATGTCCTTGTAAAATATTCATCACATAACTTAGGTTTTGCACAGTGATACTGATTAATGCAAACTGAGGTCAAATGTGACTGTATGCAAGTTGTGTAAAATTCTATTACCCGATTTACCTGATGAAATAGTTCAGAATCTGAAGAGTGATTGGTTCAGTTCTAGTAGATGGATGCCTGAAATACTCTCTCTCTCCAGATATTACGTCACTGTTTTCTGCACTTGTCATGCATACAATTCTACAAGACAGAATGATTGCTGTATGCCTAACAGAGCATGATTCACAGCTAAGCTTCTTGACAGCTACTGCTAGTCCATTTCATTGCAAAAGAAATTACATGATGTCATTTTTAACTTCTGTTGATTTCACTTGCACCCTAATGGAGATCAAAAAGTTAATTACTCCAGTAATTGCAAATTTGATCAATAGGAAAAAATAAACCTGTCACTTACAAATGTTTTTCTTTGTTATATACCAAATTAACTCATCTTGCTGTTCTAGAAAGAGCAGGTCTTTTATGGCAAAGAAGCAACTGATCAAATAGGTTTTCCTTTAGCTTTGAGATAGGAATAATACCTTGGTATTTAACATATCACAGCAATTATTTTCAGTTCTGTGAAGTTACTGTCACTCTTCTGTGGAACACTGAATTTCAACATGAAGGAGGGTTAAATTAGAAGCATGCTCTGTAAGATTAAACAAAAAAAAACCCCAAAAAGTGTTTTTTTCCAAAGAGAACTGGACATCACTGAGAAAGGTCTAAAAGGACAATTTTAGCAACCGTAGGGTGAAACAGAACAAATGAATCATTTAGGGTGAACATTAGGAATGTTTTACTAACATTGAGGTCTGCTAAATTCTAAATAGCCCTGAGGAAACAACTGCAGCCCATTTAATAGAATCTGGACAAAACACTTGATTAGCAAGACTCGTAACAAACAAGTCTATATTGAATGCAATGATGAACATGTGTTCTGTTTTTAAAAATCTGAGAAAAAAGAAAAAATGTGTGCTCTGTGGCACACATCAGAGCTTCAAGGATGGATGGAGTTGATTGATCTGCATAGGCAGAAATACACAAGCTATTCCTTTGCATTTACGTGCTTCAAAATACCCCTGTGTTTGAAGAGAAGCAAGAGTTACCAGTCTCACAAGAATTAATCTCAGCATATCTGTCATAATTTTGTTTTGAGGAATCATTTCAGATAAATGATTCCAAGCATCATTATATTAAATATTTTGTAACACTATCTATACTGCAAATTTTATCTTTTAGTAAAAGTATACAGTCATTAATTTCATTCAGTCATTATACTGTACCCTTTAATGCTCTGTTTTCTATCACAGACATTTACATTAAAAATAAAATTTAAAGAAAAATCTTGATTTACAAAAGTACTTAAATGACACTTGAAAAGCAAGTCTTTCATGACTAAAATCTTTCTAAATGTAGGTTTCCACTCTGTAGTAGATAGGTTCTATTAAAAAGAAAAGACAGAATGCTGGATTCAAATGTACCTTTCAAAAAAGTGAGTGTTCTTTCATTGTGTGTTCTTTCTGATGGAACTGCAAGAAGCATATGAAAAACACACGCCAATACAACATTATTATACTTAAGGGAAGATAGCCCTCTAACATGGATGATTATTTCTCTAGTAGTGATTTTCATTGACCCTGAGGGATGGTATTCTTTTAATTGCACCTAATGAGCTGGCTAGAATATCAGTTCTCTCATTTCCACACAAATTAGCTCTTGTATAACTAGAATGCTGAAGGGATGAGACAGAGCATAAACCAGCTCCAATTTCCACATCACCAGAGGTATCAGAAAACAGCACGTTCATTTAGGAAAGATTTTTTAAAGTTAGAATTTTACTCTAAAATAGTAGAAAGCAACATTAATGGATAATTTCTCATGGGCACATTCTCAAATTTGTATGCAAAGAAGAAAAAAGGAAAAGGAAAGCTGAATGCACATAGAGTCTCTTCATTTTAGATGCATTTATTTTTTGCTGGATGACATTTTACCACCCCTTCAAGGGATGTTTTTTTATCATTGCCCCAATGGAGGGTTATTAACACAGAACCAGCTCTAAAGTAGATCAGCTGAGGATATGATTCTGATCCAAAATCTAAAGTCAGTGAGACAGCACTATGACTGTTGGTTGAGTTATAATATAGAGTTAAACATCTTGCCTATAATCACACAGAAAATGTGTGGTAGCCATGGTCTGAATTCAAGTAATATAAACTTTACATCAGCATCATTGGCATCAAATTTAAAATCTACTACTTTTTTCTTTACTTTGAAAAAAGATCACGCAAAATCACAATGACTAAAGAACAATGCAAAAGCTCACGCTGATCTCTCTTCACTTTTCTGAGGAGTGAAATTAAACCTTTATGAAAACCATGAAAACTCCATAAAGAGATATGAAATCAGACACAAAAGTATCCTGAAATTCAAGAAAATTCATGTAGAAAATCAAGACAAATTGTCCCAGAGACAAGCATCTTTAGATCACTTCTTGTAAAGGATTTAAACAGTATACAGATTTTTTTTTGGCCTACTTTAGTGGTGGCTTCGATGTGAAGGTACCTGTCAAAGACACTAATCCTGTGGGATGATAACTTGCCTTGTTATGGAACTCTAAATGTGAGGTGACTCTTGGAAAGAGTCTGGTGTCATACTATTGATTGTCTTATTTATGTCTTTGAAATTTTGTGAAATGAAAAGCGTGTCTCCTTTGTATTATAAGCAAATCTCTCTTCCTTTGCATTTTAATTTCTATTATTATAAGGTGTTCTTGTTTCTAAATTTCTAATGAAGATCTGCAGATGACTAAGGCATTCATGGCAGCCTGCAATTTAACATCAATTGTTACAGCTTTGCAGATATCCCTTGCCTCTACTGCTTTTCCTAATTAATTTACCATGGTTTTCCAAAAGCCTGTCCTTACCAGAGTACCGGTCAGATTACTTCACATTCATTAAATTGTGTGTTATCAGACATTATAATGTTAAGTATACTACATCTGGCAAAAGCAGTGTTTGCATAAATAATTGTCTCGACCACCATCATATCTCCTGGTGAAGAAGAGAAAGAGGATCAGAGAATTGTGTTTATTACATTAAAATACAATATTTTTTCCAATTAGCATAAACAAATATATGGTTTGTGGTAATTCTTGTACAGTCACCAAAGCCATTCTTTTTAACTTGGTGTCATATGAAGATAAAACTCAGTGTCAATTGTCCACTGTCAAGATGAATATGCTTGTTCATCTGAAGCAAGCATAAGAACAAATAAAAAGTGCAATTCTTCAGACAGTGAGATTTATATATCTAAATGACATCTAGCTTTGGACTTCAGCATAATTTTTTTTAGTGCTTGAGGACTGCATCTACAACTACTAAGTGATTCTAAGGTCTATATTCATCTTTCAATCAATTCACTCAAAACTGTAAAATAATCTTGTATTTCCAGGATATGCTGGATCCCTTTTAAATTTGGTTATTTCTAATTTACACTGGCTTTCTATAAATAAGGGCATGAAATCTTCTATAATTGAACAAAATGCACAGTCTCCTCCTCTATTCAATCGTTTTAGTGCCTTGTTTTTGTTAGAGCCTAAGAAACAGAAACTGCTGATCTTGACTTTTGACTAATAGTACTCCTCTCAGCAGCAGCCATCAGCTATTATTTCTGTGCTCACTAAATAACTTCCACAACATTGTCTTTAAACTTATTTAGCTTTCCGAATCCTCTATTAGTATTTGCAGTACTGTCTGGACATTATATAGAAAGTCTCTCAGTTTTTTAAGTTCTGATACAAATACTGCAATACAGTCTACCATATGAAAAACTTAGTGGCATTTCCTGAGTATTAATCTATACATGTTAACAAGGACTCTGGTTCTGCAGTGATCTGTTACATAATTTCCTATCTTCATTTCTCGGCTGAATGTGTAACTTTACCATGCTTAATTATGTTTTGTTTTCATTCACTTTTGGCTTAAGCATTATTGAAATAATCCCAAAATTTGAGTGAGAGAAAAACAACTAAACAAGGATTGGTGAAAAAAAAAAATAAATTATACTATGAATGAATAAAAGCAAAGGATTATTGTGAAGACTTCTTGCAAATTCACGTATCTCTGCTAACTGTTTATGGAAAACCGAAGATTTTGAGTGTGATTCAAGCTTTGGAGAATATGAGAGCATCTAATGCATAGATATTTGATATCTAAAGAATCAACTGGAAAAACAGATGTTTAACTGAGTGTGTGTATGAAACACTGCATTAGCAAATAAGATTAGAGGTCTTGCTCTGTTTGAAGCAGATTTATCAGCTAAAACATTCTTCACTGACATAAGCAGTGATAAAATTGTGATTAAACTGTATCTCTGCAACTTATCAGATTTCAGAAAAAGTGGTGACATGAAGCTACCTATCAAGGAGATGAAGCTTTCAGGTCAAGTATATATAGCCGAGAAAGCAACTATGAATTTATTCCAAAACACAAGTCAGATTACACTGGCGAAGAATGGAGTCCCTATTGACTTGTGTAGTGACTTGTGCAAGTGAGATCACTACATCCCTCAGATATGATGGTGTGATATAAAAACTGATCATGTAACATTTTTCATTTATAATGAAAAGCAGAAAATGAAAAACAGAACTTGGTCCTAATACAGTAATGTATTTAATGTACTTTTTGGAATGGTATTGATCTGTGATATGATATCCATCTATGATCTCATTGATGACATTTTTGATACAAAAGGCATCAAAATACATTTCCTGCTTTCAACAAAACTTTATTTCAGGCTCATTCTCAGCCAGAGATGGTGAATTTGCAGTTAGCACCGTTGGATGCATGTTTTCCTTCCATGAATAAATCTGGACCTCCACAGTTTAAATTCCTGCTCTCTTTAGCATACTTAAGACACATTTTTCTTAGTGTTCATTTATGATGTTTGGCAGTAGCAGTATTACAACAGCACTGCAACTACACAGCAGATTTGTATGGAGTGAGGTAGTACCTTTCTAAATAGTAATCATTACGTGTTTGGGTATTACTAGGGCAGACATCTTCTGGGAGCATTGATGCCTCTCTCATTTGAGAAATGTTCAGATACCTTACCTTCAGGGACACCTACAGAAAACCTCTTATGTGAGCTGTAAACTCTGCAGTTCAAGCAAATTCCGAATCATTGCCCCCAGCTGTCCACTTCCATAACTCAGTAAGACTGAATGCAGACACACACAAAAGGCTGTCATTGACTATCTGGGAAAGGGTTAACTTGACTGGTCTCACAAAACAGCTGGCAGAAGACTCAAGAGGAAGGATTGACTTTGAGGTCTCATTATTTTAATCAAAATACAAAAATCTCATAATATCCTCCTTTCCTTCAAAGAACTTACCAAATTAATGAAACTATGATTACTTCTTTGCATTCTACAGTTTCTTTCTTTATAGCTATTTCATTTTTTTCTTTAAAATGGATCCTTTTAAAATCAAGTACACATCCCTCCTGTGTAGAATGTGCTTATTAAAAATCAAGCTGTCTAAAATACCACATATAACTCAAAATTTCAGGACACTCTATGTCTAAAGAGGTACATTTATCAGAGCTGAATGCTCTATTGATCCCTGTGCAGAAGACACAAAAGAAATTAAATGTCAGTTACTTAAAAACTGGAATTGATCAACCTTATATATAACTATACTTTGAAAACAAAAATAGGAAGAAAATGCTCCTCAGACATTTATGTTTTGGGCAGCAAAAGGGCTTATAATTAATAATCAAATTTTCTTCAAAAGTTAGTTTCATATGGCACAGAGAAGAACAGGCACACTAGATTAGGAGTCCTGTTAGCTCAACACTATCTCCAAAAAAAGATGAGACTCTGCAGGTAATGATCTATTCAGACTAGTCCATTTTGGTAGTATGGAAAAAACCAATTTACATCTGTAGGTGCTGTTCCACAGCATTTCTCTTACTCATCTCCCTACAGGTATGACCTTGTCCATGAAATACATAGAGAAAAACTGGCAGAAATTCATTAATGAGAAAAACTTACAGTAATTCATTGCTAAGGTTCCCTCATGTCATAGTGCATTTCTGTAAGCCAAGCTTTGCTGTCTGTGATAATGAGACAAGAGGCTTGTAATTTGTAGGGAATACCATTTCCTTCAGCAGCTCTCAAGACCAGTGCTGCATTGAGGAAAGGTAAAGCTCCTTCAACAGTTTGAGGTAATCTCAGACACTCTTGGTAGGGTAGAAAACAAATTTTGTCACATTTACTAGAATAAAAGGGAAGGTCTATAATGTTTTTCTGTCTTTTTGCTAGAGATTAGTAGTGCAAATAAAGGAGAAGGACAAGCAAAATCTGAGTCACACAGGGAGAGAGAGGCTTGCAAGGGAGCTCAAAGTAATCTCCAACTTAAGTTTCCTGTGCTTTTTTTTTCATATAGATCCAATATGAAATAACAGATTCAGGAAGCATTAGGAGATCCATATAGCTCAAGCCTATGTATGGTTTTGCCATTTCAACGTTTGAATGGCTTGTATATATTTTTGAGTCTTAAATCCATTCAATTTAATTGCTTGGAGTTGTACCTAATTCTAGGTAGATAAACAACTCCACTAAAGTTGTTGATAGCATTGTTTACATGGTTGCATACTCGATGAATAGGAAGGCTTTCTATGAAAGAGAGAACGGACTTGGCTTCAAATGCTATTGTAATAATTTTTCTTCATCATAAATCATATTTCACTGACAGGAGAGCTAGTAGGAGTCATGTTGTGGAAGACCCACTCCAGGGGGTCTCCTGGACTTAGAGACAAAACAAACCAAAGGTCTCTGATATACATAAATATTTTCAAATATATTGAAACTGACTGCTTTAAAGCGTTATTTTTTACTTTTGTCTTTCAAAGTAGGTGAATGTCTTATTTTTATTGTACTGGGTATCCAAAAAGACATCTGGTGTGCGCAGATGCCAATGCAATCAGACTGCTCTCAAAAGAGAGATGCTAACTGTCTCTTCCTGTGATATGGTGTGGGAAATGGAAACAAACTTATTGTCTAATTCTTCTTGAAAATAATGTATTTTCTGGCACGGTGTCAGAAGAAGTATGATTTAAGACATCAGCATCTTTATTCAGAACATAACCAAGAAGTTATGGGATATATTCATATAAGTGTAAGGATTCAGCTTAAGAATTATCATATACATTACTTAAAACCCATTTTATGCATTTAGATAGTGAGGTAAAAGAGTCGCAAAAGAGGACTGAAAAGAGGTTAATTTACTACATGCACAGCTTGGATTGCTAACAATAAATATGATTGATGAGGACCAGCTCATAAAGAAACAGAGCTACACTCAGCATAGCCCTTGTGAATTAACTTTCATTTTCTCCCAAGAGGGAAATAGCTTTTGTGTCCTACTTCAGCCAAATGGACTCTGAAAGCTTTATGATAGAAGTCTTTCATGTACTGACTTTAGTTTTCTTCTCATATTCTTGTTTTAACTCAAACAGCTGTTTACAAAAACAAAAACTGAAAAGAAATTTTAAAACACACTTCAGACATTCATTAAGGTACATAAATTAATTTTTAACTCCACACCCATTTCTTGAGAGCACTGAACTGCAAATATTATAATTAGGCAATAATAACCTGTGAGAAAGTCGTAAGAAATGTAAAACATAAGTAACAGCTACATGACAGTTAAGAACATTATTACAATGGGTGTTCCTAAAGATGCCATCCCTAAGGAACAGCAGCATTGTGATCTAGGAAACTTTAGGAAGGCGTCTTCTCTTTGCATTCTGTGAAAGAGCACTTGGCAGGGAACAGAAGGACTGAAACTTTAAACTTGTACTTCACTTTTCCATTCCCAAGGTCTCTATGTTCTCTACAGACTAGTTCAGACTCTGGTAGTTAGTGTTGACCTGTTAAGTGAAGTTACAAAACTCTCTAGAAATTGTTGACTTTGAAGAACTTTTTCTCCTGCATCAACATCATAGTCTGTGGAGAAGCAAGAGAGCCCTCTTTGTCACCTTGTGATTTATTCATGCCAGGGAAAGCAATTCTCCAGTAACAGCTCTCCATACACACACAAACACACCCAAACCTTTACTATTAGCAGAACAAAATCAAAATAGAAACAGATTACCAGCAGCTGAGAGCACGGGCCAGGAACTAGGTGGTTATTTAAAAATAAGCATGAAGACAAAAGCAAATAATTGTACTAAAAATCATTAAAAGATTTTGATCAGGGTACTTACTTATACGTGTTTGTAAAGAGCTATAGTAATCATGCATTTGGCTTTCTGGATGATACCTCCAGTCTATTTGTAGTCTTTCTAGTTTTGCTAGTTTTACACACTAATATTTGGGATGTTTTGCAAACATCTGCAGAATGTCCTCCATGGGCAAGGCTATACTTATTATTCCATTCTTCATTTTGATACAGCATACACAGAACTGCACATCTTATTAGATTCACAGTAGACATATTTCACTTTGTCACTATTTCTTTATCTTCTTCTGGAGTCTCTGATTTTGAATAATGTTATGGAACCAATACTCTGAATCATGACTGCATTATGTGCACTAAAAATAGACAAAGTACAAACGTATCACAAATTTCCCCAATTACTAACAAAAAGTCAGTGACTAGGCAATAAACTGATGGCCCTAAAGGTTTTAAAAAGTAGTTCTTCTATTACACTAATAAGATTTACCTGTTATTTCCTCACCAGTCCCTAAAAACGTAACTTACAGACTTAAACTGATAGCGCAGCACACAGCCTCAGAGTAGTGACCTCAGCAGGTACAGCTACATGTTGAATTACAGGTATGTCACAAGTAATTGCATATGAGCTATCTGAGATGAAGCCAGGTAACCGCATTAACACAGCAGTAGCCTATAACAACACATTGGCTGATGACTTGCGCACAGAGCTGCAATAGCACTCCTAGAGCAGTCTTTTGTTAGGGTGATGCTAATGCTAGTTCAGACTTTAAGGTGAGAGATGTGAAAAAAATGGAAAAAAGTTTAAGAGACACCTATGTTTCCTTGTCAATCCACTGAACATCACTCTAGAAATAGGCTTAACATCAAAACAGACTGAGAAAAGAAAATGCTTTATTTACCAACGCCACACAAGGCTCTGTAGAACAAGCAAGGATACAGATAGAATATGGTGAATAAATACAGAAACCTGATTTTATCTTTAAGCAGTTGCTCTAACAAGTTAAGACTAAGCCTAGTTTAAACCTGAATGAGGATAAAAATTTATTTTGTGTAAACAGAAACAAATAGGAAACCGAATGGAGGCACCAAGCTACAGGCTTGGTAAAATATGGAAAACACCATTATCTACAGGCTTGGTAAAATACGGAAAATATACAAAATATGGAAAAAATCATTAACTACTATTATACTACCCAGAGAACAAAATACAAAGAGATCAGACATGAAAACTCTGCGTTTTGGTTCCAGAGAAAACCACAGGATTATAAACATGGATTGCAGCAATCATTCAACTTTAATGACAGACGTAGAAGTAACATAACCTGAAAGACCAGCTTTCACAATAGAGGATGAGAATCCATAGTGAAGTATTTACAGATGGTTTCTAAAAGGGACATATATTGTGTACAGTAATGTTGCTCACCAGCCTAGGCTGTGGCTCCAAGGATGTTGTTGCATCTTCCACAGCCAGGAGGAAATGGCCCACCTTTTGTAGGCAGGGCCTAAACCTTAGTTAGGTAATTACAAGCCAGCTGGGTGATAGCCATACAGTAATACCGAACAATATAGCTGACAGATCATGATGACTACATAGCACTGCAAATGAAGCACTCGCTCAGTAATTTTTTTTTTTTTTTTCTGGCACTGTTTGGGAGTCCAGGAGCTGCTGTTCAAGCAGAGGCCCAGAACAGCGTATCTAGTGCAGATTCTGGTGGAAATGTATATGTACCATTTAAACAACTGTCCCATTTTGGAGGCTCAGGGAAGTATTTTATACTAGCCTTTTTAAGGATTAGTATGTGCAAACTGTCTGCATTGTCCTAGGCTTCTGGGAAAAGCGATAGAGAATTAAAATACTACAAACCTGAGTAAAGCCTTAAGAAGTCGGGTTCATATGCAACACACAAGTGTTGAATCACTGTGTTGAATTTGCTCACCATCACAACCATGAAATTCTTCTTCATTTTGCAGCTTTGTTCATTTAAGGCAGCATGGGTTTGCTCTGTAAGTTTACCTAGTTGTACAGTAGTCTCTGCCATTTCAGAGAAAACTTGCTTCTTCTCTGCCATAAGTGCTGCAAAGCTTTTAAAAATTTAAATGTCTCCTGCTACAAAGAGATATTACATAAGTTTGAACTGCTGACAGAACATACAAAACCCCCAAATTCTCTATGCCACCAAAAAAAGTTACAACAGAACAGACCGATTTCTATTACTAGCATAGGTCTGACTCCTGAGAAATATTCAAAAAGAGCAGCAAACAAGGCAGATTGGTGGCTATAATAAAAATACAGTACAAATACAGCAAATTCACCCATGTATCAATACAGCAACTGCTTTCCCAATAGATTTATATTGTTTCTGAAAACATATCAACCTGTGATTTTCTTAAACAAAGAAAACATGCTTTGTTTAAGCATGTGAATAAAGATACAGCATTCATTCCGGTTTTCTGAAAACGGTACCAAAGTTAAAATAAGTAATGAAACATCTCTTAAGAGTCAGAGAGCAGTACTCACACACTGTTAAGAGCAAACAAATCCAAAAGGAAAAAAAATAATTCCATTAAATTCACTAGGGAAAATTTCTGTTGACTAGTGTAGGAGTTGGGCAAGAAAAATATAACAAAGATACTCCAATGTGTTGTCTTTATTCTTTTCTGTGATTGTGAAAACAGCCTTTTCAGGAGGTTACAAAAGGTTGTATTCACACCGAAGGACAGGCTTGACGTGTGAGCCAGCTCTCACTTTCAAGCTGAACTTTTCCCATGAAGCTAATGAGTGTGTGTCCAAGTCTAGCCTAAGCATACAGAAAAACACACAGGTTTCTGAGATTAGGATTTGCATGTGAACTCAAATCTAAACAAAGTGACAAAATAAAAATAACTTGCATTTTTGACCTACAAAACATATGCAAATACCTATGTGCAGAAAACACACTATTTGAAGCCTATAATACTGTTTAAGATAATAAAAAGCCAAGTTATGATTTAAAAAAGACAGTTTATGGTAACAGAACGCATTATCTCAGCCTTTGCTATTCAACTCCAAGTACCTGAACTGGAAAATATAGTTGTATACAGGAAGCATAGGTTGTTTCTAAAGTATTTCAATGCAAACAAAATGTATATATCAATTTAAATGCCAGAATCCTTGCTGGTATGACCCTCTCAGTGTCAAAATATTAGCCCTGTGGGACAATACTGATTTTTTCCTCTCATAAACTTTATGATTATTTTAATTGTTGACCCTTAAAGTTAATTGTGAAAACGACCCATTTTATCTTGGTTACATTCTAAGAAAATTTAGTTTTAACCATTTGTATGCAAAAATTAAAACATCTGGTTTTTAAATGAAAATTGCATCATTGCAGATTCAGCCCTGTGTTTTGTGCAAGCAAATCTCTCACTGAAGTCTCTCAGTTTATTTGGCAGCAAAAGAGAGACAGGATTATACCCACATTGCTTTTGGAAATGATTCTACAATCTTTCCACATGAAATAAATGAGAATTCCAATCTTTCTGTTTATATTGGTCTACTTTTTTCCTTGCTTTGCTCACAAAATAGGACCATGCAGGCAAGTTGGATGATATATTACTGCACTTAAGCTTTCAAAATCCTTTGCAATTTTTTCTTCAGTTTTAAAGAGCAGATTTTTCTCCCAAATATGTGTTAGCAGTTTTCCCAGAAGTCATAAAAATCACATGCTTGTAATGGAGTTTAAAGGTTTTTGCTATAGAGCATAAGCATACGGAAGAGTTTTTGTGTGTTTTGGAAATTGTAGATGCCTGTGTACAACTGTAGTTTGTGACACTGGTGCAATATGCTTCTTGGAAATTCTGTGGTTAACTGCTAGATATTGTGAAGGCAATATGAATTCATTTGCAAGTAAATATATTTATTAGTTTAAAAAATATCCTTTCAATTTGGAATATTCATGCAGTTTCCAGATAAATCACAGCCTTTCCACATAACATTCATTTTTTAACAGAAATGAAAGTATGAAGTGGGCACAGTAAAAAATAACAGTTATTCACTAAACATCAGGTTGGAAAATGAGACTATTTGCAAATAAAGCACACAAAATTGACCTTTTTGACCTTGAATGAACTCAAATATAGGCCCCTTTTCTGCAAATTTGAGAGCTAAGAAAAATCTTTAAGGCAATAGCTCTCACTTTACTACCTACCCCACAACTCTGAGTTTGACAGCTGTTAAAAATCAGCAGGACCTGAAACAGGCAGGTGTCATATTTAACGTATGTACAGTCACATTCCAAACAAATAGCTATGCTCAAGAAACAAGCTAATAATTCCTTTGAATAAAAGAACATGAATCTATACTTACGGTCCACTTTGGACCACAGAAGAGAGATTCCTTGGGAAGATTGTCTGTACATTCTGTTACTTTTGTTTGGACATTGAACTTTTCTACAAAATCATACATCTCGCTCTTTGCTGGGAACTCAGTGCAATATCAAGATTGTGCTATTTGCGGTGCAGCATTGCTGCACCGTAAACAGAGCTAATCGTCTAAATTTTTCTATTAGTCTAACGACATTAATGTCCACGCTCCGAGCAGCAACCAGATAAATTCAGCAAGCAAGAGAAAGCCGAGTCAGATGCAAGCCCAATGCAAAACCAACAGCTCCAGTTCATTTGCAGTTTGAATTTCAGGCAAATCTTGAACTATGCTTTCATGTCAAGTGCTGCCTAACAGCTAAGGGACACTGTGAGGGATATCCTCACACGCTAAACAGGAAACCTCCAGTACATCCCTAGAAGTATGGAGTGAGGGGAGCTGCAGGGGGGGAAATCAATCTTCTGAAAATCAACCGGTTGGCAACTTTTCCTAAAAACCTAAACCCAAAAATATTTGTTCCCTGAAAGGTAACCAGGAGCCGTTTTCTGTCACACTTTACTGTATGTATCCCTTCCGTTTGTGCTGTTCGTTATGTAATATTTTGGAGAAACAGCAGTTACCAGGTCAGAGATCACTAAAGAGTTTTTACAGAATCTCCACCCTATGTGATCTTTTCCAAAGTTGCACTAAATCTCAGGGCTGATTGCCAAGCCTGGAAGATAGTAACTTTTTTAATAGCTTAAAGTAGATTGAAAGCTTTTATAGCTGAACTGTAGCAAGAAAACAGCAAAAACATATAATTTATTAGCAAACCACATTAGAGTAAATTCTTTTTTCTGAAAAGATGCATTCTAGTTCCCCAAGATATGGTTAAAAATAATTCTCTAACATCTTAGTACTCAGTAGATAAGTTAAAATAAAAGTAAGTTTAAACTTAGTATTATTACATTTAAGATCTGTAGGCTTTCATATAAGCATTCCCAATTTATGGTTCTAAATATAATTTCTCAGACATACAGCACAAATACCTTTGAGACAAAATGTTCCCAAGTGAAGTTTGATGCTTTCAGAACTCAGTTGCTTATAGACTGATTTTCAGTGGTGCTCATCGTATGACGTTTTCACCGTAATTGGTGTAAGTATAGGACCAGAGAATGAGAGCACTAAATCTCATTAATGTTAATCTAGGAAAATTCTCATCTACTTTTAAGAAAAGAATTATCAGTTTCCTATTCTCTGTGTTTCTTTAAAGGGACATTAAGATGCTACTTCACTGATAATTCTGGTACAAAGAAAAGAATGAACATATTGAGATTTATTCAAAAAAATTAATATACCTGATATCATCAACAATTTAAGTCTTAAGATTCACCAGTTTATTTGTACTTTCTTAAAAAGTAAATGTTTTCTCTATGTGCTCAGATATGATGCTATAAAACAAATCTATATCTGTGAACGTACTAATTCAACATCCCAAATATTATTTTTTTCTTAGGCTAATTCACAGTGCGATACACCATTCCTTTACTGACAGATAATGTTATTAAATATCTAGCTCACATAGCAGATAATTGGAGCATAAGTGTTAATTCAGTCATGCTGGTGATTCATGATGATCCACGTGAGAAAAACTGTAACTAAAAACACACTTCAAGCCACAGGAATCAGTAGATGAATTAGAAAAAATAATTGCCATCTAACCCACACAGTTGCGGAGAAATGGAACACAAGCACCTAAATAATTAATCATATTTGGCTTTTATTTTTTATGCATTTCCACTTGGGATGCACAGTACATTGTTGAACTGTATCATGTTATTTCCTTTTTCAAATTGCAACTATTAAAAATAGTATATTGTCTAAATTAAAAGTTGACTTTTAGGCATTTTAAATTGAAGATGTTTGGAGATCAATTCATAATTCCACCTACATCAATGATTCATCCCACTTGTCATACTTGCATACGATAGCAAAGACTTCATGTGCTACTGACCGAGGACAAATTCAGACTATTGCCTAGAGGAAAGAGCTAGCATAACAATATGCAAATTCTTAATTGATCTGGTTTTCATGAAAACCTCGTAGCAAACCAAGCTTAGATTCTCCTACTTCAATTCCACATTTACTCAGTCTCTTTAGGGTACCTGTGTTATAGTATAGCTTGAACACAGCTCAAAGCTGTGTCTGAACTGTATTAGAAAATAGAATGGATTTTAATTCTATAAAGCCGCAAAACAAACAAACAAACACTAACAATCAGCCTACACCTAGTATAACATGCTATCTGTGGCACAGATGAATTTGAACATTGTATACTAGGAACTGACATCCCTTTCTCTACCCTCAGCATATTGCCTTTTTTATATTCAACTGTAATAAATGTAACGAGCAAAACAAATACTGTAAGAACACTCAAGCCCTTTTTCTCCATAGTATGAAGGTAAATCTTTATCTGTTCAGCATAATTATTTTTTTAAAGACTAGATGCATAACAGATTAGGCAGGTGCCATAGTCTCTTTGCAAGGGCTAACAACTGCTGACAAGCGAGGCAGCAAAGTCTCTTCATCTGATACACATTTTCATGGTAGTTGAACGGGCAATTGCAGTTTCATGATATTTAGTATTTGTATTATATTATTTAGGAAAAATATCAATACTACATGTATTAACATCTATAGATCTAATAATTTTTCCCAATTCTCATTGTCTGCAGAAAAACAATACTGATATTTGAGCTATTTCCCTACAGCTTGCACTGAACGCAATTTTGACATGAGGACTGTGGCAAATACTAGAAAACTCAGGAGAATATGTGATGCTGATTTCCACAGGAGGATGATGGAGATATCATGGAGTTAAACTGACATATAGCAGCAAGAGACTGATACTTAGGTGGTGAGAAGCAGAATTAGGAAAATACAAACCAAAAGTTTTCCTAGAACTCTTAAATCAGTAACACTGTCTCCAACTTGACTATATATAAGTAGATAAATATTTTGATATATGTTATTTAGAAGTGTCCATTACATCTTCTTGCTGTTTAGACACTGAGAATACTAATCCTTTGTACATGACTGAGTGAAAACATAGTTTAACAGCACTACTTTTCATAGCGATATTGTGAACACCCTGTGCTGCTGGCAAGATGTCCCTCTGCACATGGATGTTAGAAAACAAAAGACAAACTCCTGTTTCTCGCTTGATTCCCCTCTGTTGAGCAGAAATCAGTTCAATGTTAATTTGGGTTTTTTTCACAATGAAAAAAAGCCAAAACATTTTTTAATTGTTTGGTCATCTGTCCTGTGGGTGGTTTCTTCATCCTTTTCACACACATTCTGCAGTCATGGTTTGTGAACACTGCTAATCAACACAACTACCATCTGCCATTTCATTTTCATCAGGAGATTGGTATGCTAGGATTTCATAATCTTGTTTATGTATTGATTTTTTTTCTTGAAGTTAACATCCTTCTATGCAACAATCATGAACCTGACTTTTCAAGTTGAAATAACTTCAGTCATTAATGAAAAAGTAATGCATGATAGTAATTTAAAGGTAACACAAATCAATCTCATTTTTGTACCTCTCTAAACTAGAAAGTGATGATACAGCACTCTATCAGAGATTTTTAATTTAATTTGTGGATTTTTAAAGTTAAACTTCACTAGATTAAAAACTAACAGTAAACAAACCACACACACAAAAAAATACAGCTGCAACTACAGCTGCTACTTTGTAGCCACTTCAGCTTGCCTGTCTCTAACGTGGATGTGAGATCACATCCATGACTTATAAATTACCTAAAACATTACATAAAAGTATGTAAGAAGTTGTGCAATTGTGGAGGGGAAGGTAGTGCTTAGGCAGTCATGTATTACTTAACAACAAATTTTCATTTGAGAAATAGCAGATGCCAAAGGGTAATAAAAATTGTGTAGAAAGCTGAAATGAACACAAATGTTGTGAATATACCAAAACTGGCTAGTGATTCTATTCTGCAGTGAGTCTACTTGTCAAGCATTGCTCTGCTGCTAGTAGAAGCTTTTCATTGGAATTAAATATTTAGTTCTGCCACATCTGACTTAGGGGCCTTCGCGAGCCCAGCCCACCTTTTAGCAAATTGCCTGTCCTAAAGCAGCACACTATCATTCATATGCCATGGGCAGGCGGTGTCCCCATCACAATCTGAGTTTTGCATTGTGCAGCAAAACGCTCCCAAAAGAAATTCTAAGATTTCAAGATTTAGGTTATCTCTGAGTTGTATTACCACTATGCACAATTAGAAATAAAATATGACATCTTTAGAAAGCTAGATTACAAAGATGGATGCACTTTAAGGTCAACTGAAAATGTTTCACTGCAGCAGCACGTTTCAGTCTCTGAGATAAATAAGCAACAGCTCAAAACAAATATTATTGTTAAATGAACAGCTCTGGAATGAGATCTACTTCAGAACCTGAAGGAAGCATTCACGTGCCGGAACATATAGCACTCTCCATGTATTTAATACTATATATGTCAAAGTATGACACTATATGTGTCAAAACACATGTCAGAACTTAGCATCAAAATCTGTAAGCAGAGAGCTGCATAAGATAAGACAGGCAAAAAACTTTTGTTCTGTTCTAACTAGAAAATTCTTAATTTCTGAGAAAAGAGAATGCACAAAAGTCTGTCTAAAATAGAAAAGCTGTGATGCATAACTGAAGGAAAATCCGTGTTTGTAAACTAAGCATATTAAAACAGCACTATATTCAGGAAAAAGGCATTCTCTTTTTTTCCTCTTTCTGAAGGAAATTAAAGCTTCCTACACAGAGTAAGCATGAGATTTAATCATAAAATGAGGGAGACAAATGGAAAAATATTTTTTATAGTAATTTTGCATACAACAAAGTCAGCTACATGCAGTTTTAAAGGACTCTGACTTTTGCTTCTGTATTACAAGTGTGTTAATTGCGCCCTTTGGAAATGGAACTGCCTTTTTTGACAAAAAAGGAAAAGAGCTTTTGCAAGTGTTTACTAAAGTTGCTCTAAAAATCCCCAGCAAACTATTTCTCTTTTTGATACTTTTACTCTGAATCATATGGGGATCCAAAAAGTATACATATTACAGCAATTAATAATTACAAATAGTTCTACCCAAGTACAGCTGTCAGAACTGCAATTCCCTCTGTGGAGATTAAGGAAAAATACAAGAGTTAGGCCTGTAAAAACTAAAACTATTTTAATAATTAAAGAGTTACTGTGATAAAACGTAGAACTAAGTTATATTCTACAGTTGCAAGCCGTAAGAACAAGTTGCAAATGTACCTATATTAATTCTCTATTTCTTTTTTAGTCTAAAATAGTGTAAAAGACATAGAAGTAATTGGCTTAAGGAGAACATATACATGAAAAAATGCATTACTTAGGTCATGAAAGAATGCGTCACAAAATTTTTTTCTACAGATTTGTATGCTGCTGATATTAGATGTAAGAGTCAATCTCAGTTGGAAAACGCAGGTCAACATTCTTTGCATGAGTTTCATACTTATTTTTATTTGTCTATTCAATCTACAATAAATATAGTCTTTAGTAATCCTTTCTTCATACCCTTTTTCAAAGTATTTCAAAGTATTTTTTTTTCTTGGAGTATTTGTTATCATCTTAGATGTCTCTAAGTCAAAAGAGTAAATCAATAGTTTCCTACCTCTGTATATTTGTTAGCTACCTATTGTCTAATAGTACATCCAGTTTGGTAGATCTATGAATTTTATTTTATTTTTTTGAAGAGAAGTTTCATTGCAATTTCAGTATGCTAGAATGGAAATTGGCTGTCTCCCCTTCATCCTTATTATGACTGAATTAATTTCCGTTTTCTTCTGATACGGTTATTCCGATTTCCACTAGTTCGTCTGTCTCCATCCTCATGCTCCATATTATCGCCCTCACTGAAAACTGAGTTAATGTATTCCTTTAGTTCAGGAGCAATATCTTGATCAGCTCTAATCTCATCCTTACTGTCAGAGCATGGAGACATCATTTTATCTTATGACTAAAAGATCATTTTTATCAGTTTTAATTTCCTTCCTAAAATATAACGGTGTTCGTCTTTTGACAATTATTGCTTAAGTCTGATAGTCCCTCACCTTTAAGGTATAACTTTCTGGGACATGCATCTTTCCCTGCAGGCTGCTTGTTTTTCAGTTTTGGCGTGTGTTTTTTTCTTTTTTCTTTTTTTCCTCCTAATATCCTTTCTGAGACAGTAATTCTTCTATTTAGTATTGCAACATTTGCCTCCAAGGATCCTTTCCTACCCCCTGTTTGACTACAGTACAATGTGTTCTTAACAATGTTATGCTTCTGCTACAGATATTTACTATGCATCACTTACAAGTTGCCAATCACTCTAGGTTTCTTGATCAAAAAAATCAATTATTTTAAAACAGAAAAATAGAACTATGTAAAATGCACTCCCTGAAATAATAGCAAAACAAACAAAAAAAAGATAACACCATCTCATCCATCATAAAAAATTATCATCATTCAGATGACATTTTTGGTTGAATACAGAAGTATAAAACATCCAGTGCTCAGTTAACAATTTTGGGCTACATTTAGCAGATGCAGTAATGAAAATTGTTGGGAGTAAAATTGCTGGTTTTATTAAATAATGTTTTGCAGTTTTACAAACATGCTTCCTCTTAATTTTTTCACTTTGTAGTGAAACACTGTTCATATTAAAGTTGCTGTAAGAAATCCTTACAAGCTATTTTCTCTGAACTACAACAATATAAAAAAACCCCAAAAATCCAAACCACTACAGCAATCAACATTGTAACACGTCTTTCTTTGTTGCTTGTCTTTCATTTAGACATAAGGCAGCAGACAATATCTTTGCTAAGTAGGAAGTTGTTAAAACAATAATAATTATAAAAATAACTACAGAGTTTTGCTTTAGTATAGTTTTCTCCAAATTAAAGCCTTTTTACAACTCCTGTTCTACATGTTTAATCTGACTTCTGAAAACAAAATAGCAACTTGCATGGACAAGAGATAAAGAGATAACTTTTGATAACGTTTGATCTGACTTCCGAAAATAAAGTAGCAGCTTATCAAGAGATAAAGACAAAGGTTTTTTGCCCTCATTGTGCTAGCTCAGCTAGTGTCTTCAGTCTAAACAGCTCCTCTTTTTCCGTGTACCAAGTATATTGCACCAGTCTAAGAAGCAACTTTTCCTAATCTTCCAGATGAATTGTTATAATTTATTGCATTAAATAGAAAATTTCTCTTTTACAAAACAAGAATCCTTGTGCAGGAGTTGTGTAGCTAAGGTCTCCTTTAAGGAACACAAAGGGCATCTCCTGACACTTGAAAGATAATAAAGATGTTGAGACAATGGATCTATTGCATGTAAAATGAGAAAACTCTACTTTTTATCATGATCTATAATAGAATAGTCCACTGACCAGATCAGGAGTGTTATCAGTCATAACCGTTCTCCAAAGCTACATCTTCATAGCTACATCTCTGTTATTTCATACTGAAGTAACACTTCTCCCCTTCCTAGGAGGGACCAATAACTTTGAAATATTATGCACCTGATGCTGCAGCCAATTGTTTTTCTGGCTGAAATCCTGTATTTCGCTCCCTCCAAATATCTTGCCAGTATTCCACTGTAACAGGCAGTTTTTCTTAAAATTGAACCAGCCTTAGCTTCTACATTGAAGGTAATTTTTCAGTCTGAACTGATGGTCTTTTTAATGGGTTTGTTGCTTGATTAGATTCCCAAGACAAAACCATTTCGGATGCACAAGATACTTCCAGAGCTTCTCACAGTGAAATAAGAGAAGGTTTTGTGAGCATAATTTAGATTTTACTGATTTTTCCTAGACCTCATTTCATAGCTGAACTTCTGGTTTTATTCCAGTATTGTCCAATTAAAAAAACATTGAATGGCATGGGAGGGGAAAGTTGTTTTTTTACTTTTTGTTGAGATTTTTAACACTAGTCTTGTGACTTAAATGCAATTGTGCAACACTAAAAGAAAATATTGCCCATATATTTTTTAAATTAATATCCAAAGAGATTACCCAAAGAAGCTTTTGCAAGTAAATAAATAAATATAATGAGTAAATACAGGAGCACTCTATGAACTTCTTTAAAGATCCATCATGTTGCACAATGACCCCCTAAAAATTGTCAATTCTACTGATCTCAAACCAAAGTACAGTACTGCTTACTCCTTCCTCTCCCCTGCCACCCCCGCCACTGTACTAATACAGAAACCTGGTTTTGAGAAATACTTCTCTACAAAGTACGTTGTTAGAGTTTTGTTTCCTATTTAGATTTTTGCCGTAATAAAACTTTTTAACTTCAGATGCAAGCAGACATACCTTTACTGAGGAGTTAATACCGTGGGAAATAAGGTGTAAATAAACAATTGAAGATGCATTTACAATAGCATTTGCTTCTTTGCGATCTTTTATTAATAAATGAACACCTGAAAGTGAAACTAATTCGAAAGTGTTACACTTGCTATTATTCTATTATCTTTCAAGAGAACAAAAGATCAACAAAAAGAGAAGTGGGGAATTAAACAGCATGGATTTTTTAAGCGGTTGTAAATTTCAACTTCGAGAATCAGAATCTCTTTAAGCCTTTGGCCGTTATTAAGAAAGAGACATCAACTAGACAAAATGCCTGCAACATTGGCAGGCCTCCTGCCTGCCTCCTTGCAGCTCTTAAATGCCCTGCACCTGTTCAGCCCACCTTTGCACCTGACTTGCTAGTTTCAGCCAGAACTTATTTAGAAATTGTGCTAGCAAGAAAATTCAAGTGTGCTCTTTTCCTATTTATCAGAAACAAACGCATTGTTGTCTGGTCTTGAACATAAGATTTAATTTCTTAAATTTTACATGTTTTAAAAGAAGACTCTAAAATAGTAAACAATCAGGTGAGCCTTAGATTAGATAAACTCTGTAGAACTTTGAAGTAATGTTTATATATGCAAATATCCATATGCAGTCTGTGATACAAAATTCTGGAACTTATTGTTCTTTTTAGCCTTTCTACAATACCCTTGCGTTTTCATTTAGTTTCTATTCTTCAGAGCAGCTTACAATTAAATTCATAGCATTTCTCAAAAAAATCTATGGAAATACATTGAATTCCTACATGTAATCCATGGGAGATATCCCACAAGATTTCAGAATGCTGCATTTGATGCACATCAATGCTGACTTCATGCAAGTCATTTAAAGAATGCATGGAACACCATTCTGAAATTAGGGTTATGGCCCAAACTGATAATGATGCTTTATACAAATATTCTGTTTGGTTACAGAATTATCAGTGGTTTTCTCCCTGCCTTGTATTTTAGTGCTTTTTGTTTCAGTGCAGACTGGGCTGGGTAACTAACAGTTACTGCCCTCTGCTCAGTCAGGTCCATCTCTGAGAATACTACAACAGGGAGAAGAAAACAGAGAGGACCTAACAGCAAAGTTCAAGGTTCTTACAGCAGCACAGGCTGATTCCAGAAATTCTGAGAAGAGTGAGAAGCAGTGATATTCTTCACAGGGACTCAGAAGGGAGTCAAAGGTTTGCTGTAATCTGGAAAGCAATTAAAAAGTTCCTAAACAGAGAACAAATCTGTAGGAAGAGAAATGACCTGAAAGGCCACTGTAGGCAAGAGGGAGATTTCCTTTCAAAACTTTTATTTTCGTACACTCTCCTTAAGAATTTTCTGTATTTTGAGAATTCTTTTTTCCAATAGCACTTTTATAAAACTTATTTTTAGAATGACACATTAAGAATCCCATGCTCTACCGTAAAAAAATCACCTTCACTATGTATCGGTAAACATATTTTTATATTTCTGTATGTTTGCTAATATTTATAATATATACTTATAATCTTTGCATTTATTTGGAGAGGAATATGCTTTTCTGGGAGGTTTGCACAACTGAAACAAACTTTAAAAACAGATGTCTTCGTTCAAAAGGTGCTTGATTCTTAGGACAGATATTCCCAAAGCAGTCTTAGTTATCTCAGCCTCTATAGACACTTTATGCACTATTTAGGTGGAAAAAACAAAATTTACTTGTGCATCATTTACTTGCTTATCAATCTGACAACATCCACAGATGAGGCACACAGTGGAAAACACAAGAGCACCACAATGATGCAAAAATCCTTCTAGTTTAGTTCATTTAATGCACGTCAGCAGTTTAAGTTAAGCTAACTGACCTTGTGTACAGTGAAGTCATATCTACCTTCTGTAAAATGAATTTGTCAACCTCTACTAGACATCCTGAGCCATAATCTGAACCTAGAGATGAAAAGCATGAGAAATAATCTCTCAAAAACATTCTAAATGCAGAATTTGAACATTTGTTATATACCAACTTTTCACTCACAAATTACATATTCCCTTCATTCTACCCCAAGTGCTAAAGACATGTTGGATGCACAGACCTCATTAAGTTGAACACAACAGCGTCCTCGCTGTCAGAACTTCCCTGTCACTTTAAACCTGGTACTTGAAATAACAACTAAAGGCCCGAACATTATTTAGACCATCAACGACACCATGATCACAAGAAAGGGTGATTCAGTGAATCACTGTATAATTAAGCTGCAATAATAGGCCTGAATTTTCACACCTCCTTCGCTAGAGGCTCTGACTGGGAATTGCGTGCTAGATGTAATTCAGAAGGCCTTCAGCAATATGGTGCACAGGAATTGAAGCTCTAGCTGTTGTTGTCAACTAAGGGTTTTTATTAGGTCCCACATACTGAAAAGATGTCTTCTTAATATGATTTTGATATAAAGTCTTAATTAACAAAACTGCCTGATTACAGCCTATTGGATAAACAAGATTGTATCCTAGAACAGCTAAAACTCATGTCATTTAACATTCATACTTCTTATTCTGCTCCAATAATCAGACACAGAGAATAAACGATCAAGGGCTGTCAGTGAAGAGAGATTTACACTGAAGACTTGTTTCCGCCATAAAACTCATGAATAAAACAGGAGAAGAATGACAAAGGTGTTAAATCAATATTATAATTATCAGGGGTCAATTAGAGAGTTTTTCCTATCAGTTTCAAACATTTCTTCTCTCAAATAAAGACCTTCCTAGTGACAGCACATTCAATACCAAATATCTAAATTCGAAAATCCTATAAAACAAAGTTTGTCTTGCTTTTAAAACCTTTTTTTTTTCTTTACAATATACTACAGCTCAGATACCGTAACACCTTTTCTTCACAATATTATAGATTTTTTTTTTTTTTGGGGGGGGGGGGCTGTTATTTGTGGAACGCATAGATTTTATCTGAAAACTGTATTAAATTCCACTGAATTAAACCAGAATTAAGCAGTACTATGGAATTCTAAAATGTTTATATAGGGTCTATATAAAATCTGATTTCATGAAATCTTTTGAAGAATGAATAGGATTACATCCAAGTAGAGGCTATAAATATAACCAGTAGTGCTTCCAAGTAACTAAACCTGAAACCAATTAAATTATCAGTATTACAAGTTTATTTCAATATTTGAATTCTCTGTTGCATTTGCATTTCTTGAGACCATTATAATCTCAAAGCTAGAATACTATGGAAAAGGGGAATCCAGTTTACACATTTTGCCCTTGGAGTTAAGCCGTGATTACATTCAGGGTTTTTTTCACTACACTTAAAAAAATGCAAAGATAATGAATCTGAAGAAATGCAATGGGACAACCCATAAATAAACATCAGCTTTCTTTTGAAATCTTGAGGGTGTTTCCAGGAGCACAGAATTATTCTCACATTTTACATTTCATTTCCTGCAATGTATTTTCAAAGAATAATGTTCTGTCAACTAGAATCGTGTAACAGATCTTCAGTACATACAAACTGTTACAGCTCCACTGACAACATAACTACCCAGGACACTTCAAATGGAAAAAAACACTGAATTTCCTTGCATTTCTCCTACAATCTGACCTTCAGTTAGTTTGCAGAGGTGCCAAGATCATATAATTCACAATACCATATGCTGCTTTCTCTCGTGTTTATAATTAAGTTACACTTTTAAAAGCTGTAAAAGCTCTTTGATTTAGTTATGCCCCTGTGCTTGCTTCTGAAAATGAAAAATTTACTTTTTAGACTCTTCTGGTCTTTTCATCCCATTCCAGTGCCTGCATCTTAGCAGGATGATTGTTTTCCTTGGACCTTAACTAAGGACATTTATTGCTCATGTTCTGATGACTAATTCATTAACAGTCCTATGTCCTTCACAGAAAGTTCTTTTTATGTTCTAATCATCTTTCCAGAAGCCAGAAACATAAACCAGGTCATTATGAGTTAATACAAATCAATGTCCAATGACTAATTTTCATTTCACACTTGATAGCTTTAGCGTCTGCTTTGGGCAACAGTTCTACTGCAATACTCTTTTATCAGATATTTTGGGAAGTTTTTTCATCTTTCTGAAACTATGTCTAATCAAGAGGGCAGCCGTATAAACACATACCAGCATTTCAGAGGAAAATACCTGGAAGTTGGAATTTTATTCAATTTAAACATCTCTGCTCTTAAACTTCTTCAGGATTTACACTGAATAAATGCAGGACAGAAAAATTTTAGTAAACATTTAGGCTTAAATTTAATTCAAAGCATGCTTTACATTTTGTTTACTTGCAGGAGTATGCTAAGGAGCAACACCATCATGACAAAAATGAATGCATTTGTTGCTTACATAGGCAGCAAGAACAGACCATACAAGTATATTCAACCTCAAAGTTTTGGTACCTACTGAAAAGAACTGGTCTTGTGGTTTTGGAATTAGTGCACTCTGTCACTATGACATTTTATATTCCTTGTGTTAAGCTGGGCAGTAAAATTTCCCCTCCTAACAGAATTTTAGTAATTAATGACTGCCAAGCTCAAAAAAGTATATTTTAGTTTATTCTATTCAGAAAGAATAAAATTTTCTTATGGTGGTGTTTCTCCTCTAGCATTCCCATATTAAAAGGATATATAATTACCTCTTTCTTGATTTTGGTTTACTCAATAGTGGTTGACAAAAAATTACATTTTTGTAGTATATCTTGAACTTCACCTCCAGATTTTATTTTTTTTTACTGTTTTTTTGTTCGTTCTTTCTCTCCTAATCTCACTACAGGCTGAGGAGATGCTAAGTTTTATTTCCCTGAGCTGTGTGTCTGATATTTCCACCTTCTTCTTTCTGAGTGCATCTTCAGAGCTCAGGAGCCATGCATTCATAGGCTGTCTCAGCAATATATTACTCTGTTGCATTTCAAATCTTGAGGAAAAACTAGGAAAAGCAAGAAAATGTGTACCCTCTGGCTTTGTTATTTTCCACTGTATGTGATCAAAATTCAATTAAAAATCTTTGATGGATGGATACATGAACAGTTTGCCAAGTTATACCTAATCCTCATGTATATGATTTTCATTGACTTTTACGTGAGTAAATTTATTCCTGAGTGTTTTAAGGTAGAGCTCTCATAGCTCTCTTGTACATAACAGCTCACATGCAACATTGGCACCCATTTAATGTCATGCTTGTCTTGAAGTTTATCAGGAGATACGTTACAAGAAACATACAAGTCGTTCGTATTATTATGTCTTTTAAATTGAGGAAACCATACTAGTCATGTACCTCTTTTCCTGCAGCATATCTTACTATTTGCATGCTCTGATCAAGTTGGTGCTTTTCACTAGCCAAAAAAAGGGAAATCAGGCTCATCCAGTTTCAAAAGTCTAATTAAAAGAAATTATTTATCTTCCTTTTAATTTAACTTAGATCTTCCTTCAGCGTCATAATCTTACCGACACTCTTGTCTTGCAGAGTTCCTCAAAAATCCATACAGACCTCTTTTAAAAATAAACAACTTGGAAATTAAAAACAATTCCCTACCTACTTATGTATCCTTGCATAAAATCATGAGCAGATAAAAAAACCCACACAACTGAGATTATCATGAATTCCTGATTCACTGACAGGTAAGTAGCTATTATTTGAAGAAGATTCTGAGAAAACAGAAGGTGAAATAGAACCGAATAATCACATCATTCAACCTGGACATCTATTTTACATTATCCAATTAGGAGGTTAGAACAAAGAGTTCAGAGTCCCTTTTTGCCATGGATAAGCTGGTGCTCTTGATACCTGAAAAGGAAACTGAACTTTCCAAGACTCATTTCAGAGTTTTAGAAAGCAGGTATTCTTTATTGCAGCGCTGGGTGCACGGGGGATTTCTCCTCCTAGCGTGCACACCCAGCTTCTGGACAGAAAATTAGTTATACACTACAATCATGCATAATTCATAACATATTTACATATTCTTAAGCAATTGGTTAATTTTCTCTAGCTTTACATGTAAATTACTTTACATGCTCAGTTTTCCTCCTCTGCCCCTTTCTTTTGGGTCTGGGGTGTATTTAAGGTAGGTGGTCCGTGAGTCGGTGGTCGTGATCTCCCCCTGCCGGAATTACCTTTTCCCCCAAGTCACCGCATTTTCGCAGTTCAGAAAAAACATGATAACAAAGTTTATGCAGTTTCTGGGATGTTCCCTCCAAGGGCAGACAGTTCTTGATAAAAAGTCTCTGTTTTAATCACTCCTGACAGCTTCAAGGATGGTCATGTTGTTAGTTTCTTTAGGTATGCGTAAATCACCTACTGCTGACTAAACCCTTCATGAAACTTTTACACAAAAACTTTAACCCCTTTATCGTTGGGTAACACTCTCAGCTGGAGAATTTAAAACTCAGCATGGTGTTTTGAATGTTTAGTTAGCTTCTGCTAATCTAAAGAAAAAGAGTTGGTACTGTCCTCTGACACTCATACTGAAATCTGTTGGTTATTTCAGATAACCTCTACTCATCTTGTTCCTTTTTCTATCCCTTATTGTATAGCATTCCTGCCAAGGCACTTCTAAAACAAAGGAATTCTATCCTTATTCTATCCTGTAATTCTATCCTTACACGTCCAGGCCAACCTTTAATTATTCAATGATAGTCTGTCACTTCTATTTGGTTTCAGACTCACCCAATTAAGTATGGTGGTTTGGATCTGAGGCTCCTTGAGAATTTTGTTTTCCCTGAACAGAAGAATCACAGTCAAATTTAGATTTTGTTGTATCTAGAAATCATCATGTTATCTCAACAAGACAAATTCATGATTTAGTACATAATGATATCCAAGTAGGCTGTTCAGGCAAATTTAATTAATGCTTACAAACATAACGTGAATCAGTGTGTTGTTTATTATATTGCTGCTGTCTTTTTCCTGTTTAAACACATATTACATTGCTAAATGTTTGACTGAAACTCTTGTACAATAATTTTATACTTAAGCTCTACATAATTATTTCACTATCAGTTCTACATTCTGTGGGTTTTTTTTTTCAATTTCATATGTTTCTTACAGTCTAACAGTCCTTGCTTTCTGGATTGCTGTATTTTAACCACTATCACGGTTAGATAACTAACCACAAAGGGTTTTCAGTCTTTACAAAATTTTGAATTTTTCCTCTATTCTGTGTAATCTTTTGTTTTCTGCTGTTTGAACCTTTGGAATAAAATGCACATCTCCTCAACATTAATCTCAAAAATAACTTGGCAGGAAATGCTTCTTTGATTCATACAAACTTCTCATAATATAGCCTCAATGACAGATATATAAATGAACAATATTAACATGAATATCATTCGATATAAAAATGTTTGGACAACTATTGCAAAAGTTATGTATCACCACTCTGTTACTTGGATTTAGATTCAAGATCAGAAGCAGAACAATCAAAGGCTCACTTGAAAAGTCTTCAAGATGAAAATACACAGCTGGCAAAAGAAACAGCCCCAATTTTGTTTATTATCCAATTCTGTCCCCCCAAAATGAATTATAAAATTAGGGATCCAGACTGCAATGATGAATTAACCTTGTAAGCGGAACTTTAATTGAAAAAACAATTCGGATTGTGAATTCTGAAAAAACAAAACAGATTCTGCTGTTCAATAACAGCAGATTATGCTTTGGGCTTTCTTCTCCCTATGGAGTATAATGATTTGTAAAGTGTAGCTTTTCTAACTACTACTTTCTAACTGCAGAGAGCGAATGTGATTACTGACTGTGGTTTAAGTTCTATCCATATATGTTTTACTGATTTTTTTTGTTTTGATTACCTGCCATATTTAACATCTGTCTTGGTACGATTTAGAGCCAATCATTTAAGATTTTTTTCCTGGAATTTCTCATTTTTACTTAAAGTAACCATTCCTAGTTTCTCTGAAGTGTTGATATTTCATTTCAAACCCAGCACAGACTTTCTAAGTATATATTCCTAATTTCAGAAGGATGCATAAAGCCATAAATATCTCAAAACCCACTTTGCTTTAATTTAGTTATTCTTGTGCTTAAGTGTTATATCCAATAGCGATGTTCAGAAAAAAAAAAATACCCATAAAGGAACAATATACTTTAGAAGCAATGGGAACCATGTGATATAAAAAGAAAAAAATAAAAATCATAGATTTACCCTGTTAAGATGCAGACACTGAGCTTTATGGTCATTAAAGCACTCCTCTAACTTAATGTCTTGGAAAACTATTCTGTTAAATTAAGGAAACATACTAATATTTCTCTGCCTATTACTAGTGAAGGGCAAATTGCTCTGCTGTGTAAAGGTTCTGTCTTCTTCTGCCTTGTATTAAGGCTGCAGCACAACAGTAGGAGTTTAGGCCTCTGCCTTTTGTGAAAAACCTGTTCTTCAAGGATAAGTTATTTTCAGGAGTCTTCTACGCTCATTTTCTTCCAGGCTGAGGAATCAGGTGAGTTATATATATATATATATATATATATACAGTCTCAATTCCTTGCTGCTTATTACTTAGTAGGTTTAGTTCTGCAAAAGTAGTACCATTAAGTAGTACTGAAATGAGCAAGGCTAAAGACTGCTTTGCAGCTTATAGAACGATTCTTACTACTGTGCTGGCAATTAGACTTTTCAATAATTCTAAGCACAGCATGCCTCTTTTTTTTTTTTTTTAAACTACCATGACAAAACAATAGAATGTTGTTCAGGACAAAGAACAGCATAATACTGAATTTTAAAAATACCTATTGTGAGAGTACCATAGCAGGGAACATAAACTGTAATTCAGTGGACAGATTTGCTATATGGTAAACTTTTAGTGGCAGCATTAACTGAATCCCCTAAACCAACATTTCACTTTTCAACAATAGAATAAAGAAAAGCTACTTGTACGGAGAAGAAAACCATCACCAATGGATGTCAGAACTGAGCTCAGTCTAAATAATCTATACCAATATCAAATCCTCTTTTCTGAGGAAACTATCCTTGCAAATATTTTCTGTCATGAGTATTAGGTGTGTGCAGATGCTTTCAAGTCATAGTGAAAGATTTCAGTACTATAGTCTCTAGAGCTTTTGCTTTGCTCCTAGCACTTTCTGCTCTGTTGCTTTCTCTCACCTAGCTAACAAAATAGCTTAGCCACAGAGGGCTCCCCAGGGCTCAGACCCTCTCATTTCCCTGCTTTATTGTGGGCATATTCTGCAAGGCCAGAAGTAAAGACATATTCAATCTCTAACCTCTGTCATAAATACCAGATCTATAGAAAAATATCAATTACATCTATGCATATTGTGGAAAGCACTGGTGACCTGGAATGGATTATGTGCTATATAGCAACTTTTATATCCCAGTGCAACACTAAATTTCTGTAATACATGCCCTCTGCAAACATCTAGCTGCAAAACAAGAGAGCTAGTCATTACCCATTAAGCCTAACTGAGCAGAACAAAGTCCCTCTGAGCTTTTCTTGGCATGCAAGAAATTGAAATGCTTCAGTGAAGGCCTGACCTTGCTGTCCCAGCAAGTTGTACAGAAAAATTCTGTTGACTCCAGGGGAGTTTTTTCCAACTCTTGATAAAATCATAGGCTTCCTATTTTTGAAAGTGCATCTGTTCTGTTCTACCCCTAGATACATCTGCCACTGTATATGTCATACTTCACTTGTAATGCTTCTTCTAAAGCCTCAAAGTGAGCAATTGCATTTAATTTTCCTCATGAGAATAGAATATACCAGAACACCTTCAACATTTTCTAGAGATGGGGCAATATAGTACTGCTAGCTTAAAAGAGAGCTCCCCCCAAAATCAATGCTTACTTCAGATACGTCAAGAAAAGCATCAGTTATAATTTCTAATTTTCTCCAAATCAAAAGGACTATGAAACACAGGAATTCCTATTTGTCACATTAAGCAGTCGAAACGACCAGTCTGCAACTTTGGAGAGTACACCAGTTTCGGTAGTACTATAACCCAACATCCTTATAAGGAGCAAAAGTCTCTAAGCAACTTTGGAGAGTACACCAGTTTCAGTAGTTCTATAACCCGATGTCCTTATAACAATAAGGGCAAGAAATCTCCAGGACTTTTGAATAGAAATATATATTTTATTCGTGACAGAATATAGATTCGTAGATAGCCAGTGATAGTGACTGACTACAAAAACAACTTTAATTAAAATACTGCAGTGATAATATAAAACTATTACTGATCAGTTATAATACTAAATAGCTAGCAAGATGTTAGTAAGTTAATGCACGTAACACAGAGTTCTCACCCAACAGGTGTCCCTGGGGGGGTGGGGGGGAAGAGAGGTTCAGCCTGTCGACTGATCCCAGACATTCCGATGGAAGGGCTTCTCCCTAGCATCCCCTTTGTCTTTTGCCATTTTATACCTTTTCTTTACTTTCAGGTGGAGCTTGAGTGACTCTAGTCATACATACCTTTGTTAGGATTGGTGCAAACTTTTCTCGCTTCGATTTAAAGGTATAGGCAAGAAGAAATTCAGGGCCCCTGCTCAGTGAGGGGTGGTTGCAGCCCGGAGGTGGGTAGCTTTTGAGGTGGAGGTGTGTTTATGTATTATAATGACATTATAATGAGCAAAGTTCAACTAAAGGACAAGATTTCCTGGGGCAACAGTTGCGATCCATCTTCCTTGATGGCAATTAGACGGTTATCTTCACCAGATGTTCTTTGCCCCTGATAACAGGGATGAGCCATGGTACCTCCTCACCACTCTAATCCCCACTTCAAAGACATTGCTCATTTCGTCTGACCAGCAGGCCGTGTCCATCCTGGGAGCAGCAACTGTTTCTCACCTCAAAGCTGCTCTAATATTGCAGCCTTTGAGCTGAACTTTGCAAAGCTGTATTACTCCATTTTCCCCAATTTCAGTTATTTTCCCACACTATTAAAAAAAATTATTAGTCTACTGATGTCTTATCTGTCTTTGATTTGTATTAAGAACACTATATAACAAAAAACTTAAAATACATATTACAGAATGTGCTGTATAAGTAGGACTGTTTTACAAGGAGAACAAAGAAAGTGTTATCTCCTCCAAAGAGTAAGACACTGAAAAGGAAACTCTTAGAACACACATTCAGCATAAACCAGACGCTATTATACATCTCGCAGATTCATGCATTTTTGTTAATCAGAGAAATATTGGATACTCGGTACTGGAGATTTCATTCCTACAACTTTTATGAGGGTTTTGCATGCATTATCAACATGAGGAGGGATATATCAAGAATGGAAATGTTTCTCTTTAAAATAAACTTGGGGGGGGTAAAGACTGAGACTTCTTCAATATTTAAAAATTTTAAAAAAGTAGAAATATAGGTCATGCCTTTCAGAATCTTATAAAATTTTTCAGGATCTCTTTCCATAACTTAAAGGAATACTGAACTGAGGTTTAATTTGGATATTCATTAAAACAGTTGGATCTTATCAAGTTTCATGAATCCACTAAATGGAATGTTAAGTACCTTGAGAAAAGCCAGTCCAATTACATTTCTGTTTGACTCCAGGTCAAGACAGAAACTAGAGAGAATTAGACTATTTAACTGAATATTTCAGAATCTTTAAGGAGCTTTAGTTGGGCTGGGGAAAAAAAAAAAAAAGATTGCTGTTCCAGGCATAAAGGGATCCTATATTACAGGAAGTGTTTCATGCATCTGTATTCATACCAAAGTTTCTTCTGTATAATACATCTGTCTTGTTAATACAAAGTCAGCCCTGGGAATGCCTCGAGATGCTGGAAATGAAATCAATTTCTGTTTTATTCAGAGGAGGAAAATAAGAGAGAAGGCTTTAGAAAATCTGCTGTTGTGGAAAGGGTCAAGAAGAGTAGAAATACCCTAAATATATCCCGCTAAGTTAAGAAACAACTGAATCAAGATACTGATTCCCCATTCACATGAGACAACATTTTTGAGCTTATGTCTTAACAAATACCAGTCTTTCCTTCCCTTTGACATAAATAACAGTGACCATTGGGATAACTTGATTTTTTCCTCCAGATTTCTTTCCTGTTCTTTATATGGATGTTCCCCTACATAGAGTCTGTTCAAGGATATTTTCCTTTTCGTGATGTCTGAGGTCCATGACAGATGAACACAGCTAGTCCCCACAGTAGATACTCTGCTCTCACAGTGCCAAACAGTTGGGGTAAGCAGTATTTTTCAAACTACATCTTGAGACACCTTAGGAAGTAGAGAAAAATTCAAATAGCATTGTGAAGGTTTAGAAAGAAATATAAGTACAAAAAAAAGGTAAATAAAATTAGAAGAAAAATGAAAGCAGTGGCTTAGCACCTCTGGACAAGGCAAGGGGTTGGAGAGTGAAAAGTATTGCAGTTTCTTTCTTGTAGATGTCTCTGAGTCAGGAGTGTCTGACTTCTTTTACCTGCTGGGTGATTTTCTAGATTAGTTTTTTTTTCTAGGTCAGGAGACTAGGTATTTATTGCAGTAGCCAGAAATTATACCTTGTTCT
The DNA here is from genome assembly GCF_009769465.1 of Tauraco erythrolophus. Taxonomy (NCBI): domain Eukaryota; kingdom Metazoa; phylum Chordata; class Aves; order Musophagiformes; family Musophagidae; genus Tauraco; species Tauraco erythrolophus. Next base: position 8,478,037 of record NC_141472.1, read on the forward strand.
GATTCTGCTGTGGTAAAGAGAGTGGTGTCTTGATTTTAAATACTGCCAGAAGACAGGTAAATCCAGATTCAGACTTTTGGAAATTGTAGGAAATCCTGCTGAAAAGAGAATAAGAGGTGTGGTCAGTAGGCCACTTTTTTGGTACTTTCTTAGTACCAGAACCAGTAACTTTTGTTTTTCTTGGACATAGAAGAGGACAGAAGGTCAGTCATCTTCCTCTCCTTTGACTTTCACAGCCCCTTTTCCTGTCTTTGTTTGTACAGCCACAGGACTTGCCTGCTCAGCCCTTGTGGGCTATCAACTAAGGAGGAATGCTGACCTTTGAAGTAATCAGACAGCGTTTTTGTCCAAGTTGGGCAATGTCATCCAGAATGGTTTGGGGCTCAGTTTGGACAGCAAACCACATGAACTACGATCACAAGGAATAACTCAGCCAAAATGGAAACAGAAAATAAAGCCTTTGAGAGAATTGATCCTGGAAAAAGATGGGGAGAAAAAGAATTTATGAGTTTTGGAGTGGAAGTTATGTTTTTTTACCCATTCCTAATAATTTATTTTCTTTTCAGAATTCCTAACTCACACGGGTTTTGAGGGAACAATATAAAAAGGCAGTGCTTGGAAACCAAAACTGAGAAAAGATTTCTCTAAACTCTTCAAAAAGGAAACTTCTGGGTGACCACTCTAACCTCAATGCACTTAGAGAAGTTTAATTCTTGTCGGAAAATAAGCTGCAATTCATAATTGTTTCCAAATGCATTAAGCAGACAGCATGTTTCACAAAGGACATATTTATTTCACAAAAATCAAACTGTAGAGCAAAATCAATCAGATATCCAGCTTACAATATTTTAGGTTTTATGCAGCTGAGAATAAAGGGCTACCAGTTATTGGAATTGTTTTGAGTGATGAGGAAAACATCTGTGTGTACAGCAAGCGATGAATACATCCTGGTAGCAGAATTCTCACCTTTTTATGGAAGTTTAAAGAAATAATAAAACTTACAAAACTGACAGTAGTACGAGATAAACAATTTGGTGTCAAGAATGTTTTTTAATGACCTGCTTTTCTCTTTGAATGGGTGTATGCACTCAGGTATACATACCAGCACTTAAGCCTCAGATATATTATTTTTCTTTTCAGTTAGTTTGACACAGCTCTGAATATTATAGAGTTGCATAAGAAATTGCAAATAGTTGCCAAATCCCAGTGATTTCATCAGGAAGGAAGTTCAGTCCCTGAATCAAGTGTAAAACTATAAACACAGTATGTTCTTGATTTTGATGAAGAGAAATAAATGAGCTCCTACTCAGTTTGTGTGTAAGCTTATACTGTATCTTGATGTCCTCTAAACTATATTTTGTGGTTGAACATGGAAATTTTTAGCCTAATGTCAATTTGTTCAGAGTTTAATTCAAATCCCTTGAGCCTTTCTGGAATAGATAGAAATTAAAAAAAGGTTAAAAAGATGTTTCTTTCATTTTTATCTATCAATAGCAAATCATTAAGAGGAAAAAAAAAAGCAATCACAACTCAAATTTCTGGCTACTGTCAACGGCAACTACTCAGCATACTAAACGAGGGCAAAAAAGTGGAAAAACACCATCAGGAGTTGTACATTTGTGATTAATGCCGAGATACGCAGTCAAATTTCTACCTAATTCTGATAAATTCATTGTGTTGCTCTAGAAGCAAACACTATATTCAGTTTCCCTGACACTGCAGTCAGTGGCTAAACACAAGAACAAGTTCAGATTGAAAGCAATTTAAAAAGTGAAGTTCATTTGTCTTTTAAAATGCAAAGTTCAGTTCTTATAATTCAAATGGCTTCAGACAACGCTGATGCCTTGTGCTTTTTGCAGGCCAGGAACAGATATAAAAGATTCTGTGGGCTAACTCTATTAATCATAACTTCTAAAGAAATGAAAATCGTGCACTTGAGTATTCTACTGCTCCCCTGCATTTATTCTTTTGACAATTGTTTTTCTTGAGAAACCATTTATAAAGGTCTAATTATTCACAGTTCCATTTATAAAGTGGGTCTGAGGCTCCAAAATGGCTGGTGCTTTTTATCATTTTATGATAACCGTTGTACAATTTCACAAGGTGTTTTACAAAAAGCCAGAGAGTCCTCTGCCCAAAGCCACAACCTTTGCTCTGTATACTATTTCTTTTCCTCCAAGACAAATTGATCCTAGTGACACAGAGCAGTTTTTGGACATCACCCACCTGCAATCTGATCAGTTTCTCTACCAATTCATCCGTGAAAACATATGCAATAGTCAAGCATATCAGAGGCTTCAAGTATCATCACACTGTGATCTGAACATGATAATTGTTGACTAAAGAAAGCTTTTGTTTACACTAACTGGGACAGGAAAGGTATTCAGCCCCAGAGAGCTGCCTGCAAATCCCTTCACAGTGCAGAAAATCGTCAGGAAACCTACAGCAACATTCCTCTAGGGTAAAGCAGTTTTCTCAAGAGCTTGAAAGCCCCTCTGTCACAATGCTGTCCCCTTACTGACATTTATTAAAATCACCTGTAATATCATCGCTTTTCTTAAAAATAATTTATTATGAAGCTACGGTTCTGCCAAGTGCCTTTAAGCTATCCTCACCCTATTTTTTTTAAACCATTTACAAAGTAATATATATATAGAGAGAGGAGGAATGTTCCGAAGATATAAACACATAAAAGCAGGAAACAACAGCTCCTGTATCCCAGTTCAGCACTGAGGCACAATGCTCAGACCTTTGTGCTTAGCGCACTCCCCAGAGGCCAGGAGGTGTTGGTTTGAACACCACGAGCATCTATAGGAGCCAGGTCTCCTCTGCTGTGGAACTATGCTTTAATGCTGAACGTATTGCTCTTCCTCCAAGATCATCTTGTTCAAAAGTAAAGAGTTCAAAAACTCCTTCTTTGGAAGAAAGAATATCAGCCTTCAAGTAAGACAATCTTGCAGGAGGTGGAGGCAGTTTTCTTGACACTGAGACCGCTAAAATCTCAGAGGGGCACTGACTTTCAAACCCTTCTGTACACAGCAATCTCTGCTTGGAGCACAGATTGCTCCAAGGAGCCTTCTCTGGTCAGATAACTGGCCTCTCTGAACCTCATTCTGATGTGCCATGCCCTGCATTGGGCACTGTGCAAGCAACTAGGGTTGAGGATACTACATAAAGTAAGCTTTTTACTCATCCCATTTTTGTAAGGTCATTCTTGTACACTGAAAAATTATCATTATGTAATTTCGATGCATTAACTTTTGGCTATCTCTTCAAAGCCTCTGAAAGGGAACAGTTAGTGTGCTATATATGAGAAGACTATTAACTCAGATTAAAGAGGGAACTTGGCAGGTACAGCACATACACAGGATGAATTTTTATTTTGAAGCTAAGAGCAACAGTGAAAATCCTCATTTGCCCAACGGTGATCATGTCAGATGACATCATGTCAGATAGCATTAAAAAGCAATATCAAACATTATCTCTGTTTTGCTACGCTTGCATAGCAGCAACTGAAATGATAGAAAGGGAGTCATTGCATAAATGGGAACATACTGAAGATATCTGAGAGTGTGAGCAGGTGTCCTTAAGTGTAATTAGCACTTCACAGCCCTTTTGTTCCTTTAGACTAATCTGTCTAGAATTATCAATTTATAATGGCATACAGCTGCTGAATAGATCTCCCTATATCTGCCATGCCTATCAATTCAAAATTATTCTCAGTTTTGTCAACCAGCTTGAGAATTAAGAAAATACAAATTCAAACAAGAGAATGCATACTTCAAATATTTCTTAACATTGTTCCTTTCCTCAAACATGCTAGCTGACAAGGTGGGCTGAGTTTTCTAATGGTTTCTACTTTCCTCATTTCAGAAATACTTAGGAATACATTTCACATTCTCCTCAACATCCTTTTAACCTATTTTGAACCTGAGCAATCAAAGCATCATGTAGCAGATGTAGTTGAATATTCAATGTCTTGAACAGAGGGGGAGGAACAAAAAAATAGTCTTGATTTATGGTCAAAATCTAGTTTTCCATCTGTACTCAATTCTTTTCCCACTTCAACCTTTACATAAAAAGAAATAAGGTTCATAATTTAAAATATTAAAAAAAAAAGACACAGGCTTCTAGATTTTTTTGTGAGTTCAACTCTGATGAGCCTATTATGTACTGTAAAGCTGAGTCAAACCTGAATTCCAATATACCTTTTAAAGTTACAGATAATGCGCTTCCATTTAAATCTGTAGGTTAAGACTCCTTTAAAATCAACCATTCAACATGAGATAGTATTTAAACTTCTGTTCACTCACTGCCATTCCTTCTCCCCCGAAAAAAAAAACACATAGAACACAGAACAGAGAAAAATTGATTTGTAAATTGGCTTTAGTCAACATCAACCTATTTTCAAGAGAAAAACAAAAGCATGTATAAATTCTGCTACAAGAGGACGTCTGTCAAGAAAGAGAGAGCATTCTGATCTACTAGAGGATGAGTTAGAAATGAGATTAAAATTAGAAATACAAGGTCACATTTTCCAGTAAATATTAGAGGAAAACAAGATTTAAAATGTTACAGAAACGAGTTACCAGAGTTACCTAAAATAAATATGAAAACAAAAATTTCCAGAAACACCTGGCAAATGTGTTCGTCAGACTTATGTCAATATTGCTAGTGTTGAAAATAGAAATATTATTTTGTCTCAATTTCTTAATTTCAAAATATTTTGTTATTAAATGTACCTCTATTTAAGTTTAACACACCAGTAAATGAGATGCTGAAGAGTTGGCTCTTTTCTCCGTGCTGTGACCAAAGTCTTGATTAGAGCGAGTTTGCCATGAAGCTGTTGGGGAATTCAGAGTAAAACCTCCAGCTGCCACGGCAGCACGTGGTGCCAAGGTAAACCTGCCAGCCTTGAGAAGTGGCAAGCAAATTTCAAACCCGTTAGGTCTCATCAAGAAGACTGTAAATCAAGTCCAGTTAGTCTATGCAGACTAAACATTTTATCCTGCTTGAAGAACTTTCATTTTCTAATGGGAGAAGATACCCTATTCATACCTCTGTAGCTGTTAAACCTTGAGTTCCACAAAAGAAAACAACTGTAATCCATCCCATAAAGGCGAAGGCAAATTGTGTACTACTTTCAAGTAGCTATAAAACAGTGTGCGTTAGCAACTCAGTAAGCCATTAAATAATCTTGTTCCTGGGCTTGAATTCCTTAGGGTCTTATTTAAAGGAAATTAGGAGCTTTTTTATATGCAGAAAACTCTAAAGTGCATGCTAAAATAATGTATCAAAAATTTTATACATTTAGAAGTGGTTGGTTAACTAAAACAGCTTTGCCAACAATGCATTTATAAATGTATTGGGTGTTACTAGAAAATACTAGAGCTATTACAAAAGTGTATGAATACATTAATAAATCTTAGCAATTACACACTATTTGCCATCTTTACAGTGCCATGCAGAAGTGTAGTATGCAAATATCTTTCATTATTAGACTTTCATTGTTGAGCTAGATGTTTTTCCTCCTGTTGCTTGTGGCAAACCTCACAATTGGCTGTTCCCTTGGACACATCCACCTTTTTCCAGCAGTCCCTCGTATTAAGCCACTTTCTCATTTAACAACCCTCAATGCCACCCTCTTGCTTGTTGCCTCAGTCTACAAATTCAGCACACCTGCTGTAACGGAATCTCCCACAAAAATTCTCCAGATGATAAAAAGAAAGTTTCCTGGGAATTCTCTGACTTTGTATCAGACAATACTGATTCATAGAATCTTAATTTTCAAAGCATATAAGTAAAATGGGAAAGACTTTTTCAGGTCAGGATAGAATCTTTTGGTCCGACATCATGTACTTATACAACAAAGCAGACCCACAAAAAAGCTAAAGCCATTTCCTGAAGTTTACAATACACAGCTTCAAGTCAAATAGAACCATGGATCACCAGTTTTTCATCTTATTTAATCAGTGTATTTTCAGATAATTAACTTAGACATTTCTCAGCCAAAAACTTAAAAACGCTTAAGTTTATTTGTAAAACAAAGTAAGGAACTTCCAAATCTCAAAAATTATGAACCAATTTTAGATCACAAACTATTAAACTTTCTTTGGAGAAAAGAAAAACCAAACCTGTTCTACTAACGTCTAGACTAAATTCTTTTTGCGTCAAAATTTCGTTCAAACTAAAACTTTGTACTCATGCTGTGCAAAGATCGTCTTTTTTACTTCAAGTCTTCTTCAGTATTCCTTTAACATAAAAGAATGAGAAGCTATCTATTGACAATAAAGAAAAATAACACTCTTTAACCTTTATTTACAGTAGGCATTCTCTCAAGCAGATGAATACTACAGGTTACATTCACTCAAGTAATGCTTGTTTCTATGAAAGGGGTTTTCCTAGGAGTCTCTAAGCAAGTAATAACTTAGGTAAACACATACTGCTCAGATACTTTTCTTTCCAAATTGCTTTTGCGGAGTGATCAGAGAATCATAACTCCATACGAACAATCATATTCTGGAAAAGATAAGCCTTACTTTGTCCATGTTCTTAATCTCTTAAACATAACACCACTTGTTTTGAAATCATTTTATGTGAAAAATCATTAGATTTTGGAAAACTAATAGCGATCAAAGAACCTTTGATTTGGACTACACGAGACGTTTGGATTAGACTACATATGGAATCGCTCTATGTCAGCAAAGCAAAGACCGTATAAACCTGGAGAAAGCTCACTGAAACCAGACTCAAGACAGAATAGGGTCAGTGCATAGACCTCTGACAATATGAATTTGGCTAAGAAAGTAGAAAACCTCCTAAGGGATTGAGCATAAATAAATCTACCCAAATAAGCAGTTCTCTTCAGTACTCTTCTGTTTTTTTCCAATGCAAATTCCATTCTTGGCAATCAAAATGAGTCCAAATAAAATCATTTATGGACAGCGGTGCCATATATTTCTTTCCCGAGGCTCTAGTAATTGAAATCCTGTTTGATGTATGGAATGACCAATATAAGATGAAACACAGACAGCAGATTTTCACACTCAATGGAAAAAAAGCCATACATATTCTGTGTTACTGTAATGTAAGTAGTTTCACTGTTCCCTCTAGATTTGTTACTGCTATCATGGAAGTAGTTCCAAATATATTTATCAGTTGACTTGATATCAAAGGATTAAAATATCTCATTCTACATCACAACTGTACAGTCTACACAGGCCTATCCGCATCTGAAATCTAAAATAATCTCCACAAACTGAAACATTAAGATAGCCATAATTATACATCATCCTTTTTTCTTTCTTTTTTTTTTTTTTTTAGAAAACTTTGAGAGGTCCAGAAATATAGATGATAATTAGCTACAAGCTTGAATTTGACACAAATTTCATCATAATTGTGAATTCATTCTATTCTATGCAAAAGCAAGATTCTTGTTAATGGGATTATATCAAAGAAACTAAAAAAAATAGAATCCTGTATGTCATCTTTGTAATTTTGAATTGCCTGCATGTAAGCCTAGATCATATTTTCACTTTTAGGTCAATCCTGTTTGAATCTGTGAAAAGCAAATCATAGATATGAAGACTTCTCAGCTACACAGAATTCCTGCAAAACTTTTCCTGAGATTCTCCTGTAATAGACTGTAGGCATATTAGTTCTCTCAGCTTTATTACATAAATTTGGTCGATCATTTTGCCTTCGATGACCCAAATACTACAAATCTTCTTGGCATACATTGATAGCAGCTGAACAGCTTTTGAATAAATAAAAACATTTTTGCACAGCTACAACAACATTGTTGCTTTTTTTTTTTTTTAATGGTGGTAGATATCCTCGCTTAAGCCAGTGAGACCTTAAGGGTAAATCTCCCTTGCCTTTCCCATCTCTGACCTAAAAGGAAACGCTTGCACTACTCCACTGATCTGCCAGTTCAAATATGAAGAAAACAAACCAATGCCTCACAGTTAGTGAAGGCTAATATAATAAAAAACATCCTTGTATCTTTTTCAAAATGCACTGAAGAATCCTTGTGCCATTACTATGAAGTGCCCAATTTCATAATTGTCAAATAACAATTTCCTGTCCTACGTGTAGCTATAAGGTATCTACTTATCTCAATTTAAGTGATCTTACTCTACCTGTCTGTTGCTACATCAATCTTCCAGTTAAATTATGGTTTTAATTAATTTGAATATCTCCACTGATTTCAGGTGCTAGGATAAGGAGGGCTTATTTGCCCTAGAGAGACCAAGGCTGCCAGAGCAATAATAAAAGAGACTGGGAAAGGTTAATGCAACCAACAGTGAAGGGTGGGGGTGGGGGCTGGAAAGACTGGAAAATAAAGGATGATGGAAAACCAGACAAGGACTAGAGGACTGAAAGAGAGACACAACACTCCTTACATCACTGATTAGCCTGTAAGAAAGCAAGTCTATGCTTCTACAAAATCCTTTTCCCCAAAGAATTCTCAGTTTCTGAACAGGGATCTGTCCAATGCTTTTCTGATACACTCCATGCAGTGTTTCTCTTCCAGATGCCAACTGCCCAAGGCTTAATATTTTAACGATTCCAAGGCTCTTAAACAGAATCTTAGGTGAAGACACTTGAATAAAATCGAAGGGAGAAGAAATCAGTATCTGATCACTAAAGTACATAATCTGCATCTCTAAGGTGATGGGACATGCTTTGCTGAATACTAGAATGTGATTTTACTGCTCACACAAGACAACAGATATTTTCATCTCATTCCAGAGTTTACTTGCTTTAGTTTTAGGCATACTAGACTGTATATACTGATCTTTGGAGTTTGCTTAGGTAGATGACATTGATGACAAGCTAAATAAAAATCTACATAATTAAATGACAAATAGGGTAGCAACATGCAAGTCTTGAGTTGATATGGCTCAGGCTGGATTTCTCTGATTTCAAAATGAATGCCATAAACTAAATAAATCATTCACATCTGCACTATTCACCATCAGAGACATCAAACCTCATTAATCCTCGTTAAGTAAAAGAGCCTTCCTGTCATTCCCTTTCTTGTGTTGAAATAGAAGTTCAGTAACAGTGTTACCAAGCCCATAAGCATTCATGCACCTGTGCAACAGGCCTCAGGAGGAATTTTGCTACCTATCCAAAACTCAATGACTTATGTGGCAGCTTGGGCTAAGAGAAAAAAGCATACATAGAAAAATATTTAAAGGTCCTTTACAAGATAACAGATTTTTTTCTGTTTACAAATTTAATATGCTTATCTTGTTAATGTTATCTTGATAATTGATAACCAGCATACAGTTCTTGATTTGTAAATAGCATTCTCTTAAACTTACATGATGTGTTTTATCTTACAAATCTTTTGAGAGTGATTGGACTGACAGTGGCCCCAATCCGGAATTCTTCTTTGACCCTCCTGACTCCTGCTCCTTCTACATTTAACTCAGTGGAAAGTCTAATACTGCATCTCAGCTGTCAGTAGTAACCAAAGGCTGCAAGACAAAAAATTGTGACTTGTTAAACTGCCTGTGCCTATGTGACTCCTCCTAGTGTAATGTTAAACAAGTTTGCCCAAAGCACTATTTGACCACGCAGCAGAGTGAAGGAAGAGCTTAGGTGAAACAAACTGTTCAACTTCGTACTGGAACAGAAAAGGACTGAGAGATCATACAAAACTCGGAGTAGGCTTAGTGTCTCAGTGGAGACATTAATCAGAACAGTGTGGGCACTGTGTCAGCATTCTCACACAAAGCCACCAACACAAGTTCTTTAAGCCAAATCGCTTGATTTACACTAAGTAAGGAAGAAATACTCAAAGGATCAGTAATACTTAATCATGTGAGCAATGGCTCTTAGAAGCCAATAATTTTTTTTTCTTAGCCTGAATTTCTGATTATTTTTATGTTATTCCACCATCTTCTCTGCCCTATAAGGTTTTTGGTCATAACAAAGTGCAAAATATTCCAAACTATATATGATGTAGAAAAGTGAGTGGCGCTGGCCGACATTCAGATGTGAATTTAACTGACCATTGAAGACATTGGAAGAATCGCACAGCCCTGTCACCAGTATCGCTTTGCTGAAAGAGAAGTCAAAAGCAGAATTTTTTTGATATAAGATTCCATGTAGTCAACAAAAACCTAAATATTAGTGCTTATTCAGCCTGAAAGAACATTTAAGAGACCTGTCAGCTTGACATGCAAATGATTTGTATATTAATACATTAGAAAAACAGAGAGATGCAGAGAAAACGCAAAAGTGTCAATAGATTTTACTATGAAATTATGAACTTATCTACCACTCTTTTACCTACTTTGTTTTCCATAACAAATCCATATATGATGAAAGCTATCTTAAAAGCATATCCACTGAAACAGTGAGTAGACTAACACATTTGATTGCACTAAGGCAGCATAAGAAATTGCTACCTGTAGGAGAGAGCAGAGGTTTGTAACTGTACAAGCTTAGCTTGCTTACAGGGTGAGCTGAAGAACACTCGGTCAATGAAGGTACTTCAACCAAAAAAAATCCCACCCAAATAGAATGCATGGCTCATCACATTTGGGATTAGCCACAAGCGTGCAGGTACTCACAGCAGCTCAGCTGACAGGCGGTCACTGATTCAGCTCTGCAGTTTAGTTGTGCTTGTTTGCATCGTACAATGCAGAGATACTATCCTACATTTGAGACTAATTAGGTTAAAACTAAAGAAAATTTGAAATGTATCTTTAATTCTTCAATTGCTAGGAGGAATTCAAAAAGCGTATGCACAGACTACTGCTCTACTAGTTGCTATTACATTGTCCAAACACTAAGGTGAAAAACGTAAATGATGCTGATAAAGCATTGAAACCACTTGAGATTTAACTCTTTGCATAGTAAAGAATGGCAGTTTTAAATTTCTTACTCGCACGTAAATTTTTGTGGGTTTAGATTTTTTCTTTTTCTTTTCTTTTCATACTTATTAATGCTCACAAGGTTTATATTTACTTATTTTTCTCAGTTTCAACTTCCTTGTTTTATTGCTACATTTCAAGGAAAATAGTGACCTTTTTGTCAAAAAAAGATAAAAATATGGGAAATGTAAGAAAACAAATAGAGAATAAAGTAATTTGTAACATATCATGAGGCACATCTAGTAAAAGCTTCAATTTGTATTGTAACATTTTTTTATACTTTAATGTGTTTAGATGGCTAATGATGCAGAGGTGAACAATCAATACTGTGTTTATCAAGCGAAATGAGGCACTGGCATTGAAGGAATTTTCTTAATAGAAAGGAAATTACTTTTTTTTTTAATATATCCCTCTTGGAGCAATAAGGTTACTCTAAGAAACCTGAACACAGAACACACTTGTTTTATCCTTTATTCCCTATGATCTTTAATTTGTTACATTTTGGCTGAGTAGCTAAAAAGGAAGATGTTTCACATACAAGTTTTCATGCAAATTTCCTGTTTTGTGAAAAGAAATTATCATAATGGCAGTAGTAAACATCTTGATTAGTAAAAGCTTTCCAGATCTCCACTTTACAGTAAAAAGCAGTTGGAATTTTAAAGCAAACTTCTGACATTGTTTTTTTGTTGTGATTTCCATAGTACTTGAGGTGTTATCTATATTATGCATAGTTAACTGTATGCATATGTCATATAAAACCAAATTGTTTATATTTATGTTCCTTCTCCTCTTGCATTCATATTTTTGACAGAAGATAAACTACTTTGTTCTTTCTAGTTCTGTCTTTTCTTTTTACTTTTAATGAAAATACTTTAAAACAGCGTTGTTGCATCTATTATTGGCTATTTTCCTCTCAATGAGACAGAAAATCACTGACGCATCTGGAAACACAAGACAAAATGAAATCTTCATGATGAAAAAACACAAGCAATGCACATTTAGCCACCCAGCTGGAAAGATTTTCAATGCAATTAATTATTAGAAATAAATAGAGAGTTTGTGTCCTAGTTTTAGCTGGGACAGTTAGCTCTTCTTTTTAACAGCTAGAAGAGCTCCGTGCTTTGGTTTTACTCAGAGGCTCGCTCTGAGACGAATGTTGATAGCAAGTTGATGTTTGTGGTTGGACGTGAAACTCCAAGGACTTTTCAGTGTGCCAGAGTGCAGAAGCACGGAAGGATAAGGGGGGAGCATAGCTGGGACAAGGGGGACACGATTCCCCTTGTAATTTGTGGTGGAACTTAAGATTGAGGGCCAAACTGGCCAATTAATATTCCGTATCATGCAGCGTCATGCCCAGTATAAAAGTGAGAGGCAGCCGGACAGAAGGGCTTTTGCGCTTTGGCTCTTTCGCCACTTTTGCTCTGTTGTTTTTCTTTTTCTCTCTCTCTCCCAGTACTCCCACTCTCGGAATACTATCTCTCTCTGCCCCTCTCTATTTCGGGGCCTTGTGTTCATCTGTGATTGCAGCTTTGGGATGAGACGGGCTTCGCATACGAGGGGGTGGTGAGCATCTACACTGTGTATTAAATCATCTGTATTAAATTGCTCTTATCTCAACCCACGGGTTTCCTGTTTATCTTTTAATTCTCTCCCTCATTCCTGGGGGTGGGGGAGAAGGAATGACCGTCTGTGTGTGGGGGGGGTTCAGCCTAACCCACAACAGTTTGAAATAAAGTTCATTTCTTTTTAAGTCCATTTCTAGTAAGACATAGGAAACATTAGTGTACTGAACTGAGAAAGAGCTGTGGTTTTAGCTTTTTAAAAGCAGGTTTAGAAGTGTTTGCAGGTATATTTATACCTGATTCACTTCTATTTTGTGAAAACAGTCCTATCTCTTTCCAGAACCCTGAGTTTGAGTTTATGTTGCCCAGTAAATTCTTAACCCTTTCTCTTTCTTTTTTTTTTTTCCCCTTCTGTGAAGGAAATTCAGACGAATTTAAGATTTTTTTTTTTTTAAGAGGAATACATAGAGGAGCATGGAAAGGTATTTCTTTAATTTTAGCTGGCATGAGTTCAAATTGCTGCTAGTGATTGAGTTTTGGGCTTAGAAGCCTGGATCCAAATTGGAGAAGCTGAATTGTTGCTAAGAATCATTATCTGCAAGATATAAAAAGGTCTGACCTGTTTGCACAGCTGTGCTGACTGCAATTTACTCTTTTAATTACTCAAGACCTAAACTATTCAGTACCATCCCAGAGTATTTTTCATTGGAATTCATATTCATTGAAATAAGCAGCTACTGTTAACTCCTGTACCCCAAACTACTGTCTAGAATGAAGTCATCTAGTACTTGCATATTCAGTTAATAGTTCAGACTTCATCTGTGAAGTCATCAGTTTATTATTTATAGATTATAAGCCTGCAAGATACAAACACATGTATATATAACTAAAAATTGAAAAGTGAGAGTTAACTATCTTTTGGCAGTCTCTTAAAAATAATTATAAATTAACACAATAAACTGAAAGCTATGTGTAAGATATATTCTGTAATATCATTGTTCTCCTGCATTCACACACACAGAGGGAAAATTTAGCTGTTTTTTAATTTTTCTTGGTGGTTATTTTGTTGTTGTATTTAAGATGGGTAACTTAGTAAAAAACCAGACAGTTGGTAGTCGCTGTCCAGATAGTAAGGGACAGATAAGGAGCTTTTTTGCTATTTTTTTTTTTCCCTTTTACAGTTTCAAGGTTTCAGTCAGCATGTGAATCTGCTAACTATGGTTAATGCTTTTTTGGGAATAGAAATCAACTACTATTTGAGGTAAACTGTACAAAGTGTTAGCATAAACCTTAAGAACACTTTTGCATGAAAAAGTCCTGTTAAGGTTCAAGGAGATCAATATTTTCCAGCAGGTCCTGCAAGTCTGATAGACCATATCTGATGACTTTTGGAGGTAATGAAATTGCCAATGGCCTTGCTGTCATGATCTGTGGAAATGACATTCATAAGCACTAGGCATCCATGAATTAGTCTCTAGTGATTTCCTCATTCCTTTTACCAAATTAAACCACTCAGAAATTGCTTCCTTTTTTTCCTTTTATTTTTTAAAATTCTGATTTCTTTCATCTGTCTTTAATTGCTCTTTAACTGAAAACAATGAAAAGCGAGTTTTGCTTTTTGTCAGGTATCAAAAATTGAAATAATTGGACTTAAAAAATTTTACTATTTAGCCAAGATACCTTACCCAGGCAAAGTGCAGATTTCCACACACCAACCCCCCCCCCCCCCCCCCCCGCCTGTCCCAAGAATGAAAACATTGTAAGATTTCCTGTTCTTTTGAAAAGTATGGCAAAGGAAGAGTCAACAAAATCTATTCTTTCATGAAAGCCATTGAAAAGACTTACGAATTGACACAGAGAATTCTTTCATTATCTCTGCTTGTGATGCCAATTAAAGCAATGAATGGTAACAGCTTTCCTGAAAATCCATTTCTGGGACATAAGGGAACAAAGTAATCTCAGTAACTTCATTAAGTCATGTAAGTACATACGACAACTTGTTTTCTAGATTAACTTTCTAAAAATGGAAAAAACTACACAGATTTCTAATCTACAATACTTTGATAATGAAAAATTGTGCTAAGTGGAGAAAAAAAATACAGGCTTTCAAGTCTTCAGAGTATTTTGGTTTTTATGAAGCCTGTGACAATTACAAATATTTTAAAGGAGACAGAATACCTCAGTGACAATAACTTTAATAACTCAAAATGGAAACATGAATATGCTTCACAAAACAGCCACACTATGAGTGAACATTAGGCTTCCTTAGGCAGGTACGGTCTGCTCTGTTTGTGGATTTTAATAATATTTTTTTTTCAATTTCGAATGACAGAGAAAGTAAATTATTCCAGGGCTGTAACTGAGGACCAGAAACCTGTACTCTAAACTTTTGTGCTTACAAACATGACAATCTTGCTGTTGTTTTGTCTAAAAAGGAAGCAGCCTTTCCTTTACAGCTTCTAGCATGCTTCTATGTGCTGTTTATTTAGCTGTTTTAAGTAGTATTTTAAGCCATAACCTAAGAGCAGACAACACTGTCATTGTCCTCAAAAAGAAGCTTTTATTGCTGTAGCCAAAGTTTAATAACCATGCTGGAGGAAGACAAGTCCAAAGCAGATGGGAAACTTGGGATCCCAGTAACACCTGGTGCCTTTTTCACAGGTTACAAAAGTTAAATTGCACAGCATTTTGGAGAACCAGGTATATTTGCTTCTCCTGTGTCCCGGTTCCGGCAGTGCCTACGTGACTGCTGACGCGGGGGGGCCGGCCCCGGAAACTGACGCGGGAGATTTAAACGCGGTCAGTCAGCACCAACGGTCATTCAGCGACGCTCGGCGGCAAGGACGGTGAGTTCTGCGGCCGGGAGCTGGATTGGGGCGGAATAAGCGAGGCAAAAGCGCGGCATCGCCGGCGGGGAGCCAGGTTCTCCTGTGTCCCGGTTCCGGCAGTGCCTACATGACTGCTGACGCGGGGGGGGCGGCCCCGGAAACTGACGCGGGAGATTTAAACGGCCCTGGGGAGCGCAGCGACCCGGAGCGGGCAAAGAGGGGCGTGGCGCGGCAGAACTAGGGGCGCGGCAGTTCGCGCAGGCAGGGCGTGTCAGGGAGGGCGCCGACCCGGGACGTTTGCTGTTCCTGGTTCTCAGGATAACATGGCCAACACCCGCCTTAGAGCAAGGGCTGCAGCTTCGGCCGCGAGGTCTGCACCGGCTCCCCCTGCGGCAGTCGATGCCTCCGTGCAGACGGAGCAGCCAAGGGGAGAGGCGGCGGTGCAGACCCTGGGCTGCAGGCAGTGCCTGGATCCTACTTCTGGGGCAGGCACCAGCCCTGACTGCAGAAGGTGCATCCAGGTGGAGGAGCTCCTGCGGCAGGTGGCTGAACTGCAAGAGGCTGTCAGGAGGCTGAGGGACATCAGGGAGGCTGAAAGGGAGCTGGATGCTTGGTTCCAGGCGCAGTCTGCACCCGAACCGCAGCAACCAGTGCACCAACCAGAAACCCCTCCACTGACACATAAGGTAAGTAAGGAGGCAGAAGATGCCAACAAATGGGAAGTTTTACGGCGCAGCAGGAAGAAGCAGCAGCTTCCCCAGAACCCCACGATACCCCTGCAGAACCGCTTTGCCACTCTGCAGACCGAAGAAGTAAAACCTAACACCTCGGGGGAGGTACTGGAGAAAGACGAGGCAGCTCAACCAACAAGGGTAGTAACTAGCGCCACCAAGAAAAAGAGGCGCGTGGTGGTAGTGGGTGACTCCCTCCTAAAAGGTACGGAGGCACCCATCTGCCGACCCGATGCGCTGTCTCGGGAGGTATGCTGTCTCCCGGGTGCTCGTATCAGGGATGTTACCAAGAGATTACCTAGCCTCATACGGCCCACAGACTATTACCCACTACTGGTGTTTCATGTGGGTACCAATGATACAGCTGTCAGCAATCTGAAAAACATCAAAAGGGACTTTAGGGCCCTGGGTGCAGCAGTCAAGGACTCTGGGGCACAGATAGTGTTCTCATCAGTGCTTCCAGTCGAGGGGCAGGGACCTGCAAGGGCCAAACGTATCTGGCAGGTTAACTCATGGCTCAGGGACTGGTGCTACAGCCAGGGCTTTGGGTATTTTGACCATGGGGTAAATTTTGAGAAGCCTGGGTTGCTAGGGGCAGATGGCGTGCACCTAACCGAGAAAGGGAAGAAGGTGCTTGGACAAAGGCTTGCCAGACTTGTGCATAGAGCTTTAAACTAGTATTGCTGGGGGAGGGGGAGCACAGTTCAGCCTACTGCTGTCAGCATGGCGCCAGTGCCAGCACCGAGGGTCCAGAGGCTGAGGAAGGATCACAGGTATGTTCAAATGAACTTATGCTGCCACCCAAGAGAACCCCTGTCACTCCAGCCAGCGAGTCGGCTTTGTCGGGAGCCCAGCTAAAGTGTATGTACACCAACGCACGCAGCATGGGAAATAAACAGGATGAACTAGAGATGCGTGTACATGAGCAGGGCTACGACCTTATTGGCATCACGGAGACGTGGTGGGACGACTCCTATGACTGGAGTGTCAACATGGAGGGGTATAAGCTTTTTAGAAAGGACAGGAAGGGGAGACGAGGAGGGGGTGTTGCTCTCTACGTTAGCAACCGGCTGGAGTGCGTGGAGCTTCACCTGGAGTCGGAGGAGGAGCTGACAGAGAGCTTATGGGTTAAGATTAGAGGACGGGGACGGATAGGGGATGTTACGGTAGGAGTCTGTTACAGGCCACCTGGCCAGGAGGACAGAGCAGATGAGGCGCTTTATAGCCAGATAGGAGCAGCCTCACGGTCACAAGCCCTGGTCCTCATGGGGGACTTCAACCACCCTGACATCTGTTGGAGAGACAATACGGCAGGGCACAGGCAGTCCAGGAGGTTCCTGGAATGCGTGGATGACAACTTCCTCCTGCAGGTGATAGAGGAGCCGACAAGGAGGGGTGCCATGCTTGACCTTGTGCTCACCAACAGGGAGGGACTGGTGGGCGATGTGAAACTTAAGGATAGCCTTGGCTGCAGTGACCACGACACAGTGGAGTTCAAGATCCATGGGGCAGCAAGGAAACCATTCAGCAAGCTCTGTACCCTAGACTTCAAGAAGGCGGACTTCGGCCTCTTGAAGCACCTGATGGGCAAAGTGCCATGGGAGGCGGCCCTGGAGGGACAAGGGGCCCAGGAAAGTTGGTCCACATTCAAGGAGCACCTTCTCCAAGCTCAGCAGAGGTGCATCCCGACGAAGAACAAGTCGGGCAAAAAGACCAGGAGGCCGGCGTGGATGAGCAAGGAGCTCCTGGACCAACTGAAAATGAAGAGGTTAGCCTACAGAGGGTGGAAGCGGAGACAGATAGCCTGTGAGGAATACAGAGAAGCTGTACGAGTGACCAGGGATCAGGTGAGGAAGGCTAAAGCCCTGAAGGAATTGAATTTGGCAAGGGATATAAAAAGCAACAAGAAATGCTTCTATAGGTATGTAGGGGACAAAAGGAAGTCCAAAGAGAATGTAGGCCCCCTCCGGAAGGATACTGGTGCTCTGGTTACCCGGGACATAGAGAAGGCTGAGGTACTCAATGAATTTTTTGCCTCAGTCTTCAATGGTAAAGCCTCTTGTCTTACCAGCCCAAGCTGTGGAAAGAACTAGCAGGGACTGTGAGGATGAACCACCGCCCACTGTACTTGAAGACCAGGTTCGAGAACATCTGAGGAACTTGAAGGTGCACAAGTCCATGGGACCTGATGAGATCCATCCGCGGGTCCTGAAGGAACTGGCGGATGAAGTTGCCAAGCCACTGGCTATTGTATTTGAGAAGTCGTGGCGGTCTGGCGAGGTCCCCGATGACTGGAAGAGAGGGAACATAACCCCCATTTTTAAAAAGGGGAACAAGGAGGACCCGGGCAACTACAGGCCGGTCAGCCTCACCTCTGTGCCTGGCAAGGTCATGGAGCAGATTCTCCTGGGAACCATGCTAAGGCACATGGAGAGCAAGGAGGTGGTGGGTGACAGCCAACATGGCTTCACCAAAGGCAGATCGTGCCTGACCAACTTGGTGGCCTTTTACGATGGGGTGACAGCATCGGTGGACAAGGGTCGACCAATGGATGTCATCTACCTGGACTTGTGCAAAGCTTTTGACACTGTCCCGCACGACATTCTTCTCTCTAAATTAGAGAGTCATGGGTTTGATGGATGGACCACTCGGTAGATAAGGAATTGGCTCAATGGCCGCACTCAGAGAGTAGTGGTCAACGGCTCAATGTCCAAGTGGAGACCGGTCACAAGTGGCGTCCCTCAGGGGTCCGTGTTGGGCCCGGCCCTCTTCAACATCTTTGTTGGTGACGTGGACAGTGGCATGGAGTGCACCCTCAGCAAGTTCGCCGATGACACCAAGCTGTGTGGTGCCGTCGACACGCTGGAAGGGAGGGATGCCATCCAGAGGGACCTCGACAGGCTGGAGAGGTGAGCCCATGCCAACCTCATGAAGTTTAACCAGGCCAAATGCAAGGTCCTACATCTGGGTCATGGCAATCCCAGGCATAAATACAGACTGGGTGGTGATTGGATCGAGAGCAGCCTTGAGGAGAAGGACTTGGGAGTACTGGTGGACGAGAAGCTCAATATGAGCCGGCAATGTGCTCTTGCGGCCCAGAAGGCCAACCGCGTCCTGGGCTGCATCAAGAGGAGCGTGGCCAGCAGGTCAAGGGAGGTGATTCTCCCCCTCTACTCTGCCCTCGTGAGACCTCACTTGGAGTACTGCGTCCAGTTCTGGAGTCCCCAACATAAGAAGGACATGGACCAGTTGGAGAGGGTCCAGAGGAGGGCCACGAAGATGATAAGAGGGCTGGAGCACCTTTCCTATGAGGACAGGCTGAAAGAGTTGGGGCTGTTCAGCCTGGAGAAGAGGAGGCTCCGGGGTGACCTTATAGCGGTCTTCCAGTACCTCAAGGGGGCCTACAGGAAAGATGGGGAGAGGCTGTTCAGGACGGCCAGTTATGATAGGACAAGGGGTAATGGTTTTAAAATAGAGGGAGGTAGGTTCAGGTTGGATATTAGGAAAAAATTTTTTACCATGAGAGTGGTAGAACACTGGAACAGGTTGCCCAGAGAGGTGGTGGATGCTCCATCCCTGGAGACGTTCAAGGCCAGGTTGGACAAGGCCCTGAGCAACCTGATCTAGTTGGAGATATCCCTGTTCCTTGCAGGGGGGTTGGACTAGATGACCTTTGAAGGTCCCTTCCAGCCCTAACCATTCTATGATTCTATGATTCTAATATCCAAAGACAATACAAGCCACAGAGGAAGACAGAAAGGTCAAAGATCCTGATAAATCAAATATTTAGAAGTCTGTTTCTACAGTACTTGTCAAAAACTTATCAGTCTTTGGACAGAAAAAGACAAGGCACCTTTACAACTCCAAGGATCATTTGGACTAAATACCCTTGACAAGCAAATTTATTCCTGTGTGAATATTTACAACACCTGGCTGTCTGAAAGCAATCAATCTTCAGAATAGGTAAATAAATCTCTGGTGACTTAACAAATGATATGGCTGGAAGATTTATTTTTCTTCATTCAGAACCAAATCTGATCAAGGGACTACGGGAGATAGTGAGCTCCTTTCCTTTGAGTTCAAGGGGCATTAGATTAGGCTCTTGATTTAAGTTTGTTGTTGTTTTTTAATTTTTTATTTCTAAATAACATCCAATATTTAGAATTTCTCGTGACGCTTAAGGACCAGATAAGTATTAATCAAATGTATCACAGGAAAAGCAGTCCACTTCCTCCCGAAAAAAGAGAATAACTTTTTTCCAAGTTACATATCCATTGCCAAAAACCAATGAGCAACGCAAGTTATGTTAACACAGTCCACCTGACCCCAACCTGATATCTTTATCTTTGTTTCTAAAGAAAAAAAATATACTTAGTGCTGTCTATTTCTCCTATTTTACTTTCTCTCCTCTTTCACTGAGGCAAGTCAGAATTGACAAGGAAAGCAGGTGACAGAGAAAGCAAGAAGTTCTTCATATTTCTGTTATTCTCAAGTTTGAGATTTGATTATTTTCATACAGCCTCCTTCACCACTTAGGCCTCTCATACAAGAGGAACACATACAAACCTCAGGCTCTCAAATAGGCTCCAAGAGCAGGATTGTGGATGATTCTTCAGTCTCATTCCTTTCTTGCAATAGAAGAAAGCCTTTTTATTTTTCTGATTATTCTTTTTTGTAGTACTTGCATATCATTTCACTTTGTTTCACTGACTCTCAGCTATCACCAAGAAACATTCTCCTTTTTCCTGGCCAGTTCAAAAGCTAAATCAATTATGCTCATCAGCCTCTCCAAATTAACCTACTCAAATCTAATTTGTTGATTCTTTTGTTTCTAAGCTTTCATCCAACAGGGAGATTTCACCTTTGGGATTTTAGTTTAGCCAGACGAGTCAAGCATGCTTCCTCATCAATTTATATTTCTGTTTCTGATTTTAAAACAAGCAGAGAAATTAAGCCTTCCTAAGGAGATTCCTCCCTTAAGCCACAGATCACTAAACGTGACATGCTTTCATCACATTCTGACACTAAGAATCCTTTGAGATACACATTACTGTGTAACTAAAATCAGGTTAATGGTTTTGATTATGATTCTGGATTGGGACCTTCAGTTGTGAAAGTCTTACCTAGACTGAAAACCTTTAAGAGTTAGAAACATAATGGAAAAAGGACTTTAACAACTTTCTCAAAACCTTTAAACTACAGTTTCATGTATAATCTTGTTATAAGACATGAGCTACAGTATTAAGAACTTTAGAAATGGATCCTGTTCAATTTCTCATTTTTTCCATTTTCAGTCACCTGGTACTCCAGAACTATTTGAAAATAGATGTCACATTTTGCTATTCCCCAAACTGCTATCTGGAATTTAAAATAAAAATAAATTACTTTATTAGCAGAAGTCTAGATATAGTTTCTCCTATTTCATAGATATTTCTTTGCAAAAGCTCATAACAAGGAAAACCTTGTATGGCTTTCCTACACAGTAAGTAAACTTCAAATAAAATAAAACAACCACATCAAATTCTTCAGAATGCCATCACAATTTCAAATACACAGAGGCTGTAAAACAATAGTAATTTTTCTCATTGTAATACGATAGTTACCACATAAAAGTTTATATATTAGTCCTCTAGTGTAAGCACGGAAGTATAAGCACTTTATACATAACGGTTCTTAGTACTCACAAAATCCACATTCCACGGCAGTGCTGGGATTCTGCTGACATGGCAGTCAAGGATTTATTCTCACACATAAAATAGCCTGCACACAATGTGATTACAAAGATACAAGCAGGACTGGTGGAGTTCCAAAGAAGGACAATCTACCTCATTTTATGCTTGCATCTATTTTCACAGACCAAACTAACTACATATTTAAAGTAATTTTAATTGGCCAAGAGGTTTTTTTTGTTTAAAAGTTAGTTCAATTAGAAGTAAGGTTTCTTTCATTTGTCTTTACAGTTCCACTTCAAACTGCATTACCACTTTAGATTCCTGCATTAACCCATGAAGACTGTGCCAGAAAGGGCAAAATAGCAGCTAAGAGAAATTAACTCTAACCCTAACTGAATCAATGACTCAGTCAATGAAACAAAACTGAGACACAACCATCTCAACTAGAAAAAAGGGCTGACAAAACAGACTAGCCTGGGGAATTACTCACTACAGAAAATGGATTATAGAAAAATAGTGAGTTAGAGGACTTTTTTTAAAAAAACCCCTGAAGCTATTTTCAAATTAAGCCAGGATTCATTCATGCATTTCAACATTTATGTATTTTAACTATGTTGCTGTACAAGGATACCTGCAGATTCTCTTCGTCCTTCCTGTGTTCCTTGTTCTTATCCTTATACTTTATTTTGCATTGATCAATGTGAGGCATGACAATGATCAAAGGCACCAGGACACCTCAAGGACAGACTTTACGGAAACAGAGGGAGATATCTTTTAAAAAATTTTATCGCATAGCTCTAGATTCTTGCCAGTCAAGAATCTAGACTCACATATCTCTGGCTGTAGGGAGAGGCAAAACCCTGTCACCCAAACTCCTAGTCTTACAAAAATGAAAGCACTTTGTCGTTGAATTGTGAGACCACACCTTCAACCAGTTTCTCTATCTTCTTTTGATTTATTGTGCAGAAAGGCATTTGATTCCTGATACCTAAATAGGCAAAGTAATTATGTTATAAATTTTCCTCCACTTGGTCAGAAGAATATACAGTGTTGCAGTATATGCACTTACCCCCACAAAGATGCATCACTTCATTCAACAGAGTTCAAACGTTTTACATAGCATTTTATCAGAACACTTGAAAGAATGGTAGTTGTATGCTTATGTTAACCAGAAGCAGACACGTTTGGCATAGGTATGTGTTCGACATTCTTTACACTGTAATTTTTATCCTTTGGAAATGCATTCACTGTCTTTTCTGGGCATTCATAGCCATCTGCCATTACAGTGGCATTTTGCCTGATCATGATGCAATAGAACAATGCCACAAGATCATAATTAAAACCACAAGAATTAAAATAGTTGGTTACATCTTAAAAACTAGAAGTCCATTCTGTATTAGATCGTCATACAATTGTATGGCTGTCAATTTGTTCTTGTTGCTTTAAGATGTTTGGAAAAAAGCAAAAGAGGGGAAGTAAAGAAGCAGAATAATACCAACTGAAATGAGATTAAAATGATCAAAATCAAAAGGTAATAAAAAGCTGACCAACTTCTTGTCCATCCCAGGCAGAAAAGGACTCACCCTTGGAAAAAAAAAAACAAAACCAAAACAACTGACAAAAAAACAAAATTGAAGCACTTTAAAAAGAAAGCCAAGGTTTCTAAGTTTCCAAGGGCTGAGATAATACCAGAGGCAAATACAACACTAAGTTTCACACAATTTCACAAGGCCATCCAAAAATCTTATTTTGACAGTCTAAATATCACAGAGGTTACTCACAAACCTTTTAAGAGACAAATTTCAGGAGTTTCTTTTTTCCCCCTAATATTAAAGTATTAAGTTAGGTGGTTTTTTTTTAATAATCAAATCATTATATAACTATATATTAAAATTATGTTCCATTCACAGTTCCCATCCCTACTCTTAGCTGTATTTAGCTACACATAAGGAAAAGGAGAAATCCAGTCTGCCTGCTACACTATGACAAAGAATAATTCCAAAATCTGTAAAACAAAAAGGAGACAAACGCTTCTTCCCTCAAAACACAAAAAAGTACAAATCTCAGAACACCTGATCCTTAAAGGTCACCAGGAATTTTACCCTGCTAAATGACAGCATATTCCACCTACTTGTACACAGTCCTATATACAGGGCTAGACATATGCAAAACCAGAAATAAAAGCAAGAAATACAGCTGCTCTTAAGAGCAGTAAATATCAAAGTAGTGACTATTCTTAGCTTTCTTCACCATTATCCTGCTGAACACACGCCATCTATTTTTAAAATATGAACTGTATGAATACATTAAATCATTGAAAGACCTCTCTGAACATTCTATATCATTTAGAGGAGACAGAGCTTTGACTGTCTTCTAGAAAATAAAGTCCTGTGAGTGGCCTAGGACACAGTTCATTGTTTCTATGCATCTGACACAATGTGGCAACTTAAGGTGAAATGGATTGGATGCATTAGTTTCATCATATTCCAAACCACACAAGGCAGTAATGCCAGATAATTTTTTTTCCTAATAAAGTTTCAGAGTAAGGCCAACAACTTTACAAAATGAGACTTTAGGTCCCTACAGAAATATATGTGCTGTCCAATAAGAAAACATCAATGAAGAAATTCCTACAGACTGTTTATTGATACTGGATTTGCTTTAACAGTTAGTTTCCCTGAAAGGCTGGTAGAACAGTGGCAATGACATACACAGTAACTGTTCGGACAAGGGTACCAATTCAGTTGATGAACATTAACACTTACTATTTCACATATCCAGAGAAGGCTTAATTATACATCTAAGTATCTGAAGTAAATAACCATTTCAACTGGGATACTGCTTCAGATTCATGACAATGATCAGTTTTTCATTATTTTTTTTTCTTATGAACCCCTCATTTTGTAGCTAAATAAGAGATGAATCAGTGTTAAATGCAATCAACATTCAATGCAATCAGCAGAAAGAAGTATGTCACTGTAATTGATCTGATATGAAAATGAGAAATAACTCTGACTTCATTTGAAATTACACCATTGATGCTCAGATACTGTTCACACTGTCCTTGAAGTCCCTATCACATGTTCCTGACAACAGCCAGCACTATTTCAGAGTTTAGTAGTTACTTTATTAGGTGCTTTCAAGCATTGATAGATGAAGATATAAATACAACTACACAATTCTGTCAATTCTTCACAAATTGTTCTATAAGTCAGAAAGAATCATGAGTACGTGACCTCTTCATATTCAAAGCATATAAGTGAAAAGAGACTAAAACATTCATGTAACCAAATGATAGACAGGGAATGCAGAGGTCAATAGGCACATTAGCTAGAAAGGTCATCAAATCAAAGTCTAAGTTTGCATATATATATAAGCATCAAAATCAATGAACCATTCAACTCAGTTGGTTCAGTTACCTTAACACCAACTTCCATGCTTCTCTAATCAAAGAACTCAATGATTACTCACCCTGCTTAATTCTGTAAGGGTTACTTGTCTGGCTAACATACACCAGCAGAATAGATGAAAAGATTTGTATCAAAGTCAAAAATTGCATAATTCTGAGTCTTGAGGACAACTCAAGGGACTCTGTTTTGATTCTGTAAATGTCATAATATAGTCTAAATGGCAACAGTTTAATCCTAAATTGCTACCGAGAACAGTGACTGTACAAAAGCCTTTTATGACTGGACAATAGTGATGCCAAGTGCCTGTTTAGCTCATTTATTATCAAAAAAATTAATGTCAATTCCGTGATTGGAAAAATTTCCTTAAGTGACCTGTTCAATTGAGGGAATTATATTTTTAAATACTTCCTGACAAAAGATTTTACAGTTACTAACAGATTCAGACACAGAACTTCAGTATATGGTTTCATTCTTCCTTTCCACTAAGGGAACTGGTAAAAAGAAAAATGAAGCAATAATTTCAAAACTGACTATCAATTTCAGGAATCTCAGTTTGAGTTGCCAGGTTACTGTAGCTTGAAACAACTTGAACATTTGCACCAAATCCAACAATTTTACCTGAAACATAAATAGCTGTTTCCTGGTTTAGAGTGAGTATCCAAATCCAAACTTAAGAAAGCTTTTTAAGAAAGAGCTTTTACGCACCGATAGTGTGACCTTCTAATAATGAGAGATGCCATCTGAATTCACAGTAGCAAAATGCAGCTGAAAACTACTGCTTTGCTAGGTAAAATAACTCTACAGTTTATAGGACAGAAACTGATTGCGATTCATTAGTCACATTGAAAAATAATTGATTCTATACAATTCCCTTTCTAATAATGGAACAGTTCGAGGAGGAGGATACTTACCTTTCAGAACAAATAGAAAGCAGACTTGCTCCAATAGACTGAAGAGGTTACAGAGTGAACAAAGACAAGTGAGAGAGCTCGAAATTTTTTTTCTCTGGATTATTTTAGGTAAAAAAAGCCAAGGTTGGGTTTTCAAAATCATCAGGAGTCGTGCCAGTTACTTTTTCTACCCAGTAGCTGGGTAGTTTAAGAGCTCTTTTTGAGATGAAGACCTGTACACAACTCAGCCCTTAGTCCAAGAGCTGAAGTCTTCCATTTTATAATACTGTCCTAAACAGTAACTTACATGA
Source organism: Tauraco erythrolophus (assembly GCF_009769465.1). Lineage (NCBI taxonomy): Eukaryota > Metazoa > Chordata > Aves > Musophagiformes > Musophagidae > Tauraco > Tauraco erythrolophus. The sequence continues at coordinate 8,504,333 of NC_141472.1, forward strand.
CTCAACTTTGAGCAAGTCTCCCAGTCCTCTGTGTCAGTAGTTGTTGCTCACCAGCCTGGACTGCAGCACCAAGGACACTGTTGCATCTTCTGTAGCCAGGAGGAAATGGCCTGCCTCTTGTAGGCAGGATCAGTACCTTGAGTTAATTAGTTCATTATCTTCAACTCAGTCCAGCTGGCTAATAATGATCTGATGCCATAATTACCCCTTTTTGTTTTACAATTTTTTGTTTTCTCAAAGGCTTTAAGGTGAGCAGAGACCCGGTCCATTCATCCAACTCCAGCACACTTCCCTCCCACAAATATCACATCAGGGCTTGCTTTACCTTCTTCACCGAAGGACTCTCACTCGGGCTCCTGGCTCCAGCTCTTTCAGCTCGGGCTCTCGGCTCTGGCAAGGGAGTCAGGGCTTTTCAGGGTCTTGGATGTATCATGTCAGGGTCACCAGTTGTTACAGCAGGAAGGCTTCAGGCAGCTCCAAGCAGACCAATGCTCTAATGCAAAGGCTTCAGGCTCTACTCTAAGGAAGGCCCACACTCCTCCAAGGCTCAAGAGGAAATGCCTCACCCTTAGGAGTAAACGCCCTGCCTTAAATAGTCAGGAGTCATGTGGTTTACTAGATGGGTCAAGGCTATTGGTCACTTGACCATCCATCTCCCAGAGTGATTGGCTGAATGCTACAGCACCTGTTTCAAGGTAACTTTCCCAGTGTAATGAGCCACAGGTGTTTCTTAGTTAGCCTGCATAGGGAAAGATCTTTCACAGGATGCTGCAGCAGCCAAAAGGTTTCTCCACAAGTAGTTTTCCATTTCTTATTACATATGTGAGATCAAGGAAGAGAATAACTCTGCCTGCATTCCCCAGGGGAAGACATATCCAGGAGATGAAAAACCTGAGTAAAGTTGAATCCTTTGGCAAGAGAATTCACATAAGCAACCAGACAGCTGTCACGTCACATTGAAATATTACTAGTGGGGACAACATCCAAATCTATGAGGCAGTGCTGAAATATTCATTCAATATCCCATTATGAATCCCTGGAGCCATTCATGCTTCTTTTTTTGTCCATCATACTTATTTCAAGAAAACAGATGTTTTTGAAATAAAATTAATCTGTAAATAAAAGCATTTTAGAAAAACTGTTAATGGTGCATTGCCTTGTAAGTTCCTGTTGCATTTTCTCATGGAGTCTAAATTACAGTGAAAAAAATTATCTTGGCAATTATGGATTAATGTGTATTTTGCTTCTGATACCTTTATTATAGCCAGATAACTCAGCAGCATGTACTAACATATCACCATATAATTTCAGTATCTCATTACAGTAATTTTTCTAACTTACTTTGCTAAGAGAATGCCTCTAAGATGTTGATGCAGGCTGCCTTTTTCTCTTCATTATCGAATACAACTACTGAAGGAAAATAATCCAAAATAGAGTAGCTTAGTTTCAAAGGATCAAATCTGATTTCTACTTTTTCAAAAGCTGAGGGGCTCTTTGTCTCTAAGTTTTGCTTTTGCATTACATATAGAACAGAAAGCCTTGACACCAGCCACTTACTCATATCATTCAGAACCTGAAGTGCTCATGTGTACCAACTTACAGATGCACTATGGAATGCGGTATATATGGGAAAAGTTTATCATGTATCAGAAAAAAATCACTCCTCTTCCACAAACCAAAATCTTTTACTAGAAAGTTTGTATTTCAGAGAAAATATTTTAATAAATTTTGGACAATGACATCTGCTATACTTGAACTGTGGTTATCCCACAAACTGATTTGCTTCAGCATCAGTATCCTGTCAAGGATTACACAGAGGCAGAAGTGGATAAAATGCTGAAAATAGTTACTGAAACCATCCTGCCTCCTGTTTGGCTGCAGGGGAAGCAGAACAATGCTAAGTGAATGTTTCCAGAAGATGAAAGTCCATATGTTACCAATGTTTCCAAATGTATAGGTTTATTATGTAAATCAATCTTCTTCTGGTATTTCTAAGCAGCTGTTACGGCCGAAAACACAATTTTCATCATCTGCACCTAATAGCAGGAAAGTCGAGGGTTAAAAGCCTGATCTTCAGGTGGGTAATGTCTTATTGCTCATTATTGACACATTGCATTCTTGAAATTACACTTCATCAGTGTAAATCAAAGTATATAGAGAGTCAATTTTCTTGTTAACATACAAAAAGTGTGGAGGTAAATAAAGAACCAATGCTCATGTTTTTCCAGGTTATTAAAAACCAAAATAATGTCAAATGTTTAGTTATAAAATTTAAAACAAAGGAAAGTAAATAACTTTTTATAAGGCAAATATACAGAATTTGAAACTTGTGCTACAGAATGTTGTGAAGGCCGTTTGGCTTTAGAAAACAAGGAGAAATATTGATAGAAGTAAAATCTACCTGGGACTTAAACAGAAACTCTTTTTTGGGGGAACGCTCTCGTTTGTAGAATGCTCGGGAGACATTCAGGAAGGTGTACAGCCCTACACTTCCCTGTTCCAAAAGCATCTTTTTGCACCAGCTACTCACCACTATCTGAGACATCACAATATTAGCCGGATAATTTTTCAGTCATACAAAACCTGCCATCATCTAATACAGGTGTATGAGTGCTTGGTTATTAAAGATTATAAGGTATATAGAGACAGTCATCGGATAAGTTTGCTCTCCTTACCTGTTAGACACTGAAATGCCTTAATGTCAGTCTGCTGAGACCCGTTAAATCTGGATGGACTTGAATTAGATGTGTTTGCATAAAGAAATGTTCTGATCACATCTAGTTTATATCCTTCTAACAGAATAAGAGAACTAAGGAGCCTTCTCAGAATTTTACCAGCTTTCTAAAAAGAAAAATATTCTCACAGCATGTTCTGAAGACTTTCATACAGACACGATCAAATGACTATCTTATACTATCAGTTTGACAGGTTGTCTGTTCCTTTGCAGGGGATGGTTTCTCACTGAAAAGGCATTTAGGCAATTTAAAGATGGTGAGGTTTGAGGCTGTATTTAATTTCTCCATAAACTCTGGTATGAAAAATCATGGCTGTACAATCTGTACCTAACAACATAAGTGAAGGGAATTAAAGTGAGGTTTCATATTTAATAAAGATCTATGGTCTATCTATATATCATCAAAGTAGAAAAATAGATTTTGAGATAAAGAAAACAGAAAAAAAGATCATATGTAATGGTTTGCAACAGTTACAAACAAGTGACATCCACAGAACTATACTGATACGGTCTGGATCAGAATTATATATTTTCTTTATTTAAAGAGGAAAACCGGAGATGACTTTAGCAGCCTTTTTTAAGGAATACTCAGTAAGCTAGTTTAGAGATGAAAGACATGTTCTAGCCTTGGTCAATTACCACTGAAAGCTATTGCTATCAACTGACTGCTTGATGGCTCTTGTAAGTGAGCCTGATAGCCTTGTCCCTGGCTGATGAGCAGTAAATGCCGGTACATATCACAGCGCTGGCATTGCAAGTGCAATCATCCGGCTTGCTCGTTCCAGCAGTGAACTGGAAACCAGGACTGACTTAGACACTGCCTTTTGCACGATCTTGGGACTATTAAACACTGTGATCTGTAACACTGTTCCTCTGGGCTGAGGTATAATTGTGTAGAAGAGGGAGCCATGGGAGGCTAAGAGGAAGTGTCAATGCTTCTGCAGCCACTGGCCATAGCGCATCTGCTACTTTCCGCAAGCATTAAAGCTTCTATTTTGACATACCAAGTGTCAGAAAGCTTTAAGAGCAGATTCCTGTTCTGCATTAAAACGTTAGCAATCTGTGGGAACAAGCATGAATAACGCAGTTAATTGATCAGATTCAAGCACCGACGTTTAAAATTGTTCAGTTAAGAGGGTATTGTTATCTAGCTCCTTGCTGACTTTCAGAAGAATTGACACGACTCAGGAAGAAAGATACAAGTGTGCAGATAGGCATAAAACACCAACTGATGTGAAAGACTGATTGCATTTATTACAACTGAGCATTCATCATGGTACACTAGGATAATTTCATCTGCACAGAATACTGACACAGGCTTCCACAGAATTAGTATTTCAGATGACTTCTTTGTTCTATCAGCACCTTTCCGCATTTGTCACTCTTCTGCATTTAATATAGTTGTTTGTAGCAGTACGAAGGAAAAGCTGTAGCTAATTTACCTGGTGACCCTAATGAATGAAAAAAATTATTCTATTTCCTTGAGCAGCATTCTGATTCAACAGCAATTTTCTCAGCACAGAAATTTCATTGCGGTTCCAGTGCATAGAAATATTTTCAGTCAACATTTAGTCATTCTCACAAGTGTTATTAAACACTATTAGTCATATACCAGCCATCCATGTCTTACAATGCTTGCTTCAATCTTGTATTGAGAAATTAATACGTTATGGGGAAAGATAGGAAAACAATAGCACACAAATATTACTGAAAACCTAAGAGGGTCTATAAACTGAATGATTCCAGAGGGTTAGCTTTTTTGTACATTGTTTCGTATTTATATTTGAGGTTTGATTATTTTCTACAATGGCATACAGGTAACATTGTTCATCCAAAAATCTTATGATTACAAAACAAGACAAAGAGAATGAACGAATGGAAAAAACCTTAATATTTCACTTAATTTATCCTCATGAAAGCAGAAATACTATTACTAGGTTGGAAATGATCTATATGGCAATACATTTGTAAGATTTAATTGTATGATCACATTAAAGGAGGAATTCAAGGCCAACTGCTGCTTTCTTTGAAAATTAGTCATCACCAAAACCAGTTTGCAGTAAAAAATAAGTATGATAAAATCACTGTCTGTATACTACAAGTATTTTCTGTGCCAAACTAAATTTCTGATATTGTTAGATACCTCTCTTGGAATTCGTTATTTGACTTCTCAGTGTTTCGGTATAGGTTTAAAAATTTAAGAACAATTCAAGATTTTGACATAAAATTTATACTTTAAAGAAGTTCCCTTTTATAAAGGTGGTTGATTGGTTTTTTTAGAAACTTTCACATTTTCACATAACTGTGTTAAATTTTTAATGCACAGGTTGTTTCCCCCATTGCGTGTCTCATCCCCCTCCCCCCACCCCCCTCGTGTCTTTGTTTTAAATAAATAATCTTAGGTTGAAATAAATATAGTTTAAATTGAGTTTAAAAATCATCTGTGCTCAGACTGAAATAAAATTATCTCTAACTTCAGTAAAAATGGAATTCATACATAAACATAGTCATGTGTATGCAGTGTATATGAAAACAGGGCAGAATTTTTTTTTTAAAAAAATCGCCTACTACTGCTAAGATACAACTTGTTATCTGAACTGTACAGTGTTTTCATGACACTGTATCCTCTCTCCCACCCTTCAGGCTACACCAAAACACCACCCTAATTCAGAGAGATCACGCTTTTTAAAAACAAAAATTGCTTCTGATTCCCATTGCTAGAAAGTTTGAGACTTTAATCAAATCTGACACCAAATTCTAGTCCCAACCTATACGTTGAACACAGCTGAAAATTACTTTTGTGGGGTGTGGAAATACTAGCCATAAAAGATAAGGGGAAAATTCTAATTTCGTCTGCCTCTAAATGGCAGGTTTGCAAGGTCGTCCTTGAGTATCTTCATCTCTTTTTAGATATACTAACTTGCATCACAAAACACCGTCAACATTTATTACTGAACAGAAGACTATAATTTAAAGCTATACAGACTACTGAAATCATAGTTTCTGCCTCATCATTGTTTGACAGCTAAGACTGAGATTTTAAGATGGCTTTGAATTTAAGCTTTCAATGAATTGCCTATGTAAACTCTACAGTTGAATCCCAGAGAGGTGGCATACATAGACAGCAAAATCCCCTATCACATGAACATATTTAAACTCCTCAGATATCTCGAAGCTTTCATAGTCATTTAATACATTCCTGATGTTAACTACTAGGCAGTCACCATGGTAAGACAATTATTTTTTTATTAAAATAGCTGTAACATTTGTTCAAAAAGCATTTGCACATGTAATAACACACAATGAAACGCATTATTACTTAACTGCAGTTTGATCCTAGTAAATCATAATCAATAACCTTCGCTTGAAGAAATACAGACCATTGGAAAGAGTTTCCACCTTTCCTGAAGTGTTAAGCTTTAAAACAGAGAAGATCTTGAATCATGATTCATAAAGATATTTTATGTACCTTGCAAGCCGGTGAAGATCCAAGATGAATGCACATTCACCATAATCAACAGCACAGTGCAAGCTTACACTGTGTGTTTTGCAAAGAAATATAGAATCATAGAATCGTCTGGTTGGAAGAGATCTTCAAGATCATAGAGTCCAACCATTCACTCTGCACTGTCAGGGTCCCTAAATCATGTTGCTCAACACCAAATCCACACGGTTTTTAAACACCTCCAGGGATGGGGATTCCACCATCTCCCTGGGCAGCCTGTTCCAATACTTCACAACCCTCTCTGTAAAGAAATTTTTCCTGATATCTAACCTAAATTTCCTCTGGCGTAACTTGAGGCCATTCTCTGTTGTCCTGTCATTCATAACATGGGAGAAGAGACAGACCCCCATCTCCCTACAACTTCCTTTCAGGTAATTGTAGAGAGCGATAAGGTCCCCCCTGAGCCTCCTCTTCTCCAGACTAAACAATCCCAGCTCCCTCAGCCGCTCCTCATAGGACAAGTTCTCTAAATCCTTCACTAGTTTTGTTGCTCTTCTCTGAACCCGCTCCAGCACCTCAACGTCCTTCTTGAAGTGAGGGGCCCAAAACTGGACACAGTACTCAAGGTGTGGCCTCACCAGTGCTGAGTACAGGGGGACAATCACTTCCCTGCTCCTGCTGGCCACACTGTTTCTGATATATGGCAGGATTCTGTTGGCTTTCTTGGCTGCTTGGGCACACTGCTGGCTCATGTTCAATTGACTGTTCAATCAATAATTTCATCCTGTTGCAATTCCATTTGAATCCGAAAAATAAAGTCTCCCTGTATGCAGGAAAAGACTGAACATCCTTGCCTGGCATTTCTGACATCTCTGACAAAGCAAAGGGATGCAAAATGACCAGACTATGCAGATTCACTTGTGTTTCATGACCACTTCAGGGAAATAAGTCACAATGTAGACAAGGGTCTGAATATGCAGCTAATGCAAATCCTTTAAACTTCTGACCCAAAAGACGTACAATAAAATTATCAAGAGAGAAATATCCTTGCACAGCCTTACTCCATTGAATTGCAGAGCTAGAGATCAATAGAGGCATTTCAGGCATCAGATGGTGAGCACTCGATTTAGGATTCTCTGTATAACGCAGGCATTTGCAATGGATTTGTTTGTCCTTTCTTGCACTGGCACTTAAAGACATCTGCAATTTGGAATTCTGGAAGTTCTATTTGTTCTACTAGATATGTTTAAGGAATTTTTTAGTCCATCTAACCAAAAACAATTGAAGCTTTATCAACTCACTAACCAGTTTCTTCTAACCACTTAGAATCAATGCTATTTTTGTGTTCCTCCAAAGGCTCAAGAATGTGACGGATAAATCTGGACTAAAATCCAACTATACTATTAAAACTTTTCAGTGTGAAAGTATCATGGAAAGTCAATCCAATATTATTCATAGTAAAATGACAATTAATTTGAACAGCAGATACTAATCCAACTTCTGCTCCAAAGGAAAACTATTTGCGTGATATAAAATACACATACTTAAAAGAACTGATGCGAGGAGAATTTCAAATTAAACTATCCTAATATATTGTTATATCACACCATTTAATGGATTTATTATCAGATTTTCTCTCAGATGCTGAGTCAAATATTGGTATATGTGGTTTACTAATTTCTTATTTTATACTTATTGTTTGATATAAAAAAAAGGATTGAATTTCACTTTGTTCACCCCGATGTGAATTTCCAAAGGTAAGCAAGCTGGCTATGCACTCTTTTTGCACTAAGCAAAATGAAGACATCTTAGTAATTCTATACAGGTAGTTTTCTCCTCTTTTTACTAAAATAAACTTTAGTTTTATTAGTGATAAACTGGCTTAATTTAGCATTTTGTCTTCTAGATTAAGAACATGGTATTGAAAGGCTTCAGGACATTCTGAAAACCCCTCCAAAGCTTCCCATGCACACAAGTCACATGTTCCTGCTGACACCACCTGCTTCTTGGACAGAGCAGAACCCAGTTCTCCTCCCACTGCAGCCATTTCCAGTCCTCTGATATTTAGCGGATCTTGTGACCACCAGTGTTTTTTGGCCTTTTCCTATTTTCTACAGTGTTCACCAGCTGTCCTTGGCACTTAAAATTTCCTTAGCCTTTGCCAGTAATTTCAAACTATTTCCAGACTCAATATAGACAGCTAATACAAAAAGAATTTTTAATTGCATTTGGCATTTTTGAATTGCATTGGTTAGCCTTAAATATGAATGTCAAAGCAAAAAATGTCAGCTGTTAAAGTCTGCAGATCCCACGTCTAACTGTCAGAAGTAACCCTGCCATTGTCCATCTCAGGTATTCAAAATATAATTATTGAGCTTTCAGAAGGCAGGAAACAGTAAACAGTTGAACTTGTCCCCCTTGCCCAATATGACTGCGTAGATAGCATTATGGCCTCTGTTCATTTTGGTGAATAAGCCTGGTGTCTCATATGCCACTCAACAGAAAACGTCCACAGGAAATTGTTCTCTTACAGGATTATCATAACTCATTGGTCCTTTACATTAAACCCCTTTGAGATACAGACTGAAAGACAAAAGCTTCAGGGTTGATTTCTCATAAGAGCTCCAAGAATAGCCAGCATTTTTTCTAAACACCTAAACATACAAAACATTTTTCTTCAAATACATGCCAAGATGTACCACATCAGGTCATGCAACTCAAGCCTCTGAGCCATTTCAGTGTGCCACATATACTGAAATGTCTTAAGGTATAAAAACTGACTTCAGAACTAGTATCATAACTTATTAATGCATTTATAAAAGCCCTATCAAAAAGCCATAAAGCAAATTGGGTTTTCTCCCTCTTTCAGAGAACGTTACATTTGTTCAGATGGAGGGTTTAATTTAATTAATAAGCAAAGGATCCTGTGAAATTTTTATGGAGTTATATTTTTACACATGAATCATGCTTTCCTTTGTCATCTTGAGACACAGTTGAAACAGTGTTTAATGATCCTTAATAACCAAGACCAATCCATATAATCTGATTTCTTGTCAATGTCCAATTGTGTTCTATATTGTGAAAGCAAACAAAGACATTATGCTTCCAAGACTTATATATTATCTTTTTCAGGAATTGTTGGGTTTGCTTTTGGTTTGCTGGCATGAACAATTCCTATTACATAGCCTCAATTCTGCTTCCTTTAATGTTTTTTCCTAATGGCTTCAGTTCTTCTATATTTCTGGGGTTTTTTGGTAGGTTTTATGTACATATGTAACATGGCAGATGAAGTGAAGAATGAGACAGCTCACTGCATATTAGCACCTAAAAGCCATTTAAGTCTTTTTTTCCCCTGTCTTATTTAAATATACTTTATGTAGTACACATCAGTAAGCTGTCTTTTTATTGGCTTTCGTAAACTTTTAAAATCAAATGCTTTTAGACAATAATTTATGAATGGAAAGGTGAACTCAATTACTTTATATAACAAACTGAAGTAAGTATTGTAAATCTTACGTATGTAGGTCTACAGTATAGAAGTCATACAAGCTCTTCATCAAGAAAACATAGGATGAAGTGACTATCATGAAAGAGAAGATTTTTCAGTTTAGTTTTACAGTTTTAGTTTACAGTTATTACATTTAAATTCTTCCAAAGTCCTGGCACAGCATTATTCTACACTATGCGTTTATGGCCAGTAACTGTGTCCCACATTAGGAAGGAAATGATGGACAGTTTCTTTTCAAATCAGCTTATAAGCTAATAGCTATTATCAGAAGCAACAGCCGAAATCAAGGACAACTTCATTAACTATTGAGAGACAAGAAGAAAAATGAAACATTCCAAATCAAAGGCCTGTTAACAATTTTAAAATGAGTTCAGATGGTAACCATGGCAAAAATCCAGCATTTTACTTTTAGTCTGATATCAATTCTCTACCAGAATTTTCAGGAGAGGAATGGTTGTGAACTTCCTGTCATGCTGTATATTAAAAAGTTTGCAAATCTGATTGAAATAACATGATTCATTTGAAAGCATATTTTTATCCATAGGGGGTAATTTCCTGCTGAATTCCAATTAAAACATTTGGGTTTTGTTTTGTTTGTTTGTTTGGGGTTTTTTTTGTATTTTTTTTCTTCCTTGCCATTCCCTATATTCTTAAGAAATAAAAGCTTTTGAATTGAAGAATCCCTTCTTAGTTTAAGAGATTTCAGGGATGACTTCTAATTTATTTTGATGTTGCTTGTGTGAAATTTGCCATTTCAGATATTTACAGCTACTGACTTCTGTAGACACGCCTCATTTTTTTCTTATATATCATGTCAATCAGAGTCTGTGTTCAGAGGTTTTAGTGCTTATGGCAAATTCTGTTCTGTTTTTGCACTTTATTTCCAAGCACCTAACATAGTCTAATTGGAAAATGTTTCATTTGGAATTTGGTTTGCCCCAGACATATTCTCTCTTTTACCTACTAGTTGTTTCTCTACTGATGAATTTTCCTCTGCAATGATGTACTGTTTAGGACTGATCACTCTATGAAAGCTACCAAGTACATACCCCTGTAGGCCCCCTGTCACTTAGAAAAGGGTCCAGGCTTCCAGCCCTACAACAGCTTCTTAGGCTAACACAATATGAATATGTTAGCAAAGAATTTCGTCATTTTGGCAGATACAAAACTGAAGGCAAATGTGAAATGTTTGATCCAGATCACAGGACAGAATTAAGTAAAAATTTAAATCTGAGCCTTCCTTCAAATCTAGTTGACTAACTATATTTCATATTGTCAAATGTTGAGTGTATGGGTAGTAAATTGATCTGTCTTTAAAACAAGAAGAGAAATAATGTGCAGTGAGTGCTATTGTAGTTTGCTCACTGATTCATTGAGCCCTCAATAACCAAGAGACCTAGGGATTCTCATTTACCATCAGAGTATTATTAATTATTTAATCTTCTTTGTTTATGATTCCAATCTGGTGTCCACTGAATTCAAAAGAAACAGGTCAATGACTTCAAGGAGCGTTCAATCAGCTGCAGAACCAAGATAAGGCTTTTTTCAAAGTGTACACAAGCATCAGTCTGGGAGTGGAGACAGTGTCATGATGAACCTTGGCACTGAGGGAGAAGGTGTCAAGATGGATAAATCTGAATAGGATCTTGTAATCTTTAGCTCTTCTAGTAGATTAACAAAATACATATGATCTCTCCCCTCTCCCTAACTGCGATGTACCAGGTTTACATGCCATGTCTGGCTCAAGTGGAACAAAGCATTAGCATTTATTCTTTACTCAGCCTTACCCTGTTAGAGTATTTTGCACAATTAAATACTTCTTACAGCAGTTTTCCATGACTGTTACTCTTTGACAACTATAAAGAGTATTGTTACTGGAACTTGAGGATACCACATATTGAATAGTGTACTTTTCAGAGCAGTCTTAATCCTGTTATCATGGCTAAGAGAACACATAATGACTAGTGATACTATAACCACAGAACTAAAATATTAGATAGAGCTATTTCATTCATAGAGTGCTTGCCAAAAGGAATAACATACTAACGCTGCTACATGCAGTGTATAATTTAATGAATATTTTATCTAACCTATTTAAATCATGAAAGTGAAGATTTTTATATATAAAGCAAAAATCATAACTCTATACTCTTCTCCCTCAGATGCTAAACAAAAGAGCAGTTGCTATGCTTATTCGTAGCAGTTCAGAACAGGAAATTCTTCCACTTAAACAACTGGAAACTTTTCTTGCACTTTGGGCTTGCAGCTAAGAAGTAATCTGTGTGGGAACAGAAACTACTTTTTCCAGTCTTGAAAGACCTACCCATGTCGAAAAGAAGTTGGTGACAGAAGAGCAAAGAAAGCTTAGCAATTGCAGTCTACACTGTACCTCAAAACAAGGCAGAACATCTGCGCTGTGTTCTGCAGAAGTATAATCCTGGTTGCATAAATGTCTTTCATTCTAGAGAAAATTATTGGAATTTCTAAGCTTATCAGTGTTCAAATTGTGTGACATTCCAGTTTCAACCGAAATGAAAAGTATATATGAATTTCTTCAGCGATAAATCTAAAATGAATTTCATTTTTTTTCATCTGAAATTCAAGGCTCAGTGAGGATAACTAAATACAATAACAGTTTTCTTAATGCATGATGGATTTCTGCAAATCATCATGGATTTTAAAAAGGATTTGATAGATGAAGTTAAACTGTCAGGATTGATTCAAAAAGTAGAGGAATTATTGAAGAGATTGACAGATAACACTGGAATCTATAACCTTATAGCCTATGAATTTGGTTGAAAAATCAAAATAATTCTAATTCAGCATGTGTTTGAGAGAACTAGTCAATCATTAGAAATCACTAAAGTTAATTCATAGAATCATAGAACGGCATAGGCTGGAAGGGACCTCAGAGATCATCTAATCCAACCTCCCTGTCATGGGCAGGGACGTCTCTCAACTAGACCAGACTACTCAAGGCTCCGTCCAACCTGGCCTTGAACACCTCCAGGGAGCCATAAACACTAAACATGTACATCCTAATTGTATAACACTGATGTACAAAACTTCTTGTAAATACAGAGAATTTAGTACATTTTCATTCCTTACAACATGGTTCAAATTCAATTAAACCATAATATTGTCTTTTATTGCTTTATATGCTTCTTGGAGAATGACTATTAATTAAACATTAAGAAATGTAAACCCTTAATATACACTCGAAATGTAAGCTTTATTAGCATGAAACTAATAAAGGTTCAACCAGTTGCAACTGTACCTTTAGTACTTCTGGTCCACAACTAAACACAAAAAACACCTTTAACACAGCAGTAAGTTTCACTGAAAAACAGGTTTTAAGCTTATTCTGATTTGAGGGGGAAATAAAAATAAAGTCCTAGTGTAAGCAGTCTGTTATACTAACACAGTTTATTCTGGTACCTTCATAAAATCAATACCCTTAAACAGGAGCTGTTGCTTTTCATTGACCATCTTCATACTACAGAACTGGCTTAAATCTTTGCCAGTTCCTCTTGATTAAAAATTACTAGTAACAAAAGGGTTTTTCCATAGTCTTTTTGAATATGAATATGCCATGTGGGTCGTGGCAATCCCAAGCACATGTACAGGCTGGGCGTAGAATGAATTGAGAGCAGCCATGAGGGAAAAGGACTTGGGAGTGCTGGTGGATGAGAAGCTCAACATGAGCCAGCAATGTGCACTGGCAGCCCAGAAAGCCAACCGTATCCTGGGCGTATCAAAAGAAGCATGGCCAGCAGGTCGAGGGAAGTGATTCTGCCCCTCTACTCAGCTCTCGTGAGACCCCACCTGGAATACTGTGTTCAACTCTGGAGTTCCTAACACAAGAAGGACATAGAGCTACTGGAACGAGTCCAGAGGAGGGCCACGAAGATGATCCGAGGGCTGGAACACCTCTGCTATGAAGACAGGCTGAGAGAGTTGGGGCTGTTCAACCTGGAGAAGGCTCCGGGGTGATCTTATAGCAGCCTTCCAGTACCTAAAGGGGGCCTACAGGAAAGCTGGAGAGGGACTTTTTACAAGGGCATGTAGGATAGGACAAGGGGCAATGGATTCAAACTGAAAGAGGGCAGATTTAGATTAGATATATGAAAGAAATTTTTCACTCAGAGGGTGATGAGGCAGTGGAACAGGTTGCCCAGAGAAGTTGTGGGTGCTCCATCCCTGGAAGTGGTCAAGGCCAGGTTGGATGAGGCTTTGGGCAACCTGGTGTAGTGGAGGGTTTCCCTGCCCATGGCAGGGGGGTTGGAACTAGATGATCTTTAATGTCCCTTCCAACCCTAACGATTCTATGATTCTATGAATATCATTAGAAAAGATTTCTTGGTATGATCTAACACATTCCCTCTCCTAGCAACTGAGTTAACAATTACTTAAGTAACTTATAATACCGTTCCATAAGCCTGTAACTGGGACAGGGAAAAACATATTTGTATTCTGAAGTTCCACCAAGAAACTATTGGTCCTTTCTCTCATGTTGACATTCCTGCAAAGGCTGTAACTGGAACAATTACTTCCTGCATGTTTGCATTGCCGGAAATAATTTGACATGATTGCTTTGCATTTTGCTCCTTTGTTGGATCTATGACAATAATGCTGCTACTGTGGGTGCAGATGAGGTAGCAAGGACAAAAAGCATTACTTAAAAACCGTACTAAAAGACTTCCTATATTTTCTCTGCATAAAGTCCTGTCTGCCTGAGATTGAATTAGGACTATTTAGAAAACATAGAAATCATAGAATCATAGAATCGTTAGGGCTGGAAGGGACCTTCAAAGGTCATCTAGTCCAACCCCCCTGCAAGGAACAGGGATATCTCCAACTAGATCAGGTTGCTCAGGGCCTCATCCAACCGGGCCTTGAACGTCTCCAGGGATGGAGCATCCACCACCTCTCTGGGCAACCTGTTCCAGTGTTCTACAACTCTCATGGTAAAAAATTTTTTCCTAATATCCAACCTGAATCTACCTCCCTCTATTTTAAAACCATTACCCCTTGTCCTATCACAACAGGCCCTCCTGAACAGCCTCTCCCCATCTTTCTTGTAGGCCCCCTTGAGGTACTGGAAGACCGCTATAAGGTCACCCCGGAGCCTCCTCTTCTCCAGGCTGAACAGCCCCAACTCTTTCAGCCTGTCCTCATAGGAAAGGTGCTCCAGCCCTCTTATCATCTTCGTGGCCCTCCTCTGGACCCTCTCCAACTGGTCCATGTCCTTCTTATGTTGGGGACTCCAGAACTGGACGCAATACTCCAAGTGAGGTCTCACGAGGGCAGAGTAGAGGGGGAGAATCACCTCCCTCGACCTGCTGGCCACGCTCCTCTTGATGCAGCCCAGGATGCGGTTGGCCTTCTGGGCCGCAAGAGCACATTGCCGGCTCATATTGAGCTTCTCGTCCACCAGTACTCCCAAGTCCTTCTCCTCAGGGCTGCTCTCGATCCATTCTCCGCCCAGTCTGTATTTGTGCCTGGGATTGCCACTGACCCAGATGTAGGACCTTGCACTTGGCCTGGTTAAACTTCATGAGGTTGGTACGGGCCCACCTCTCCAGCCTGTCGAGGTCCCTCTGGATGGCATCCCTCCCTTCCAGCGTGTCGACGGCACCACACAGCTTGGTGTCATCGGCGAACTTGCTGAGGGTGCACTCCATGCCACTGTCCACGTCACCGACAAAGATGTTGAAGAGGGCCGGGCCCAACACGGACCCCTGAGGGACGCCACTCGTGACCGGTCTCCACATTGGACATCGAGCCGTTGACCACTACTCTCTGAGTGCGGCCATTGAGCCAATTCCTTATCCACCGAGTGGTCCATCCATCAAACCCATGCCTCTCTAGTTTAGAGAGAAGAATGTCGTGCGGGACAGTGTCAAAAGCTTTGCACAAGTCCAGGTAGATGACATCCGTTGGTCGACCCTTGTCCACCGATGCTGTCACCCCATCATAAAAGGCCACCAAGTTGGTCAGGCACGATCTGCCTTTGGTGAAGCCATGTTGGCTGTCACCCACCACCTCCTTGCTCTCCATGTGCCTTAGCATGGTTCCCAGGAGAATCTGCTCCATGACCTTGCCAGGCACAGAGGTGAGGCTGACCGGCCTGTAGTTGCCCGGGTCCTCCTTGTTCCCCTTTTTAAAAATGGGGGTTATGTTCCCTCTCTTCCAGTCATCGGGGACCTCGCCAGACCGCCACGACTTCTCATTTGAATGGCCAGTGGCTTGGCAACTTCATCCGCCAGTTCCTTCAGGACCCGCGGATGGATCTCATCAGGTCCCATGGACTTGTGCACCTTCAAGTTCCTCAGATGTTCCCGAACCTGCTCTTCAAGTACAGTGGGCGGTGGTTCATCCTCACAGTCCCTGCTAGTTCTTTCCGCAGCTTGGGCGGTAAGACAAGAGGCTTTATCAGTGAAGACTGAGGCAAAAAATTCATTGAGTACCTCAGCCTTCTCTATGTCCCGGGTAACCAGAGCACCAGTATCCTTCCGGAGGGGGTCTACATTCTCCTTGGATTTCCTTTTGTCCCCTACATACCTATAGACGCTTTTCTTATTGCTGTTTATATCCCTTGCCAAATTCAATTCCTTCAGGGCTTTAGCCTTCCTCACCTGATCCCTGGTCACTCGTACAGCTTCTCTGTATTCCTCCCAGGCTATCTGTCTCCGCTTCCACCCTCTGTAGGCTAACCTCTTCATTTTCAGTTGGTCCAGGAGCTCCTTGCTCATCCACGCAGGCCTCCTGGTCTTTTTGCCCGACTTGTTCTTCATCGGGATGCACCTCTGCTGAGCTTGGAGGAGGTGCTCCTTGAATGTGGACCAACTTTCCTGGGCCCCTCGTCCCTCCAGGGCCGCCTCCCACGGCACTTTGCCCATCAGGTCCTTGAAGAGGCCGAAGTCCGCCTTCTTGAAGTCTAGGGTACAGAGCTTGCTGAATGGTTTCCTTGCTGCCCCATGGATCTTGAACTCCACCGTGTCGTGGTCACTGCAGCCAAGGCTGTCCTTAAGTTTCACCTCACCCACCAGTCCCTCCCTGTTGGTGAGCACAAGGTCGAGCATGGCACCCCTCCTTGTCGGCTCCTCTATCACCTGCAGGAGGAAGTTGTCATCCACGCATTCCAGGAACCTCCTGGACTGCCTGTGCCCTGCTGTATTGTCTCTCCAACAGATGTCAGGGTGGTTGAAGTCCCCCATGAGGACCAGGGCTTGTGACCGCGAGGCTGCTCCTATCTGGCTATAAAGCGCCTCATCTGCTCTGTCCTCCTGGCCAGGTGGCCTGTAACAGACCCTACCGTAACATCCCCTATCCGTCTCCGTCCTCTAATCTTGACCCATAAGCTCTCTGTCAGCTCCTCCTCCGACCCCAGGCGAAGCTCCACGCACTTCCAGCCGGTTGCTGACATAGAGAGCGACACCCCCTCCTCGTCTCCCCTTCCTGTCCTTTCTAAAAAGCTTATACCCCTCCATGTTGACACTCCAGTCATAGGAGTCGTCCCACCACGTCTCCGTGATGCCAATAAGGTCGTAGCCCTGCTCATGTGCACGCATCTCCAGCTCATCCTGTTTATTTCCCATGCTGCGTGCGTTGGTGTACATACACTTCAGCTGGGCCTCCGACAAAGCCGACTCGCTGGCTGGAGCGACAGGGGTTCTCTTGGACGGCAGTGTAAGTTCGTTTGAACATACCTGCGATCCTTCCTCAGCCTCTGGACCCTCAGTGCTGGCACTGGTGCCATGCTGACAGCGGTATGAATCTGACTTCTTGGCTGGAGCGGCTGGAATTCCCTTCTTCTGTTCTACAGGTACTTCCAGCATATCTTTATCATTCTTGATATTCCCCCCCCTCCCCCTTCAAATCCAGTTTAAAGCCCTGCCAATGAGCCCTGCTAGCTTTTGAGCTAACACCCTTTTTCCCCTCTGAGAAAGGCATGTCCCATCTGGCACCATCAGACCTGGTTCAGCAAAAGCCTCCCCATGATCAAAGAAACCAAATTTCCATCGGAGGCACGAGCCTCTGAGCCATCTGTTAATCAAATCTGATTTTCTGTTCCTCTCTATGTTCTTTCCTGCCACTAAAGGGATTGAAGAAAACACTAGCTGGGCTCCTGACCCTTCGACCAATCGCCCCAATGCCCTAAAGTCCCTTTTGATGGCCTTTGGACTTCTCTCTGTTAGCTCATCACTACCAACTTGCATTACCAGTAATGGATAATAATCAGAGGGCCGTACCAGAGCAGGGAGTTTCCTAGTGACGTCCCTGACGCGGGCCCCAGGGAGGCAGCAGACTTCCCTGTGGGTTGGGTCATGGTCGACATATTGGCCCCTCTGTTCCCTTCAGAAGGGAATCACCTATGACAATTACCCTCCTTTTTCTTTTAACAGGGGCAGTCAGAAGTCGTGAGCAGACTGACTCCCCTTAGGCAACCCTCTGCGTGGGCCCTCGTCTATGTTTTCTTCTTTTGATGAGGTTTTAGTACCGATGGCAGTCCTGATCCGGCTTTGGAGACACCTCCAAGCAGGGACAGCCATCACCCTCCTGTCATCTAGTTCCCCAGTTTAAAAAAAAAAATTACTGAGTACAGTTGAGAAAACAAATTGACTTGGGAACCAATATCTGTGTTGTGACAACCAGTATTGCTGTTAGATAGATCTAGGTGAATGGAGTAAAAGAATCAGTAAATTGGAAAATTTGAAAGTATAGCCTATATAATTGATACTTTAATTAAAGTTAGCAATACAGGAAAACAGAAAAAAAATTGCATGAGTCACTTGAATTAAGCATTGCTGTCATGTTAGATATGGCAAAGGAGAAACCTTATAAAGGTTCAAGGGCACAAAAGGGTATATTCTACAAAGACCAACTAAATGTTATTGACAGAATATCACATCACAGTATCGCACACAAGAAACTAAGCATCAGTAATCTCTAATCCACATAAAGGATTTAGAGTGAAAGTAGAGTTTTAGGCAGGCTAATTTGATAAAGCTAAGCTCTGTAGTTGACTTTTTAAAAGCCCACAGGAGTTATGGAATTTCATGATTTCTATTTAGATAAATGGTTTTCTCTGTACTATAGTCACTGATGTTTTGCTTTACTACAAAATAAAAAAAATCACATAAACCAGATATGAGTGGGACGTAACGTGGTCAGACAACAGAAGGGCAACAAAAAGACACAGCAACAGAGTAGTCAGACAAGATCTAGATGACAAAACACCAGTTATGGTATTTCTTCCCCCAGATCAATGCTAGAGCTATGTTACACCTTAATTAGGAAATAAGATGTTGACCTTGACGAGAAGTAGAGATGTGTGACCTTGACGAGAAGTAGCTAGAGCACAGAGGCAACCTTTCCTGGAATAAAGATTTACAGTAACGCCTGAGACATGGTTCAGGAAGGAGGCCCTGCCAGGCAGTCCCCAGGGGTTGCAGTGTAACTAAACACCAACACAGAGGTAGTGTGGCATCACAAAGCAGAAACTAGGGAGTATCACAGAAAATGTAATAGCTAACAGGTTGATTACTCTGATTGCCATACACCAAACACATGCCTGGTCTCCTGACTTGGTCCTACAGTGACACCAGCCTGGGATGAACCTATGGTAGCTATCAGCCTCCCTGTGATACTTTTAAGTAGCAAATAGTTGCTGAGTAACAGACGACAGTAGGACAGAGATGAAAATCCAACCTTCTCAGTCTACCCTTCGGCTACCAAAATGCAGCGGCTTAATATGCCCATCATTCAGAGAATTACTTTGCCTTGAAACTGCAAAATCAGGGATCAAATAAGACTGAGAGGTACGAACTCCACAACCAGAATAGCTGAATGAGTAGGTTACTCTATGTATTGAAAAAGACTTGTCTTCTTTAGAGTTTAAAATGAAATATAGACATAAGAACGTCTTGAGGAGGACCTTCTACACTGAAGATTAAGAAAAAATGCATGAACAAATCAGATGCTGAGTAAATACTGGCATGCCTTAGACTTGTGCTATATTTGTACTTGTCTTTTCCCTTGTTATTATTGAAGTTGCTTAATGATAAGTTATTTCAGTCTTCATCTGCTAGAGAAATGCTGATCATTTTACATATTTATTCTCCTAAATCGAATCCAGAAGTTGTGAAAGATGCAAGATTGATTACACTGTGTCTGCCAGTTGCTGGCAAGACAGCAGGACCACAGCCATCCAGAGGACTGCTTATTACTGCAGATAATCACAAGAGCCAAAAAGGCAATTTGCTGTTTACTGGGCTAATAGCCTACTGATTTTAACTTGCTTCATCTCTCTCTACGTGTCCCATTTTTCCATGAATGCGCCTTGTATAGAGTGCAGCCCAGCAGGTTTCATATCTTCATTTCCATTCCTAGGAAGGCAAACAGTAATCCTGGGAGAAACGTTTTATTTCACACTGTTGTTTTGTAAGGAAATCCTGCCCATCACTGCCTTTGCAGACCTTCCTATTCTCATTTTTAATGGGCTGTATCAACTCTTATTGTTAATCAACACCTCATTAGCTGCTTATAGACTATGACATCTTAACAATAATGGATACAATAAAATACAATGAAATGTAGTGTGCATGGCCATGAACAAACGTACAACTTAATATTTTAGTAACAAGAACACCCAGATAGTTTTAGAATCATAGAATGGTTAGGGTTGGAAGGATCCTCAAAGATCATCTAGTTCCAACCCCCTGCCATGGGCAGGGAAAACCTCCACTACACCAGGTTGCCCAAAGCCTCATCCAACCTGGCCTTGAACACCTCCAGGGATGGGGCATCTACAACTTCTCTGGGCAACCTGTTCCACTGCTTCACCACCCTCTGAGTGAAAAATTTCTTCCTTATATCTAATCTAAATCTCCCCTCTTTCAGTTTAAATCCATTGCCCCTTGTCCTATCACTACATGCCCTTGTAAAAAGTCCCTCTCCAGCTTTCCTGTAGGCCCCTTTTAAGTACTGGAAGGCTGCAATAAGATCACCCCGGAGCCTTCTCTTCTCCAGGTTGAACAGCCCCAACTCTCTCAGCCTGTCTTCATAGCAGAGGTGCTTCAGCCCTTGGATCGTCTTCGTGGCCCTCCTCTGGACCCTCTCCAGCAGCTCCATGTCCTTCTTGTGTTGGGGACTCCAGAGCTGAACACACTATTCCAGGTGGGGTCTTACGAGAGCAGAGTAGAGGGGCAGAATCACTTCCCTTGACCTGCTGGCCTCGCTTCTTTTGATGCAGCCCAGGATACGGTTGGCTTTCTGGGCTGCCAGTGCACATTGCCGGCTCATGTTGAGCTTCTCATCCACCAGCACTCCCAAGTCCTTTTCCTCATGGCTGCTCTCAATCCATTCTCCGCCCAGCTTGTACTTGTGCATGGGATTGCCCCGACCCACATGCAGGACCTTGCACTTGGCCTTGTTGAACTTCATGAGGTTCTCACAGGAGCATCTCTCCAGTCTGTCAAGATGTCTCTGGATAGCATCCCTTCCCTCCAGTGTGTCCACAACACCACACAACTTGGTGTCATCTGCAAACTTGCTGAGGGTGCACTCAATCCCACTGTCCATGTCTCCAACAAAGATGTTAAATAGCACTGGTCCCAGTACTGACCCCTGAGGAACACCACTCGTCACTGGCCTCCACTTGGACATTGAACCGTTGACCACAACTCTTTGAGTGTGACCATCCAGCCAATTCCTTATCCACCGAGTGGTTCATCCATCCAAACCATGTCTTTCCAGTTTAGAGACAAGGATGTCGTGTGGGACAGTATCAAATGCTTTGGATAAGTCCAGGTAGACGATGTCAGTTGCTCTTCCCCTATCCATCAATGCTGTGACCTTGTCGCAGCTGGAAGGCTTCAGGCGGCTCCAAGCAGACCAATGTTCTAATGTGAAGGCTTTAAGCTCTACTCTAAGGAAGGCCCACACTCCTCCAAGGCTCAGGAGGAAATGCCTCACCCTTAGGAGTAAACACCCTGCCTTAAATAGTCAGGAGTCACATGGTTTGCTAGATGGGTCAAGGCTATTGGTCACTTGACCATCCATCTCCCAGAGTGATTGGCTGAATGCTACAGCACCTGTTCAAGGCAACTTTCCCAGTGTAACAAGCCACAGGTGTTTTAGTTAGCCTGCATAGGGAAGAACCTTCACAGGATGCTGCAGCAGCCAAAAGATTTCTCCACAATTCCCCCTTTTTGTTTTAAGATTAATTTGAATCAAGCAGGGAGATTTTTCAATACCATGGGAGATACATCTAGCAAACCAGTTGTACATTCAGTTATTAATTCTGACTCCGACGGAGACTTGAAATTTAGTCTCTACTCGTGGAAGGAACAGGTTGATGGCCGATGTCATTATTTCCATTAGAAGGGTCATTTGATGGATGATCTCCGTTCTGGCCATCGTTCAGATGTTGCCTGTTCTGTTTCTGATGTTGCAGGTCAGGGCGGACGCATCTTGCGGGTAGCCATCGTATCCCAGTATCTGTGGAAACGCAAGCATACCCACGACCCCAAGCAATAAGCTCATACGGGCCTTCCCATCTTAGTGAGTAGGTCCCGTATCCAGACTTTCGCTCGGGGCAGGTGCGTCTCGCCTGAAGACTGCAACGAAAGAAAGTGATTCAAAATAATGGGATTATTTTTGATGGCACCGTAAGATGGTTAATTGTGTATAACGCTTTTTCTAGGCGACTCTGTGGGGTTTCTCCATGCATTCCCCCTTTTTGTTTTTCTAAAACACGCTTCAAGGTGCCATGAGCGCGTTCAACAATGGCTTGGCCAGTAGGAGAATGCGGAATACCCAAAGTATGATTTACACCCCATAGTTGTAAAAACTGCCGCGTCTTCTGTGAGACGTAAGCCGGGCCATTATCGTTTTTTATAGAGGAAGGCACGCCCAAGACTGCAAAAGCGAGTTTCCAATGGGCAATGGCATCGCGACTTTTCTCCCCAGTATGAGCAGTTGCCCACATAGCTGAGGAGAAAGTGTCAATAGACAAGTGCACATACTTAAACCTGCCAAATTCAGGAACATGCGTTACATCTGTCTGCCAAAGCTGCAGGGCCTTTAGGCCTCTGGGGTTTACCCCTGATGGCAGAGGTGCCGCAAGTCCGTGGCAGTCAGCGCAAGCGCTGACAATGTCCCGAGCCTCAGTGGGCGTTAAGTGGAACTGTTTCTGCAGGGTATGTGCACTTTGATGGAAGAAATTATGCGATGCCTTGGCTTGTGCGATTTTATCGGGCTGAGGTGCTACCCATGAGGGGTTAGCTAGCATGTCAGCCCTGGCGTTGCCTTCTGTTATAAAGCCTGGCAAATTAGTATGACTATGGATATGCAGGATGTAATATGGATGAACTCGATCTTGAATTGCACACCATAAGGTTTTTAACAGAGAAAACAGAGCCACATTATTCACTTCTTTCAGAAGTGAACAATCTAAGCGTTGCGTTATATCTGCCACATAAGCAGAATCGGTGACCAAATTCAAAGGTACCTGCGAGAACCGTTGAAAGGCCATGGCAACAGCCCTTAGTTCAACCAACTGGGCTGAGCCTGACTCATGGCCTTCCAGCACCTGCCACTCAGATTCCTCCTTCCAGGTAACAATAGCTTTCCCAGTTTTCCCAGACCCATCAGTGAAGACGGTGGGTCCTTGTACTGGCACTCGGCTATTTTTGGCCGCAAGGTAAAGCTTGTCGATCTTGCCAATTGCAGCAATTTATGGCTAGGCAGATGGTATGCAATTTGTCCTGAGAAATTTTCCAGCACACTTTGGAGAGGAGCACTGTTAGTAAGGCTCCACTCAAAGTATTCCTGCTGTACTGGCAGAACAATTATTGCAGGATCTGCTGCCATCAATTGTAGACAGCACTGACGGCATTTGATTATCAGACAAGCAATTAATTCAAATAATGTAGATGCTGTCTTTTTTGGTTGGTGCAGCAAAAAGACCCATTCCAGAACATGCAAGGGGTCAGACCACTGTTTGTTCCATTGGCCAATGATACCTGTTGGATGAGAATCTGGAGTGGTAATAAAAACGGTAATATCAATGGAGGGATCTATTCGGTAAACCTGACGAGCAGAAATGGCCTGTTGAACCTCCTCTAGTGCCCACCGCGCTTCAGGAGTCAATTTTCGAGGTGAATTCAACTCAGGGTCCCCCTTTAAAATATTAAAGAGCGGCGCAAGTTGCGCCATGGTTAGCCCTAGATAGGGACGTAACCAATTGATGACGCCCAACAGTTTCTGAGCGTCATTCAAGGTATTAATAGAACTTGAGAATTGCACCTCTTGGTGTTGTATAGTTTGGTCCAAAATTTTGACTCCTAAATATCTCCAAGGAGGATGCTGTTGAACTTTCTCCGGAGCCACTTGCAATCCATAAGAATGCAGAGCAGTGAGTAGCCGAGGCTGTATCTTCAGCAGCTCGTCCTGGGTGGATGCTGCTACCAGGATATCATCCATGTAATGGTAGCAGTATGCTTCAGGAAACTGCTTACGGATTCCGGACAAAGCTTGAGCAACGTACCATTGACAGATAGTCGGGCTGTTCTTCATGCCCTGAGGTAGGACCTTCCATTGATATCTCTTTGCAGGTTCAGCGTTGTTAACCGCAGGCACAGTAAAGGCAAATTTTGGTTTGTCATTAGGATGTAAGGGGATCGTGAAAAAACAGTCCTTCAAATCAATGATCAAGATTTCCCACCCTGCTGGAATCATGGTGGGTGAGGGCATACCAGGCTGCAATGCCCCCATGCTTTCCATTACTGCATTGATTTTTCGGAGATCTTGTAGCAATCTCCATTTTCCTGATTTCTTCTTATTACGAAGACAGGAGTATTCCAGGGACTGGTAGAAGGTTCAAGGTGTCCCTGTTGTAATTGTTCCTTAACTAGTTGATGAAGGGCGACTAATTTTTCTTTTGATGGGGGCCACTGGGGTTGCCAGATGGGTTTGTTTGCTATCCACCCCAAAGGCAATGTGGGATACTGTGCACCCTTCAGTACAGTGGCCCCCATCAAAAATTTGTCCCGATACATACTCCCCAGACCACCAAGACATCCGCCCCCAGAGGTTGAGGGGAGCTGTAGTGACATAGGGCCGAACTGTAGCTGTTTGACCCTCTGCGTTCTTTACCACCACAGGTCGTTCGCTTCGATAACTCTGTGTGGTTCCTCCCAGTCCTGCAATGGCTGACCCGCGGGGGCTAAAGGCCATGTAGGAGGCCATGCGGAGAAGGAGACGATTGTCACATCAGCCCCTGTGTCAATCAAACCTCAGAGCTGAATCCTGGACGGTTGGGCATCTGGCAATATTAAGGTGCAAGTCATCTGTGGCTTTTGGCTGGAGATATCCGCAGTCCAGTAAACTCGCGGAAGTCCTGTGGAACCAAAGCCACCACCTTCACGACTCTGTTGTTTTGCCTT
This sequence comes from Tauraco erythrolophus, assembly GCF_009769465.1. Lineage (NCBI taxonomy): Eukaryota > Metazoa > Chordata > Aves > Musophagiformes > Musophagidae > Tauraco > Tauraco erythrolophus. The sequence goes on from NC_141472.1 coordinate 8,529,472, forward strand.
AGGGACACTTGATTTGAAGGGTACAAGTTGAGCAATCCGAGTCTTTTCCGGTATTGTGACAGGGGGGGGTGGGCGTGGAAATCATCGCACAGATTTGTCCTGTGAAGTCAGCGTCAATAACTCCTGGGTTAACAAAGATCCCTTGAATGGTGGTACTAGATCTTCCACCAATAATGCACTTAGCCCATGTCCTAGAGGCCCAAACACATCCAAGGGAACCTTATAGACCCGAGGATTCTAAGACGACTGTTGTTGCGGTGCATACATCCACCCCGGCTGATCCCTTTGTGCTGGCTGAAAGCTGGCTGAGTAAGCCTGGGTTGGTATCATGCCCTGGGGAAACATTTCTGTCTGAGCGCACATCCCCATTGCGCTCCTGGGGAAGTTTCCCGAACGTGTCAGGGGTCGGCCGTTGGCATGGTACAAGGATTCACAATATCTCGCAGAATGGCCTGGCTTATCGCATCTTATGCAGCGAGCAGGTCTCCTGTTATCCTTGTTTCTTCTTTGTCTCATCTGTCTTTGTCTATTGTCCCTCTTAGGTTGTCTTTTCAGTTCCGGGTCAGCATTTTTGGGTTGAATAGGCCGTAGAATTGTGGCCAGAGCAGACTTATAGCTTTCAGATTCTAGCTTAGAGCATGCTTCGATCATTTCTGTTAGTGTAGGCTCCCCTGGCATGGAATTTATGATTTTTCTACATTCTTCATTGGCATTGTCTTTTGCCAGCTGCTTACATAGTAGTTGTCTCAGGTTTTCGTCTTCGACCTGTTTTCAAGGGCTGCAGCAACTTTCTCTACAAAAGATAAAAAGTGTTCTTTCTGCCCCTGATAAATCTTCTTCCAGTACCTCAAGGGGGCCTACAGGAAAGATGGGGAGAGGCTGTTCAGGAGGGCCAGTTATGATAGGACAAGGGGTAACGGTTTTAAAATAGAGGGAGGTAGGTTCAGGTTGGATATTAGGAAAAAATTTTTTACCATGAGAGTGGTAGAACATTGGAACAGGTGCCCAGAGAGGTGGTGGATGCTCCATCCCTGGAGACGTTCAAGGCCAGGTTGGACAAGGCCCTGAGCAACCTGATCTAGTTGGAGATATCCCTGTTCCTTGCAGGGGGGTTGGACTAGATGACCTTTGAAGGTCCCTTCCAGCCCTAACCATTCTATGATTCTATGATTCTATGATTCACGTACCGTGTTTTTGGGGCAGCCATATCTATGCCCTTTAATAGAGCTCCCACGCCGATCTTTTGGGCTTGCTCAAGAACTTGGGGGTGCCATGTAGCTTGAAAATCAGGGTCAGCGAAAGCATTGGCTCCCAGTAGAGCATCTGCTGGATCTCCGTATCTGGGGTCAGTTGGGGGTAATTGCATATTTCCGGCTGCAGCTCTCTCAGCCATTCTTCTCCAATTGGCCTCAAAGACCGTATATTGTACTGGTTGAAATAATACCTGACCTATATGTTAATGTCGAATGGGGAGAGTAGGTCAGTATTTAATATCCTGATGATCTGCATGACCTGAGGAGAGTCTAGCCCGTATTGTGCTACCTTGGTTTGCAGGTCTTGGACTACCTTCCAGGCGATGGTTTCGTGTTTGTCAATTTGACCTGAGTTAGGAAGCGCCTTTTGTACTGGGAAGGCTTGGATAAGATCCTCTGTTCGTTCATTACTTCCCTGAACAATCTGCTCAGACCCCTTTTCAGGCAACCCAACTTTTTCTATTAGATCCCAGTCGCCAGCCTCCAGAGCCCGCCTCTTGACTTCTTCCCAGAAGAGTTTTGAATTTTTGGGCGCACAGTCACCTTGCATTCAGGAAGTGTCCAGGGACGGTTGTGGGCTGGCCATGTTTGTTGTTGTCTGACCGTCGCCACGGCTTCTGCAGTGATGAAACATTATCAGGCAGGGGTGTGTCCAATGGCTTCTGACAGGATGCAGACGCTGGGCCAACAGGTCGTGTAAAGGCAGAGGCTGTGGCCGGTTGTGGAACAGTCCACGGAGATGCAGTCTGGGTTCCGGAAACTTGTGTCGGCACCACTGTCCGTGAAGGTGCCACTGCTGTTGTCAGTGGCATGCTTGGCGCCACTTCCGGGGTCATTGCTGGGTCGGTTGGCACGGCCAGCCCAGGTTGTCCCGGTACAGATTCGGCAGCAGTAACCTGCCGCAACATTTCCATCAATGCCGTTAGTTGTTGCGACATTCCTTGCAAACCTGCCATAACCTGGTGTATTATGAAATGCGTTGTTCGTGGTTGCTCCATTTGTGCCCGTGACAGATAGCCGGGCGCTATGGGTGATGCCACAGGACATGAAGTTGCGGTAAACCAGGGTGCCATGCCCGGGAACTGTCCTTGTGGTGCCTGGTCTGGTTGAGGGGCCAATGGCGGAGCAGTAGGAAGAACACGTTCTGCTGTAATGGCTGAAGTAGCCGGTTGAGATGCAGAAGAAGGGGAGGCTGTTGGGGCGAAGAGTGGGGGACGCTCCGATGCTTTGTCTTGTCCGGAGGAGCATTCCCACAAAAAATCACGAGGAGGACACTTGGGTTGGACATAATCTCACAGGGAGGGGTAAAGCTTCTGTGCAGTCCCCACAACTCTCTCCATATCTGAGGACAGCGGGGGCACAACTGGTGCACTACCCGTGGTCAGTCCCCTTTCAGATAACTCATCGTCCCCTTCAGAAACTTCACTTGCGGATTCATCAGAATCTGGCAATACTTTTTCCTTCCTTTCTACCGTCCATGTCTGCATTACATCATATACAGTTCCCCAAATACGTAGCAGACCGTCAGGTTCTTTCATCCAAATACTGTTTCATAGATTAGCTTATCCCCTAGCTGCTTCCACGCTTCTGAGCTAAAGGGGGTGTTGAGGTCGGTCAGGCATTCATGCTCTGCCGCCCAATCTAACAGCTCACAGAGAGCTTCATCACTTATTTTAGCACCTGCAATTGTCATTGCAGGTTTGAGAATGGAAAACATCATGCTTTCTTTTGTGGAGCTTTGTCCCATCATTCTAATTTGCAGTTCGTCCCTTGGAGCCCTGTGTACAGAAGCACGTACCTTCAGATCTTAGTTGTGGCTGGATCACGCCGGGTCACCAGTTGTCACAGCTGGAAGGCTTCAGGCAGCTCCAAGCAGACCAATGTTCTAATGTGAAGGCTTTAGGCTCTACTCTAAGGAAGGCCCACACTCCTCCAAGGCTCAGGAGGAAATGCCTCACCTTTAGGAGTAAATGCCCTGCCTTAAATAGTCGGGAGTCACATGGTTTGCTAGATGAGTCAAGGCTATTGGTCACTTGACCATCCATCTCCCAGAGTGATTGGCTGAATGCTACAGCACCTGTTTCAAGGCAACTTTCCCAGTGTAACAAGCCACAGGTGTTTTAGTTAGCCTGCATAGGGGAAGAACCTTCACAGGATGCTGCAGCAGCCAAAAGATTTCTCCACATGACCTCATCATAGAAGGCCACCAAATCAGTCAGGCAGGATTTGGCCTTAGTGAAGCCATGTTGGCTGTCACCAATCACCTACTTATTTTCTATGTGCCTTAGTATAGTCACCAGGAGGATCTGCTCCATGATCTTGCTGGGCACAGAGGTGAGACTGACTGGCCTTTAGTTCCCTGGGTCTTCTTTTTTTCCCTTTTTAAAGATGGGGGCTACGTTTCCCCTTTTCCAGTCATTGGGAACTTCACCAGATTTGCCACGACTTCTGAAATATGATGGATAGTGGCTTAGCAACTTCGTCTGCCAGTTCCCTCAGGACCCTCGGATGGACCTCATCAGGTCCCATGGACTTGTCCACCTTCAGGTTCTTTAGATGGTCTCAAACCTGATTGTCCTGGATTTAGCTGGGACTGAGTCAGCTCTTTTTAGCAGCTAGAAGAGCTCCGTGTTTTGGTTTTACTCAGAGACTCACTCTGAGAAGAATGTTGATAGCAAGCTGATGTCTGTAGTTGGAAGTGAAACTCCAAGGACTTTTCAGTGTGCTGGTTCTGGCTGGAGTGCAGAAGCACGGCGGGATAAGGGGGGAGCATAGTTGGGACAAGGGGGACACGATTCCCCTTGTGATTTTGGTGGAACTGAAGATTGAGGGCCAAACTGGCCAATTAGTATTCCATATCATGCAGCGTCATGCCCAGTATAAAAGTGAGGGACAGCCGGAAAGAAGGGCTTTTGCGCTTTGGCTCTTTCTCCACTTTTGCTCTTTTGCGCTTCTGCGCATTTGCTCTATTGCCTTTCTTCTCCCTCTCTCTCCCAGTACTCCCACTCTCGGAGTACTATCTCTCCTCTCCCCTTCTCTATTTCAGGGCCTCGCATTCGTCTAGGATTGCAGCTTCGGGACAAGACGGGCTTCGCATATGAGGGGGTGGTGAGCATCTACACTGTGTATTAAATCATCTGTATTAAATTGTTCTTATCTCAACCCATGGGTTTCCTGTTTCTCCTTTAATTCTCTCCCTCATTCTTGGGGTGGAGGAGGGTGTGTGGCGTTTGGTTGCCGGAGCGGCCTAACCCACGACACTGATCTTCTCCTACAGTGGGTGGTTCTTCATTCTCACAGTCCCTGCCTTTGCCTTCTGTGACTTGGGCTGTGCAGCTGGATTTTCTATGTGAAATTTATTTTTCTATGTGAACTTTAAACAAATGCAAAGACCATAGAAGGATCCATCTAGGATACACGCACCTAAAATGGGGACGGGAGAAGAAGGCGGGGAGGGCAGAATCAATTCTGTTACACTGAGGGCTTTCCAGGGGATCCCTGGTATTTTATTGGGCATTTCATGACCTGAACAAATTGTTGAAGGAATCTTGCCCAGTTGCCAGTTCTTACTTCACAATTCATTACTGTAGTGATGTGACATGTTTAGAAACAAGCTTCCTAATGTCTTTAAACCTCTACTGCACGTAAAGTTTAGCTGTACTTTAGTGGAGTCTATGAAAGCTTTTTGTAGATTCAACAAAAGTGGGAAAAACATCCTTTACAGTAATGGGAGATGAATGACCAAAGAGAAATACAAGTCAAAGAATTAAATATTAAAAAAAAAATGTTAAAAGAAATTGCATATAGAGATCATAATCTGTAAAATAATATAAAGAATGTAAATGGATTGCTATATTTTTAAGAATATAGATGGTTTAAATAGGATCTTCTGAACAATCCTAGTAGAAGCAGCAATAGATTTTATTGACAAGGAAAAATTTAGAGTGCTTA